>NC_060236.1:22024237-22683038 GCF_021155775.2 Neodiprion pinetum | reverse complement strand
CCGCGTCCCGGCTGAAGTGCATGCGTACTTCGGTAGAGTATTGTATCGTTTCAATCAAACCGTTCATATCCGCTGAATATAATTTCAGGAGATGTGACCAGTTACTATTTCAACGTTCAGTACCATACAGTAATGCATACTATGCATATAATATATATGTGTATAATTTAAAAGAGTAATAATGTACATACATACAGTTATGCAGCGGCAGTAGTCAATCACTAATTGTAAGTACATACAGTGATCCAGTTAACAAATCCATTTTTGTGTATCTACAGCCTTAATGGTTCACACTCTTTGAGAACTTGTTCGGATCACTGTACACAGAGCCGTAATTCATTAAGTATATTCAACAACGTTAGACATGTTTGTTTCTCTTATACATGGAAGTTTCACTGCAGTTACAAAATCAGGGATCAGTAACTGTTGGATGAATACTAATATTACGTAATTATATAATGAGTAAAAAATACACTATTAAAGCACGTACAATGGTAATAATAACTAGAAGTACATCACACAAGATTGTAATAAGAAAATATGTACCGCAGTCTATAAAACAGCTGGGTAAATTAATGACAGCCACAGATTATTTAACAAGTAACAAAGGCACAATGGTTTAAACTGCCCGAAATCGATATTACAAGAATTATTAAAAAAAAAAAAAACTTTCAGTTTCCATCAGTATAAAATATACCTGCATACGTAATGTACAGATTTGCCTATTACATAACTACCATTCATCTACAGCTGTCCAAGACAGTCGATTCATAGTTACATGATCATTCACTCTGATAACCGTTCTGGTAACAATATTGCAATGGGCCAGCATGGGCCAATATATTTGCAAAAATTAACTCCTAACAATCAGATATCCACATTATCTACCCTGTAGGTACAGGTACTATTTGCAATGCAATAATCATCACTATTGCCCCTTCGGAGTCTTTACCGCAACTGGATATTCGGTCATCTTTTTGATGTCAGTGATAGATGTAAATTTTGCAATAGCTGTATATGGATGGATCTATGAAAAAATAAACCAAAACTAAACTAGATTCTTGCAGATCAATGAATGCGATCATTTGTTTGAAGGTACGTGAACTAAGCGGTGATTAAGATCTTGTCAAGAAAACCCGTAAACCAAATTTAAAATTTGATAAAATACAGTATTTCACAAAGCACGAATATTTGACCTACATTGGATATCCGGATTTCTATCTACTTTCGTGGTATGTTCATTCATGAATAAACATACCTTTTCTCATTGCGCCAGGTAATATCGTAACTATAATTAAAAATTGAACACTACCAATTGTTAGAGTAATTACTTAGCTTTATAAGACTGTTCGGCAATCTTGGCTAGTTGCTCGTACATCGCGCGACCGGTTTCTTTCACCATGGAGCTGAAGTGTCCATATTCGTTCTGCAGAAGTAAGTACGGGTGGTCGTATTCCTACAAAAACAAATCGTGTTTCAAAATGATTAGAAGTGATGGAAGGAGGGAGATGGTCCTTGTTTTATCAGAACAAGGATAATTTCACAAAAGCTCACCGCCATTCGGCCACGGTCCATTAGAAGGACCTTGTCGCTATCCATGATGGTGTTTAAGCGATGAGCGACAGTGAGTACCGTGCAAGACGCGAACTTGGTTCTTATGGTACGCTGGATGAGGGCGTCGGTGTGAGGATCGACATTGGCAGTGGCCTCGTCTAGCATAAGTATTCGATTGTTCCGCAGTATTGCCCTAGCCAGGCAGACCAGTTGCCGCTGACCGACGCTGTAGTTGCTGCCTCCCTTCAAAACCCGGGAGTCAAGTCCGTTAGCACCAGTCGTTATAGCATCCTTGAGCTCCACCTGTATGTTTATGTGCGAAGGGAATGAAACATTTTCAGGATGTCGGCGTAGACCAAGATTTCGAATATAAAGAACTATGAAAAAACGCAAAAATGAAGTTAACGAACCTCGTCTAAAGCCTCCCACAATAGTCGATCCGGAAACTCTTCAAATGGATCAAGATTCCGCCGCAGTGTTCCTGAAAACAAAACTGGATCCTGAGGAATGATGGATATCCGTGCACGCAAATCCTCTAGGCAGATGGACCCTGTGTCTATGTCGTCAATTTGCATGGATCCTTCGATCTTTGCCAAGCGGAATAATGCTGAAATCAACGAGGACTTGCCCGCTCCAGTTCGCCCGACTATACCGACCTATAAGAATGTGAGATGGATTTCGAAAAATTGTCAATGTGTAGCACTAAAATATACCCTAACCGGACCGCAAAAAAGCCCATTTTGAGCATGCAGCTTTAGCGTGACCTTGAGTTATCTCCACTCGCAATCTACAACCACCCGCAAATATAAATCTTTGTCTCATATCCATTGAATGAAAAGCACCTTAGATCAAACTCATGCGTAGCAATGCGTTACAGATAATATGGAATGCAAGTATTAGTTGTTGTCCGACTGAATTATTCCTTTAAAGATTGTGGTGCATCTCATACGTATATATTTGATGAATCTTGAATATTTAACTTACTTCTTAAATTTCCTGTATTTTAATGCGCGTGCAGCGAATTAAAAAAAGGCAACATCACTATCTGAACCCTAACAGTTGCTATCTCTCTTGGCCCGCTCCACTTTAGGATAAAGCATACGCGGCGTGCGTTGTAAGTAGAGTATATTTCAGTGATGTCATGGATCAACTGAATTACATTAATTATGAGTTCGACAAGTGTGTGCTAACCTTTTCACCAGGGCGAATAACGAGATTCAATCCTTTGAGCACTGGGGCCTCGTCCTCAACGTATCGCATATATACATCGATGAGTCGAATGCAACCGTAACTCGGCCAATCCTGGGGTGGCGGGGGTGGCGGCTGGGACATTGATTTCGCTTTACGTTTTTTGGTGATACCCTTGTCCCTCAGATTGGGCTCTGGTGCCAGCTGAGTGTATTCAATTACCCTCTCAACAGACATCAGCTGATTGGCCACTTCTGCACTCTGACGCATTCCCCACTGAATGACTCCGGTTAGCGCCATTGCCTGTGTTATCGCCAAACCGACCTGACTCCCCGAAAAATCTGCAAGCAAGATGAACAAGTTTTTAAGCCTGTTTCTTTTCTAGCCCTCAATGTTTATATAACAGGGTGGCGGCAATTTTGCTTGACTAAAGTTCACTGACTCTTCCTGGTTGATCACTAGCCTGTAATAACACATTTAACATAAGGAATACGCACTGCCTTTGATAAGTATGAAGCTGAATGTAACCAGAGTTATGAAAATCAGGCAGAAGAAATCGAGTGAGAAGCCGAAAGCCGTGCTGGTTGTGATGAACATATACCACGATGAGGTGTGCAGATCTTGATGTTTGTCAAACTCGTATTTAAGTATGTCCTGCGCCCCGTAAGCCCTGATTGTATTTAGGCCATTAAGGGTTGCATTCAGATGAGTGAATACTGGGGATCGTGCTGAAAATAACAAGAGTGTAAGCATTGTGGGATAAAACTGCGAGCAAACTCAGGTCCGACGATTGATTACTTACTGATTCCTTCCAGTCGTTTCACGTTTTTACTGGTTCTTAAGTAGATCTTGCGTATCCAGGCGAAAATAGCACCCATGATAACCACCGGAATAAGGAACATGGCGTTAACGGTAGAAGCAACAATCAGCGAACCAATCATCAACATTATGACCTGACCAGCATCCAGAAGTGCTTTGGGCAGTAACTCGTCTATAGCTCCCATATCCTTTGAGAAGCGATTCAGGATCCGGCCACTGGGATTTGTGTCAAAGAACCGCATACTCGTTCTTATCAAGCTCCCAAACATTCGATCATGGAGAGATTGACTGCTCCACATGCACAACTTGTAGAAAAGCATAGACCTGCCGATTGCGGCTACAAACAAGGCAACCAATATCCCCGTATATATGTACATATACGTTTCCGTCGATAACAAGATCTGCGTGTCTCTAGACAGCTGAAGTAAATTCGTAGTGTTTGTTCCTTCGCCGGTATCGTTTATGTCGAGGCTTTCATGAGAAGAGAGTGAAATCATTCTACGAGATTCTTCCTTATCGACCCTATAGAAAAATGACCATGTACAGACATACTTGGTAACTTTCTATCTGGAAATTATTTTTGTGCACAACTGCATACATTACCAAATTGCCAAGCGGATTAAAGAAATTATTAGGAACCAATCATGGTGGCAAATTTATGACTCACCAGTAGGAAACGAACTTGTCATTAAGACTGGCTGCAACTTGAGCGGCGATAAACAGCACCGCGACAATGAAGGCGATGAACAAACTACCACCAGCTTGAAAGTATTTAAGAAAAACGGAGCCTTGAATGGTGCCACGAGAGGTCCCCTCTACCGTATCTAGGCCTTCGCTGTCTTCCTCCTCATCTTCCATATCTGTGTCAATGCTGCCGCTGGCATCAGGTGTTTGACTCTAAATTTTTAGGATCAACGAGCTTAAGTTGAGTCTAGGACATGAACCTCTATTACTGCTTAATTTTTATATTTTTCCAACCAAACGAGAAATAATTGAACTTACTCGATGACTCGTGCTAGAATACTGACGACGCATACCCTTTTCACTAGGTAAGCCTCGTTCGCTGGCAGTTCCATCCCCCTCACCCATGGTACCGACAAGTGCTTCGTAGTCGGGATATGATGCCAATAATTCGTGATAGTTAGAAAATATTTCTGCTCTTCCCTGATTCAACAAGATGATAGCATCAACCCCCTGTAAGTACTGCAGCTGGTGCGTTACAAGTATCCTTGTCTTACCTGCGAGGTAGCGTTGAATACACTCCTCGAAAAGATGCTTACCCACGTGCGCGTCTACCTGAAATTCGGAATTAATAAGGATAAAATAAATCGTCAAATTTGATTCGACATAAAAGCACACGAATATTAATGGAAGCAGTGGGTATACCGCGCTCAGTGGATCGTCGAGGAGGTAAATATCAGCCTGCCTGTAGACTGCTCTGGCCAAGTTGATTCTTGCGCGTTGCCCGCCCGAAAGAGAACTACCACGGTCTCCGACGATGGTTAAATCACCCTGAGAAAACTGTTCGAAATCGCTGAGAAGGGCGCAGGCTTTTGTCACTCTGTGATAACGCTGACGTTCGTACGGCTGACCAAAGATGATATTTTGACGAACGGTAGCACCAAATACCCAGGCATCTTGCCCTGCGTAGCTCAGGCTACCTTTCACTATGACGTCACTGAACTCCTTGGTCTCTGAGAGAGGTAACTCACCCAGTAACACTGATAGTAGCGAACTTTTCCCAGCTCCCACCATTCCGATCACAGCGTACAGTTTCCCTTTGTCAAACTGCAGGTTGACGCTGTCCAACGTGTTCTCAGGACTATAGGGTTCCCACTTTGCGGTAACGTTGGTCAACTTTATTGCCCACTGCTCCTTGTTCAATGCTATCTTGTTGTCCATCACGCTTTTAGATTTTTCTGTGCAATCAAACCTGACATGTAGAGTTCAGAACCCATCTTGCATAGGTATGAAATAAAAACAAACACGAATACAAATGCGGATGTGAGTTGGCAAGGTACATGTTTTGTTAATAAAACTATCAACATTTAAAACAATATACTTGCATGGTAAACAATCACTAACCATTGACAAGATCGACGGTATCCTTCAGCACGTCGCTGGCAAGTATTGCCACTCCGTTTGCTTTTTCTCTAGAATAATCGTCAGGAACTGCACTTTTATCGGTCAATTCATCGTCAATGTACGGAAGATCGGATTTTGGAGCCTGATTAACGCTCTGCATAGATCCACGAATGATATTATTTTCAGAAGAATATTTGGTGTGCCCGATAACTTTTTGAAACTCGTCATACATGAGGAAGTACTGAAGTCGTCGCACGGCTACCATACATTCGGCTGTCTCAGCGACACCTCGGACAAACATGCTGGACATTGTCTGGGCCAAGATGTTGAAATAAGCGGAAATAACGAAAATTGTGTCTGCGGTTAGCTCTTGGTCAAAAAAGACCATTGCAATCATGGTGCCCCACAATGCCATTCTCGTGGTGAAAAGATTGAACGACATGTAGATTCCACGAAGATATGAAGTTTTGGTGACAACTCGCAATTCAAGCTTTCTGGCCAATTCTATTAATGCGCAAAACGGCTTTTCCCAGGCATACATTTTTATCACCTGAACCCCAGATACGATCTCATCCATCAGCTGAACTCTTTCGTCCGTTTTCAGCGCTGTTTGAAGCCTGTATTTTGAAGAGAGTTTTCCCAAGTATGCTGGTAACAATCATCAATTAGGCATGGGCATCATTTTGGGATGGGAATGAAAAAAATAAGCGCTTCAACTCACATTGTAAAGGAACAACGATGAAAACCGCAGCTATACCAATGATCCCTGCCCATCCAGCTTTGTTGTACAAAAAGTAGGTAATTATCAGTGTAGAGATAGGGGCGGACCACAAATAATGCAAGAAAACAGAAACTACATCGAATCGGTTGACGTCATTGGCGACCAAATTTACGACTTTGCCAGGTGCTGTTTCTCCAAGGGCTGTCATGCTGAGATTCAATGCCTGGAACAAAATTCTGGGTTATATTTACTGGTGATTTGTCAATGCGTTCACCACCTTTCAATTACATGAGAAAATAACCTACCTTTCGGTACACAAGAGAGCATACAGCTACTCTGATTCTGCCACCAATGTGAAAAGCACCAAATATGGCTTGATTCAAAGTGATGACGTTGACCGCCGATGCTAAAGCAATACCGCCTGCATAGTAGAGCGCTTCTTCAAGCATGACATTCGAGTCTTTCTTAAAGTAGCTGAGCAAACCTCCCAGCAATATTGGTGTGCCCAGTCTGTTGACAAGAGAAGTCATATTTCAATACAGATAAGAACTTGTGGCTGCCATAGGTATCTGGTATCCAGACAAACAATGAGCAGGTAATTTGTTCTTCAACTCCTCACCGTATGACAAATTCGTTCAAAACTTGCATCAAACCGAGCAAAAAATACTCCCAGCGAAAAGTCAGGAAAATCGTTTTGAGAAGGCTTGGCTGCCGCCCCCATTTCCTGGCAGTCTCCAATTCGTAGTTCCATTGCCTGAGAAAATGGGGCAGACAATTTATTAGTAAAAACGAAATGTGAAATCTTCCAATTTAAACTGCACAAGTAAACAGTCTGTGACTCTCAGTACTAACCATCTGTGAAAGGATTGACACACTTACTTCTCTAGTCTGTCGCCCAAAGCCGTTGACCTATCCTCTGATAGAGGATCGTGTAAGTCATCGGCAATCAAAATCTTTCTGTACCCTTTCTTGAACAATTCTATCGTCCACCTAGAGTATAGAGGATAAAAAAAGAGAAAAAAATTCAGACAGAGTTTACCCACAATTTGAAGATTCCTAATGAAAAGCTGACGAAACTTCCACAGCTAACAAAAAAAATGATTCCTAACTCAAGTGTGTCTCGAAATTCTATTGCCCAATTCTGCACACCTCTAGGATATTACATGAAAGCTATATACAAACAAGAACTACACGTGGCTATTAAAACGGCTAACAGAACAATCTTACAGCTGTGACTGATCAGCATGGATTCAATATTGGGTTTGTTTCAGGTGTAAAGAAATTGAAAAAATCAGATATAACTCACCACCATGTTAGTACAGAAACAATATTCGCCTTTTTTCGAGGATTAGGTGTGCTCCTTGTTTTACTTGCATCCATATCTCAACTGTAGCATTCCCATTCAGTGTTTGTGTAGACAAATTACCACAAGTATAACACGTCGAAGATATTATACATGCGTGGATAATGGGACAAAAATAATTTACCAGTAAAATTATTGTCGCACAAAAGAAACTTAATTTCAACTATATTGATCTCTATTATCAGATTGTTCATTTATCGTATGTTCATTGATTAAGCTTCATTATAAAAAATGAAACACTTTATAGTTATTGCATGAAACTTATTGAACCACTTTGTTACGTCTCAGTAAACAAGGATGCTTCTTCAGCTCGTTGATAACTATTTCCGTCAAGCACCCAAAGTTTACAGAATTTATACAACTGCTTTACTTTACATCAACTGTATTGTTTAAATAATAAGTTTGAAAACAAAATTTATTTGAAGTTTCTCAGCTTGACTATCACGATTGTTGTTCCTGGAAGTTTCAGAGCTCTAATAGAATCAGTGTGACGACAAGTATATTTATAACAACGAGTGTTATCTCAAACGTTTCATTACTTGTTTGCTCAGATTCTCGGCAATCACAGAAGTGCTTCTTTTGTTCATTGAAATCTGGTGTTTGCTAGAGTGCCTTAGATTTATTGGAAAAAGTCTTGAAGGCGTAGAAATTCTGTAGCAAAATAATAAATAATTTTATTCAAAATCCGAGCAAAGCAAAAAGATGCAATTTCCGCGAGCAATGAAAAATTTACAAGCACACACAATGTTATCTAAATAAAATTAGATGTACCATGCTTGTGCCAGGCTGAGAAAAATAGTTTCAAGTATTACCCGGATTCGCCGAGATGAGTAAGCAGGTTTTAAACGACCGGGTATGCGACAAAAAGTACGCGGCAGGTACATTGTTCAAGCAAAGATGACTTGCATTCATTTTGAGTAATTGCTACTACACAAAGGCGAACTGGATAAGCTCAACTAAACAGAAGGGTCCCAATCGTGTCTTTGATAATTGATATGTGAAGCGAGTTACTAGATTCTTTGTACAATGTTCCAACTTGGGTGAAGAATCAACATTACAATAATACTTAATCAAAGCTTGTTAACAAAGCAATAATACCAACCAGCTTTCCAATTGAAATATATCGATCTCCTCAGACAGTGGTAAAACAATTTCAAGTCATTCCTCGTTTGTCTTTTAATTCGTCTCGAGATACAATGTGACCTACAAGTTTTCCCGTTGGCAGAATATTCTTCCTTAAATCCACAACGACTTACGATGCCTTTCGGTGGATGTAGGCAGAAAGTAACTAAAATATGAAACAAGGACACTTGATTAACCCTTCAATGATCGCCACTCACCAGAGTTAATTAATCAAAAACTAGTCAAGACTGAACCGATAGCTCTCAGCTGCCAAGGCCACTCGTTTGACCATTGTTTGCAGATGTGGAGGCATCGTTCAAACGAGCAAAGTACGCGGACACGGGGAGTAATTGAATTCAAGAATGTATCAGGACATACGGTCGATAACGAAATATTGTAGAGGCAAAGCGACCAGACTAATTCTGAAGCAGAGTAGTCACTGTCGTTCAATATATCGGCTAGCGTGCATTAGCGCTGATAAATAACTGTTGGCACACGCGAAACGATCCGAAAACGAGGAGAGAGATACATTAACTGAATCTCTGTTTAACCTAACCTGTCAAGGCCAAAATTCCACATACACGCGACTATATTTATGCGCACACATACGTAATACATACGTTCACTCGTGCCATTTAGTAACTATTGTACTGTTAGTAAGGATGAAGTACAGTTTGAGAAACTGTGCCGACCGTCGTTACGGAACAATTACCCGCCAGTGTTGTCATTCGCCAATCACGAAAGAACTGCAAGTCATTACTACCTGCTTTAAAACGTCATGTATGGTAGTGTATCTGCAGGTAGAATTCGACAAGGTTACTCTAGCCACATTTCAGTGTTTACGGAATGAGCTGAATTAGACGGAAAAAAAAACGAGCGCCATAATCTTTCTACGCATACTCAAACTCCGTCAAATAATCTTTCAAATAATTTCCTCGATCGGACAGATAATTCGTTTGACCCTCAGAAAACTATACTTATACATATTTCGAGCTTCTGATGACGGTGAGGCTGAAGCGTGACGCGATAATTACGCCCCCAATTTACGATAATACGTAGCATGATATAAGAATTAATACGCTGCAATACGGGTATAAGGGGGAAAGAGGGGGCTATGAAGATTTGGGGGCTTATAGACATTGTGCTTTGTTTTGTGTATTTATACATCTTTATACCGATTCCAGCTTCCCGAATTCGTCGTCAAACAATTTAACCTAGAATGACAAGGCATATCAGGATTGTAAAATTTCCACTCGGCACGCGACGCGTGGTACTGGAGAGGCTTCGCATTTCGCGCATCGCAGTAACATCACGATTTCCGACGGTTGTCTGCGAGTGTCGCCTGATGTAGTGGAAAAAGTATGTAAAAATAAATGAATCTGACAGAAAAGTACACGATATAGCGGTCTATGTTTAAATAATTGTTGCATGCGATCGTTTAGGAAAGTCGAAGTTCGTGTATGTAACTATACACGGTGCAGATGTGCACGTGTCGACATCAGTACCAACTGAGAACCGCGTGTACAGTACGATTATATACGAACGCGAGAGTTGCAATTCAATATACGTAATTTAATCGAGTCGCGACCACTACTCAACTACTTTAACGCGTGCCCGCGTTAAGTGTCACGTAAATTGTCGACGCGAGAGCATGGCTGAGCGAGTTACTACGATAACAATAGGTATACATCCATTACAATTTGCTTTACCTCCATAAATGTAATCGTAAATGTAATGTAGTCGTAATTCGTACGCGACGATAACGGGTAAAATTCCGACGACAACTTTATCTGTCCACGATAAGCGTACAGTAACGAAATTAAGTAAATTCAATATATCACACGTACGTACGTACATTAATTTTTTACGCTAATTATCGTAAACGGACGCACAAACACGAACAGGTATATTGATACCGAGGCAAACATGTCGTGTTGAAAGGTACTCGTCAAGATCAACTGTTAATTATATTGCAGGATAGAACTTCGGCGATAAGGAGAGATCTGTAAAGCTCAGATCTCGTTCACGCGGCACCTGCAATCCGCAACATGTATTCTTACGCATTGAAATACGTGTCATGGATGTGCACATTCATACTTCCACGTTAAGACGGTAACATCTACTTTGACAAAGAGCGGGGTTTATCAAGGAGCTCGAATCCGACATAGCGATAAGCAATGGGTCTATTCCAACATACCTAAGTGTACAGAGGATAAGTGAGAGAGTTAGCACTGGAATGCACGACTGTGATGTAACTATCTATAACGCTCCCACGCTCTGCGGTTGCCGGCTCGTCGATCCTAACCACGGGCTATTCACTGTATAATATAATATATGTATACTGTTACAGTTATATATATATATATATATATATATATACATACACACGAAACACATCTGACATACCTACATGTATATCAGTTTGCCGCGGAGTGTCGAGACAACCACGAGGTCGACGGTTCGATGTCGATTGACCACGGAGCAGTATCACACTGTGATCGCACTGAAACTGAACTATCGTCCGATCGACGGCGCAGGCAATGGACCCCAGCGATTGCGACGAGGTCGCGAAAGATCCTTAAACTTATTCTTCTTACGCGTGGTCAAATTTAATTTTATAATATAGATTCCTTTATGAGAATGAAATGTACACGAGCCATGGTAAACACGCTATAATTGTATCACACACTTCGAAATACATACGTCCAATGTGTTTTTTGCACAGCCATCTCTAAGAACCAATTGCGCTACCCGCGCGACCCTGCAATCGCATCCCACACACATATTGACAGCCATCTTGGATTTTAAACTAATCGCATTCGAGATCATTTGGCGCACATTTTAAAGTGTGGAAATCTTCGCATGATGTATGTATAGCGTTGATAGCGTTGCACATTATGAAGATGGCTTCCATTGGCCTTACAGTCAAATATGATCAGCGCTAAACGGAACGAAAATGCGTCCGTCGGAGAAACATACCTTATCTTATTTCGTCATGATATAAAAAAGTCAGAATTAGAGTCCCTGGTTTTATAGGGACTCTAGCCAGAATGTAAATAGTAATGGAACGATAATGGCGTCGTTTTGCTGAATGCTTCACACGCATATGCTTTGATGGCACAGTGTAAGAATAAGTGGTCATGAAAACGCATTTTTCCTGTATCTTTATTTCGTGGGTGTTTGGTCATATCATTTCTGCTCACGAAGCCGTTTATTTGTCTGGTGCAATTCTCGATTGCCTCGTTGTTACAGTATAGTAAAATGGGAAGATACTGCTGTGTCCCGACTGTCAGCATGGGTATCGGCATTCGGAAACACCATATCGTTGTTAGGTTCTCTCAAAGATCATAATTTATTTAGAAAGTGGTCTTGACGAATTGTATGTTGATGTTAACTTTTGCATGGATACAAAGTGTTCCGAAAGACGGTTTAAATTTTCGCAGGCAGTGGCTTTTCGGCGCATCTGACACTTGGACTCAACTCGTAAACTTTACATTAGTAAAATAATCATACATCCAACTCGAGTTGCACCACCGTCTATCTTACACCGTGTCCATTACCGATTTCAATGCGCAGCGTCTTATCTATACCAATATTATGTATACTAATGTTATCGATACTAATGTATAAAGGGGTAAAATTGTTTGGCGTATGTAAGGGGTAATCTCTGGAGCTACTAAACCTATTTTAAAAATTCTTTCACTAATAAAAAGATAAACTATCCCTGAGGAACATTAGCTGTAATTCATTTTGATGAAAATAAGATTTTAGTTTTAATTCTCAATGTGTGTAAATTAAGTCGGAAGAAAAAGCATTGCTTGACTGTTTTATCGGTGTGCTGTAACCATAGGTATGGTTGGATATACGTGAAAACAATTTATACATTTAATTTAGATTTGTCGGATTTGTCTCAACGCTACTGGCAATCATGCGCCGCCTCATTATCGAATAATGCGCATCTATACCGTTGAGGCGCCACTAGACTCTACTCCCGGCTTTGGGCGGCATAATTGAATCTTCCGTCAACGTAAATATACCGTATGAAATGCTCGGACCGTAAAACATGAAATATTAAACCAATCAGCAGCAACTCGGGAATAAAATAATGTTAAGAAAACTAGGAAGGCTTAAACCACAAAAGAAATTTTTTTTTTGTATCGACTTATCCTATAAGTACAATGTTCTATTTTGGCACAAAAACAACTAAAAAATTAGCAGAATTGAGCTCAGGAGGATTAGGAAGGCTTTGACAGCTGAAAATGGGGTGAAAATTTCATTCGCGTTTATGAAGAATTGAAAAAATGTCCGCATTTTTTCACATTTTTAAGTTGTTTGCCACATTTTTATGGATGAAAATCTGTGGTACTTATAAAATGAATATTAATAATTAATGGAGATATTGAACATTGAAAACAACCGTGCATCTGAAATTCGGGCGTAGTATGTAGGTATGTTTACACGCGCTTCTCTCAAAACAACGCTTTTCATTAGTTCTACCACGATAACTCAAGGCCGCCAAGAACGCCAAAAATAACAATTTTCTCCACATGTTGAGCCAACGTGTGTTCTCTAGTGTAATCACTGCGAGCGCTAATGTGTGAACAACAAACATACTACGATAATCACGGTTCACGACTTCTGACCCCGACCGATAATTTCCCACTTCACCCGCTTTCCACAGTCTATATAACAATAGAAATAACCGAGGAATCTTATGTTCACTGTTAGTGCGTTACATCAATTCCTCAGTGAAGCTGTCCAACCCAAAAGTGTAAACAACGTCCAGTTCTAGGTCTGACAGGTACCCTTGTCACGTCCAAATTACATTCTGTTCACCAGCGGACAAAATTTTTGTGACAATGCTGAATTTAAGGGTAAGTTTTTAATGGTTTCCCAATTGGTGCCAATCAGATAACTAACTGTGGCTGAATAGCTCGTTGGCGGGAAACAATCAGACGGCTACTCGCGAGTGTCGTTTAACTTGTGTGCGATCCCGCTCGAAACATCTGTTTCAAACGATTTGCGGCCTCCCGATCCGAGGCCAGCTAGCGCGCAGAGACTAGCTTTTAGCGCGATCTGTGAGAGATTTGTCATAGAATACGCACAATCGAATGTATCGATAAAGAAGAGTGAAAAGATGATAAAAAAAAAAAAAAAAATAATTTAGAAAACGGCAGAAACTCACAAGGGGAGTTTAATTCGCTGACGACCAGCGGTCAGACAAAGCAAAAAGAAAAAAAACAACTGTCACGTAACTAGGGCAATCCATTTTCTTATCGCTGTTAGTTTACGAAGCGGGGATTTTTTTTCCGCGAGCCAACGATGACTTGGCGCTTCTGTCTCTACCGGTGATTTAGAGAGTATCACGGTCGAAGCCAAACCTACAATCGGCTTCAGATTCTTTCGTCAAGTGGGCGTGCACCGGGGTTTTCGGAGCAAGAAACTGTTCGTGAGGTGCCGGTATGCAGGCCAGCTTAAATTTGAAGATATCTTAACTGGGTGGTTCGGGTCGTCTTCTTTTTCTGATTTTGTTACAACTGTATTACAGTGAGTACACCGCCTTACTAATCAAATGACCTAACCTACTTTAAGCAAAAAGCAAAACGTGACTTTGGATATGACGAAGCCGGACGATTGTTAATGTCACAGATATCGTTTGCATCTACTGAACATTATTTCAGGGACGTCAAAGTTATTACAATTTCCGACGTAGAATAACAGCAACACTTCGCGCGTGGATTCGTAGCCATACCTCGAAACGGGGTAACACACTTATGTGAACATCGACTAATTCAAGATTTTTCAAGGTCTCGATGGGTTCTAGGAAAGCATCCGTGAGAGCATATGGCTGTGTGTAATAGTTTTGCCACAAAAAATATTCTAAACCAATCGCAGGCGAAGCCGCAACGCACTACTAGTGAGTTATATAAAATTATGCCGCGAAAGCTTGTTCGGTATGTTTTTCCACTTCGAGTCATTTATTCTTCGTGATATTTGAGTGATTTTTACTCAGCCCGTGCACTAAACGCAGGCTTTCACAACGTAACGGGACGTAAACACAGTAATATAATTTCGGAAAGATCAAAGGTGTCGCGGTGTTCAGGCAAATGACTTGCCGTGCGAAAATCAAATTCCTGCGGACTCAACATGCGTCGTTTGTGCTGCTCGCAGACGAGATCTGATAGGTCGACTCGAGTTATCAAATACCTACCATGTATCCTGTTGCGTAATTACCTTGACGGCGACGATCGATGATAGATATTTGAAAGAAGTCCTTGTCGGAATGTAATTCTACAATATACCACCAGTATGCGAATAACATGATTGCAAAACCCCTGCATAAAGCGATGCATAATTCTGGATGTATGGACGAATCATTGTTATTGTGTATTTCTCATCTCTAAATCATGGCCGAAGCCAAGATACTGTGTACTTTGAAATTTCGTTGAGCTCACTCGGGAATTCAACATACATCTACTATTCCGTATAATTTAACAATATGGGGAATATTTTCTTCTTGACTGATCAAATTACCTCGCTTCTAATTGTTGAACGACGCCGCTGAAACTGTGATTCTATTTAAACTGCGGCCACCGACTTTACTGCGAGATCTCGATAACGATTGCAAACTGCACATAAATCTATATCAGAATTACAAATTTCATCCCAGTTTGAGGGAGAAATTTTCGCACACGAAAGAAAGGTTTTGTGTGAATCTGCACCTGGCAATTGTGGGAAACTAGCACACGCCAAATCAATTGTTCATGATTATAAAAAGTATTTTATCTTATCGCAAATTTTTACAGAGCAAAAAATATATTCGAGGTTGCACGAAACGATGTGATAACAGGAAAAGGAAAAATTAATCTGATCGCAAATCTGACAGAATAGTAGTTTAATAAGACTTGCGTTCTTCACTGTTCTTTCGCATTCCAGACCGCAGTATTACCCAAAATTTCTGTCGATGTACGTACATGCATACTTTATGGTGATAAAGATTGAATTCATGTTTTCAAAAATCATGTGCGTTGTAAAATTCGTTGTACAATTCGCCGTTTCTGCTAGATTCTTGCCGGGATTTAGCGCGAAAAGAAAACGTGCAAAGCAGAAACGTGCGTGTGACATTTCACACGTTTTCTTCATCATCTTGCGCATAATACTGAAACATTTAGAATTGTCTATGGGTGTGTAATATCTGTCGAGCCCGTAATCAACGCGGAGAACCGCGAGTCGTGTTGTTTGCTCGTTATCTTTTTGTTTTAAGGCTACCACGGTCGATCGCTACATTTGTGTGTAAAACGAAATGTGATATAACAGTTAGTACAGCATTATGGAAGCAGTTTCTCCTAAGGAAACAAAGCGCGCGTACTCCTATACAGATGAGGAAATCGTATACCTTGTACACGAATGACGTCACAGCCAGCCCGCAGTGACACAGCACAAATTCGTTAGATTAATTGAACGGATGTATACACAGTCAAAAAAACATTCTCGCCAAGGCCGGCAGATCATCTCAATATTTTGAATTACTTATAAGTGATGGAAAAAAAAAAAAATGTGATCAGAGTAGGTGAAATTTCCGTAAATCACACAGATAGTAGAAATTATATAATTAATATTTACCATATTCCACTAGCGGGTGATAAATATTGTCCGAGTATTAACAGTGTGCACCGAGATAACAAAATTCATAAACTCTTAGTAAGAATTACACATCGAAAATGATAGCATTGCTAATTCGCCTTATCAGATTGTTACGTACAAATCTTATAACTCTGCAACATCTTTTGCACAATAAAGTAGTACTTCCTCTTACCATCAATAGCTTGAATAAAATACTAATTTAGATGAACTTGGTTACAGGCGAAAAAGCATTTCGGCTTATTACTGATTTTTCAAGGACGAAAATACTGATTTTAATTACTTTACTTACTCTTTATTTCAAAGAAACACAAAGTATCACGTTAATCATAAAGTGATGTTGGAAAATATTTCTTTTTGCGGTAAGCATTGTGTTGGATGTAATCCTTGGTTGTTGATTAAATAGTTTTCAGTATAGCCTCTACATAAATGAACAGAGATAAGGTTTTACTATTTCACAATATTGCGTTTCAAGGTCCTCTTTAAATCCTTTGATATTTGATATCTTTCATAAAGCAAATTTTGATTTTCCTAACATCCATGTATTATAAATTGTAACTTTAACAATATTTTGGCGAGTATTTTACAGCAGATTTTATTTCCAACTGCAATTGTGAATCTTTTGTGAACTTTTTTTCATCTGTTTGACTAATAGACGATTTATTTATCATTATCGCGAGATTACGATTGTATATATTATGAGGCTCTCAATATACATAGTAAAATAATACACTTTCATGCACAATTTTATTCGTAGATCAGAAATTATAGAATAGTTTTACATTTTAAACGAATTACATTTTCTGTACGAAAAACTTCCTCATAAGTATGTAAGTTTACCTTATATAATTTCGTGACATGGAAATTGTTATCTGCGCGTATATTCACATGTCACACCGATGTATGTTGTTATCTCTGGTAACGCACGTCACCTACTCATCGCGATCGGATATATAATCGTTGACGGAACCTGGATTTATTCAACTCTCTTAGTCTCTTTTACGGCGAAGAGGCGGTCGTGCCACAGCGATTCGTCCAAAGAAACGTGCCCACTTTATCATACCGCGTCAGATATTGTTCACCTACCTATACGACGGGATAACGTCAGAAATTATCTTCTGCAGCTTCTGTATTTGCAATGGATTGACCATACAGTCTCAATTATAGTTTTGGTAGAACGGCAAGTGGGGGTTTTTGGAAATTTTTTTTCTTTTGTGTGTTTTCACAGTTGCTGAGCAATCAGCCCGGCGGATACAACACTTTGACAGACGTCATGGACGGCAGAGAGCAGCAGGAAAAGGTGAAGAATCCACGGGCGAAGGCCAACTGTCTCAGCGCTCTTACTTTTTCGTAAGTCAATAGATATATGTTTGTAATATTGCTTCTCGGGCATGATTAAAATTATAGTTTCAAATATATTTTTTTCCATACGGGCGTAAAATAGGCCCTTTATCTTACATCTAAAGTGGATGGGAAATTTATTATGTTGAGCGTGAACATCATTACATTACCTCCTTAGGGAGGTAATATCCATTATTATACTCCCAAGGGAGATAATGGATAAAAAAAAAAATGGAATATTCGGATAATCGTGATGAGCAGTGATAGTATATTGTGTGACAAGGGATGAAAGTTAGCGATTGCGACGAGTGCGATGTTTGCGTCCGAAAGAAACGAGGGCGGCAATCGCACGAGGTGCGATCGCCAACTTTTGGCTTGAGTCACACACGATAGTTTTTATAACAAGTGAAAAAAAAGTGGTGGAAAAGTGGTAAAAAAATCTACCAAGGGATTAAAGCGAAGCAATTGTGGACTGCGCATTCGCGAACCTATCTTTACAAAACTGAGATGAAATTGGCTACTTTCATCCCGCTAAACTGCTACGCAAAGTCCCACTTCTCATGCACGTGTGATAAAAATAAAACTGAATCATTTTGTTTGCCAGTCATTGTTCTTTTGATTAATTCATATAAGTGAAATCAAATATGAAACGTAATTATTTTATTTTTCTCTACATGCACCAAAAAGGGCCTATACGTGTACTATTAAAACAATCAGCACAAACCTCTGACAGTGTATGTTTTTCCTTTCTTTCAAATTTCTTTCCTTGTATTTGAACACAGATGGATCCTGGGCACCTTCTGGCTCGGCTATAAGCGTGACCTCGAGGTCGAAGATCTATACACTCCGCTGAAGGAGCATACGAGTGGCCTCCTCGGGGAGAAGATAACGAAGACATGGGAGAACGAGATTCAGAGACTGACCGCCAAGCGGGATTCGAAGAAGAGCAAGGCCAAGGGCCCGAAAGAAGACGAAGACGAAGATGAGCCGGTGCATCCGAGTCTACTGCGGGTGCTAATAAAGGTCTTCGGCGCCGAGACCCTGTTCTACGGCGTCATCCTAGCCGTCCTCGAGATAACGCTGAGGTAAGGATGATCTGGTACATCCAAGTTTCCATACAGAATATCTAGATGCCGGAGCATGGCACCCTTGGTTCGTACGAAAATAATACATGTATACAATTCGTGTGGTACATAACGGCACCCGATATTTGGCTGATTGTAATTATAATGAGCACGGGTATATACCTATATACGCAGGTTGCAGCAACCAAGATTCCTCGCCCTGGTTCTCCGGCACTTTGCCCAAGAACTGAGCCGTCGGCGTTTGACCCCAGTACCCAACCTGCAGAATGCGACTGGGATCGAGTCCATTTACGACCGAGATCATACAGCCAGATCGTTAAGTTCTCCGAGCGCGGAGTCCACCCCTTTTACCCCTAAAATATCGTTTTCGGTTGATAATACATTTCTCGAATTTTATATACGTACCAAGAATCTTGGGTTGTGATATAGATTTCTTTCGTGGTTCGTAGGGCTTGTTTATGACACTAGTACTTGTTCCTGTGTGTTCAAACCGTCCACCCTGACGCACGCCTAACTGTGATAAATGATATTTCAAACACCGTGGTTTATCGTAACTATCACCTTGGCTCGAGACAATAAGATAGCCACTTGCAGCAGAGCTTATTTTCAAGGCCTGACTTTCAATGATATGAGACATAAGAAACAAATGTTACAACCCAATATCATTTTATATCATGATTGGTATTCACTAATCCAGTACCTCCGAAATAAGCAATTTCTCCTTCGTGTGCTACGACTTAACAGATTTTCCAATTGCCTGCACAGCTCATAATAATATCTGCGTGTCATTTATCGTCACCAAGTAAATCGATTTATTATTATTATTATTTTTTAATATAACCTACCGTACGTGATAAAAGTTGACAGTTATTTGACATATTTTGTACGATCTGATCTTACACCTAGAGTGTGTATATGAGGTATTACACACCATTTCACCTAATCGGTGAAGGTCACCGACGCCGATCTTGTTGTCAATTTTTTTCTCAATTCGTCTATCGAAAAAAAAGAACACGTGTTCGGCCGTTTTTCGATTAGGCCACCTGTGTCGATTTTATGAATTTGCCGATTTTTCAACTTCTTCGAAACAGACTTTTTTCAACTGGTTCTATCTTCAAGAGCTTTCATTCTTTTCAAAAAATGATACAGGTATAAAATGTGTCAATAAGTCCGAGCTTTCTGAAAAAAATATTTGAAAATTTTTCCAACCACACAATTCTAAAATTTTTACGGAAAAAAAAGAAAATCAAAATTATTTGAATTGCGACACCTTCGATTTTCCTGAAACTTTTTACTTGCATTCGACCAGTTACAATCAAGTTTTTCTCCAAAGGAAATTATGGATTTCCGATTCGTTCGGGAGTTACACCATCATAAGTGCCGAAAAATCGGAAATATTTTACGGAAATCAATCTTAACTTCGATCAGACAAGTTTTCATGTTATAAAAATATATGTTTGCTGAACAAACAACTTTTCGGAATATCCCAAACAATATAAATAAAAACGAGATCACAATTTTTCTTACTTCTTTCTCTAAATATAAATACAATTTTGTATATATATATATAATTTACATTTATTCATAATATATATAAATATAAATACAATATTTAGAAATTTTCTACCTGAAAATATATTTGGCATAGAAAAGAAAAATTGTGATCTCGTTTTTATTTATATTGTTTGGGATATTCCGAAAAGTTGTTTTTTCAGCAAACATGTATTTTTATAACATGAAAACTTGTCTGATCGAAGTTAAGATTGATTTCCGTAAAATATTTCCAATTTTTCGGCACTTATGATGGTGTAACTCCCGAACGAATCGGAAATTCATAATTTCCTTTGGAGGAAAACTTGATTGTAACTGGTCGAATGCAAGTAAAAAGTTTCAGGAAAATCGAAGGTGTCG
This sequence comes from Neodiprion pinetum, assembly GCF_021155775.2. Taxonomy (NCBI): domain Eukaryota; kingdom Metazoa; phylum Arthropoda; class Insecta; order Hymenoptera; family Diprionidae; genus Neodiprion; species Neodiprion pinetum. The sequence continues at coordinate 22,662,208 of NC_060236.1, read as the reverse complement.
CAATTCAAATAATTTTGATTTTTTTTTTTTCGTAAAAATTTTAGAACTGTGTGGTTGGAAAAATTTTCAAATATTTTTTTCAGAAAGCTCGGACTTATTGACACATTTTATACCTGTATCATTTTTTGAAAAGAATGAAAGCTCTTGAAGATAGAACCAGTTGAAAAAAGTCTGTTTCGAAAAAGTTGAAAAATCGGCAAATTCATAAAATCGACACAGGTGGCCTAATCGAAAAACGGCCGAACACGTGTTCTTTTTTTTCGATAGACGAATTGAGAAAAAAATTGACACCAAGATCGGCGTCGGTGACCTTCACCGATTAGGTGAAATGGTGTGGAATACCTCATATATTCTTACTCATGCACCGTACAGGGTTTTCCAGCCATTGTTTCTCGGACGCTTGCTGCGATACTTCAGCACGACAGACGGCAGCGACGTGTCGACGCTTGAAGCTTACCTCTATGGTTTAGGGGTTGTGATTTGTTCGGGGGCGAACATATTCATCCTTCATCCGTATATGATGGCGATATTGCACATGGGAATGAAAATCCGGGTCGCTTGTTGCACCCTGATATACAGGAAAGCGCTGAGACTGTCGAAAACCGCCCTGGGTGAGACGACAATTGGTCAGGCTGTGAATCTGCTTTCTAACGATGTAAACAGATTTGACGTCGCGATCGTATTCTTGAACTACATATGGATCGCACCCCTAGAGACGATCATCATCAGCTACTTCATGTGGGCCGAAGTCGGAGTATCCGCGATCATCGGCGTGGCGACGCTTCTCATGTTCATACCCCTCCAAGGTATATGCAAAAGTCGTGTAGACACTGTATGCGCGCAAACATAATGCGGGCGATGCGTGATTTGCGAAGCACAGCGTTTTATACAAATTGTAATGTTACTATATCTATTTATGCTTACAGGATATTTGGCAAAGCGATCATCCGTCCTGAGGTTGCGAACGGCGCTAAAAACTGATGAGAGAGTAAGGCTCACGAACGAAATAATATCCGGAATTCAAGCGATAAAGATGTACACATGGGAGAAACCATTTGGGGACTTAATCCAGAAGGCTAGAAAGTAGGCGATTCTTATTAATTGGTTATGTGGAAATATGGTTCTCAGGAATACATCCAATACATCCAATATATTCATTTTTTTCTCGGCAATAGACGAGAGATAAAGGAAATAAGGCTCATGTCGTACATCAGGGGTATAACGATGTCCTTCATAATTTTCAACACGAGACTAAGCCTCTTCATAACCATAGTCGCCTATATTTTAATGGAGAATAATATCACTGCGGAAAAGGTGTTCATGCTGACAGCCTACTACAATGTCTTACGGCAAACTATGACCGTGTATTTTCCTCAAGGTACGCGCGAGACAAGAGGCGTATTTGTTACACCTATGGGAACATATGCTATGTATATTCACGTACCCCGTTTTAGTAAAGACTAAACGACCGTTGCATATTGCAGGAGTTACGCAAACCGCCGAAGTCATGGTTTCCGTCAAACGTCTCCAGACTTTCATGAGATACGATGAGGCGGTTGTAGTCAAGAATCCCCAATCCACGGACAAATCTGATGAGCATGGCCAGGGGTCCATCAAAATAGACAACGTATCAGCGAAGTGGGTGGAGAACTCGTCGGAAAATACTCTTGTCAATTTGAATATAAATGTGAAGCCCGGTCAGCTGGTTGCCATCGTCGGACAAGTGGGATCCGGCAAAACTAGCCTCCTCCACACGATTTTGCGCGAACTGCCACTTTCTTCCGGTACCGTCAAGGTCGGTTCACAGCGATTTCAGCTTTATGCCCTCCAACGAAGTCTGACATCCGCTGATCGTTTTAGGTTAACGGCAGCGTAGCCTACGCCAGTCAGGAGCCTTGGCTCTTCGGTGGTTCGGTCAGACAGAATATACTTTTCGGGCGCAAAATGGATCCGCGACGATACGACAAAGTGGTCAAGGTGTGCCAGCTCAAGCGGGACTTTACCCTCTTCCCCTACGGCGACAAAACGGTTGTTGGCGAGAGGGGGGTCAGTTTATCCGGTGGTCAACGCGCGCGGTAAGACGGCTTATAGTTCTCGACTAAACTAGATCCCCGTTACTTTTCGACAGAACAATCAAGCCGCTGGTGCGGTGCGGTTTTCCTGTATACAGAAAAATACATATGAGTTATTGTTTACTCGTTCCCATAGAATAAACCTGGCAAGAGCAGTTTACGCGAACGTAGACATATACCTGATGGACGATCCGTTGAGTGCTGTTGACGCTCACGTCGGCAAGCACATGTTCGACGAGTGCGTGGATGGATACTTGAAAGAAAAAACTCGCATTATCGTCACCCACCAGCTGCAGTATCTCAAACACGTCGATCAGATAATTGTGTTGAAAGATGGAGCCATATGGGGACAAGGGTAACGTATAACTAAAGTTATATTAGAAAGCTGTAACTGTATACTACATGCACGAGTTGACAGGGTGGTTCGAAATAGCCAGAAATTATACTATAATCGATTTCTGCGTTTTGCGCGGTATCTGAAATCTATACTTTAATTCACCTTATCGGAAGTTTCTACCTTCAGAACATACCAAGAGCTTCAAAAATTAGGATTGGACTTCGGCCAGGTACTCGAGTCGCCTGAGGAAAATAAACCCGAACAACGACCGCTGAGTCGATTGATTTCGCGGCACTCCAGCATCTCCTCGGTAGATTCGATCGGTATGGGGGACATGATAGAGCAGGAGGCGCCCCTGGAGGTAAGTTCATCGGTTGTTCCTAATTGTCAGAATTAGAAAGTACAGGCTATCGACTGATGACTAATAACAGTGTTTCCCCTCCAGGAGGCAGAGGTACGCAGTTCTGGTACAGTTGACGGGAAGGTGTATGCGGCCTACCTCAATTCCGCTGGCAACTGGTGCGCCATATCGGCAATACTATTCCTCTTCTCCGTCAGTCAGGTTTTTGCGAGCGGTGGTGACTACTTCCTTTCCACGTGGGTTAACCTGGAAGAAGCAAATGTGAGTCTCATGTCGCGGAATGAAAATACGCGCACTGAAATTAATTTTCGCTTATGTGCTCACTTTCTGTTTCACAGGCAGGGCTCATGGACTGGGATAGCTGGCTGAGCCGCGACATCTGCATATACATATACACCTTTCTGGTCGTCGGGACGGTCGTATTAACTCTTCTTCGGTCATTCTCTTTCTACGGTATGGCGATGCGGGCCTCGAAGCGCCTTCACGATAGGATGTTCCGTGGCATAAGTCGTGCTACGATGCGATTCTTCAATATGAACTCATCCGGTCGGATACTGAACCGTTTCTCGAAAGACATGGGAGCGGTCGATGAACTCCTGCCCACGGCCATGATCGACTGTGTGCAGATCGGATTGGGGCTGATCGGCGTCATTGTTGTCGTCGCAATAGCCAATCCTTGGCTGATGATACCCACCGTCGTTATTGGGTTCATATTTTACCTATTCCGCATAATCTACATGTCCACGAGCCGCAGTGTGAAACGACTAGAGGGTGTCAGTCAGTATCAATGCCGTATTATCATTTAATTGCCTAATTGTCGTCGCGCCGTAGTCGCAAAAACTGATCGGCCTCTTTTTTCCCTCCACACGATAAGCTCGGTCCCCGGTCTTCGCTCACCTAAACGCGACGCTCCAGGGACTGACGACGATCCGGGCGTTTCAAGCCGGCGAAACACTCACGGCGGAGTTCGACCACCACCAGGACCTCCACTCCTCTGCCTGGTTCATATTTATAGCCTCGGCTCGTGCCTTCGGCTTCTGGCTGGATATCGTCTGCGTAATATACATAGCTTTGGTCGTCTTCAGCTTCCTCGTGTTACCAGATATGCAGGGTTCGGCGGGCGGTAGCGTCGGCCTGGCCATTACCCAGAGCATCGGTCTCACGGGAATGTTCCAGTGGGGCATGCGGCAGAGCGCCGAGCTCGAAAATCAGATGACATCCGTCGAGCGTATCTGCGAGTACAGGTGAGGCGACCGCGACGCTGGGACTAGTCTCACAACCATGAAATTTCTAATTATATGTATATCATTTGGCTAAATTCCTCTCCTATACTCAGCGTCGTCGACCAGGAACCGCCGTTGGAGAGCACACCGGAAAACAAGCCTGACCCAAAGTGGCCCGCCCACGGGAAGGTCGAGTTCAAGAAGCTCTCGATGCGGTATGGGCCTGAGGAGCCGGATGTACTGAAGGACCTGGATTTCGTCGTCTTGTCGCGGGAGAAAATCGGTATCGTGGGCAGGACGGGCGCAGGAAAGTCCTCCTTGGTTTCGGCGCTCTTTCGATTGGCTTATATAGACGGCGACATAGTAATAGACAGCGTTGAGAGCAGTAAGCTCGGCCTGCACGACCTTCGATCGAAGATAAGCATCATCCCTCAAGAGCCGTTCCTCTTCTCCGGGTCTCTGAGGCGAAACTTGGATCCCTTCGACGAATATCCGGATAGCGCGTTGTGGCAAGCGCTCGAGGAAGTCGAGCTCAAGGAGATGGGTCTCGAATCCAATATCGCGGAGGGCGGCTCGAATCTCAGCGTTGGTCAGCGGCAATTGGTGTGCCTGGCGAGAGCAATCATTCGCAACAACCCCGTACTGATACTCGATGAAGCGACGGCCAACGTCGATCCTCGTACCGACGAGCTTATCCAAAAGACGATTCGCATCAAGTTCGCCAATTGTACAGTACTCACAATCGCTCATCGCCTGAACACGGTAATGGACAGTAACAAAGTTTTGGTCATGGACGCTGGATTTGTTGTGGTAAATACATTGGTTACATTTTTTTATGCTTAATCCTCCACGGTCGAAAATACAAACTTATAATTGTGGAAAAATTTCTTCTCTTTTCAGGAATACGATCATCCGCACGTGCTGCTGCAAAAGGAGAACGGATACCTCCGCAGCATGGTGGATCAGACGGGTAAATCGATGGCGGACACGCTGACCGTGATCGCCCAGAAAAACTACGATTCATCATTCGCGTAGTCCAGGGTTACAATTAGATACTATACATGATCACCGTTTAAATAAATTTCCGACATATGTTATTGTTAACTGTGCTACGCTACGTTCGAGATACATTTCCGAGTATAGGACTAAAGCAAGTTTACTCTGATCCTTAGAAAATGTTTTGTATTATTGGGCCACAGATTAGTAATTGTCTGCGGATGGCCCCTATCGTCAGCAGTGCACGGGAGGGAGGAAAAGAAAGTGACAGTTATTTACCCAACTGAGATTTTACAAGTCAGGATAATAAGTTCAATTTTTACTGTACATATCTATACATATATGTGTATATATAGCATGTATAATAGAGTGCTTCGTTTAAGACGACTATTTTTTTTTCCACTCCATAGACGAAATATCACTCTAAACATATAAAAAAAAAATTCCCACCAAAGCCTAGCTCTTAATTTTAATTTCAAGTACTCGCTAAATGAATTTGAAATTTTCCCATTTAATTAACACGTAGAAATAATTTTTTTTTTGTCAATTATCTATAGCATTGCGAGTTTTCATACTATTTAATTGACCATGGCCGGAAGTTTTAGAGGGATCCTTCCTCTTTAAAAGTTCCTAGAGCTAATTTAGAATTTATGAAGTATCTCGCCAGTAAAAAATTGTAAAGTTGATTTTTGCTAAAAAATTATGGTTTTTTTCATTTTTCTCCTAAACTACTAACTTTACAGCAAAATTGTAAAGAATCTTTTTTGTAGAGAATTTAATTTCCTACAAAAAAGTTTCATCAGCTGAAACTGTAGAACTGATAGTTTCCAATATAAAATTAAATAATCATAAGAAAACTATAAATATCACTATTTTATCCGCATATTTGACAATTTTTATACCCAAATTGTTATAAATGTAATAAAATAGACGTGATTGTAATGTATCTTAATCTTCAAATGTCTTCACCCGACGATTCTGAAGTCTTCGCCAATTACTACTACTCTCAACCAGAGAACGTAGGTTTGTCCTCCAACTGTTTTATTGACCACTTTTGTGTATTATTTTCATTAACATTTAATGATTTTAATATTCTCGATAAGATTTTTCCAATCTAGCTATTTATTGTGATTAATCAATTAAAAAAAAAAGTGAGGCATCGGGGAATCGAACTCAAAACTTTCAATTCTTCCATGTACATCGTATAAAACTCTAAAACTTCCGGCCATGGTCAATTAAATAGTATGAAAACTCGCGATGCTATAGATAATTGACAAAAAAAAATTATTTTTACGTGTTAATTAAATGGGAAAATTTCAAATTCATTTAGCGAGTACTTAAAATTAAAATTAAGAGCTAGGCTTTGGTGGGAATTTTTTTTTATATGTTCAGAGTGATATTTCGTCTATGGAGTGAAAAAAAAATAGTCGTATCAAACGAAGCACCCTAATGTATAATACAGTGTGCATTCGTGCATATTTGCCCTTGCACACGCGTAGCGCATGTAATTTACATAATAATTAATATATGGTGCTACAGACGGACGGAATACGATAAACTCCATCCGACTTAAGTACACGATTTTGTAATTAATTAGGTAGAAAAATAGAACAAATTATTTGTATCAATAAAGGCTACAAACACTGCGCATATCATCAAGCCACGTGTGATTAACTCTCGAATCCTGCACGTTGGAGGCACGTATCACGTCAATTGCGAGACATTCGAGCTTGTGAATACTGATCGTTGAATCGGGTTTGAGAGAAACGCTAGTAGTTTCAGAAAAATGCTTTCATATTGTTCAATGATATCCTAGTTTGATAATAATACAATCGTACTTGCATTCTCTTCTTTTGAACCGTCTTCTATACATACACACATACATACCTATACGCACATACTTGTACCTCGACTTACACCATCACTTCGGACAAACTACTAAAAGTACACTCGCGTTTTTTGTCTATAACATATATTTCTGTTTTTTTCAAGATGTACTTTACTTGCAAATATTTGTCATAAAATATGCGCGTTATACATGCTGAGCAAATTTTTTATCAGTCAAAACACGCTGTTACATATTACAATTTATAATACTGATGGTAAAGAGACTACCACATGCGACGATACATAAGTATACGATATATCTGAGATTCGAGTACGCTACTGTGATATTTATTGTCTTAACTGTCGGATAGAATAGATCTTTAATCTGAGGTTCGTTTCCGATAGTTCAATGGTCGACGACGCTTGATTAATAGATAAAAAATATGCCTCAAAAGAGATTAATTTTAGCATAAAAATTAAACTTCTAGTTCGAGTCCCCAAGGATTAGTTTGAGAATAAAAGATGAACTTGTTGCTATTCGACAGTGGCTGTAAAAAATTTTCTCATATCAAAGATTCACTCATCCACAGAGTAGCGCATAATCTGTTCTACGATATATATTTATACATATCACGGTCGATGTGACGCTTGTATTATAATATAAATAATAAAAACTAAATAAATACACAGAAAACCATACGCTATGGGTTTCGGTATAGTATGTACACACACAGTAAACAAATTACGTAGGTTTTTACCGAAAATTAGGAAGAAAAATCTAGACTGAAAGCAGTTGTTTCGCGATGCTTTTCATCACCATGAAACGGGAAGAGTCCGTTAATCTATCTGACAAACTTCCACGATCATCTGGAAAACGGCCAGGTGAAAAATCTGAAACTGATAGAACTTGGCAGTCAAATGAAAGAGTTTTAAAGGAAAAATCGGTACAAAAAAAATTCTGAAAAACAAAACATTTAGACTTTTTTAAATATAAATATATAAACTGGGCAAAACAATCTTTTATTTAGAAAAAGTATATGTTCGCCGGTAAAACATTGAAAATAATTTTATTCCCGGTAGAACTGGAAGTTCAAATTAAATGGGACATGGCAATTTTTCATGCCCATCGTTTCGTTGTAAAAGTCTGTAAGTTTTAGATTTTTTTCATCGAACTGTTTCCGAGATCATCGCAGGAGTTTGTCAGACATTTTCTAAAATTCTAATTTTCGGATTTTAGAATTTCGAACTCGTAAAGATTTGTCGAAATTAGAAAAAGTGATTTTTGACCGAAACCAATACTTTTATTATATCACCAAAGGTCATGAAAAGTAGAAAAGTAAAAAAGATCAAAAAAATTAACGAAATAAAAGCGTTCACGAAGTAATTACGATGCAAGGAATACACTTTACGAACTTTCAGACCATCGAAAGAGTATTCAAGTCGTTCTAAAATTCTGCTGCGCGAGTGAATTTCTTACTGTAACAAAACGTGGAAGTGTTTTTTTTTTCAGTTCTTACGTTATTTTCAACTTTAGGAATTTTTTTTCCATGGAAGCCTTGATGAGTCTCTTGTAATGAGAGTCTGTTTATAATATCTAAATATCTATAAAGTGTACACGTATATAATATGTTCACTATACTTGCAAAATATTTGTATGAAAAAATAGTGAAGATTCGTTTACTGAGGTTTGCGCTGATGAGAGGGTGTATGAACGTACACCTCGAATTCCATTATTTTTATTCACCCTTATTAGTGTGGCAATTTGCCGGTCTGCCGAAGTCTCTTCTGATACGTAACAACCGAGTTAAATCCAGGTTATGCGCCTATTCAGAAGCACCAGAAAACTGGCCACACTTAACTCGACAACCACAATCATCCGTCCTCTTATTGCGACACCGTTAGCGTAATCCGTAAGAATATTCTACTCCTGTTACGTCACATAAATTATAAGCAGTCCGATGAAGAAATAATTACTACATATAATAGCAATATCGAAAATTATGGTAGCGCTGCAACCCTCACGTGAGCATTCCGAATCAAGTGGAGTTACTTCTTAGCTCGGTTGTACTCCTTACTAGCGATCCGTGAAATCGTCAATTCAGCCTTGCCATAATCTCCCTGATGCCAGCACGACGTTCTGATGTATCATACAAGCACCTCGAGGCTCTCGCGAGACCTGGTAGTTGTCTGAGCACCGCTCTTCATTTGAACGATCAGCGCGACGGATTGCTGAGTCTTCCGAGCGCCGGGGCGAATGGGCGGCAGGCAGAGGCGCAACCTGCACCAGAACTTGACGAAGCCCGTTGTCTCGTCTTTGTCGCACCATCTCAGGGTTTTCACCCGTCCGATGCCGGCCCCTTCCTCGTACACGTGACGCGAAGACGCGAGTTTCGGTGCCGTCAGCGAGATCGGCAGATCTTTCAGCGCAACGACGATTACTCGGTTCAGTGGCAGGTGCAATGAAGCCAGCTGGCAGAAGACGGTTCGTAGGGTCGCGTCGTTCCAGGTGCTTCCCTGCACCGCAGCGGGACTCACGATGACGATCACACGCCTCGCTGTCTTGCTTTTGGGACCGATCTCGAGGGACCCTGGAGAGGACAGGGATATGAGTATACCACAGGGTGTCAAGAACACTGGACTAATTATGCCAATTGCACATGAACTTACAATTCCGGGTAATTTGCGACAGCTCCAGAGACGCACATTTGTAACAATATCTTGACTCCAAAGTTGGTATTATTACTCCAATGGCCAGACTCGCGTCCATTTCGTGATAACAGACAAGCGCGTCGCAGTCCTTGCCATCTGTGAAACGGGAGAATTGAAATAACTTCCCTTATTAATTATAGCTTCAGAGGTTGCGTGGTGGTAAGTATAGTTATAATAACGTGTAGTTGGATTTCTGGGTGAAAGTAATTATCATTAGCCACACTATTTTGAGGAGAAAAAAAAACATGGAATTATTTGAAAATATTGTCACCATTTTCTTCTAGCGGTGAGAATCTATCGCGGAAAAACAGGGTGACCGGTAACCAGCATCGGATGTAGAAAGCTCCCAGGGAAAGAGTGCAGATCATGACCAGAGCAACAAGGAGCACAACTTTGCGCCAAGATCCAACCTGCATCCCGCGTATTGGCACTTCTGTGAATCAATCGTCGTTAAATTATGTACGTGCGCAGTAAAACAGTTACATGCATCTATAAATGTTCATCGATGTGATTGAGTAACAAGAAATTATTTCCAGTATCAAGATCTGTTTACTCACAATCAGTAATAATTCTACGTCTCATAAGTAATTATAATCGTACCTTCCGGTAATACAGATGCCGTTATGACTATAAGCTGGTCGATACTGTTGCTAACTTCGCATTTGTACTCCCCATAATCTTCGGCTCTCACATCCTTGATCACCAAATACGATCCAACGATTTGGTTATTTTCTCTGGAAAAGAAAATTCACACGCGTTTTATTAATTATCATGTCTATTATCATCATCATCATCATCATCATCATCATAATCATAATCATCATCGTCGTCATCGTCATCATCATCATCATCAATATTAATATCAGAAGTACGAAAATATTGCTGGGTCATTACCACCACGTTGAGAATGAGGTCGATGGGTCCTGATAAAAATTTTGTTGAACCGGTACAATCGCTGTACCTGTAATACTTGAACCGAAGCAAGCTAGGAAATCGTGTAATCCTCGCACTGTAGGCAGTTTTCGCTGATCTGCACCAGCAATGTAACTAGTAAAAGAATCTACGAGTTCATAGAACTGCATATAGGGTGCGGGGCAGAACCTTATTAGACTTATACCGCTTCTACCGCGCATATCACGCGCTTGGCAACCCGTAATCTATTGCAAACGGTCGCAATTGTAGACAAGTTCGTGTTGGCAAATTGCAAATTTAATGTTTATTGATTATTTAAAACCGGCAACGGTTTCAAAGAAGTTATGCGAAAACGTCTGGATCGTTGAAAATACTGCCCTGTAAAACAACCAGTGGCCGAGCATAAGGCCCTAATCAACGCGGTATGACGATGTACATAACACGACTTTGAAGAGAAATCAATCAGTGGCAAATTCGCTTCGGGGTATACATAGATATACAGGAAAAGTGAGTAGAGCATACTACAAGGCGACGAAGGGCCAATGACCTCCTGATCCTCATCCTCATCTTCCACGGTCATTTGGATTGTTTCGAAAACTGTGCAAGAATTCACGTGTATTTTTTGTAGCTGATTTAGCTCTTGGAATCGATTTGAAATTTTCGAAAGTACCGAATCCCAAACAAAAACTGTCGATGAGTTTGAAGATTAAATTGAGTTTTGCGAAATTCTCTCATAAATGTACGTCTACTTCCATGAAAACAAAATGATCCATCGCATGCATCGAGTGATGTTGAAACACGTGCCGTGGGAATTCTTTTTTCTTTTTCGTCCTTTTTTTTTATCCGAGTCAATTTATACCCCAACAAGAACCCGTTGCGTAAACCATAGAACACATATACCGAACGCAACAACGAGTAGCTTCGTGGACCGTGAAAACCACCGGCAAGTGCACGGCGGTAGATCGCTCTGACGAAATCCATTTTTCTACGTCAATAAAAATTTGTATAATCCGACCAGTCTGTTTTGTTCCTCTTTGCCTTGTTCTATGCGGAGTTTTTCGGTATATACGCCGGCCCGAAGCTACAATGTTTTTTTTGAGGTAAAAATTGAAGACGAAAAACTTACCTGGTAATTTTGTGCTGGTAAATTCTCCCGTCAGTTGGTATCGTCACATTGCAGAAGCTCCTGGACCACAGAACGGAGTTCCTGACGTCGGGAAGATGGGTATGTCCAACGTAGGCCTCACAAAATAGCCGTGTAGGAACGCCGAGCGGAGCGAACTGAGTCCTGGGTTGATGGGTGAGCAAAGGTTCCCCGGTGTAGGGGGTATCCTCGTCTGGAATAAAACAACAAATTATGCCTCACGATGATTATGCTATGATTCAATAACCGAAACGTCTGTACCGCAGACCACAACCTGTTACAATTTTTATTTTATACACCCACATACTTTTCTTTTCAATGAATGACGCCTCGAAAGAGAGAGATTCTTTGTGCCTTACGATGCACTCGGGTTATAGATACCCGTGTAAAGAGTCTCTGTGGTTGATAATGGTGGGTTAATAGCTGACGTACGATTTCTCGGAAAGGAACAGATATTTGGCTTGGTCATCGTCGTCGTCAACGTCGTTGTCGGAGACGGGTATAAGGCTGGGTCTACCTATACCTATAATGCTCTGCAGACCCGCGCCTTTTTCTTCTTCTTGGGTAGCGAGAGAGTGATCTCTGTTCTCCGTCAGGAGGATGGGCACTCCTCGCTTCCATATCAGGTTAACACGGAGTTCCAATAACGCATAGATATACCGGTATCCATCCGGTAGGTCAACGATGACGAGTATAAACTCGATAGCTTTGATATTATAACATTCTTTGCATATCTTCTGTTATCTACTTTGTATTCTCCAGTGTGGAAACTACAAAATATCGCCGAAACGCCTGCGAGTTAAACACCCGCGTTGCACGGCAGCCACGCCGAAATCCTGGTTAAAGGAGTATTGCAAGTTCAACAAAATACAACTGACAATGAGATTGAAGTCTGATACTTTCGGGATCTTAATATTTTATTAGTACCTACTTATCCAATATCCTACAATAAAATATCATTCAGATATTCGCGCGAAGCATTTTCACTTTGCTTTTCCTTCTAAAGTCTTTTTAAAGCTATCTCAACAATGTAAAATATGGTCACATTAATATTTTGGTTTTTATTACTGTAAATTTGCGATTTTTATTAATCTCATATAGATTAATTAAACAGTCCGGAAGACTGGGCTGAGTTGGTATGTTACAACTTGCATGTCATTTGAATATCAACTGCAAAGGTAACTTCTGTTTATTATATTGATTTTTCCCCAAAAAATCGGATCCGAGCGATTTGGTACAATTTTTTGGGTCAAGACTGTTATAGTACTAACTCGCCTCATGTGTTAGTTACTGAAAAAGTACTCGGTGATAATTTTGATCAAGGCAAACCCAGATGTAAAGTTTAAAAACGGAAAGTGTGAAATTGTAAAATACAGTCATGTATCTTGTATTTTTGTTTTTTTCATATTTATAAAAATTTGGTCATTTTGTGGTAATTTTACTTTTGTCTCCTCACCCATCAGACTCGGCTTTGCCCCCTCCCCCCCAAAAAACTGTCCTGGATCCGCGCCTGGGTAGGCGAGACGTTAATACCAACCTACCTATAACTATGGTGAATAACTTGCAGTGGGTTATCGCCCGCTTTGGATAATATATTGTTACGCTTTCCACGTAGTAGAAAGAAGTGTACTCCCACAATTATTATATGCTCAGCAGACCCGTACCACGTGTGTATTTCGATAAGGCATGGCGTAACGCTGACGGGTATATTCTCGGTAAGACTGAAGAGATAAGAAACTCTTGTCGCGGTTGCGCGAAGCCGATGGTTTAATTATTCAAATGGCAATTCGCATTGTAACGTTAAGCCGGTTCGGACGGTATCGATGATGGGTGGAAATCATACACTGATTTAAAAATATTTTCTCCAACGATCAATGATTGTGAATACGTACGTGTGTATTCGAATTTCGATACAAGAATACGACGATGAGAGGGCATGCTACCTCATCACGCAATGTGCGGAGTTTCGCTTCGCCGGAAACAGCACAAGCATGAGTACGAAAATAAAAATCTTACGGTCACGCAAAATAATCAACGACAGTATGAAGTTACCGTCTGGACTTCGGTCAGAATCTATAGAGTCTCTGATGGATATTATTTGTAAACAATACTATGTTGGAGCTGGTCGTCTAAACCGTTTTTCAAGGACGAATCAGTGTCGCAGAGCCCTGGGTTGATATTTTTCCTTCGTGTTTCGGTTCTCCGATGGCTCAAGACAAGTAAGAACGGACACAATGTACAAGTTATAAAATACGGTAGAAAAAAATTCCAATTTCGTGTTTCCAGCGAAGACGAGTATGGCGGATATATAAGTATAAATAAGTAGATCGATTTACCTATGACTTTGAGAGCGATTTCCTCATTGAGGGTGGTAGTGTCGTTTAGTGCCAGGCAGGAATAACTTCCCGCATCCGATTGTCGGAGATTCTTGGTGTATATGGTCTGGTTCTTGCTCTCCGGGTAGAGGATGAAGTGACTATCGTCACCTTTCCAGGGGTAAGGTATGTTGCCTTTGTACCTAAAAAAGAAGAAGCGTGTTACTATCAAGGGAGAGGTGCAGGATCGATTTGCTGTACATTTGAACCGGGCAAAAAACTCTACAGTTTGCGATATTATAGATGGGTATATAAAAAAACCTAGGGCTGAAGACGAGCTAATTACGTAATAACTTACGTAAAACTGCTCGAGGGGGAGGGTTGTTTACGATAGAAATTAGTGAAACTTGATTCGTTGAATACACTATCGAAACGCTAGAAGACCATCCAAAACCTGCTGTTGTTATTACCAAAACAAAATTTCCAGTTTCCAACAAGTCTTATCAGTCAAAGCTTGATTGGCTACGAATTAAAAAAATGTCGAAGCTAATATATTTTTTCCGCTTGCCAGTCCTAATGTCCAGAATACACTTATAATCTTTCCATTACATTTTATATATACACACAAACATCATAATGTGTGCGTGGGAACGCATAGAGGTTAATTTTATTCTCGGTAAAACGATCTCGTACGTGAAATCGGCAGCGTGGTGTGGACAGCGTCACGCGACGTAAGCCTCGGACGACTATATAGCGATAGAGGATAATATGCCTAGTAATACACTTCGTTCACGGTTGTAACTTCTACCGGGAACTGGCAAGAGACAAATGATTAGATAATGATCCCCGCAGGTCGCATGCAGCGATCGCAAAATTGATTCATGGAATCAAATGAAATTTTCTTCTCTGCGCACAATGTTCCTATTACCCTCTCTGCCGTGTAAGATTAATTCGCTGTTCGACTATTCGCTCGAGGGGAAGAAAATATACTTTCAAACCTCCGTGAAGCATAGGTGTAGGTATACGATCAACGATAAGATGCAAAATAAAATTCGCCAGATGCATTTCGATACCAGAAATTATGAAGCTGTGCTTCGAAATTATTCGAAACACGATTAAAGTTACCTCGCATACTGAATCATAATGTGTATAGAAATAATTAACCTTGCTGTCGCTAACAATGAGTCGCGAGGACGGCAGTTGGTTATGTCAAAGGATCAAGCTAAAGTGTTGGAATGACGCATGTTCGGGGTTAAACCTTAGTTGGATTCTCCGAAATTATGTTGGGAAATGTTCCGTGATACACGATATTGCAATATCATATACATTGAAAATATAAAGACTCGTGTCTGCAATTTTGCGCACCAAACTCTGGTGCTATAAAGCCATATACGCTATTCTTCAGTGTTTGCGGAGTATAATTGTATAATTTTATATTCGTTACAGTAAAGTGTTTTTTCGAACGATTCTTCGAATCGCTCTGCGTGTTCTTATTCATTATATCCAGCCAAGTATCTTCGTCTCGATGTATGTAGATATTTTCCGTCGATTAATTGATACGTGGAATTGAAGAGTGACCTGCGATGATAATGACGATGGCGATGACAAAATGAGAAAATGACAAAATAAATTTGGGAAACACGCTACTAGCTCAAATGGGGTGTTGTCTCGAGGTATTTCATTACAGAGACGGATTTGTTCAATCGTCGTTACATCATCGGATTTCGCTGTAGGTATATGAATCGTCTGGCCTAAATAAAGTCCCACAGGAGTTGGTATCGTATCGAATGATGTTTATTAACGAATGACAGACTTTTACATTTCTTTACATTGTGTGTTTCATTATCAACTGGCGCCGGTTGGCGTCGGCCAAAGAAAGTTTGTTATTTAGAGAGGGCGTCTCAATACACATATGTGTGTCTAGCTTCTCTATCGGATCTCAATGTAAATATTTTGCATTCAGGTTACAACAGTAATGTCTATACTTCCGGAACTTTCGAAAAGTATAATGAAATACGGGCAGTTTTCATCTCTCTCGAGACTGCAAATTCGAATCCTAAGAAGTGCAAAATTAGGAACCTTCTGAGATTTTTCAATCAAAGACCACATCGTTTCTTCATTGTCATGATTATATCTACAGAGCTGTGGGACATCTTGTCGCAGGCAGGCGGTGAACAGCTTGAGAAATCTTTGTGTTTCGCCGCATCGGTCGTCGTTGCAGCGCAGGCGGTAGTTCTCGGCGAGTTCCAACAGGTTTGTTAACTCAGTCAGTCATTCAGTCAGTCAACCCACCCCGTCATTTTGACCTATCTACCTACCTACCTTGGCTGGAAAAGCAAGAGAGGTGCGGTATTATACCTGTAGCGAGACCTGTACCTGATGGTTTAAAAGAAGAAAAAAAAATACCTGTAGCGAGCTTGTATATGTACCCAACAGTTTCAAGAACGAGGGATGGTCTGCCGGACGACTTAATCTTTTGTTTCCCACACTTCGAGGGTCAGGGTCCTACCCTTCCCTTTCCTTCCCTTCCCTTCCCTTCCCTCACAGCCAATATAAATACTCAGAGTCCCGGCTATCTTTTCATCGCTTCTTTTCTCTTGGACTCTTTTCGTTAGTTCGTCGTTCCTACGGGACCATTTATGGATACCAACAACCAGGATGTTCTGCACGGGCGCGAGGATGAAGAGCGGTAGGTTGCATACCTACTGCCTACATGTATACACACGTTTAGAAAATCCGATACCGCCATATCTGCCGCCCTGCGAGGAACTCTTCGCATATATAAGGCATTCAACCGGAGGAATGGGGCGCGGACCCAATAGCTGGGCGTGTTTGTCGAAGTAGCGGGAGACTCGACTAGCCCCGTACCTGTCCGCTATATTCTCCATTCTTTTCTACTGCAATTCGAACGACCCGCCACGACGACGGTGGCGTGGACGTGGTTCCGGGAAAAAAACTGACACCCCCTACCCACCCTGCCGCCAAGAAGAAGAAGAAAATGAAGAAGAAGAAGCATGGTCTTTCAGGTGTATGGTATACATGTATATAACATAATGTGAGCGAACATCTCGAAAAAGAGATTCCTCGGGTTTGTTCTCTTTCACTCAGCTTATACCTATCACCTCCTTTTCTTTTTGTTCACTTTGCTTCGTCTCTCGTTCAGTTTCTTGTTTCGATTTCTTCGTTTCTTTTTTCGACCCACCGTCGGTGCTGCCGCCGGTTGTTCGCGATTCAACGCTACCGCAGGCAGATCAAATTATAGTTCCTTCGTTATTCGCCCTGCATATTGGGCAGACTAGAGGAACTCTTGCAAATTGAGTAGAATGTATATATAGGAAAGCTTGTAAGAGGCTTAGGGGTAGTTATTGTTACGACAGATGAATTCCTCGAAGACCGATTGGGATTTGATTCTTTTTTTAATTCCGATGAAGATGATCAAAGCAACTCTTCCAATTCCGCTTTCATTGTAATCGTCAAATTAAAGTTAGCATCGTGTACCGCATGTCGCTTCATCCAACATTATCACCATCGTCGGTCCAAGTCATAGTTTAAACGTTATTTTCTTAGAGTGAAGCAAATAGACTGCAGTATTTCCTGTACACGTAGCAGTTGTCGGAACTCGATACGTCGTCTGCATGCTTGATATTCATGTACCTACATACAAGTATAACACAGGCATTGTGTACTGTAAGCATGCGTTACACGTATGTATGTATGCATGTATGTACATACGACGACAAATTGCTACATCGATTGCATCGTATATCCACGGTATAACATATCGCACACTGTCATGGTACTGCGAGCTCATTGTTAGAGGCCACACGGAAGCAGAGAAATTCTTAAACCAACAATTTAGATTTTGTTGGAATCTGTTTGCTTCAAAAAAGTATCCCTTATTTGTTCCAAATACGATGACTATAATTCAACAATTTCGATTTAGTTAGTGTGACAAAATGAGCTGATCAAACTAATTTCTTGATTCAGCAAAAGCCTTTCTTATCGCGGTTGGGTGAAACGTGAATTCGACCGAATCTTTTGATGTGTTTCCATCATTGAGTCCGCTAAATATTATTTCATTTCAAGTTTATGTACTGGTTCTCCAAGTCGCATGTTTTTTGACAGAAACAATTAGGTACTTCAAATGAAATAAGTACATGAATCTAGCCAACGAAAAATTTACATCGATTGAATATCATACTTTGTTGATGTAACCGGAGCTTGTGTGCGGCGCAACTGGTTGGATCTGTTGCACTAATTTGTCATGTGGTGAAAGAAAGACCACATGCTTTGAAATAAGTAGAGAATATATTATTCATCGTAAGCATCGGTATACTAGTACTAGAAACAGCCACTAGGCGGTGAATTTTTTCGCTATAGAAGTAGCTTCCGAAATAGTTATAAAAGCAGGCAGTCTGCTAAGAAGTCAAATATGGATGACGTGAGAAGAATTTATAATTGGATCTGTTATAAAAAAGAGAGCATAATACCAAGTTTGTCGTTAACAAAATTGATATTGGCTACAAATAATTAAAACCTATTGACACACGTGCAACTTATATTTCAACGTATACAACAATACGTTTTCGGATTTTACCCATTAAATATCGAGTAAACCCCACAAAGCTTCGAGTCAACAGAAATATAAAAGATATCATTCAAAGAATTCGTTTTGAATGAAATATTCTAATGTTCATAATTTCCTATTTCAATTTCGTAAAATGCGTGCCATTTCCTAATTTCTACGTCTAATGAAAATGTACTGGAGATTGTTTTTGTCCAGAAATGTATATAGAATGGGGCTATCAAGCCATTTTTCGCGGTTGAGATAGCGTACTTCGATATTTGGATACATACACACGACGACGTGGAAATCGAGTAAGACACTCCCTTACGGGCTTGATTCAATTCGATATCGAGTTGTCCCAAGTAGATCGTACGACAAAAGTATTTTGTTGAATCAAGTGAATAATATGTTCGCCGCATTTGACTACAGCATTTAATCGTGAGTCAAACAAATATCACTTGACACAACTAATCCTTTCCCGCGGTGCATACTTGAATGTTCTTACGTTCGAACGCGTCACGTGCATGTAAATTTTTTTCTACCATTAGTCGCTGTATACGCAAAATTGTGAAGGAAGAATTTCGGTCGTACAAAGGCTGTATAGCAGCGGCACGAGTATACAAGTTGTGTTTCCAGCCGGGAATATCAGCTCTCGATTCCCCTTCGTCGGGACCCCTGCAGCGAGACGACAAGGGAAAGGAAGGGACAGAGTGAGGAGGGGTGCTGGTGTTACCATGACAATGGTGGAACGAACGATCGTTGGAAATGGGTACATACCTGCAAGTAAGGGGATGTTCCGTGAAGTGAAGCCTATACACTGCAGGGGTGGCCGCCTAAATATTATCCACATACAAAGCCCTACTGCGTGTAGTCGTCTGTGGATAAAGTGTATTGTTGTCCAGTCAATACGCGGCAGAAGCTGAAGAGGGACTTAATCTTCCGTCAAACCGTATAGAGTTGAAATTCGAGCGTAAAATAAGCAAAAGCTTTATAGGTATATCTATTATACCAATACCTATATAAAATTTATGCAAGTAGGTGTGTGAAAGTTGTGCAGTTTCAAATCTTTTTAATTACCCTCAATCATTGTTTCACCGAAATGTATACCCGCCAATTATAAAAAATACGAATAATATTAAACTTCAACAATGAGAACTGTTGAGCATTTACTCTCTCTACTACCCAATATCACGTTATAAATTGACCTTCGGTAGATTAATTTATCATAGCCTGGATCCGCTCTTGAAGATCATGTCTCTTATACGTTTTGTACACGGTGTCTGCAATTCTTTTACACCATGTTATCCGTTCTTTCGCCGCCACCGCCGGACACAAATTTACCATCAAGTATCCACGCGTGTAGAATCAATGTATAAGACAGTGTCCTGTGCTGTATACATGTGTTTGTAGCACAAGTTTATAAGGTAGGAGGCTGGACGAGAAAAGGCACACCCTGCTCTCTTCAAACCGACATACTTTTTCTCTTTCTCAGCTATGTGAACATGTGTATGTATATATGTACGTACACTGGACCCAGGGGCCTGCATACACGGATATATGTCGTCGTCTATTCTACTCGGGGAATCGCTTGCTGATTAGTTCCGAGAACGGGACAAGAGAAATAATTTTTTCCACCGCGCATCACGACACATGCAGGAATGATGGATGGGTGAACGGTCGCATAACCAGTAGACGAGAAGCATGTTCGCCACCATTATTCAGTATTCTTCACGATTCGTGTATACGTAGGTATAACACGAGCATCCATGATATATGCAGCAGTTATTCGGGGGCGATTTCACCAAGTTCGCCCGCATTGAGGGATTGGCCTGGTCGATTTCGACGTTCACGTATATATCTTCAAATATCGAAGTCCACCCATCTGAAACGCGAAAAAGGGCTCACAGCCGCAACTCTAAACAAAAACACTCCAATACATTTTCATTTCACGCAGAAATAAATGAACGGCACGGATTCTGTGAAATCGCAATTGTAAATGTCCACGTTTGAAATACGTGGACTTGGATGTTTGGAGGTATATACACGACATGTCCAAATCGACTAGAACACCCCCTTAATACATAATCGACAAGCAAGTAGGCGTCCGTTACGATACACATACAAACGTTACATATGCATATATACATTCTATATCCCTCTGCGTATCCGTCGCCGCCGCTTCGTTCCATTAGTCACGCGGCATTTCCCGAGAATCTTATTTTCCACGAACTACCGCCACACAGAGAACAACTTATACATGTTTCGTCTTCGCGAGGAAAAAGTAACGTGACCTCTGTGCTGTTTTTCTCAACTTTCTTTTTATTTTCTTCATCATCATCTCAAGATTAATTCCGATTCGTGTATAGAATCCATTAAGCTGTGTGCGCGTGTGTGTTATTTATTTTTTTCAATTTTAATTACGAATCAGCTTCGCGTAGGGTATAGTTTAATAAGGTGCACGAGTTACACCTATAGGTTTGTTGATCTATACGGCCCTTAACCCTATGAGTCATGGTGGTAAGTATTCTTACCATCTATTTTACATCCATTTTTTTGTAAATTTAGGGAACCTTTCAACACGTTTCGTTTCGGTTATTTTTTTGTTATTTATGATAGTGTACTGATAGGTTTTTAATACTCGAGAGTAATTGTTGCGATATAATGTAAATTATTTTTGTTGCAAATAAAGTGATTGAAAAAATCGTGAAAATTGAAGGAATAATTCATTTCCACGAAAATTACATGATTTACATAAATTATAAGTTTTTGCGGTCGATGGTTACGGGTCTGAAATCGGATTTAAAAAATTTCAGATGGCGAATCCAATCAGCGACCCCGAAAACCCCTGCATAAAGTTTTTTGACTGTATTCGATGAAATTTGAAATTTTCGTCCGCCATACTGGATCCACCACCTTGAATTTTTTAAATCTGATTTTAGATTTGTAATCAGTGACACCAAAAACCACAGAATACTATCTTGTTACAAAAGTTAACTCAGCATAATAATGTGTATCTCAAGAGGTTAACGGATCGGTGAACATTACGATTATTCAACGAATCCCCAAGTTGCGTGGATCGGTGTTATACTTGAATTTACTTCAGATGGGCAGCTGTACCTGCGTTTAACGGTCGGCCGAGGAAAAGGCACGAGGAGAACAAAGGCGACTGGTATTAACCCGTGCCGCGCTTACCGTGAAACACTCTCCAGGATGTGAGGATAAAGAGTACGAAGAGTGGGAGTCGCGAGAAGTGAGCGAACCCTGAGAGCCTACACCGTAAACTCTCCCTCGCCGTTTCGTGATCGCCATACATGTGCAGGCAGAGTTATACGGTTATGCCTCGCCGACATTCGCACGTCATTTCAGTGTGTAGTGGATGCAGGTTCTGCGAAAACGATTACCACATACATGCACGAACTGCATTAGGTACACCAGCCGTCTGCCGTGGTTCCAGTTTTCGGATATACTATACCTACCTACTCAATGATGATGGGCGAAAAGAGCGTATTTACAGGTATGTTTAAAATTAGGCTGTACATCATACCAATGAAGATGCTTATATAATAAGCATGTGACAATGAGTATCGTATGCGGTAGTCTAACCATCTCTTATATCGTACACACTCTTTTCGGAAGGAGGGCAATTCAAGGAAGATAAAACTGCGATTCTCCTTTCGATAGGTAAAAAGTATATAAAAATATCCAGTGTATAACATGTTATGGGGTGCATATAATACATGCCCACCGCACAGGCAAGATAGGTATGCAATAAAGAGGACCAATATGTATAGCAGTGTGTTGAGATACACGACGCTGGAGGCACGGACGGACCAATTTGTATAGCGAGGAGGAAACTGACTAGGTGAGAGAGAGAGACCGACCTCTTTCTCTCTCTCTCTCTCTGTCACTTACCAACTTTTCTGATGGTATACAAATAGAGATGGGAAATTAATATGTACCGTCCCGGGTGAAACGGTTGCAGAAGTGTTTTTAAGAAGGTGTACCTATGCAGAGCTCTTGGCTTTTGAAGAGCCTTGCTTTGCTGGTGCACTGTACGTTGTAGCGAAAGGTGTTACAAGTCGAGTCGAATCGCGGTGTGAGAACGAACGGGGTACCTGTATTGACCACGTAAAACACAGGAAATGACGTCCCGTTCTCATATCCGGTAAAACAATTTTACAACGACCACCTGTTCCATACTGTATTCCGCCTGCGGCAGCTGTCGATGCCAGCGTGTCGAACACAGCGGACGTCCTCCTCTCGATCGACCGTGTATTCTCGGATTTCTAATCATTTGACACGGTAATAGAATGTGACAATGACACGTGACCTACTGGATTCTAGTATGTTGCTTACATTGATTTATTCAACACACACTTTTGTCTTTTAAGCAGTAACGTTAGCCGCTTTCAACGAATTTTCATCAGACCGAAGTCCTTAACGCTATTGTAATGATGCACCTTTAGGATTACCTGAAATTTGGCAAACCGTTAACACAGCGTCAACAAACTCAAATTCTGTAAATTCAACTTCTGCAGTTCCTCTAAAGGTACGAAATAATAATTTTTCGTGTCAATGTTTCGATACGTTAACGTTCCTAACTTGAACCTCGTGAATTTCCGATAATTAACCTCGATTCTTTCAACCGTTAATTAAACGTCTGCCGTCCTACTACACGTTTCGTATCCAACTCGTAGGTTGACCGTCAAACGACGTTGCTTCTGATACAAGCTATAAGGGCGGCACGTCGGCAGCGGAGACTTGGCAAAAACTTGCCGAGCAGCGCCCTGACGTGCCGGTGCCACTCGACTCTCTCCTCCGTCGTGTCTCCCCTCCCCATTATCCCATATACGTATGGGTGTATCAAGATTCTGGTCTGGGTTCGGATTCAAGGTATATATACGTACGTACGTAGTATCTGGGTATAAGGATGGGCATTTCAGTAGTTGAACTGCACAGGAGGTGATACGCTTCCTGGTATAATTATTGCAGGTATGGATGCAGTTGTCGCGGAAAAGCAGTACCTGCTTATGATGTTCATCGTCGCAAGCGATAACGAGTAATAAAAGCGTCGAGTATGCGAGTGACGGAGAAATTTTTCCTATTAAAACCGTTGCACTCTTCGTATGGTCCAGAAATTTTGAAGATATTGTTACAAAGGGTGAAATCACCCGTTTTGTCCCCTTTTTAATGATCTAGTAGTCATCATAGATAAAAGACGTTTATAAACCTCTTATGTCTTTCAAAAGAATAAGGTTGCTGCGTCAACCTACATTATTGTAAAAACAGTCTATCTCGAGACTTCAAAAGGAGAGCTTCGTTACAAAATAAATCCTTTTCTTCTCTTAATTTTCCGCTTCGTAAGAATATATACGAACAAACCGGAGGGGATACCAACGGTCTGCGGGTATTAGACGGATGCGATAATTGTAGACGAGCTTGCGCATTCGGAGGGAATTGCTCTTTTTTCTCGTAATATTCGTGCATGTACGTGCAGAGCCCCCGAAGGTTGCCCGTTGCACCGTCGTCCACGAAAGTATAGGGCTTGCAGTGACGGTGAGGGGCAACGCGCAATAAGACGAGCCGAAGGGCCGAAGGATAATAAGTAGTTGGCGAGAAACGGGAACCGACCGTGCCGACGATAGCGAGCAGCGATGGATCATCGGAGTCGAGGACTCTCGAGAATGAGAGGTCCTACCGAAGCCAGCGGCACGAGGAGAGTCGAGAATATCAGGGTCATTATAATACCACTACAAGGTATCGCGCGGGCATATTGAGATATATATATGTATATATATATATATACACCCTTCTTATACTATACTTAAAGTTGTTGTATTATGCGGAGGGAAAAACGCGCGGCCAATACCGTCGGTGAGCCAATTCGGTCGTGTTTTTATGTTTACCGGGAATTCGTTGTCGATATCATGATCGTTTCATAAAGTTTCATGAACAAGGTGTATCATACATGAGCGTGCTAGTCACGGCACCGCGAGCAAATAACGGGGAAACCGTATCCGCTGCCGCTGCTGCTGTCTTGGGTACATCTTTCTTCATCATTCGTATTGCCATACGATACTATGTATAAGTATGTGCGCACAAATAACTCTCGAGTATAATAATGCATCTAATTATACAGATGACCGCGCGGTCACTCGACGAGAAACGGAACAGTGTTAGGCAGGATTCGACGCGACATGGCAACACGGAGTTGTTCTACCACGTCTATAATTTTATAGATTCTTCACGACGAAAGTAAATTTTTATAGCGTGTGTCCGATCGGCTGTAAAGCACGCGGGATTGTATCCAATATGGATTATGATTCACGTTTCATATTCGGCACGGAAATCCTTTCAGTTGCCTCGCGTCATCACTGCATTCCGCCGAAAAATTTGCACACATAAGAAATCCCAAGGGATTGCTGAAAAATCGTCGCTTACGATGCGGAAGCAGACAATTTCACCGCATATAAGTAACGCTTTTTTTTTTTTTAACGTCCGTCGAGAAGTTGAAGATTGTGCTTAGGCTCGGGCAAGTATGGGTGTAAGATACGCGTCCGCCTAATGATATTTTCTACGAATTTGCGTGCGCGTATACCTACCCACATACCTGCCTACCTACCTACCCGGACTTTCGACTTCGACAACGACGATGGAAATAAAACACTTCTCCTTTACGCCTAGATACTCAAAATTGGTGAGGTAAATATAGGTAGACGCATGTGCACATTGCCGAGAGGAACCGATAGCTTGGGAAAATCGCGATGGGACGAAATCTATCCCGCGTTTGGTATCATGTATGTAAATATCTAAGTATGCATGTATGCACAATAATAGTCGTTAATGCCTTTCTCTGTTCGGCTACTTTGTTTTCGGTTCGAAACAAAATGCGACTTCGATTCTATACGAACTATGAGACAATGACTCCCGATCTTTCACGTCGGCTGCATCGCCAGTCATTGTCACATGATTCTTATAGAATCGAACCTGCATTTTGATTCGGACCGAAAACAAATCAGCCGGAAGGTTAAGGCTTTTATGCAATTTAGTGTACATTCATAGTTTCATACGTAGATAGTCACGTGACGAGCTCAGCGAGTAGATATCCTTGATGTTGCGTCAGATTGCAAGGCACGACGTGCAAATACCTGTTTATTATACATATATTCACATACTAACGGCAAATCGTGACTCACAATGTTATAACGAGAAAGCGAAAGCGGCAAGATTCTGCGACAGCTGCGGTTGACTGCAGGGAGCGGCGATTGCAGGAAAGACCGTTTCGCTGAAAAGGTGACAGCGAGGAGAGACGAGGCGAGACGAAAAGAAAAGAAAAGAAAAGAGGGGAAAGAAACCCTCCTCCACTCACCATTCTATGCTCCTGTACCCTCTTAGGCAGCAGTGTATGGCTTTGAAGGCTCCAAGTTTCGCATATTCGACGTGCACGACTTCCTTCGTAAATCCAAGTCCCACCGGGAGTCCCTCAAAGTTGTTAACCGAACAATAGTCCATCAGCACTACGTCCCTGCTCTCTTCAGCCAAGGCCCATGATGTCCAGGCTGAGACGGTGATGCAGATCGCGATTAACACGTGGGACGACGTTTCCCGCATCTTTAACGAGGCTCGATCGATGCAGGCACTGTATCTCTCTCTCTTTCTCTCCCTTTCGATCGCACACCTTCACTATCCAACGCGCAAACACAGAGTATTGAGAATTTTATTATATTCCCTCGGAAGTTTACATTTTCAGAATTTCACCCACGTAGATGGCCGGTCGGCATTAGACAGGTCGTACGGGATATCCTTTTATTTTTCTTATGCTTTTCGGACACGCGGTGTTGATACGGGGTTATAATTTGTGTACACACAGAGCCGGGCGGTTGGTTCAACTACTTACCGCTTCGCGTCTAATTGGTAAGACAGTCGGCAAGATTTAATCTCGGTCCTTCCCACGCCCCGTGCACGCGTAAAGGGAGACCGGCCGCTTTATTTATTCTTTTTCGCCGTTGTGCACTCGGGGAAGAAGAAGGGACGTGACCACCTTGATGTATGCCTAACGACGACGGATACGCTGGATACACATCGGTTTCTATGCACGTATCGCCGCTTACTCGTCCGCTATTTGTCGTTAAACACACCGCGCCGAGTTGCAAACACAGACAACGGACGGAACTGTAACCTGCACTGCTTCGCTGAGTACAGAACCGATCCCCTCTCACTTCCGCGTAACGATACGACGTTGGAAATACGTTATTTTGGGACGATTACAATTTTTCCGTGAAAAGCTCGAGGAAGTTTCACTCAATACCGCGAAATCGTCGGCAAAGAAATCTGCATCTCTGTCACGTATTATTTGCCGTTAATTATATTCGCACAACGGAGGAACGCGATTGGCCACCGACGTCAAGCAACCTCTCAAGTTAAAGCTTGTTAGCCGGCTCGTCTCTACGACTCGGAACGACAGCGACCCTCACACTTCGAAAGTCGGCGATGTACTGCCGGCTTAGCACGGCAGGGATATTCGCACTGACTGCGCGGCGCGTCCTCGTTCCAACGAAACGTCAGACCAAAGCGACGATCTCCACGCCTTAACCCCGCCCCGTTCGGGTTCGCCATCCGTCCCGAAGAGGTCTGGCTCTCGCGGGCCGCGTTTTGTCGTACGATAGACAATAGCGTAAGATCGTTGCTGAGTATGTATCGTATTTATGAAGCTCGCTGGTTGTGGCGATGGGAAAACTATTGCACGCTGCAAGTCAGGATCAGTAACTCATATATCCACTTTTGGTTTTCGTTGGAAAATGAAAAATGGAAGTTACCTACACCGCAGATCCCGCGAAACCGGCCTCTCGAGGGAAAATTATATACAGCAAGACGCACTGTATCTCGAACTTCAGACTTGCGTGATCTCCACGTAAAATACGTAATGGCACGGCAGTCACTGTAATTTCATCATCCGGGAAGTGAAGCTTAAATTATTATATACCTATGTACCTACATCCGAGGTGCAAGACACCCGCACACATAGCTGCAGTATTTTTTCAACCTACCACAATCGCAACTCACTTCACAGCAAGCCCTCACGAGGGACTGACTAGTCTCGCCATCGCTCGGTATGAAAAAGAAGTAAAATAAAACATTCGGAAATTGCCTGTCGTAAGGGGCTGTGGGATGAAATGTTGCCATTTGTAAGGCGATTGCTGATGCAGTTTCGATGCTGTAATCAAAGAACTGATACGAAATCTGGTTGACCATATTTCAATACGACTCACTATCGACTGGATCCAAACGATTTTGCACAACCGACAAAATCGCACCCTGTATTAGCCACAAGTTTTTTTTTTCACCACTTTCCGAATAAATACAAGATCAGTTTAACACTGGCCATATAGCGACTGAAAATTAGACGAACAACGGGAGGTTCAATTGCATACGAGACAATTGGACCTCACAAGTAGAATGAAAATATATTTTTAATTCGCGGGCAGTCAAATTTCCGTTTATTAGAAGCGCCTGATGCGAACACCCAACATTCTCGTACTGCAAACGGAAGTCGTAGTAACGGAAGTACGGCATTGATGGCCTTTACTGCGAAAACGATAGATCCCGTAATCCCTGGTTTGAACCGAATTTCATTCAAGCTAAGATGATGTTTATATTTTCGATGATTTATTTATTCATTCACATTTCCTGCAGTCAAAGCGTGGATTGGTGCTTGGTTAATGCAATGTCCTACACTGAAATTTCGACCAAGTACCCGCAGATCGTGAGGAATTAATTTAGCTGTTGATGAGTGCCAGAAGTTCAGCCAACGTCATGCTGCCGAGGTAGTCGTCGACGTATTCGGTGATCGCGGTGTTGGCGGCGTCGGTGATCTGCTCCTGGAAGTCCACGAGGATCTGTGGGACTGTGTCGCTGACCACGGCTGCTATGAGAGCCGATGCGTCGTCGTTGTTCACGAGTCCGGTAAGTTGGAGCTGTGAAAAAAATCGTCATTAACGGAAAAAACCACGAACTCTGCTGCGAACGGGCATCGCCCTCCTTATACAGGCGTAAAAAATCACAATTCACTTACATCGAAATCGTCCAAACTGACTGCGCTGGTCAAAGTTTTAAGGTACAGGTACGAATTCTTAATGGATATCCCAGCGGTTCCGGAAACGGTCAGGCTGGTGATCTCACCACTGTAACATACATTGGAGGCGTTACGAAGTTTTACGCAAGTTGAATATCCTGCGTCAGTGGTAAAAATGTTCCAGGTGATTTGGTCAGGAAAACCCCAGCCAAAGGTACAAAAGCATTGCAGGATCATGCCAGAATTCTTTTTTACCGACCGCCACCAACACGCCATGCAATTATGCTTCAGAGAAAACATAGAGCACGGCATTCTCTCTGTTTTCTCTCTTGTGGATCTTAATCCCCTCTTAAGTCCCCTAGGGTTTTTAGCAATGGTTCCGTACGAGTGCAAAACTTACGATGCATCTCCATCACCGTAGATCGGTATCACGCTGGCGACCGTGCCGTCGATCGAGTATCCTGTGCTGAAGGTAATACTGGGCCAGGTGAAACCGAAGGTGAACTTGAGTCCTATGAGACTGAACTTCAATGTGTCGATCGAGAAGTCCGACAGACCCGTGATCTTCAAGTCGGTCAGTCCGCCCTCCAATCTGCGTGAAACGAACACAATTTTCATCACATCGGTCAGAGATGCGGACGGTAATCAAGATGCGGCTAAGTTTATACACACTTTGCCAAAGTCTGGTTGATCGAAATGTCAAGGGAATCAGCCGTATAGGGGTCGAATGCGGGGAGTCCCAAATATTCGTTAGCCGCCGACGCTAACGCTTGAATGCTCTCGACCAACGTCACCAGATTATCGCTAATCGAGCGCTTCGTTCTCGCTGTTGATCAGCCAGCATAAAAATCATATTACCGTTTACCTAATTACACTGATTCATCGCATTTTATTTAGATTACAAATTATAGCGTGATAAACTGAGCTGATTTCAACTTACCATTGTTGGGCACTCCCTGGGCAAGGGCGGCAAACGCCAAGAAGACAACTATGCCGTAAAATTTCATGTCTCTGCGTGAAAATCGATTTGATAGAATTAATTAATGAAAATAATCACCTGGGCTGTAAGGCAGGAGGGAGCGGGTTACGGACCGAACACTTCTTATCACTGATCATCTAACAGTTATATCGTGATTCCATATCTAATTGGGACTTGATTGCTCGGACTAATCAGGTTCAACGCGCGTTTCGATCGGTTGAATTGATTTCTTCGTATCAATCATCTATAACATGCCGCTATAATTGTTTCTCAATTAGTTTTCGCGTTCGCTCTTACTTACCTACCGAATGGGATATGGAGAACGCGTATCAGATTTCTTTGACGTCAAGGTATATATAATACAGCATGTGGGCATACACCTGATGGATGACGGTGGCTCGTCCACGTTTATAAGCTGGAATATCGACCGGAATCTTCCTCCCTGAATTATATCCGAGCAAAACTCTCGTAAGGGTTTCGACGGGCGTTTACGATCGCCAAATAATCCCAAAATTGAAATTAAACCGCGATGAACGTGTAAAAGATTCGTGACTCATACGCAGGGTATTTAAAAACTGATGGGCGAAAGTAGAAATTTTCGTAGAGACGGAATTCAATTTCTTCCCGTTGCAATGAAATATACAAGTTAAGGTCCAACCGAGATGCGTGCAGGAACTTTGACGGCAAAACCTGACCATTCATAGATTCGTCGAACGAACTGTAACCTACTATTATACTCACGCGGGATTCGTAGAGCTGTAACCACAGGCACGCACTGCTGGTTTGTCGAACGATGTTCCCCCATATATATATATACGTTCTGCGACACGATCATAATCACGCACCTGAGGGTGAGATATCCATCTGTCGCTTATCTCGGCCGGGTGACCACCTGAACGATCGCAATATGCGACAATTAATCGTGACTCCCCTCTTTCGCCCCGAAAGTTTAACAACCGGAGGCTGCAGAGATCATTTGCTCCCCTCGTATGCACGCAAGTCGCAGGGAGTTTTCTCTTATGTACGTGGACAATTTTTCAATGCCACTCGGCACAACGAGGCGCCAAATTCATTCTCCCTTCACCTCACGAGCAGGAGAGCCACAAGGTTGGATCGGTTCCCACCTGGGTCGCACTTGAGTATCGACCCTGGGTTGCGATCGAATTCGGTGCCAACTCTCCACGTGTAAACGAGGTACATTATATACACAGGTGTATACCAACCCTGTGTAAATAAACCGTCTCGCTCCTTGGCCCGATAATTAATGCTCGCTAGGCGCCTATAATTTATCCAACTCTTATACCGTCTAATATAACCGATATTGTATAAGGTACAGATACAGGAGCATACCATGTATGGGCATTACAGGGAAGTGTATCGCATGTATACGAGTTCCTTTTCTTTTCACGCTCCCGGTTCGCCTCAAGAACACATCGCTAAAGCAGCAAACGCGTTTCGCGAAATGCAAATTCATATCGTGGTACGAATGATGAGGGTTGCGGCTCGTAAATGGAATCGATCGTTAATTGGCGATTGCCAATTAGCGCGGCACGAATGTACGGATGATTCAGATAAACGCCGGCATCGGAAACATATACACAATACCGTACTCTAGAGATAGGCATATCGTATAATTACGATCGCGAGTATACAGGCATCAAAGCGCGGCGCAAATCAAAACGATCGGTATCTCGGTCAAATGTGACAAGAAAAATTCAATCGTTATAACAATAACGTATTAGATAACGGGTATGCCGTCGTTATCTGCATCGTACGTTGTTACAATTATTTCGAGTCCGTGTGCAGAACATGCGGATAACTGGATAAACTTTTACCGATCTCATCCGATAATTCACGTACTACGTCTAGTCGAGATGTAACGTATTCGTATAATTTCAATAATGCCCCACTACAAGCGTGTACACGCGTTGCGGGTATGTCTGATGGATAACCCTCTCTCTCTCTCTCTCTCTCCCACTCTCTCCTTCTTTCTCTTTCTCTCTCTCTCTCTGTCGTTCACCCTCCAGGTCCGTAACTCCGCCGAGTACGCCGCACACACGGCATGTGTCTCGCTTCCGATACCGGAAGTCTCGCGGTACCGTGGGTAGCGCCTCGACCTTGGCTTCGAGGGTGGCCCCCTAAGATCCACCCTGTCCACCCTGCCCACCCTGCCCCACCTTCGCTCGCTTCGGGGGTGAGGCTGGTCCCCGTTGAACGCGTGCCGGCAGCACCGCGCGACAGCCGTATAAAACGCGTCACGCCTCCTCGGACTTTCCCCTGCAGGGGATGGCGATGCCGCGGAAGTCCTTCCGAGCCTTTCGAACCCATCCCGAGGTTCGACGTGGACCTCCCCGCGCCGGCGGCAGAGGCGCTGTCGTTTGGGGGCTGGTTGGTACGAAGAGGGTGCGATACGTACGCAATCGCTTCGGCGTTGATGGGCGCAAGAGCGGGTACGAGGGAGACGGAGGAGCCGCGGCGAGATGGGGCTGAGAGAGAGAGAGAGAGAGAAATAGAGAGAGAGAGAGAGAGAGGGTGGTGGGGCCGAGAGGAGGTTCGGGGGTGGAAGCCCGGAGGTTCGCTCTCTCCGCAGTCAGTGTGGCCCGAACACCCGGTCTACCCCCTTCGCGCCAGTCTCGCCCGTCCGCCGTTTTCGCTCCCGCATCTTTCGTCGACCTCCCTGCAGACCCCGTGGCCCCGGTCGAGTCCCAGGACCCCGCGATCCCTGCCACCCGGGGGCAACCCTTGGAAAGATACCCGTGGTTTCCCCCGGCGGGGCGAAAAAATCATCCCCGGGCGAGTCGCAGGGCGGCCCGACCACCCCAGGTCGCGTCGTCATTCTCCCCGTACCGTCGCGCCCGACGTTCCGGTGAACCGTCGCCCAGGATCAGCTGTTGCCAGGTGACGACTCCTTCCTATCTTCTCTATATTTCATTCGGCTACTGTTCCGTTCCGTATTCACGAATCTGTTTTGTTTTGCATGGTGCACGATTAGGGGCCCAACCACACCTTCGCCTCAGTTTAACCCCGCGTACTCGGCTCTTGCCTGCACGACTCGACGGGATGTTTATCCCGTACCCACTTCCATCCGGTATCCACTTGCCTTAATTGTCGTCGAGTCGTCGAGTACTGCATCCAATAACACCCGGACTGCACTCCAACTTTATCTTTCATCCTCCGCTATTCACGGCTTCTCTTTACTCCCTGGCCTTCTCCCCCTGAGCTGCTGCACCGAAAATAGGATAGAATAGGTGCATGCACCTACACCTGCCCGCACAGAAAGCTTGCATCCACCCTCCTCTCCTGCATTGTACGCATATACACGGTATAATTACCCATCCGGCGATTGAACAATTTCTAACAAACCTTTCATCGAGGCGCTGCACACATGCATGGACCTCGTTGCAAATTATATCCTAATGTTAATAATGGGGTGAGATTTGCGAAAAAACAAATAAGTCCCCCTTCGAATGAGCTTGGATGTGCAAGTGTACAAATCTGCTCGTTAATCAGGAATGTCCGGATTAAATTAGGCAGTTAAATTATGCGGCACTACAACCGAGCCGATAATAAAAATGAAATTAGGCAGAACACGAAATAGATTGCGTGAAGAACTCCGGCCAGATCTCGGTGCGTGGTTCAGGGAGATATAGGCTCGTGTACACTTGTGTGTATAAAGCCTGGCTCGCCGAGCCCCCACCGCTTACCTTGTCTGGTCTTTCACTCTCGGAGCGTCGTTTAAGCGTGCAGGACGATCGCCGAGGGATAAGGTATGCGTGGTTGGCTGCATAATTTACCGCGCGGTGAAAGATAAGGTTGAAAAGATTAAAAATTGCTCGTTAATTATTTACGGGAGCGTGGGGTCGGGGTGAGGAGGAGAGAATCCTCGATAAGGGCACGCGGACGGCGGAGGGGCGACGCGGGTTGCCTGGCCCGGCCCGGCACGGCGCGGGCGCACCGAACGTCCTGCCTGCCGGCTGACCCGAACTCGACCCGACCACGTCGTCCTCCGGCGAATTGTACAATCCACCGACGCGCGTAAGTTCCTCGGTCCGATGGGTAGGCTTTTCACCATCGCGTAAACACCACGCCATCTCGACTCGGAATTCCGATTATTGTATTTAGGCCGAGTACGTTTGTCGTTGTTGTGTCGTTATGTTCGATGCCTGTAATTCTCGTACTGATAGTTCGATCACATTTTAAATCGTAGTAGACAAGGATCTTGATCGCTTTTGTTATGGTTTTTTTCCATTCCTGGTGTTGTTTGGATCGATTACGTTAAAGTGATTGCGAGTCAAATCGAAAGCTGATATCACACGCACTTTAGATAAATCCAGCTATAATAATATTCATACCGTAATGCGGCAAAAAGAAAAAGGAATGAGTAAGAGACTTGATTATCAGCTTTGATTCTCTTCAAGTGCAAAACGATCCGCCACATTGCAACGAAAAAAACGTTTTTGGAACTTCGCTGCACGCTGCGTTTGAGAGTATAGTTTCACTCCGGTTTCGTGACCGTGTTACGAGGCAGACTGCATCCAACAAATAAGATTAATGTTTCCGCTAATCTACATGCTGTACGTATGTACGTATATACATAGGCATGTGTGTCGAGTGGCGTAGAGCAGCGTAGAAATGAGTATAATAATAGCGCCAGCGCGGTATATCGTATGTAACAATGTAATGGTTGTTGCCGCAGGCAGTACATTTCAGGCGTTATACAACACAATAGCGGCGGGCTTATGCTCCGTACACAGACGATGTGCAGACGAGCGTACCTATGCTTATAGGTACATGTATTTATGCGCATGTATCACAGCGTGTAATATGTATATATTGAGCCAGTGGCTGTTCCCCGGAGAAACCACCACCGTCGGATAGCCCGCGCGCGGTATAGAAGCATCATTCAATCAGCCCCTCTCTCGCCCTCTGCCCTCTGCACCGGCCCTGCCTGTCTCGTCCCCGTGAAAATTCGTCTCATTAATGCAGACCTATTGTATACGTGAGAACGCCGGGAGACGGGAGGAAATATAGCAGAGCGTCGCACGGGGAAAGGTAAATTGGAGGGTCAGAGGTTCAGCGCTGAGGCGAAAACTTTCCACGTTAGAAGATCCACTATGTTATAATATTTTCCCACAGCTAGTTAGAGTACTATCTGAGGGTGCTCTCGAAGTTCTCGACCCTGTCCGACCTTTTTTGCTAGCGTCGAAGAATTCGGTCCAGCGTACAGGCGGCGTATAGGGTGTGTGGATTGGGGGGCACGAGGCGATGGTATCCATCGCGGCAACGTAACGTGTTTAAGTGGCCCTGGAAGGAAATTAAGTCGGCTCCCACTCTGGTACAGGTAGGTGGGTATATAGGTATATGCGGAGTTAACCGCCGTCAGACAAACTACTCGCGGGCTCTAAACTGCGGAGAGCGGGTGCTTGCGTGCATGTGCCGCCCGGCGCACACTACAAATCGGATGTGTGCCACGAATAGAATTACGTCTACACGTCTGTACGGGGCGGATTATTATCTAACCAGGTTAATCTATCGCATCCTCTACACTCCCGGCGTCGCGTCAGCGGGGGATGCAAACGGGCCCATCCCTAGCTGCCTACCATCGCTATACACCAACGCGCCATCGGTTGCCCGCACACAGGCGCCCGCCAAAGATCGCGTGCCGCGTCGAGGCCCTGTGTCGACTTAGAGATACCGCATGGTAGGCAGGGGAAAAAATCACGCGCCTCGTCGTCTCCGTTCTATTCCCTCACGCCGACTCCCGGCTTGATAGATCGCATCCTGATTTCCTACTGTGCCGCGTGAAACAATGCCACTCGTACGTACACCCGGCGCGCTAACCTGGATGTGCCCGCCTGCAAATCCTTGCGATTCGCGACACATATTTCATACGTCGGTGAGACATGGGGCTTGTTCCCGAGTGTCTGGCTACTCGCGGCACTCGCAAACGGCTTGCTTCCACTTATTTGCTCCTCTTGCTAGTAGTTAATTAGAATATTGGCCTGTACTGACAAAGAATTACGTAAGGGGCATTTTTGATAGACTTCATTGAGTATGCACACC
Organism: Neodiprion pinetum; assembly: GCF_021155775.2. Taxonomy (NCBI): domain Eukaryota; kingdom Metazoa; phylum Arthropoda; class Insecta; order Hymenoptera; family Diprionidae; genus Neodiprion; species Neodiprion pinetum. The sequence goes on along the minus strand of NC_060236.1, from coordinate 22,626,631 downwards.
GTATCGAGATTATTCTAGTACAAATTCTATTCAAAATACGTAATACTAAATTTCGTATATCGTAATAAGCATACAATAGTGCTATTTGGATGAACAATACGCAAGGCAAATAGATTGTGATAGACAATATGATGGGTTCTAGTAAATGTGTAATATCACCCTAAAATTCTGGACATTGAGGGACACATTCATAAGTGTCCTGATATGGCCCGCTGTAACACTTAGCACTATTTTCCACCGTGTGTCTCGTCGGAGGTATGGCGAGAAAAAAGACGGAAGATCCGTAAATCTGCTTGCACACCCCAACTAGGAGGTGGGGGCAGGTAAATCCGGGATCGCGTCGCGTCGCGCCGCGAACGGACGGGGTCAATATTTGGGTCACTTGAGTTAACCGGGTCAAGGGCTGCTGCCCCTCTGGCAGGCTCCTTATTGTTTTTAAACGGTACTACAGGAATGTAGGAATAGGTATGTCGCTCCTTACACAAGTGGATACGAACAATAATCTTTGCTTGCGCCTTGCTACCGTTGCCCAAGTATACAAGAATGCAACGTATTTTATCACCGATGTATAAGTATGTGCACAGGAATGCGTTTCGCTTTACTGTCGCTGTCCCAACACACAGGTCTGTGTTGCGTGTATAATTCCTGCAGGCGTGTAAATTAACTCTAGCAATTAGCCGGGGGCTCGGGAGACTCGTCAAGTGACGGTAATACGGTGCGGACGTAGGAATACCCCCCCCCCCTATCAGTTCCCAGGTGTATATTTAAATGTGCAGCAAGGGCCCTGGCTCTGACACCCGCCGCGAGAAAGCTTGAGCCGCAGAGTATCCGCAGTATTACGCGGTACAGTCATACGTGTGTATGTGTGGAGGTTGATCGAACGCGAGTCCGCTAGATCCGCCTCATGCCGTCAAATGCATGCGGCGAGCCAGCGCACAATACGCATCTGTGAATGTAACACTTGTTTCATCATGTGTATACAGAAAGTTATAATTTGAGTTTGATCATGGCCGGCTGGCTGGCAGTTTCGCAAACGTCACAGTTACACACATGCACTAAAATTCCGCATGTGCAACGATTGAGAATTTGGGTAGGTATCGTATAATCCTGCACATCAGCTTTTGCACACACGAATGACGAGGGGGAGATACGAATATAGCAAGGATTACTGTATTTTTGTTTATCTCTGTCCGACCGAATTTAAATTGTGCTGACGAATCCTGCTGGCTGCTGCCACGTCTGCGGTAGATTTTGCCACGTGGCCCCTTGTTCCATATACGTGCCGTTTAATCAGCCGTTGATGCTAAACTTTCGCGTAAAAGTAATACCTGTACATCGTGTGCCAGAGGGTTGGGATTTTGCATTGTTAAACATTTCGCTGACTGTTCGGAATATCCGCGGCACCGGTGTTAAGTCACACGGATCATCCGGGTTGACTGCCGACGTACATAAATTAGGCACATGCGTACGAAATTGCAACGGTGGCCGCTCAGCGCGCAAAGTCACGTACGTATACCTATACGTACCCTCGCGATACATGTTACATATTTACATCCATGTACGTACGGTCGTATTTTACCGAGCGAGCACGTAGAGGAGCTCGTTCGACGCGTGACTGACAATGCGGATTCGGAAGACTCGGGCGGTCCGTCCGCCTGAGATCTTCGTTCCTCAAGTTGTACGGCGCAATTCGAGGGAAACGTGCACGCGGAGCGAGTGCGACACACGCTGCCCCTGCATCATGTATTATGTATTCGCGAGTGCCGAGGGTGTAGGCGGACGAGTGGCAGGTACAATCATAAAACAGATGACTGGCGAGCGTATCTATGCTCTGGAATAGGCGGCAGGGGGTGCGGGTATATCTCCAGGGTTATAGATGGCCCCTGGGCACGCTAACCCAGTGACATCTCTAGGTCATCTCCCACCCGCCCCCGGCCCGTTCCTGCATACCAGTTATAAATGCCTATACTATTAATGTACGATGTACCTATAGTATACGCCGCGTGCAGGTACGCGTGTTCGGACGTATCGGCCAGCGCTTTCTTCATCCGGTGTTTGCCGGTGTACGGTGCTTTCTGCGTTTTGCGGGTGTAGGCGCAAGCTCGGACGATAAAAACCAAATTCCGGGGATGGAGGCTGCACGTGTGCGCGGTATGTGATGATCAATCTATACCATCACGTCACAGACGTGTACACCTGGGCGTGTAAGAGGGGAGGAAGCACACTACTGGTCAATACGTATCGAAAATCGAATCGAGTTCAGTAATATCCACCGTTACCTCTCCTCCCTGGCTCCCTCCCAATCCTCCCGGCTATACATCTTCCCTACGCGGCAGCCCGACACCGTCGCCAACCGCTATCAAGATATATATGTATGTCCACAGGGGGTAGGTCCTTTCCGATCGATATACAGGGTGTTCCGACCGGAAAGTATGTTTTACCGGTTTTGTGACGAAAGCTTCCCGAAATTTGGATACGGTTCTATGCCCTCGCATGTGCCGTGCAACATGTTTCAGTGGACGTTACACGTGAATCAGAATTATTTCGTAAACGTTTTTGGGATGCTTTCTGTTGTATGCGTAGAATCAGCCGTACACTCGTCATGTGAAACTATTTGTATACAGCTAAAACGACCCGTTAATCGCGTCCCGTGAGAGTGTTTCTTGTTGAGAGAGGAGAAAGATATATGCTTGCGGTCGTGGAAACCATAAGATATGGCTGGATCAATCTTAAATATTTCTGGCTAAACTAACAATAAGTTTTCCTCTTCACGGCTCGTCTTTCTATAAATCTGTTCAATTTTATGTTCGAAGCAAGCTATACACAGTTCTGTTTCCGTCACGCTCCGCGGATAAATTTGCTTAATCCGTGAACGAGGCGGACGTCGTACTACACATCATCACGCAAGGCTGACCAGTATTGCGTGTACACGACCATCCCTATACCCTGTATCAAACACACCTACTTTGGTGTGCCAGATTTTTTTCGTTTCGGTGACTGCCTCCACACTGCACGCGAGGATGCGAATTATGTCATGATTTCGCGCATGGATAATTTGGAAATTCAGCTGTCGAACGACCAACTCTCCCTATACTAGTTCACATATTATATTATACGACCGCGACGCCGCGGCGTCGTGCAGTCGCGTAAGCGTAGGCGTAAGCGTGGGCTTTTGATCTGTAGTACGAGGAGTATTACTACGTCGGGGGGTTGGAGCGTGGGCGAAACAGCTGTTGTCTCTACTCCGCCGACTTACGACCTGAGCCATCGAACCTTCGTGCGACTTATTCATCGCAACATATGCCAAAGAATGCTGCACTGCAAGGGGGGAAGATCCTTGGAGTATTATATCAATATCCATTGCATATCACCAATGAGGTCACATGGTGTGAATTTTTTTAGACAGCATGGGATTATTTATTCAGTATAATGTATGCAGGGTAATTTCGAGTATGCACACCATAGGATATTCGACATCCATTTAAGACAGGGCCATATGCAACCAATAGCTCGAAACAAAGTTCGAACGATAAAAAGCCGACTGAATTGCTTAAATGCAAGCGGGTACGTCACTGAGTGTATCTTCAGTTGCCTAAGTGTGGGCGCAATCATCGTATTAAAACTTCATAAGGTACGCACACACTTGAAATGGCCCTGGTACAACTTTCATCCTTCGCTTCACTCTATGCTATCGTGAAAATGAGTATAATATAATCAATTTTGCGATTTCCGCAGTCTGGAAGAGTGAAAGATGTCGAGGAGCCGGAGACCCACGGCCTTTCTCGTGGCCGGGGCCCCGATCGCCCTGACTGTTCTCCTCGTGATGCTGATGGGAGAGATAGGGCGCTGTTCGCCACCCCACCGGGGTAGGAGGCACCACGCGGACATCTCCCACGAGGACATTGCAAAGGGTGAACATCCGCTGCCTAAGCCCGAGTCCCTGAACCTGAACCCCGATGACGAGCTGGTGGTGCGCACTAGAAAGGGAAAGGTGCGAGGTGTCACGCTGACAGCGACAACCGGGAAGAAGGTCGACGCGTGGATGGGCATCCCCTACGCCCAGAAGCCGCTAGGTATGAAACTCGACGCGAAAGAGGTTGATTCGTTATAAGTTACATGTACGATTCACCGGTTCGCTCCGATTCTCCATAGGCCCCCTCAGGTTTCGTCATCCTCGGCCGGCGGAACGCTGGGACGGAATACTGAACACCACCACGCCTCCCAACAGCTGCGTCCAGATCCTCGACACCGTATTCGGGGACTTTCCCGGGGCGACGATGTGGAACCCGAACACCCCCCTGAGCGAGGACTGCCTCTACGTGAACGTCGTAACGCCTCGACCCCGGCCTACTAACGCGGCGGTTATGGTCTGGATATTCGGCGGTGAGTCCTGTCAATTTCAGTCTACAGATTCTCCCACTGAGGTTTCGGGAAAAAGTCCGTCTAACGTGCCATCCGTCGCCTTTCGCAGGCGGATTCTACTCCGGAACCGCGACACTCGATGTTTACGATCACAGGACGCTGGTTTCCGAGGAAAACGTGATCCTCGTTTCGATGCAGTACCGGCTGGCCAGTCTGGGCTTTCTCTACTTCGGCACCGGCGACGTTCCCGGAAACGCGGGACTCTTCGACCAGGTCCTCGCACTCCAGTGGGTCCGGGATAACATCGGAGCGTTCGGGGGTAACCCGGACAACGTGACCCTCTTCGGCGAGAGTGCCGGCGCAGTTTCCGTGTCCTTCCACCTGCTCTCACCCCTGTCTAGGTATAATCAAGGTCGTTCGCGCGGTGAGTGAAGATCGCTAGACTTAACCTTCTCCTCGTCGTTCCGCAGAAACCTCTTCAGTCAGGCGATAATGCAGTCCGGTTCGCCGACGGCACCGTGGGCGATGATCTCCAGGGAGGAGTCAAAGGTCCGCGGTCTGCGACTCGCCGAAGCCCTCGGCTGCCCCCACGAAGAGTCGGCCCTCAGCAGCGCCGTCGAGTGCCTGCGAAGTAAGGACCCGTTCGACCTGGTGAACAACGAGTGGGGCACCCTGGGCATATGCGAGTTCCCGTTCGTCCCAGTGATAGACGGTGCCTTCCTCGACGAGACCCCCCAGCGCTCGCTCGCCTCAAGCCCTACGAACCCTTCGTTCAAGCGGGCGAACATCCTTATGGGCTCTAACACGGAAGAGGGCTACTATTTCATCATATATTACCTGACAGAGCTCTTCCGGATTGACGGTACGGAGGACGTCAAGGTTAGCCGGGATGAGTTCCTCCGGGCTGTGAGGGAGCTGAATCCCTACGTCAACCAGATAGCTCGCAATGCTATCGTCTACGAGTACACCGACTGGCTCCGACCCGACGACCCCTACCGCAACCGGGACGCCCTTGACAAGATCGTCGGCGACTATCACTTCACCTGCAACGTGAACGAGTTCGCGGCCCGCTACGCCGAGACCGGGAATACGGTTTACATGTACTACTACACCCACAGGTCGGTGGACAAATTTTGTTTTTCACCAATATACCTACCTATCTAGTATTTTAACACTGCGTGCGTATATAACTTCTACTCAGATCGGCGAACAATCCATGGCCCTCGTGGACCGGTGTTATGCACGCCGACGAGATAAGCTACATATTCGGCGAGCCGCTTGATTCCTCTCGGGGTTACACCCGGGAAGAAGTATACCTCTCGAAACGGATGATGAGGTACTGGGCCAACTTCGCTAAAACTGGGTAAGCCGCATGCAAATTATAACAACTACACACCTCCAGCTAATTCGTACTTCAGCAAGAGCCATATCAAGTGTGTGCAAAAGAAAAAAAAGGCAAACTGAAACGTACGTATAATATGTATCGCGAAAACGGCTCTTGATACTCGTGAGAAAATTTGTGCGATCCTGTAATTAGAGTGTGTGACACTATGTAACATATCATACGTTATACAGCGTGAATCATTAGAGCTGTTTCGACAAATCATGGGGACATGTGTTTTCTTTAGGTTCTTTTTCCATTATTATTAACTGTTTCACATCGGTCCGAAATCGAACTACAGCAGCCGCGCGGTAATGCATGCATTATGAATGGATCTTCGTGAATAAATGACCAACGTAACATACATACGTCCGCGCGGACGGCAATTTTCGGCTCAAACCGCGAAACTGAGAAACGATCGTTTTCAGGAACCCTAATATGGGGGACGATGGTTCATGGGCAGAGACGACCTGGCCTGAACACACCTTCGCCAAAAGAGAGTATCTGACGCTCGCGACGAACTCTACCGAAATTGGATATGGTCCCAGGTCGAAGCAATGCGCCTTCTGGAAGAAGTATCTACCTCAGCTTATCGCAGCCACCGGTGAGTGCGGTATATAAAGCTATATGTACAATTACTCTCCTGTTCGATATTTCTTGTATCACAGTAAAATCTGCAGTATCGTATATAGATATACATATTGTATATGTATAGGTATACCTATATTATATATCTGTAAAATGTTCAAAGGTATTCCGTGAAAGATACAGCCACGATTTCCCCCACTACTTGCACCGTGATTATAATCATGTTCTCACCAACTCACTCCTTCGCACCCACCCTCGTTCCATGCGCGGCTAAGTTATTAGGCATTATTATACATTTGAAAGAAGTAGAGCGAGGGTGCAGGCCGAGAGCGGGGGGGATGGGCTGCGGTTCCAGCTGCAGCGTATATTCGCGATGCCAAAGAGGAAATTTAGGTCGGTACCGGAATGCTGCAGGTATACCATCAACATAAATATATGTATACGTATGCTATAGGTAGATACTTGTATACCTACGTATACATGGACACATCGCCGCGGTAGCCCTCGTAAAAATGGCATTAACTTCACTGCGGAGCCGGTTGCAGAGTTCGTAAAACACATACCTACGTATGTGCATTATATGTATACACGTGTATGCACAGGCTCTTGGTATTATATCGTCTAAGGAGCTTAGTGCCTGCATAGTGCATATCTACGTGCAACTCGGCATGCATAGTGTAGACTGCAGACCTGCACCTTACGGGTTCGTGCAGTTTTGACATACACACTCAGTCATTGGCGGTGATGATAAGACTATTTTTATATCCTCAGGCCGATTTTTACATGGTATGAACCTGAGTAACTGCAGCAGGTGCCACGGGTACCAGACACATACCCTCCGCAATACGGTCCCTGCAGTTCCTAGATCGCGGATCACTGCACCTCGTGGCATGTGTGCAAATGCGTACGCGTATGTGTGTGTGTTTCACGGTGCGGTGGCTTAAGGGAAGGAAAAGCGGAACGGAATGAGAGGGGGTCATTGGCCCTGCGTTTACTATGACGCTGCTACCTCCGCGCCGACGTCACTGGCCGGCTATACGTATAGAGGGGTTGACACCGGAGTTAAACTGGGTTATGACGTCGGACACCATCATACACGGGCATGCAGTCGCGTCGGTGTGACGTCTGCAAATTTCCGATACCTACTACGTCATAGGCGCATACACGAATACCCGTAGCACGGGGAGTTCGACTATAATTACAGAGCGTAAGGGTAAAAAATTTGGTGCTTTTTCAAGAGAAAAAAGAAAAAAGAATACCGAACCAGAGAACGAATATAATACGAAAGAAAGGGTTTCTTCGTACCGATCACGTTGTAGAGTCGGGGTGGTGGGACGATGGTTTTGGACAAAGGCGCAGCATCATTTTCTGGGCTATGTGCGCCATTGTGGGACGTGTCGCGGCAAACGAATCACTGCCAATCGTCTGTGACCCCACGGCCGGCGTATTGCGTTGTAAAGAAATTCTGTCCCTCCTTTCTCTTGCACCTCCCGCCCCATCCGTTCTTGGCACCCTAGCAGCCAGGCATCCCTCTTATAGATTCTTCCTGCAATCTCTTTGGTCAATGGGACAAACTAACTATATGAGTTCATTTACCATCAGTTTGTAGACAGTGATAACACTGAAACCATGCAATTATAGCGACCTGTTTCTTGGAAAAATAAACATTAGTCATATCGAACGATGATTGTCTTATAATCCAGAAGAGGATAGGCTCACTCATTAACGATGGGTATATGTCTAATTTGCGTTGAAGGTGTATCGGTATAAAGGACGATTATAGAGCGTCGAGTTATTGACGTCGGTTTGATCGCGTCCAAGCTGCTGCAGTATTCGCAATATCTCGTTCGTTGCGCGAAAGGCCGAAAAAAGCGGTGATAAACCGAGACCGAAATGTGCCCTATCTGCCTGTATCCGACCTACAATACACCCCCCTACCATGCGGAGACAGCAGCGGCGAACCGGCGGCCCGAGTTGGATCAATGCCGTCACGGCATACACACTGTAGACCGAAGCACGTACATACATACGCGGGCTATGGGACCGGGTCAAGCCGATAGCGCGTAGTTCTACGCATTCGATGGCAAGGGGAACCCCCTTGTACGCCCCCCCCCTCCCGCCCCATTGCCGATACTTCCGCGCCCGCAAAATTTACCTCCGTCATTGCCGCCCCATATGTGCGGTAATAACGTGAGACACTGCGGTGCGCATGAATTGCGTCGAAAAAGTCCACTCTAAGAAGCAATTGAAACTTGAGGAGGACTGCACTTATTTATACAAACATTAACGAAGATGCGAACGACGTTTCGCCGGCAAATAGGCAACCGTCGTTACATCTTCACGCAGAAAATACTCCATGTGTAACTTCGGTTGCCTATCTATCGGCGAAGCGTCATTAGAAATCGCTTCCTATATGCCGCATAGACATCCAAGCGTTATAACAGAATTACCTAATTTCTGCTCTTCGTTGATCAATCAAACTTTCGTCTTGCAGCTCATTGTACATTATGCATGTGTTGTAGCGTACGACTGTTGTGTCAGCAATCATCGTTGTGTATACGGAGTTATTTCCGTAAAGCACCTCATTGCGATCTCTAATTATAGGCAATTCAGGGTACACATACACTCTGAGCAGATCTCCGAGTTATAAGTCTATGGCTAGCAGAAGACCGACAGCCAGGGTCTACCGATGAAACTCTGAGCTTAGTTCTGCTCAGAGTGTGTGAGTGCCCTGAATTGCTTATAATTAGGCATCACTGTTGGGCGCATCAAGAAAATAACTCGGTATGCATAGGCTGTAAGATAGAAATTTTGGCGCACGAAGAGACCAGATTCCTCGAGAATTATCAAATGATCGAAATAACCATGATCCTCTATTGCATCCTATGTGTTTCAGCGAACATGAAGAGTAGCCCCGGCGAAAAATGCACCAGCGGAGCGTCGGGGATGCGGGAAGTTACGGGTAGCGACGGGGTGACGAGCCTGCTGCTGGCGACGGCTCTCGGAGTCGTTCTATGGCACCGTAGCACGTTATACCCGACGGTTCGGCTGGTTCACCTGGCGTCGAAACCCTCGAACGCGCGAGGCCTCGTGTAGCTCGACTCCGTCGCCGCGCCGCAACCCTTTGTACCTTCGACGTATGCATCACATTATAGAGAGATGCCCCACGTAATATAGATATATGTATCATACACCTATGCCAGACGCGGAGGCGTATACTATGGGTGTGCGTATATGTGTATTGCTCATATAATGGTACGCGACGGTTCGTGTACGTCGCACGTTCGTTGTGCATATGCACGCACCGCGCGTGTCAACGAAGGAGAAGAGAAAAAAAAGGATAAAGAAAATAAAAAAAAAATAAAAAATAGAAATAATAAAAAAAATAAATAAATAAAATAAACGACAAATTGCAAACATATCAGTGTAGTTGAAGCACGTGGCCGCCGGGAGGCCGCAGAGTCCACAGAGGGTAGGTATATGTATAATAATGCGACAGTACGGAGCGCAGCTGCCTTCAGGGTCCCCAGACTCGCCCTCGCTGCACGAGGAGTAAGGACCGAATGCCTCGTCGTCGGTCGTCGGTCGAGGATGGGGCGATATCCCCGTTTTACACACCCTCGCGACCACCCTATAATACGGGGGGACCCAGGGACGTAGAGACGTTATACGTACCACATATAATATACATATACATATGATATGATATGTAGGATATAGGGATCAGGTTATTATAGGCAGGTGTTAACAAAAAAGATACGCTTTGCCAATGCGCCCGGTAATATACAACACACTCACTAATTGAGTATTTGAATGAAATTTTTTCATTTCATATTCTTGTAGATTGGAAAAAAATGGTTTGGACATATTTTTTATTTTTTCGATTGAATCAAAATTGTCATTAATATAACAGATTGAAAACTATAACATTGTGACGTCACCCATGTTAAGATATATCTATATATATTAAAATCAGTGAAATTCAATCAGCTATAACATGAAAAATTATCATTTTTAACGAAAAACAAAAAATACGTCCTCCTTATTTTGGCTTGCACTGCATTATGCACCCTTAAAAATGGAAAAAAAAATTTCATTCAAATACTTAATTATACATATGCACGCATACGAACATACGTACATACATACGCACATAATTCAAAATATACCTATACCATATACCTATGATATTGCTTGACAATGCACGCAGCCCGTGCGCGCGTATGTCATTAATAATTCGTATAAATGTATACTGGTTCTTTTAGATATGATGACTGCATTTACAAATACGGGGATGGTACACTTTCTTTTTTTCGCGGGTTTCTTTTCAACTTTGTAAGCTGTTAATACGTATAATGATACTGTGTGTAGGTATATACGTTGCACGGATGCGTGAATTAGAAAGACGAAATAAGCAAGTACGCGTCACACGTTGTACGTATAACGTATACATACCTGTGCGTACATAATTGGCCAATATTGAATAATTCGAATTGCGATAAGTTGAAATTTCAGTCTCGCACGTATGCGATGTACCGTGTTATTGTGTCGTTTGAAATTTGCTCATTTATCACAGATGTATGGGGAAGTTTCAGCACGCGATCGGTTAGGTCAGAGCTTCATTTTTCATATCGCGGTATCGTAGTTGAGCTTCCATGACATATTTTAGCTTCTTATCGCGAAACAGCGAGAAGATGCTGATTACTAATAAAAGCAGAGTTTTCCTGAACTAGCTGGTAATAGAATAGCTTGCTTGATTAATTTTATATAATATGCCCATAAAATCTGGTACGGGTATGTATACAAACATACAAACTCTAAAAAATGCAGATTATATTAAAAAACGAACGCGTACCGCACCAAGCTATAATATTATATCTATAGTATGAATATGAATATAAACTATAGAGAGAAAATGATGAAAGATAAGAAAAGAAAATATACGAGAGAACAAAATTATTATACCGAAAACTAACGACATTATTATAAATATACATATATAATACATATACGAGAGCCTACTAGTAAGCTTTATACTACACATATATATAATATATTTATTTGTATAATAACATATACTATATATATATAATATAATTACAATTATTCATTATAATATAAAATACACATAGATTGTAGCTAGAGGGCGATTTAAGAATACAATATTATAATTATTATTTATACAATTTTAAGCACATGGAAAGAAAGGGGAGAAAAACAAAGTGACCCAATCTTCCGTCACCCCGAGAGTTGTAAATGAATGGCCTGTCTGTAAATTCGTAATATACCTACTCCAATATTATTTATACCGCATACTTGGAATCTGGAGACCTCACACTGTTAGGTAAATAAGATGTCGACTGCAGGTGTACCTGAATTCAAATACAATTCGACACCTCCGCATATATTGTGGAATATGCACTGCATGTATGAACACATTGGAAATTAAAAACGCAACATTAATTGCACAGTTACGCACGTAAGGTTCTCGATCGCGTATAGTTATCACAAACTAATTGATCGTACAAATGATGTTGCGCTCGACTTCTAGGCAAAGATCCTGGTTCTATAAATCAATAATTATGTATATTATAGGTATACGCTATTAATTACAAACAACAAAAAGAAAAATAGCAACATAAAATTAATATAACGAACGAAGTAAAGTGAAATAATATGGCTAATACTAATACTGACGACATCAACAAGTATGCTTGATATTAATATAACTATTATTTTTCGCATTATTATTGCAACTACTTCTATTTCTATTATTATCATTACTATTATTATTTCTCTTGTTTTGAGTATCATTATCATCAACATTACAGTTGTCATTATTATCATTAATATCATTGTTATTATTATTATTATTATTATCACTATCATTATTACTGTTATTATTGTTATCATTGTTATTTTTATTATTATTGCCAGTATCAAATCGGTAGAAGAAATTGTCATATAATTATATAATCCTATAAAAAGTTTCTTGCTGCCTTAAATACAACTACAAATATGATATTATACTTATAATAGAAGAATATTCGGTATAGTAGTGAACTCGGCCCTGTATAATGTACTTATAGGCATATAGTAATTATTATAGTACATAATGCAACATTCCGACCTAACACAACGTATGTACGATTATATTAGGTATATAGCATAGTAAAGAAGAAAAGATGAAAAATGTTAGAAAGAAATCACCCCTAAGCAGGGGCATAAACGAAAAGAAATCATTGTTACTTTGAAACTTTCTTTTTTATTACACCACATCTCTCTCTCTCTCTCTCTCGCGCGCTCTCTCTCACACACACATACACAATCTATGCAGATATACTGACTGCGGCAAATTTAGAGTCCAATGCAAATCGTGCTTGTACAGATGCATGTATACGCAGCTTTTGGCAGATGCTTTTTACATTTGCTTTTTTTTTTATAATATCGCACGCCTCTCGGTAAATTCAAATGCAGTTGTTTATTTTAAGGCGTCTAAAAGTACCGACATACTACAATATCACAGCTTACAGGTATGTCGTACGTCTAGACGGAAAGCGGCAAAGGGTTCGAACCTGGTGGATTATCCAAGTGGGGAGTATTATCGATTGTTAATTTTTTGCATCTTCATGCAACTCCCTTTCTACCCTCGATTTCGATTCGAATTATTATCACTTAGTCATTGCCATAACTTGCAGTGATTGTATTCCAATTGATTTTTTTAGGTGAGGGTTATAATTTCTCTCACCATTGTTTGTAATACTCGGAAAATGAAATATCCAGCATATAAGACTATGATACAATTTCTTCTGACAATTCAATTTTCAGATAATATAACTAATTGTAAGAAGTAAGATTACCGATTATTTGCTTGATAAGTTGGCTGTCGCAAAATTGCGCGTTTATATATGTATACATATACACAAATTTAATATAAGAAAATGATAATCAACATACGTACATAGTGTGTATAGCACCTATCATATCTACGTATGCAGGTGTTCCGTTATAGAGCTATGAAAAACTGATTGTATATTTGAATATAGTAGATGTGACTTGTAAGATGATGGATCTGCATATAATGTACACCCATTACTATTATCGTTATTATTTATACGTCATTGCATTGCATAGCTGACACCTACTGCACAATACATTGAAGGATAGAAAATGAATGTAAAATATGAGCAACGATTCGTGGATTGCATCCACATCAGTGCAATCCCGGTTTGAGTCTCGTGACGAGATCAAAAATTTCAACATACATTGTACACGCATGACATTATACATACATACCTATAGACATTCGCTCGAGAAACAGTAGCCCACAGGCCTAATGAGTATACCTATACATATAATATACACATATGCATACTTATAACCGACGTGTGTATATAATGCATACCTTGTTACTTACAAAAGCGGAAAAAAGTGCGTACACAATGCCACGTTCCCGTAACTGTCCGGTACATGTATACATATGTATGAACTCATACATACATAGATGTATGCACGCGTGTGTGGATATATGTATATAATACACGTATTGTACATGTTATACAATAAATAAAGTAATTTATTGCTTGTACATACAACTAGCAGGGCATAATGTTCAGAATCAGCTCTTTCAATTGGAATTACGCGTACCGTACGATCCTTTTTCATTTGAATTATCTGTAGCTTCATTATGTGTTACCTGGGGTTCGGTGTATGAGAATTTTACGTCGGATGGAAGGTGCGACTAAACGGACATAAATCCCATGATACACCTAACGCGCTTTTGAAAGGCAATTCAACACACGTGGTATCTTGTCAAATAACCTGAGAGTCCTTAGCGAAGGTGCCAACTCTACATACCTGTACCGGGTTGTTCCTTTGAAGAGCCACGTATTGAACCTCAATTATAGGCAAATCATGGTACAAGTACACTCTGAACTGAGCAGCTCCATTGGTCTTTTGCTCGCACGCGGCTGATATCGCCAGACTTATAGAGATATAATAGACTCCGCGGTGTGTGCACCGAGGTGAAGCCGTAATTAAAAAGAGAGAGTTCAGCTGGAGCCGACCTCTCTGTTACACGATCGAAAAAGTGGGGAGCAGACTCGATGCGGGGAAAGCAATAAGATAAGTAGCGAGGTATACTTGTATGAGTCTATGTGTTTCCCCCGCCAAGACACCGGTTAAAGCGAGAGGTCCGGCTCCAGCTGTTGCTCTCTCTTTGTTATTGCGACTTCAGCTCGGTGGGCTCGGTGCAAAGCCCGCGCAGTCTATCTCCATAAGTCTATGGTTTGGACACCAGCCAATTGGACTCCGAAAATAATCAGGAGCTGTACTGGATACGAGATTTATTGGACGTAGCCCGATTGGACATCAAGAACTATTGGACACAGCCCGATTGAAAATCAACTCTTTGAACATTGAAATTTGAACTCAATGCGTAGCGTGTAGTCGTTCGATAGATATTGAGGTCACAGGTCGTGTTCTTACAAGGGGTCGAGAAGAAAAAGAAGTAGAAGAAAAGGAAGATTTTGTCTTTTACATCAACTTTGGCTGTTAATCAAATGGACGGGTCCTCTCGGTTACGTGAGTTTCGTTAGAAAATATTCACTCGTTCCAGAAATATTACATCCTGATTTCGGGTCTAAGTTGGGCCAGGTAAATAATGTTCCTCTAGCGCCGAGTATATACGTACGGGTACTTCTCAGCGATTTGCTGCAGCGAATCATGGTGCTGTAGCAGACTGCTTATTTTATTGTTAAGTTTATGAAAATCTAAAAAATGGTTACCATTGAACAGGATCGGGTAGTATGTATGAAGTCTTTCCACGATGTATAGCATCCCCTTAATTGTTTAAACTCAAACATGGATGAGAATTTGTCCAAATAGTTGGAGCGTGGTATTCATGCGATAAAATATTCCCCAATAATATTCTTGTCGAATTGAATGTAGAATGTGTTGTATAAAATGTTTGGGTCTTTGAGCCGTTATGTCTATCCTTCTGAAATTTCCTTTCCTTAGACTTCCCGTGACCCGCAGACTCGCACCAAGCTATAATAATTTGGCGACAGCATGTTATAACCGGCATTTTCTTGTTGCCTAACAATCTGCCACTTGTGGGCATATATATGTATACTAATTAATTCGTGCTTTGGACGCATTGGATAATTCTGTCAATCGCAACTGCGTATAAATTTGTCGTGAAGTTAAATTTGAAGAAAAAATTCGAATGCTACGGTCATTGTCGGGATTGATGTTTATACTATAACAGTTAGATGTTTTACGAACGAGACCGACTCTCTATATTGTTGAAACCACCGTAATTTAATCTTTCAATATTCAAAGAGACGGTGATTTTCAAGTTGAGGCGCAATGCAAGAATCAGTGCCGGGAATATTTTGAAAAGAAAGCAAACTTCTGTGCGAAGAGTTTAATTTCGTACACGTGGAAAAAAGTAATCTGTTGGATTTGCGTGTACGACGGTAGTTATATGGACAGCATATTTTCTTGCAGTATAAGTTACAGCGAATTTGGTTATACTTTATATACATGCCTCGTGCGGGAGCGCTCAATTGCTTGTAGGCATAATATCTTTTTCCGAAATACAATGGATTTGCTTCATCCTCGCGCCGTTCAAGTTGTCATAGTAATTACTGTTCATTTAGGCACGTGACACGGTTTCCTATTCGCTTCCGCCTTGTTTTATTGATTCGGAATATAGCGAGTTCGGCCAAAAGCCTTCCGCGACGTAATCTTATTGCAATATGGAAGCGAAATTTCAGGTGTTAACATAACTCCAAAAAATCAAACCGATTTATTTTGCTAATTTATAATATTGCAACGAAGATGTCTTCGCACCCCTTATACACCCTGGTACGGCTATGCTGTTATCATATTCAGTCATTGTCAAATGTTTAATCTTTTGTTCGTGTGTGTACGATTGCTGCGTCAACCAGTATCAATCGAGAGAGATTAAAAACGAGAATTTCTGTTCAAAATATATCCGCTTGTCCATACTTTATTTTTTGCTACGATGTTTCTTGGGCTCGACTTTTTCTCATTACGCACAGAAGATCCATTTATTCTTTAGGCAGAATCCTAGATTGCCCTTTGTTACAATACATATTCTCAGCATGTGCGTAAAGGTTTTTCTCTTAACAGGAATATTCATGCATAATATCTATAATATGCAATCTATTTTTTCAATGTTTGATTTAATTTTTGCAATCGTTTGCCTCATATCATTCTCCTCCTGCGACGAAAACAAATATGCTACGTCTTAATTAACTTGCGGAAATTCTGGCTTCACAAATCTTACACGTGAATCTGCAGTCGAATGTATAGTATGGAAATTTCTATAATGCGCGTAACAGACGCGAATAATGCGGATCATACTTCAAATTTAATCAAACTGAATTCGTCAAACAACCAGGGTACATCGGAGTCGGTTACAAATTACGCAAAGCGCACGGAGTCTCACTGCAAGAAGCCGACCAAAATTCGACGAAATGGACTTTGACACATGATTCGGAATTCTGCCGGCCTAAAAGAACAATTCGTCAATCGACGGGTATTACGATTTCTAGAGAAAAACGAAAAAAGAGAAAATGTTGGGATTTTAGAACTTGCCTCACGAAATCTTAGTCCAATGATCGAACAGCGACGCAGCCCTCTCAAGGAATTTTTTGACCCTGAAACCAAATCTCTGGAAGACCTTGATGAGACCTTAATTGTCTGCTACAGGCTCGTCTCCGTACTACGGCATTGGCATTGGTACGTTAATAGTGGTACGGCACAGGTAGGTATACTTCGTAAATTATGGAAAGTAAATGTCGTAGAAAGTGTTGAAATATAAAAAAGCATGTATTGCATTATACAATAGTATTGGTACAAATATTTACACACATATACTGTATGTATAAATATTTACATAAGACAATTATATATAATATATAAAGCACAATGCAGTATAAAAACTTAGATCTGATGAACGTAGTTGTATGCTAATAATTTAACAAATACCAAGGGTATTGCACAGGGCGTTTACTTACTTTTTTTCTAATCAATATCGCAAATGCTTGATATAAGGAGTGTTTGGAATGACGGGCGATGCAATACTGCAAAACATCATTCTTATGCTAATCACTAAGGTATAAAAAAATCATTATTTTACGCGGAGTTATTTATTGGGTGCTGAATGCCAATGCTACAGTGAGAGTGCCGCTTATGCGGGCACTAGGTAAAATGGCTGGGTCTGTTGCACACGTGTTCAGCAACGAACAAAGACTCTGTAGGCTTACCTATCTACATACATTGTATAAAAAATATCATTACCCATAATCAAATGGCAATAAGTCATATACAGTATTGTTTTGCTCAGACAACGCACTCAAGGAAAGATTTGCGCGGTTGTCTATAATGCTAGAATCATCGCTAAAGTAAATTTTCTGACGCAGAACGTTTTCATCTACAACTTGATTAGGTTTGAAAGATAAAGTTTGCAACAGCCGCTGTCTAACGGAATGCACAGCCACTTCGTATTATCGTTCCTTTGTTTAAGTTTTGAAGGCTCCTGCTTGAGCAGCTTTGCGTATAAAAGTTTTCAAGGTAGTTTCGTCGAGATTGGAGAAATTCTGAGTTTGTATCACAGCCGTCATGTGGTTAAGGGCGAACTTGAAGCAAAATTCTTCTAGTTCCTGTAAGAGACACATTCCTAATATTCTGTTATCGTAGTTTTTTAATACTAAAATCGAGCAAACGAAACTTTTGAACACACCTGCGCGTTGTACTCGATTGCTGTACTGTAAAGGAACGCCGCGTTTTCGACGGTAATACCTCGCTTGATCATCTGAACGCAGCGTCTTTTCAGCTGAGTCTCGCAGTACGCGTTTGCCAAGTCCAGAAGTTCTACGGTACGTATCAGCAATCACAGTTCAAAATATGGATCAACTTCAACGATTTTGCTATGAATATAATGGTAATGAAAGAAATTTGGCGAACCTAATGCGTTCTCAGCAGGTAGATCGACCTCGTCAGTGTACAAGTACCTCAGAAAAGATTTATAGACTGCATGTGAGAATTGATCCAGCTGAACAATGCTGAAAAGTACATTAACGAAAACTTAGTTAAGTGACGATAATTAGATGTCGAAAGTAACAGTAAATAGAAGACTAGAAAATGCCCTGCATACTTTTGACTGTCCTCAGCCCAGTGTTCCTGGAACATGGATCTGAAGTGTTGACATCGGATCTTCAGTACCGATTTGTGAACGTGAATTGCCTTTCCTTGAACTTGTATCACTAGATCACTCGTCGTCTATTAACGCGGAAATTTGTTATCATACATTGCGGAACTGCGCTAACAAATGACAATACTGACAAACAACGTACCGCGTCGTCAAAGGCTTGCCTTAGGCAGTCGAGTATCCCGGTTTCTTCCTCGGCATGGAGAAGAAGCGGCCGATGCATGACACTTGGGTTGGCATAAAAGGCGAGGGCGTCGTGAGGATGAAGCAGCCGCGTTGGCGTCGGCCAGGTAACACTCTGGCCCCGACACTGCCCCCACATGTAAACGCATCCTCCTTGGCCAACTGCAACGCTTATGTGGTTGTAATGAACGGCTGCTATGTCTGATACTCTCCCCATCTCTACCATGGTCACCTTGAGATGGCAAAAAATGAGAAAATTATTTATCAGTCACAATGGGTGAAATCGAGTTGCGTTTGTGCCTGCCTATTCATCTGCCTATTAACTTCACCTTGACGGGACTAGAGGCATTCGCCTTATTGCCGAGTCCTAATTGACCATAACTGTTACCGCCCCAGACGTACAGAGTTCCTTCGTCGCTCAGAGCAAGGGTGTGGGCGTAACCGCATGCGACTTTTTCTAGAATGATTAAATTCACAGTTTCAAATACCCTTGCAGAGAAAGCCCCCATCTAGAAATTTACCGATAACCACCGTGGCGAGGGCGGCGACTTTGATCGGATTCAACTGGTTTACGTAATTTCCTATTCCGAGTTGGCCGACCCCGTTGTAACCCCACCCGTACACCTCACCACCATCAGTCACGGCTATGCTTGACGTTTGGCCACAGACAATGGACACAACCTTTTTTCCGGTCAGACCCGAGTTAACCTTGCGTGGGGCTCCCTGGTGTGAACTTATTCCGCTACCAACTTGCCCGCAGTTGTTCTGACCCCAGGCATACACCTGCGACATGTTAATTCTGACATCAATCAGTTTATCGTTACACGGTTTCTTACAATTTTTGCATCTACCATTCACTTTAGGTATTCCCTCTTCCTTTATTACACTAATATATTATACCTCTCCTTCATTGGTCAGGGCCAAGGAGTGGTGGCTGCCGCAAGCAACGTCTACTACGATTTTTCCTCCAGGGTGCAGACTCACGATCGTTGGGGTAAGGCCTTGGTTAGAAGTTCCATTTCCCAATTCAAAGTAACCGTTGTGCCCCCAGGAATAAACCTGTTACAAACGTACCATCATGTAAGACAGATTTTATTCTGGTGACAATTACCGTAAGATATTGGCCAGTGAACGGGTGTGTCTGATACGATTTTACCTCCCCAGCATTGGTGAGAGCCAACACGTGCGGACCGCTTCCGTAAGCGAAGGTCTTTACCCCTTTCTCACAAAGAGCTTCGACCTTCCTTGGATGCAGTGTGCTGTGGGAGTCGCCAGTACCCAGGCAGCCGGTCGTATTGCTACCAAGGGCGTATACCATGTCGTCCCTCGTGACGATCAACGCCTCGTTCCCCAGATTACCTAAATAGGGATGTGAGTAAATTAAAATTGTCATAAGCTTGCCTCGTTTCGAAAATTCCCGCGTTTAACAGATGGCGCAATATATCGCGAGAGTGCAGCCTGGCAGTAGGCAACAAGCGTCACGATGAAGTTCTTTGTCTACTGTGATTCGTCACGGAAAAGTACGATGGTAGAAATGTTGCGAGAACGAATACAGCTGTACTATACTGTACTGTCGTTGTTTAAAGGTAAATCTCGCGTTCGAACCGTTCGAAGAGCGACTATTAGACGGTTACCATTTCATCAAAAGATGAGAAAATAAAAGCTATAGTAGCAATTGTTCTGGCTGTGTGGGTGCACGCATATCTGCCGCAGACGCGTATACAAAACGTACGAGATTTCACCCTTCAATTTTATACTTTACCGCGGGTTTCTTACTGTTTCTTACCGTATACGACAATCAGGTGTATCTTGGTTACGAATTCCGGTTCCAGTAAACTAAATATTGGCCAATTCTTTAGATCCAATCGTGACATCTTTGAAGATAGGCGACGGCCTACCTATCTAGCTTATTGGTATGAAACAGATAAACCCTCGACGACAACTCGCGGCTGACGTGTCAGACGATTGTTCTTTTAGATCGCATAGCTGTTTTGAGGTTACGGCGCAAACGTCACAGAGATGCTTGGGACTAAACTTTCACTCGTCACCCGTCGCCGGAAGAGTCCTGTGAATTTATTACAAAGTTTGAGGTATGATAAGAAGACCCTGGTTCTCATTCGGCACGAAAGAAAACTGCGGCTATTCGACATCCGCTCCGTTCGATCGTCTCGAGAAACGTCAAACGATCATGCGTGCGTACAGTACGTGCGTTTGTTCCATAGGGACTACGGTCGTTCATTGACGCGCAGCGACAAACAATAGGCAAGATCGGTCGCTAAAAATGTCTTTACGTACGTAGCAGTCGTACTAGCAGTGTACGTGCAAAGGCATGCAGAGTTCACCGCGCCCGCGAGGTCTTCGTCGGGCTGTTCTATTTGCGCACTATCGGTTGGCCCATTGGTTCAAGGTGTCGAAGTCAGTTGCTTGTGCTTATATGTAACCCCGCCGAATCGCAGATTGCGACGGTGCGAGGAGTTTTGGTACAGAAAGATCTTATCCGTACCGACACGATTAAGCTGTTAAGTGAGTCGGTAAGTGTAGGGCACTGTCGCCATAGTTCATGACAACACCAATGGTTCGCTATCTTAAGCAATGTTCACTTTACGGTTGAGCACTAAGAGAAGCGGTAGCGCTGCGAGTGGCCTAGCCGGGAACTAGCGTCCATCTTCTTCCGGCGTCCATTTTCCGCGCGTTGTCCTGTTCTTGTCGGTACGTCGCGAGTATTTCAACAATTTCTGGAGAGACGTAAGTTACCCAAAAAAGCACCTATCACCTGACAGCTCGCACCCTCGGCGTCACGTCTGGACGAGACGCGGGTTCGAACAACTTTTATTTTAGTGAATTTCACGCCGAGCGTGAACGACGATCCTCGCGCATCCCATGGCGTCTCTTCCCTGGATTGCGTGACACCGGGAACGCGGGCCTGATTCGCGCCTTAACTTTCGTCGGCGTCACTTCTTGCTGATTTACTCCCGTTATTAGCATTTTTTGTTGTTTGACAGAATCCCAAGCTTAATGGACGGCTCACCAACCGGCAGAGGAGGATTTCGCGGTCGTGGAGGACCCGGCGGACCGCCGATGAGGGGACGCGGCGGCTTTGGCGACAGAGGACGGTAAGATTCATTCACTATCTTAATTACTCCGTCAACCTCTATACATTTCTCCCTTTGCTCTATTTCATTTTATGCCATGTGCAAGCTTTAGTATGGATTTTTCTGTCCAATATCAAACAGAGGTGGACCTCCTAGAGGTGGCATGATGCGAGGTGGCCGAGGGGGAGGTCCTGGCGGACCGGGAGGAATGCGAGGAGGACCCCCTGGAATGAGAGGCAGAGGCGGGCCACCTGGTCGAGGTGGACGTGGCGGACACTTTCCCCCAGGGTAAGATCATGATCATGGTTGTTCTTTTTAACAAGGTTTTTAAACTTGGAAACCTAATGATAATCAAGATGTTGAAAATCCAGAGTTTGCCATGCAGTATTGATATTCTTCTCAATGGTCGATTAATTGTAGCATTATTTTAATGACTCGTTTCCTGAGCATTGATCTGCGTTGGAGCATATCTCTTTATTTTATTTTATTTCACCAAAAACTGGTTCAGACCCAAGTCATAATTGCAAACTTACGTTGTATTAAAAGATACAAATTTTAAACAGTTATAAAACAGATTTAAATACACAATTCCAATTATAATTGATTATATGTATTGGTATATTGACATTTATCAATAATATGAAAAGTAATCAACCAATTTAACAGTCTTGGTTTAATTAATATTTAAATATTTACTTTTACAATTGATTTTTCAATAATGTACTATCAGTTGTAAATTATCAATTTTTTAAAGATTTTATTTTGTTATAAGACCCGTTCTTTAACTAGAAGCCTGCTTTAATTTTACTTAAATTCAATGTTGTGGAAACTATTATTTTTTTTGTTTCTAAATCTTCTTGATGGTATGTAAAACTCGAATTGTCATAAGATCTTCACAGAATCAATCATGTTATTAAACACCCTGTACAAATATAATGGCTTACTATAATTTCTTGCTAATTCTAGAGTATTCTGTGTTTTGTTGCATGTAGAGAATAGTCGGGTTTAAACAAATCCATTGACTCATTTATTTATAAGACAAGTGTTGGACTTGATTTATCTTAAATACATTTTGTAATATAGGCGGGATGACCATATTTGACTTCCAAATACCAAAATGGATTTTACGTAACCAATATATACAATCATCTACGTTTCTGAATTTTTTAATTTATGACACTTGAGTCCCAAAAGATCTCAATTCTTCCTTACAGTACTTCTGACGTTTGTGACATTTCTTCAATTCAAGATTACTGAAATGTAATCGTTGGATCTTTAATTTCCTCTACTTTCTCAGTTTATTTATTTTTTTTTTTAGAAAATAAATAAGCATTTCATGAGATTCTAGTTCACTTAATGAGTATGCTACTGTTTTACATTTCTTTGGATTGAAGGTCATTTTATTGTTTAGTCACCATTTCGCGATGACTCCAATATTTTCATGTAACTTGTTAACTTCATCAATATGTTTAATTCTTTTAAACTAATATATTGTCAACAAATAATAATGCATTAGAGTACCTAATGAGTTTGTTGACATTGTTGATGTATAATACGAACAATAAGACAGCTAGATTTGAACCTTTTTGAATCCCGGAAAGCATCAATATATTTTCTGACTGAAAATGGTTGATCTTGACAATCTGTTTTTTCATCAACTAAATATATTCCAAACTATTCTAATAAGTTCCAAATTATTCCATAATAGTTGCGTAGTTTCCAGATTAATCTTTCATGATCAACTGTGTTGGCAGCTTTTGAAATTTGACTTAAACTTTTTAACATATTCTTTGCATGCCAATGCACTAGTTACAACTGTATAAAAATACAACAAGTTCGTGATAACTGATCTTTTTACTATTGTTCCGTGTTCTCCTAATGAACTTGTTGAATTAAATTGATACATTCATGTAAACAGCTTTATTAAACAGTTCGGTAAAAGTGTTACTTATTGATGTTAGTCTACAATTCATTATATCATATACATCATTACTTTTGTGCAAAGGCTTTATGCAACTTGTCTTCCAACTATTGGCATAAATTCCACTTGATGTTGACCGATTCAATATCCTTACATTATATTTTCTGCAGAGGTCCACCAGATGTGGGAATGGTAGCGGGTCCAGGAGGTGGCCCTCCTCCACCAGGCATGGCAGGTCCTCCAAGAGGAGGTCGAGGCGGCGGTGGAGTTGGCGGCTTCCGAGGTGGGAGAGGCAGAGGCGACTTTGGTAGAGGTGACATGCGCGGTGGTGGTGGAGGCTTCAGAGGACGTGGAGGCGGTATGGACCGAGGAGGTGGTAGGGGGGGTGGCCGTGGGTGAGTTTCTTGTCTATCGACAATGAATTTCAAGTCGACACTATGAATTAGCTTGCCAATATAAACTCCTCTTGTTTCACAGTGGTGGCGGTCCCCCAAGAGGTGGTCCGGGCGGCAGAGGTGGGTTTGGAGATCGAGGTGGTAGAGGAGGCATTGGCGGCAGAGGAGGTGCTATCAAGCGGGGTGGTGGTCCAATGGGAGCTGGTGGTCCGGCAAAGAGGCCCAGGTTCGATCAGGCACCCTCGCAGAATTCAAACGGTTATTCTGCCCCACCAAATAAGTGAGTAACCTTTGTTGCTGAGCTGAAACGCTGTGGTAATTTGTTGTTCGCTGGTTCAAACTTTGATGGGTTCTATTCTTCTCTTTTCCCATTTGCCTGGAACAAAACAGCCAGGGTTATGGCGGTGGTGGACCACCCGGCAATGGCTACTCTCAGCAGCAGCTACCGCCGCAGCAACAACAGCAACAACCACAGCCAGGAGGTGGAGGATACGGTGGATACTCGGCACAGCAGGGACCCTATGCTCAGCCTTATTCTGGCTATGAGAGCTATCAGCAGGCACCCGATTACGCCCAACCTACCGTAAGTCTTTGCATGTTTCAATCGTCACGTTTCCTGCCATTGCGTTATTTCCGAAGGAGGGAGGGTTGCCAAAACTTGTACGATAACGCACAGTTATAGAATGTTCCGTGTTTCTACGAGTGCTGGAAGCAGTCTCTTTAGTTTAAAAAAAAAATGACAAAATAACATGAGACTTAAGTGCATGTACATGCGTACGTTGATTTGTCCTTTCTGAAGGGATACGCAGCACCAGCGCCAACAGACGGAAGGTATGGCGGAGCACCCAACGTACCACCTACAGCTGCCTACAACTCGGCCGACCCCTATAGCTATGGAAAAGCATCCGCACCCGGTAAGTAGAGCAATATGTGAGAGCAAAAAAGCCTTAACTGTATTACTTAATAATTTTTTCAACTGATCACATTTGACAATTTGCAATTTTGGCTCGATTCCTACCGTCCATGTCCCGACTTTCCTCCTATTTCTATCGTATTTGGTAATATTTATAACACGTACTGTGCGTGCATGGTCATATAAGAGTTGCCATATATTCGGCCGAAACATTTTTGGTATTGATTATTGTAAAAAATAATTTGGTACGTGAGAATGACAGAAATTAATAAAAAATAATAAATGGAGTGTATCACGCCCGGATACCACCGGATGTTGTTTTTCTGGCTCTCGGGCGTGTTTTAAATATCCTGGCTAAACTGGTTTCTTCTCACCCGCACAAGCCTCGATGATGGAAAATAATAAAGTCTCGTGACTGACAACGTCCGAGGGTTTGTCGCAGCAAAATCTTACCCATACATCGCCAAGACAAAGTTTTCTGTATTTGGTAGTTTCTCAGGATTCGAATAGAATATAACAAACTGTCGGATTGAGGGAAGTACAACAATTAAACATTGAATGAAATATAATACCAGGTGACCCGTACGCAGCCGGTTACCAGCAGGGGGCTGCAGCGGGTGCGGCAGCTGGGGGTGGCGGTTACGCCCCTGCCAACCCCTATGATGACCGATCCTCTAACGCCACCACCGCAACAACCGGGGGTGGCTACTCTACGCAGTCCTACGGTTAGTTATTTCGTATTCCCTACGGTTATTGACCTGATCTTCCCGTTTCCACCCGATAGCAATTCGCAATAGCTTCAAGATACGCCAGTCTTCACTCGCTGAGTGTGTCGTTCACTTTGTGAAACCGTCGCTTACACTAGGGGATTATTCGTATTTATTTGTGTTTTACGGTGTATGTCAATCTTGTAGATGTGTGCAATTCATTTTCGAGCCGAAACTTGTCAAGTGTTAAAATTTATTTGGCCAACTAATTGTCTTGCTTGGAATGCGTTGTAGCTCAACTACAACGGCATTGAACATATTCGCGATTGTAAACGTGTTTTCTTAGACGTAGCCCTTTGGTTGCGCAAATATATTTTGAACCCAGGGCTGGGTAAAATCCTCTAACGGATTTGGAATATATAAGTGAAATTAGTTTTTATCGTTATGTGTGAAATGTAAAATGTTTGATGGGTGCAAAAAACAATTCGACATTCAACGATGTTGTAAAATTCTCAATACTGAACAGCAAAGCAACAGAGGATTGGCATATGGCATTTTAAATCCACGTTCAGTATAACATAGTATAACCATTTTAAACGTTACCCAGCCCTGTTTTGAACCTTTGCAAGAGACGGATGGACGGACAGACTGACACGGAGGTAAACGCCGATGATTTGTACACTACAACATACTGAAGGTGAACGTTTCTTTCTGCTTACAGACTATCCGAGTCAAGATGGCGGGTATGGGAAACAGGACTATGGTAAGTAACGCTTGCAATTTAAAATATCACCCTAGATAGTAAGATTGACCATCATGATCATGTTTGTGTGTCAAACCGACACAGCGAGACTCGCGCGCGCACTCGCCAACGCGTTATCACCATTGCAAGTCGTACTCTACTCATATATAATACTATGAAATACAGTGAGTAAATGAAAAATAACATTGTGTGGCAAGGTGGCTCGATTTGTCAAACATAACTGCTCCTCGAAAATCATAAATAATTCAACACGGGGAAGCAGCCGTTAATCTTTGCAATGTCAGGCAGTTAATCTTCATTGATCACGGTACCTTTACACCGAATATTTATTATAACTGTAGTAGTCGATACAATGCAGCGTTGTATCAATACAAAGCCCAGAGATTGAAAGCGAGACGAAGAGAATATTTGCTTGTGGGGAGACAATTGTCGTTAAGTGATGACACAATTAAAACATGTAGTCGTGTACATGCTCGTCTATATCCCATACAGACTAATGTACTATATTATTATAATATCGCTACCTGTGAATAAGGTATAAAATTAACACGTTCGTGTGTAAGTTGAATTAAAAAATAATATTTAATAGAGAAATTTCAATGAAATTACCAAAGTGATTGAACGGAGGAGGTATGGTTGTTTGCAGGTGGCAGTGCTGGTTACCAAAACGCCCAGTCTCAGCGACGCTATTAATTATTACCAATTCAACTATTTAAAGTGTAAATGTTAGATATGAGTTTTTTTTTTCCAAATTATCTGACCCGTCTGTTGTTCAAGCGTGCGACAAATTCTTGTTTTTTGTTTTTTTATCTGTTCTATTTTAACATAAAAAACAGAACGAAGGAATTGTCAATCATGATAGGTTTTATACAATCGAAACGTTTTTGCGTTCCGACGCATCAGGACTATTGTGGGATTTGGCAAATGAGCAGTTCTTCTCCCCCCTGTCTCCTCAATATTTTATGCATGCAATGCGTATGATTATTTACTTGTGAGACATACCCTATGAAATCATATAGTATACGCATAGGTGGAACACAGGTGTATGTCGCACTCTTGAAAAACGACGGTGTTACTGGTGCAAGAAATAATTTTGTGCTAGGAATTCTCAACCAGAATTCACAGTAACCAGGAAAATAATACACAGAAAAAAAAACTAATGCAAAACCGACGATAAACTTTTACCATTGACTGGCGGAGAGAAATTGAAATAGAGAAAGGGTGACAGCGAGAAAATAGGAATAGATAATAGAACAGCACATAGAAATAACTGATACACAGAGACGGAGATATGTTCTCATTTTGTCGTCTATTCTGCTCATCATTTTAGGCTTAAGTAAGTTGTGTGGTAATTCTGACATGTGTTGTTGTAAACTATGCATTACATATATACTTTAATAGAATTACCTAAATTCCAAAATATTGAAGGAAGATTTAATTAGGCCGATTCAAGGAAAAAGCAAATGAATAAATTAACTGCGTTTGCGAGAAAATTATATAATTAAGGATCCGCGCTGATGCAATGGGAGTTTTCCAGTGAAATCCCTGGCATCTTACATAGTAATTATTATCATAGTGAAAACATTAACAATCACACCAAGAAGAAGCAAAGAATACAAAAGGCAAAGAAAGACGATAAAGAAACAAAATCGCAAAATATCAACTGTATATTAATATCCGAACTCGACACATTATTATGTAAATTCAGTCGTTCAAATGTACCTTACATGATAATTTATTAATTAAAGAAAAGTATAATAATGATAATTGTGATAACTGACTACGTTATCGGTGAAATACATGCGTTTGTCAAGACATGTTTCTCTTTTCTTTTAGTTTGACTCGGTTTCTTAATCTTTTTCTTTTTATATGTATGTATACATTATACATATATACTGCTATATATTTAGTATGGCATTTCTTGGCGAGTAATCAAGAGGGATTTAAATAAGTATTTAAACTACTTGATGAGGGAGGGATAATTCCATATGCATAACGATTTAATATGACACTTATATATACATATATTTTTTAAAAAATGTCATCAAAATAATGGTTAATCGGTTACACGATAACCATTAAAAAATAATCTTGTACAGAATGAAATGTCGTACATCATTGTTTTCTTCATTTTTCTAATACGCATTTTTTACCTGAATTCTTTTTCATTAATGTATATATATACATATATATATCAGTGTAGACACAATTATTATATATATTGATTACAATATATTACATTATATATATTGTAATCAACATAGCGAACGTCAACGTCAAAATATGAAGAAAACAAAAATTTAGTAATATCCTAAAAAAAAAAAGAACAAAAATGATCAAGGAAAATAACATACCATATTCTTTTATATTTATTGTTACCTTACCTGATTTTCTATACGTATACAATTTTTGCTGTTCGCAAAAATGATAACGCGAGGAGAGAGATTGAACAAAAAATAAAGGATACAAAAATAAATAACCAGCAACTGCCTTAGGATACCAGCACACAACCAATTAATGGGGGACTGCAAATTCCAATACTCTACATGTAGTCCTAATCAGCCATTGGCGACAAATAGGTAGAGCAAACAAACCAAACAAAAAACAAGAGACTAAGAAAGGCAAAAAAAGAAAAGAAAAAAAAAAAAGAAATGAAAATACACACCACAGAGATGAGAGATGACAAATCTCACAAGACGTAGGTATCTAAATGCAAGTATCACACCACTTCGAGTAGGAGAGAAGGGTGCGCAGGTAAAAACAAAACTTTTCTATACTCTAAATAAAAAAAATGTTTCACAATTTCTTTCAATTCGATTTCACCAGAATTTTTCAAACTGAAGCTTCTCATTTTTATTCTTTAGTTGCCTTATTTTCCCTCTATTGAATTAAAAAAAGCATTCATATTATTATTTTTTTTAATACAAAATAGAATAAGAAAACTGATCTGGAGACGTAAATAGTAACGATCTTATCGCATACTTTTTTTAAATTCTTTTTGGGAATTAGCGTAGAAAACGGGGTGTCCTGCACTTGATCTTATTAATCAACTGGCGAAATTCGAAAACGTTAGGGGATGTGTCTGCAGGCGGAGAAAATGTCAGGCAATTCTAGAAATCGCTGAACTGCAAAATTGCAAAATATACGACAAGGTTACGCTCTGCCGAAACTACAACGAAGCTTAATTCATGAATTTCAAGGCTCGAATTACGATATAATCTAAAAAAAAAAAATAATTAAGAAACCAACCATTATTTAATTCAACAAATTTGCATTGTTGCATTGTCTTACCTCGCCATTTTCAAATTATTTCACTACGAAGGATAAGAAGACGATGCTTTTTTATTTTGAGGTCAGAAAGTGTGGAAGAATCAAGGTCTAACAAAAAAAATTTAAGCGGACACCCTGGCTAGAATTTTTTCTCACAATATGAACATGTTCAATCACATCGCGATTCTTTTTTTTTTCCAATCTTTTTATCATTTCATCATCTATGTGTATACCGTAGTACGAAAATTTCAAAATCTATCTTCAAATTGAAAAGAAAAAAATGTTTATATATACATATATATATATATTATATATATGATGACAAAAATTAAGTTTATTTCACAGGTGTGCATACAATAATCAACCACCTGAGAAACTGAAAGAGTGAAGGAAAGTTAAAATAATGAGGTCAAAAAAACCAAATACAGAATAATCCATTAAGAGGTCTAACACTGTGCCTTCATTGTCAGCAAAAGAAATCTGTGTATTACGTTGGTATAGTTAACGTTGTTTACTATCATTGGGACTTTTATTACAAGCAATAAACTGTGTACAAATTTTAAAGAAAGTTAGATTGCCAGAATGACCACCCGACTTTGAACTCACTGGGTATTCGGTATGATTTTTTCGGCGAATTTGAAATCTGCAATTCTCATTGCAGGCTACACAGTAGGTCCCCTATTTTCCTAATCTACCCTAATTTTTCCCCTTTATGCACTCTAAAACTGAAGGTTTCCCCTAAATGTATCCTTAACTACAGTCAATTATCCCCTGAAACCCCCATATTTTTGCAAGCCAGTCGCTTTTTTTTTCCCTCAAATAAACTAAAATAAACTGAAAATATCAATTTGATGCTTGAGAACAATGTTTATACTTCGAATTTAACATGGGGAGGAAAAAAAAGAACTTATGTTTCACAAAACCATAATTTTTATGGTCTGATTGAGTATCGTTATCTACTGGATACGTGTGCTAATCCCAAATTATTTTGTTCCCACATTTAGTTAGAAATATAAAAATTATTCTCAAGCATCAAATTGATTTTTTCAGTTGATTTTAGTTTGTGAAAAACTTCAAAAATATCTATGTAATTTACATTCAAAATTGTAATCGTCCCCCCGGCACGTGTTAACATTATACTAAAATTTTTATATACTTAGGAAATTTTTTTTTTTTCTATAACATGAAGATATTTTCGTCGTGCAATCGAAAATAAATTCAAAAAGACCAAAATAACGGACACTCTAGCGTGTATCTAATTTTTCTCTATTTGGTCAGTACTATGAAAAAATATCGGCACCGTAATACCCCCTTATTTTCATAAAGTTTTTCCTTATTTCCTCTAAAATTACCTGTCTTGAACACTGTGAAGCCTGTTATCGTGGCCAATCATTGGAATAATCAGAACACATGACATATTATTTTTTTTCCTTCAAACGGAACTAAACAGTATAGTAAATACGGCCACGAGAATACCTTGAAAAGGCAGGATATTAGCTACACATATCAGTCTGTATACATATATCTTGACAGAAGAATATGAAAGCCGCAGAAAATGACCGAAAAATATCTTCACCACTTTTCGTGGCCATTCTGAATTATATTTTTCAACTTCCAATAAGCTGTTTCTCCTGTTGTTGTTATTGTTCAGGGAAAATTATAATCCGGCAAACGAATTAATGCCTCGTAGAGATGCCCAAATAATTGCGTCGATTAGTATCTGTTCGACGCCAACAATATAATACTTTTTACTATTCATTTATATCACGCAGACATGAATTTTAACAATTATTTGATTACTTTCGTATTTGGTTGGATGAAAAAGAAGGCAATACAAATGATGCTCGAGCTGCAACATCGGGAGCACTTACGGCGCACGATATTAAAATATGATGAGGGATTGAGGGCCGATTTGTTTTATTTGTAGAATTTCTCTACGCAGGCAAAAAAATAAATAAAGAAAGAAATCCTCAAACTAACGTGCAAAAATCGAAACGAGGCGAAAGTAAAGAAGTGTAATAATTGAGCACGACCAAGTGCGATTGAAAAGCGAAAGCAGAAAATGCCCGAGGCTTATTTGCGAGACACACGTTGTATGTACTGGCATAAATTTGTGGCTGCGATCGATATACTTATAAGTCAAATGCCTCGAGTTTCTACCTTACCTCTTACCTCACTCACAATCAGCCAAAGCTCAGGTGAGTAAAAACAACCAAATAATATACCTATACATTTATTCACTTATCGTTCATTTAGTCGTTCGTTCGTATAATTACCTTTATTGCGTATAGTCGAAAAAAGGCCAATGGTGTCCATCTGTTTTCTTTGAACGCCAGCCTGTTACTATTACAACGTTTTTTTTTTTTAAATTTTCTTTCTGTGGTTCTCTAATCGTATACACATCCTGTAATTTCACTGAAAGCCACGAGTCCGTACCTCGTGATTGATCAAAAGCACACGCGATGGTCTATGTCATTGTGTCGATTCGTCGTAGAAAAAGAATATATATCAAATGAATAAATGAAAACTATGCATAACCGCCATTTATGCTTATTGTGTATGCACGTTGTGCGTATACCAAGGAAAAAAGTAAAATTGAAAGTGAAAAAATATAGGCATAGGATACTATAATAAATATAGACGCAAAACTGTACAGGAAGTACAAGTATAGCCTAATCGATTGAATATGACGTGAAGAAAAAATATATTCTCGGAATCGCATGGCAGGTGTATAAACATACTTTATTTATTTTATCTTTGTCATTTTTTTTTCTTCGTTCCAAAAGAAACGCTTGTATCTTATACCTATCACACAGTGGACTAACTTATAGTAGCTTATTATGTACCTAAAAAAAGCTGCAGGAAAACTGCAGCGGGCAAGTATGTGTGTGAAGCAATGTACAGCGGATTCTCAATAACTTTTGAATTTTTAATGCTTTACTAGCCCCAGGAGTGGTAGTTTTTCAAATCCGAGCTTTTCCGTAAGCAAATTTCGGGGCATTGAGCTACGTAGCTCTAAGGGTCAGAAGTCGTGCAGGAAAAACTGCTCTACATGATATCACAAAAAGAAAACAAGACAAAGAAAAATAAAATCACAAACGGGGTGGCCAAACAAAGACGCGCGGTTTATTAGATATCCGCATTGATTATGTCGACACCTTAATATAGGCCAACGACCGCAGTACAAAATACCGTTTTTGTACCTTCCACACACGCTATGCCGTGACGTATCTCGTGTTGCCCCACCAAATTTCACGACCTTAACGCCTTTTCTTTATTTCTTTTTCTCTCTTTATCTCCCTCAATATAGGGTGGAACCAAAGAAGAGGATAACGATCACTAATCGGGTTCTTCCTCTGGTCGTAGACGAAGTCGAGCCACTCGTCGAGGGTGGTGAGGATCCCTGACAAACCGGCGAACGCCATACTTGACACAGGGTGACCGGAGCCTGACGCTAACCGGCCCAAAATTACCGGAAGCACCGCTCGTCGTTCCGTGAGTTTTTCCTCAGTCAGAAATGGTTTTATTTAACCAGGGTATGTCTGGGGTAGCTGTCAGACCAATTTGGGGAGCAAGGAATTGTCAGGAAATTAAGGGTTTTCTATGATCTTTCGTAAGGATAAAGAGAAAGAAAACCAGTTCAAAGATCTGAGTACCCTATCCGGTGTATATGCCGGTTTAACACGTACGTCTGATTATTGACCTTTTTTCATCGCAGTTCGGAGGAGTGCGGAATCGGTTTACATAGGCGAGGCTACTCGAAGCTCCTCGAAATGTACGTACCTTTTACCTATATATGTATACCATACCATAGTTTGTAAAGTATATTTACATACACCGGATACCGAACTAGCGCTTAACAATATTCCTTATGCAATGAATTTGCATCCCAGTGTAGCCTTCTATCACACATACATTCCCCCCCCCCCCCCCCCCTCCCTCTCTCCGCCGTAACGCGATCTGGAGCGTCACGGATATATTATGTAATCTGTATTGTGACCGTAGGATACTCACCAACACAGGGTATCCAATATCGCCGTTGCTATTCATTTTTACCATTCGAACGGCGAATGCAGAATGAAAAGACTATGCGGCGATCTAATTTTATCTAAACAAGGAAGAGAACGGCTAAAAAGTGTCCAACTAAGGCAGAAAAGAACACAAGGAGAGTCACGACCCCCCCCCCGCCGGGCGCTTCTCTTTTGTAAAGATCGTAGTCAGTGGATCCCCCCAACGAATTCTTTTGAGTTCGGTTTTCGCCGCAGTGCCGGTTGGAAGTTGCGCGCGCCTCTTCAGAGGGGACTTCCCCCAACCGCAAGCAACCAGATTTGTTTTGTCGATATAAACGTACCCGCCCGTGCGGGGATACTCACTCGCCTCTGCGTGTATTCGCCATTCATTTATGTCGTATTGCGGAAGGGGTCTGCCATCATCGTTCGAAATCGCGCCAGCACTCTAACCGAACCCCTCAGAGATCGAGGATCGCGCATCTCAGGCCCCAAAGACAGTACCGAGTCGGCCACATCTCCCTCCTTCTCTTTTTCTCACAATAAAAGTAGGTAGATTATTTGAGCCTAGTGTAACTGATCTAGCTCTCTCTCTGATTTCACCGCGTCCTTTCACGAGTATGTTTCTGTATTGCATACGGTTGATTCTTATTCGCCAGAAAGCCATGGTCTTAGACAAGAAAACCTGGGACTCTTCGGATGCCCTGCTCGCCAAGTTTGACGCCAATCACGACGGCCTCATAGACTATGACGAGTTCAGGAGCATGTGCGTCGAGCTATTCGGGCCCGACGAGGTTGAGCGACACGAGTACAGGGTCAGGGACATATTCGACATCCTTGACCTCGACGAAGACGGATACCTCAATCGCGAGGAATGGGAAAGGTACGTCGATCTCGCCGATTTAATGCGCTCTCAATTTATTTCAGATACGGCAAGCCAAGAAGAAAATTACGTTTTTCAGTCAAGGAAAGTGCCTCTCCTCGGCGAGTCATTGTCGGACGTCAATATTCAGTAGTCTATTTACAAATATTCGGAATCAGTCTGTATAGTATGCCAGGAATTCTCGACTAAAGAAACATAGCGTGCGAATTTTTATGTACACAAAGCTGCCCAGTATATTTTTAGATCAAGGAAATGAATTTCGGTTAAATTATCGTCACTCTGAAAAAGGCCGAGCAGAATCGATGTAAATCGTATACCGCGCAACAAGTACGAGGCAGCATTACCGACTAAGCAACATTTGTTGCGTAAGCCGGTTGCGACCGTTAAAATTCACCCTCAATGATCGTTGAAAATAAAAATTTTTTATTCTCTGTATTCCGCATTGATTCGTTTGAATATGTTGTCGATTTGTTTTATCATCGTGCACGTTGGTGCCCACTCACACAAAGGGATGATTTGTAGGTGTTACAACGAATGGACGTTGGTCGTGGTGAATCCTGTGAATGTTTTAATCGTGGTCGACGTGCAAAACGATTTCATCGATGGTTCGCTCGCGCTCCGACACTGCGGTAAGGGGCAAGACGGCATTGAAGTAATCGAGCCGATAAATCGATTGCTGGCTGAGGTAAAGTGGCACAAAGTTGTCTACTCCCTTGATTGGCACCCTGATACGCACATTGGGTTCTATGAAAACCTTGGCCTTCGCGAGCTCCACTCAGATTCTAAGGTACAAATTGCACCTTAAAATTTACACCAGATTTTCAAGTCATTACACGGCAGCTACCCAATCCTTGCATTGTCTCGCTGCAGATCTCCAAAGAGGAAGCCAAGCTCTTTGACACAGTCGTATTCCGCGATCCATACCTGGAACAGCGATTGTGGCCGAAGCATTGCGTAATTGACTCCTGGGGGGCGCAGCTGCACAAGGATCTGGTGATAGCGCCAGGATCAGGCAAGGTAGGAACGATCTAGGTGTTCAGTTACCTGGAATCCTTCGGAATTTCGTGAATACTTATGAAATGTCATTGATATTCAAGAAACAACGCATAATCTGCAAGCGCGTATGCCGCAGAACATGTCGCATGTTGTACACTATACGCACGAAGCTTTCATTTGAGCTTATAAATGCAGACTGCACTTTAATTATATACGTAAAATGATCCACCCTCAGGTGCGAAAGGGCCAGCATCCGGACATGGAGGCATACTCAGTGTTCTCAGATAACAACCGTGCGGACTCGCGAGAGCTGCTGAACATCCTGGAGGAGGTCGGAGCGACGGACCTATACGTGTGTGGCCTCGCTTACGACGTCTGCGTGAAAGCGACTTGCCTCGACGGTCTTCGA
The DNA here is from genome assembly GCF_021155775.2 of Neodiprion pinetum. Lineage (NCBI taxonomy): Eukaryota > Metazoa > Arthropoda > Insecta > Hymenoptera > Diprionidae > Neodiprion > Neodiprion pinetum. The sequence continues at coordinate 22,590,520 of NC_060236.1, read as the reverse complement.
CTCGGTTACCGGCTGGCCGTCGTCGAGGACTGCTGCCGTGGCGTCAACCCCGTCGACGTCGAGGACACACGGCGCCTTATCGAGGATGGTGGCGGCCTGCTGACCGATTCGCAAGCTGTGCCGCGGTTCGTCACCGGAGATACCCGCAGTCTCGTGATGGCTCTGCAGCTTGCCAAGTCAATGGCAAAGAAACATGGCGCCGTGGTCTCTCGTGCAGAATAATTGCATCGGATGTAGCGTGGCGTCGCTCGTTGTCAACCCACCTCACCATTGCAGAGTTTGCCCTTCCCTCCCCCGTGCTTGCTACTCACGTCTTACGTACCTGTAGCGTCGCTCCGTAGTCTTCTCTGGTTTTTAAACAAATTTGAACTGCGTACCGCTTCGGATGAATTATCTCCTCACGTGAGTTCATTCATGTGCGTTAGGCAAGTATTTTTCTCTAGTCTCTCTATCGCCGCAACAAACATACGCCGCGACTGCAGTTATAGGTTTGCACAAAGTACGACTGCACGTGAATAACTGTGGCGTTTGATGAAATTTAATTTAATTTTTATTCCTCATCTTCGCAAATAATGCATAGGTATTACAACTTACTTACTTACTATTATGTAACGGTACACAAGTCTTTAATCAATCATAGCATTCGTACATATGTATGTATCTATTTATATATGTACAATAGAGCGTATCTCCGTGTGTTATATCACTATGCTACGGGCAAGGCAAAGTATGTACTATATAACGATAATAAATGCTAAAATAATAAATATAAATATCAACTTGCGGTAGTGACTGTACCCCAGGCTTGGGTCGGTTTTCAAGCGTCGTAAACAAAGAAGTGAGCAAATCAAAACTTTAATCTACATTCTGACGGCGCATCGTCAATTGGCGCGCTGTCCTCTCGAGTTTGTTTGCGGACTCATCATCCGTGGAAAACTCGCAGACGTAGCTGTGCCTCGCCCCGCAATCATCGCCTTTGTACGAATATATCCTTGAGGTCGGGTTGTACTCGAGCTTAAGACATCTCCCGTCGCCGGTGACGTTTTGCTTAGTATCCTGGTGGACAGGTCGTGCGCTTCCAGCCCATATCCACAGGAGACCAGGATTTAATCCCCCTGTCCAGAAGCTCTTGCCCCGGACCTTTTTGACCGACTGCAGGTGGGCTATCAGGTCCTGGTTCTCCTCAACAGACTCCAACTCCGCTAGGTTGCCACCGAAACTTCTACACATGCTCGCCGACGACTTCCAGTCGAACTCGCGAACGCTGAAGTGGTAGCAGTTCTTGCCCACCCGCGTGTAGTTATTCGGGCACGGATCTGATAAAGGAGCATCGTGTCAAGTGGGCTTTTAATGACCGCGATAACGCGAACGATGCGTCAACCTTTCGTTGAGATAAGCCCGATTCGTATTCAAGGAAAAGTGTTGGGCCATAGCTGAGGCAGCGGTGAGCAGAGGACAGTTATTTGAAATGAATTGACGGAATTTTACCTTTAGCCTGATTGTTTCCAGAAACCACATAATAGAGCAGCTCCTCTGCTCTTCTTAAGCGTTTTTCCATGTAATCCACCCTGTAGACGAGTTTTTCTATCGCTCCTATGGGAAATGATAATGAAATCTACAAACTGTCTAGATTATTAATTTTAGGAAAAAACAACTGTTACGTCCGTGAATTTGGTTTACTCCCGATATGATATTTATATAAGAACTGTGATAGAGTCAGCGAGTAGGAACAATAGAGAGAGGTGGTACGCCGGACGTAACACAGCAATTGATGCTGTGCTGACTATTTAATTTGAGGCTGTAGTTTATGCTTCGTTTATACTTAATCTTACTGTTTAACTGATATAGGTTGCTGGTTATGAATTTCAGGGGCCAGATATGAAATACATATACTGTATGTAAACACAAAACTAATACTAATATCTGCAGTATTTCAATGAATCCTACCCAGAAGGTACAGGTCCGTTTCGGAAACATCCCGCTTGTTCGGCGAGTTGCCAGATGGTGAGACAGTCAGGGCATTGTCGCCGATCTTCATGACCCTTGACATACGAGATGAAGCCCCACCACTAAGAACCCAGTCTTCCAGAATTTCGCTCCAGGGCCCCGGGGAGTCGGCTCTCGAGGGTGACGACATTGACACGTTTGAGGGTAGGTATATCGCTGTGTGAAGAACAAGTATTGGTGTTGTAAGTATTATTGTAAGTAAGTATAATTAGTAAGTAAGTATTGGTGTGTCCATTGCGCTATAAAATGACTTCATCATCATCTTAAGCAGTAGCGATATCAATTCGTCACTTCTGAGGCATACGTACCACTCACACACGGCAATGTAATCCACACCGTCAGTAGAGGGGTCAGAACCCCAATCCACACCCCTAGCATCCTGTCGCGTTGATATTGGGATCCAAACGAAACTGTAAAAATTTGGATATTAAGCATGAGAAAAAAAAATACAGACGATTATTCAAAATTCATACTGCTTATTGCGTTCGTTCCATACATGCGTACACGTATATACGTGCGTATACTTTGAAACTTTCTCCCGGAAATTCCAACACTCTGATACAGCCACAGTATACGACCTGCAACTCATGTCGTTGCGGACCTTATCTGAGATCGGTTCTTCGGAATTCAACGATTAACGTGGCAGGAACCTGAGCCTCAGTTTACAGGACGAATGCTCCAAGCAGATGAATATGCAAAAAGATTGTGAATAACGGACGCGAGATTACCTGTATACAATGTATCTTGTCGAGGTGCACTTGCTGAGAGATTCCTCTGATCTACACTTGATCCTTGAATTGTTTTCGCTCCCCGACTCTGACTACGGTTCCGGAGTGTCTGCAGTCTGCCTCACCTGTGATGACGATCGGCCCGCTTTCTCCCCACCTGAATGTCTTTGCCGAGTGTTGTTCGGGGAACCGTTGATGCCTACGCGATACGCTGCTTTCTTTCCTTGGGTAGTATAAAATCTTTGCGGTGTTAAGAACGGACTTGAAACGTTGCACAATCATATCTCAACGTCATACGCGGATATGTACCGCAAATTTGTGCTGTTTTCGTACACGATTTGTGCAAGGCTGATGACCGGCTGACCCAATAACCCATTGACCCAGTTACACCTTGACTGGTTCTACGCGACACCGTATCGTGGACGTCTTACATTGTACCCAGGATATGAAAAATTGTTGACTCATTTTCACTTCGTTGAGTACATGTAGGTACAATTTATTCAGTATATAGTAATCATAAATATACAATATAAAGTCTTTAGTTTCATTATAATAATTTCGTATATGTGTCTTCGTCGAGGTGAGAGACTGCAATTAAGCTGTCGCATGGTGTTCAAAAGTACACGGTCAGATTAAGTTGCTCACTACCGTTGATACCGTTTCCAGGTTTTCTGACATCCGGCGCAACGTCGACACTGTCTACAGCCTGGAAAAACACGGCCAAGAATCACCCGCACGCAAATCCAGTCGACTCCACGAATCCGTTCGTACGAATATCAATCTGCATTCGTAGACTCACCTTGTCGGCGTCGTTGATCCTATGCTTATTGTTGTTATTATTGTGACCGTCGTTGTCGGCCTCGTCGACGTCGTCGTCGTCCCAGGACAGTTTCTTCACCCTCGTGGACATGGAACCCGCGGGCCAGGCGGACACTGGAGCCTGCAGCGAATCCGGAGGATCGGCAGAGTAGTTCGAGGAGTCGTTGACCGAGCTCGCGTTGCCGCGGTGAAGACCGCTGCCTGCAAGGTTGTTTATGTTGTGCACGAGACTACCGAGGTTCGGAATGTGGCTGATGGCTGCCAGGTTTGGGGCCACAGGGGGCAAGACCATCGGAGCTACCTTGTGCCTTGCGCAGACCTGGGGCATCTGTCGCGCCGAGGTGACACCTGTAAAAATGGAGTTGGAAAATTGCACAAATGAAGGAATGCCGCGCTCAATGTCAGTGCGGACGTACTTTTAATTGTTGCTGTGTAATTGCTGTCATTGTCGTCGCCGAAGACCGGGTTGTCCACGTCGTTCGTCCCTTTAGCAACACCGCGGCCTTCCGACGCGTCCCGTAACGCACTGGCAGCTAGCACCCGGGGCGTCGGACTCAGCGCCGAGGGAATTGGCGATTTGTCCCGATATCCCGAACCCGACGAGCTGACCGAATTGCTACTCTTCGGTCGTTTGCTAAAGAGAATAATGCTTAACTGGTATAAACTTTATCAGCCTCGTTATCCTGGTTCCTACTATATTGAAAAAAAAGGAACACGATGCGTGTGTGGAGGTATATATACGTACTGCTTGTATATGTATAGTATGAGGACGAGTATTACGACGCCCAGAAGCCCCAAGACCGCGCCAAAAACAGCGACGAGAAGGACGCTACTTCCGAGCCAGGCAGGTGCGGCCCTTGCGGCAATTGGCAGGGAACCGGTGTTCGGAAGATGAACGATTACTGGCACCATGCTGGACCTGAATACGAGTTGATATTGAATAACCTACTGAACACTTCATGTAATACGCCCATTCGGCAATCCTGTGATTGATAAATATCGGAAAATAACTCACCTCGGTGGCCGACCTGAGTCCGAGGCAATGGCGACCAGTCGAGCCGTTGTCCCATTGAAAGGGCCTGACGACCTCAGTATCAGTTCTCCGTTGTCCCGAATCTCGAAAGATCTGTAAAATGCATGAATTTATACGAATGCATTAGAATGTGTATGAATTAGTGTTAGCCCAATCTGTAATTGTATTTGAATTCCTATTCAGTGTAAACCGGTAAGGATTATATGTATAGTTATGCAAATTTTTGCATAGATTTTTTGACTTGCAGATACATTTAGTGGCAGTACAGCTCAGTCTAGCCAGTGATATGGATTAGCATTACATAGGATAAGCTGTGGTCATCATCAAGCAAATTCTCATACCTATTCATTTCATTCGACCCCAATGGTAGTTTAGAAATCTCGCCGGCCGCGGACATGTCCCATATTACAAAGTCACAGGTAGGAAGCGAAGGTTTAATTTTCAACAGTGCAGCTTTGTCGTTCACGTTGTGCAAAAATGGTCAAGATTTGTCATGGGAGACAAGTACATTTTTGTTGACGCTTAGAACTAGCATTTAAAAAAATGTAACTCATACCTCGCGTCTGGCCCTCTCAGCGAAAGCGAGACCCTGTCCCCTCTGTCCCCGTCTGCTGCCTCAAGCCTTCCTGTAAGCAAGAATTAGTTCTCTATGCAGATACCGCTCCGTATAAAAATTCGGCGTACGGGAAATTTGTTTTGTACCGACCTATAATAGAACCTTGACGGAGACTCCTCGCATGAAGCTCGTACCTGGGATGACGGAACCTTGGCTCCCATTCGTTGACGTCCTCGACTGAGACGTTCACTCTCGCTGTATCGTTCTGAACAGTAGCAATTTGGAAAATTGATTATGGAGCTAAAGTTAAAATGAAGAGACAGAAATGAAAACCCAACGCCTTACGTGGTGCCCGTCCGTCACATGAACCCGGAAGCTGTGCTGTATCCGACGCTCGTAGTCTAGGGTACCCTTCAGGATGAGCTCACCGGATCTTGTGATGGCGAACCTCTCGAGATCCTCGCCCGCCCCGACCAGCCAGAACCTCAAGTTCTACAGTTAGGTAAAGAATTACGGACACGCTGCTTGTTTCACAACTTACATCTATGATCACATAACGACAAATCTTACCGGGTCTATTTTGTTAACGCCTGCGGTGAGGAGAATGCTTCCTGGCGGTGTGTTTTCCGGGATACAAGCCTGGTAGTCCTTCAGTACGAATCTCACCGGAAGTCGTCCACCTGTGCGATCATTTATTTATTGCACCGTTTGTATAAACGTGACCGAACCACAGTTAGGTCATAGAATTTGAAAGTTGAGAAATATGTCCTGAAAAATGACTTCAAATTTGTTTATAAATGTCCAAAAATTTAATTTACTGCCTCCGAGATAAAAATGATTGTCTAATTTTTTCTTTCTTTTTGTTCTCCAATAGGTAACGTGTGAAGAGATCCGTTTACCGGCTGTGGGTCCGGCGCCGAGTCCTCCCTCCCGAGCGACGACGACAGTTGCCAGAGCGTATCGATCCGGATTGTCAACCTGGGTCGCCTGCGATTGCCATGAATGGAACAACATAGACATTACGAGGTGTGCGTGCGTTGGGTAATTTTCTCCGAACTCGATGATATACACAAGACATCGATAATCTATAATTTGCAAACTTGACGGAACATCGAATCACCTTTATCACCAGCGTCGTGGGTGCGACGACCTCGTGGTCCCTCAGGCTTCTGGTGAGCACCACGTCCCCCGTTCCCGGGTTCAGTGAGAGGAACGAAACGGCTCCCCCTTGAAGCGTGTAGCGAACCGGCGAATTGATCCCGGTATCCTGGTCCACGGCCCGTATCGCCGCTGGTTCCACTCCCAACGTCGTCCCCTGCATCGCGCGAGGAGGTATACATTATTCTCTGATTCTTTTCCACTATATTTCTCATGTAGAAAACGGTGAACTTATATACTACGAGTATTGTTCGGTTCTTGAATCCACTAATTCCAGGTGGTTTAGAATATTTCTACTTACGCTTTTTTCTCCGATTGGTACAGTGATCTTGTATTGGTCGTTTAGGAAGGCTGGATTTTGGTCATCGGCATCGATCACGTTCACCCGAAGGGCCGTATCCGTCGACTGCGGGGGGTTGCCTTGGTCCTACAGGAAGAACCACTCATAAGGATGTACCTTAGCATATACTGATTCTGAGAGAGAGAAACATCATCTCGTGCAAACCTGAGCTCGAATTCCAACGGAAAAGTTGCTCAGTGTCTCGTAGTCCAGTGGCTTGCGCAATACCAGAGTGCCTTCCAGAGCGTTTACAAACACGAAGTAGTCCTATGCGGATAGACAGTTATATACGGCAGGTAAATAACCGAGAAATGACGAGTATGTCGCTTAATAAATGACTGATCTCGACTACACTTCGACTAATATTATTGATTCTACTACTAAGGTCATGCACGTGCTCGGGGTACCTGCAGACGGAGTCTCTCACCGTCCACGAACACAGCTGGCTGTACATAACACTAAAAGTAACGAAATTTGTCGTCGATGCAATGTTCATCATCTGCGCTACCCAGGTAACACAAAACTGAAGTTTGTCTATCAGACGTCTTATAAGAGTCTTATAACGTGACTTTGGACGCCTAAAGGAGGTCTTATATTCAAACGACGTCTTTGTGACGTTGGACGTCTTTTGGAGGCCGAAATTCGCGTCATAAGATTTCCATAAGACGTCTGATAGACAAATTTTAGTTTTGTATCAGCTATAGGTAACTGCAGCTTCGTTATAGTCATCAATTCGGGGAAATCAAATCACCCATCATAATCATCTTCACTGATTACAAGTTTTACGAAGGGAATTCACAAATAATATATCGATAATTATCTCCATATTTTTGTCTGATTATCTAACTTACCGCGTGCGGTCCTGGCAGTACGGTATACTCGACCGTCGAGTATGGACCTGGTTGATCCCCGTCGATCGCTCGAACACCTTGAAGCACTCTCGTGCCGACGACCGTCACCTTCAACAATGCGAAGAAGTGGCCGCTTCATTATCGTGATCTAACGGTTTTTACAACAGTAGGTCAAGAGTTGCCCATGCGAGAATTTGGGTGTATGTACAATCGCTGAGAATAAGTCTTGCGAATACGCATCAATTAACTCGCAGATCCTCCTTACCTCGGAAATGTTAAGGACGTAAGGCGCATTGACGAATTGTGGAGCATTGTCGTTCGCGTCCGTCACTCGTATATTTACCGGTATCACGAAACCCTGCGACATTGGACAAAATTGATGTTACACAATATATTCTTTATTAAAACTATTCTCGTTCTGCGAGATGAAAGTTAAACTTCAAATAATACAAACCGGATCGAGAGTTCGTCTCCTTTCACAAATAACGTTGACATAAACACTGGCCGGTCCCTGGACACCCTCCTTATCCAATGGCCTGGTGAGGGTGAGATTCTTTGACCCGGGATAAATTGCTACTGGGCTATCCTTCTCCTGCAACCGCAGCTCAATATCTCCCTTGGATCCCAGATCCCCAGGAATCACAGGATCCCCAATCACGCCGATCGCACCGACGACTCCGCCGACCTCCAGCTCTTCTCCGACGAAAAGGTGGGCCGCTGTTGCCCCGTTCTCGAGAAAACATCTTGTGTCGCGTATTACTGATCAACCATTAAAACATATTTTTATACATCTAAGGATTAAGTCCTACGCTTTTAGATAATAGTTTTTGCACATTGGTTCCGTTGGTTTCTTGATAGGGTTTTTGTATCGGGATCCGTCATTTTTTAATAAATTCAGTTTCGGCTTGCCCCTTGAGAATGGCATTCAACGTTGCTGTAATGAATATTGCGTTGCTTACACTTAGGCGTCTATTAACTACACTCAGATTACCTTCTCTCAGGCGCTTAAGGTTTAGTCTCAATGAAGTTGCATGATCATAGGCGGCTATCGTTTTTCGTTATAATACAAACTGCGATATTTTTACTTTAGTCTTGTTTCGTTCGTGTAGGTTTTCGATGGCAATTTTATTTGATTTCTGATTTCAATCCCATGTGTTTTCAGTTAGTTTTATTGGCTCATGTGAAAATAAAAATTAGAGAAATAAAAGAAATTTATTAATGATAAAAGCCCAAATAGAACAAAAAAGAAAGTTGAACAATTTCCAGATAAACGATCGGGCTCGCTTCAATATTTTTCTAATTGTTTCAATCGTTGCGAAGATTTGCGGAAAGGCTTTTTTTTGCGTTTGCTGCTAGATAAATCAGCTGTAACCGTTGCGTCAAAGTTGAATATGCCTTCAGTTGATCCCTTATTTACACATTTCCTTCTTCCGTAACTCCGTCACGTTTTCCTCGCGTTTTGTCGACTACAGTACAAAACGTTCGATAGAAAAAAAACAGTCTTAAAAAATTATTTGGGTTCACGAAACTATCTGACTGAATGGTACACCAAAAATCTATATCCGTACGTTATTCGAACCCTTAAGTTGATACAAAAGTAAATAAAATATTGTCAACAAGAGATTAATAATTCTATAACGATACTCACAAAAAGTCTATTTTTATTACTACGGAACACACAGTGAAATTGAAAGAACTTTGGGAACGAAGGTGCGCCAAGTTAAGAGTAAAACATACGCGCAGGCTGCGTATTAGTAAGAATACACATATTGCGTGAAACGTATGATGAAGGCGTTGGATAATACGCGTGCGCTCATACCGCGCTTAAGAAGTAGGGTACAAGTTACAACAAGAGTAATACTTCGTACAATGGTATACTTGTGCGTGTCAAGAATTATATTTTACTTGGTGCGAGGCACACACGCACGCGCATTCGGCCATCTGCCCACACGATGTGCTATGTACTTGTATATCATAACAGCAAACACCTATACGTTTGAGCGCCTGTGTGTGCCTGATTGTGGATATTCTATATACATTCGCGGTTCCTTGGAGCGAACTTCCGGCTAAGGCAGGGCTAGCTGCCTGGCTGGGCCGTCTGCCAGCCGCATTCATACCTCGAGCTGATCGCTTCGCATTCGCGTGCTGGGGAGACGCATGTATACGACTACAGGCATAGAAATATCCCTCTATGGGTGTCTTATATACGCGGATTCTACGTAACTCGCAATGGCGCTAATTATTACCAGATTTATTGTACACATGCGAGCATTATTTCCTTATCGATATTTTTTCCGTTATTTTTTTACTCGTTTCGCTATTCCCATAATAGTTTAATCAGTCGCTAGTGTAAGAACGGACCGTCTGACCGTTACTAATTGCCAATTCTGGGAGGCGGAATTTCGACTAGGCTGTCTAGGTATCAACAAACTATAACTGGTTTTCATTAATATTTGCAAATATGAGAAAAGTTGCCGTCGAAATAAATGATCCCTCGTTCGAGAATTATCCAAATTATTAAATCAACTGAATTACTTGTTGATATTTGAATATTTTCGATAGCTAGTGAGGAAATTTGTGAAAAAGATTCGTTGCGAATCGTGGGAATCGGTGATTGTTCAAGATGTGCAAATAAACGATCCTGATTCGCGATGACGAATCCAACGTGTGTTACAACGATAGGTTGGGCTTGTAGGAAGGCGATTAGTAAGCACGTAAATGTATGAGGACTTACGTTGAGCAGCAGCAGGTTGATGCAGGACGAGGCGGTAGTAGATCAGCGAGATTATAATCTTTATCAGTATATCTACCTCCATATCGTATCAAAGTCTCCATCCATGAATACGAACATTTCTTCATTCATCTGTAGGCGTGAGAACAGTCAAAAAAGAAGTATAGCATTAGATATATCAACAAGTCGAATAAAATTGCAAATCGTTGTATTATCACGAGCCCAATTTGTACCGCACCCTTCACTCTACGTGCACCATGAACACCTCGGATGATCCTACACATCCATCATCTATATGTAACATATCTGCAGAAATAAAATGTGCCGCTGCAGAAGGGAAAATAGAGCCGGTGTACTATTGTACACGCGTGGCTAGAAAGCATGCGGAGAGAAACTTTGTGCAGCGATACGTGGGCTTATATTCTATGAGCCTGTATATGGATGTTAAATATGTGGGTGATGATTGTATTCGCGATTGTCTCTCCGAATCTAGTTGCTGCTGCCAAGCGTTTCCTGATCGCGGCTACGATTTAATTTCCACTCTTAATTGTGACTGGTTTCGTAATTTCTCTTCCCCCTTACATGTTTCTTTTTCTCCACATCAGCCGGATCCACGGTTTAATTTTCGGTTTGAGTTCCTGCTGCGTATTTCCTACTATGACTAATGCTGGAACCGGAGGTTGCGACAGTGATTTCCCCACGACCAATACCGGAAAACTGACATATCGGTGCAGGTACCCGATATTCATCATACCGAACGTTTCTTTCGGCTCCTTAATCCTTATACTTCGTAAACGCATGTAATGACGGTGGTCGACGCACCGTGACGACGGCGAATCCTCGATACACGCTCCGAGGATTCTACCCACCGAGAACGGCACCGCGTGTCCTACATGACCAAGAGTCAAGGCAATTATCTCACATTCCGGTATTCCATGCTACGGGCAGCTTCGGTATTGTTGAAAATTGAAATGGTCAAGTACTTTGTCCTCCCTTTCTTCGCTTTTAGATTGACAAATTGCGGTGATGAAACTTTCTGGGAATGTAGCGATATAACAAAGCCGAAAAACTGCTGCCTTTACGTACGGTGATCACTTTACACACGCTTATACTTTGGGTATACTCACCACGGTAAAAATTGTCATCTGGAATATCCATGAATTGCAGGTCAAATTATTCGTAAGATCCAATTTTCACTGCGAGTCCAGACTTCGTGAGTTGGGGTGCCGCGTCATTGCAAAATCGTTTGAGGAAGAACCACCATACCCATAGTTGGGCTACACCCTTGACACACGAAACTATAATACATAAAATAAAAAAACAAAAAAAACGTAGCTTTATGTCGAGGAAGACTCGCGAATTTTACGCACAAAGAGGTGAAAAAATCACCGGGTCTTGCACGGCGGCGGCGTGTGTATTCTGTACAAAACAAGAGCCCGGAGGATAGTAAGCGGGCATCGAGGGGTACGGCCAAGGTATACAGCCGAGAGGGCAGGAAGTGGGGCTACACGATCGCCGGGGACCGACGATGACGACAGGTGTTCCTGAAACGGGGGAACTCGCTACGTATAAACTATAACGTCTAACCCTGCACCCGTATCCCTCCACAAATTTACCGGCATAAGCAGCTACGACGACGCGTACATTTCTTTGTTCGTAACTGCAGCAGGTTAACTCGATTCGGGACTACGGTGATAACACACAGGTGTAATTTTTTTTTTTTCTTTATTACTTTTTTAAGTTACTCCACGATACTCGTGAAGAACGATTGATTAAAATCGATCATTTAATTCGATCACAATGGCTTGCGTGCTGTTGTTACAGTATTTACCTTCACGGAGTCCGGATGCGCATCGGATCGCGGATCTTTTCTCACGGGTACCGGTAAAAAAGTTGTAGCGAAACGAATAGGAATCTTTTTTCACGGTTTAATGATCCAGAATGATCGTCATCGTCGCCTCGGTCAAACGATCATTTATCCTCCTCCACTTCGTAGCTGCGCGATGCTCATATCGCGTTAAGTTTTAGACGAAACGGGATTAACCCGGTTCCCATGACCCCGACTCCTTTTCCAGTTTAGTGTTAAATTCACCTGTTCGCGTCTACCATCGTCAGAGCTATACCTGGGCGTTTATGTTTAATTCACACCGGTGACGATTAAAAATAGTTGCATCAAAACTGGGACAACGCTGCAGTTGTTCAACGGTCTAGTTCCTAAATGATTAAACGTGTGTACATGATGCTTTCATCCCGACTTCAGATAAATTATCGTCACTCTCTTTCCGCAGGAAACACCTTCCGCGGTATACGCTTATAGGTTGGTATTATTTTGGAACAAGTGTGTAAGAGTTTGATCCCGGAAAAGAAAGTGAACGAGCGGTGTGCACCAGAGTATTTCAGCTGTAACCTCTTACATACGTATATCGTTTGAGAATTTCACCTCTTCGCAAAAGTGGCTTTCTTTCGTTTTCCTTTACTTCTTATCTTCTATTCTTATTAAAGTAAGCTTTGTTCCGTACGTGCGATCCTTCCAATTATCATTATTTACCGAGTCATTGTCTCGACTCCTGAATACCTTAGATTTGTGGGAAGTGTGTTGTTGGGGTGTATAACATATTATAGAGTCGAGTAAAAGAAAACTATGCGCGAATTCACCCTCTGCCTACATGCGAGTGCAAAGATAGCGTGACGACGAACGTTTCTAGGGCGAGAGGATGGATGAACCCATTCGGTGTTTGCGCACAGATATATCTATACCTAAATATATATACCGTTTGTACAATCATCGCGTCGATCGAATAACGAATGATGAAATAATTATTAGACGCGACACGTAAGATGACGCGTAAAGTAAAGTATGAGATAAATACGGGTGAGGCGTTTTTAAAAATTGCTTCAAGCCGTGAATTTTGGAAATTCTATATTCTCTTCATTATTTCAAGTTGATATTTAATTCAGGATGTAGCTCAATTGTCTATTTCGTCTCTCTCAAGTTTCTCCATTTGATGCGCATGGGTTACATGCCTCTAACGTTACCTAGGATATATGCATACGTAGATTTACGTAGACACCTGGCACCTAGATTCATTTCTGCTTACAAATCGAATGTATAGTAAACTATTAAATTATACATAACAAAGCCATGTCATAGGCGTAGGATCGATTTGCCGAAGTTCTGTTGTTCACAGAATTTTCATTACGTACAGCATTTACCAAAATAAACCATACATATATATTTACATCATTTAACACAGTAATTGCTAATTTACAACTAGAACATGGTTTAGTACAATGAAATTTACATTTAAAGAAACATCGTTACCGTTTATATGCGTGCATGCATAGGTATACTACATATATTATATTCAAGACGATACGTATCTGCCTTTTGTCGCTGCATCTACGCAATTATAATATCTATAAAACCGGGCTGCCGTTCCATTGAATCTGTGCGTCTTGCCACCTGCGGAGAAGATCGAAATTAAGATATACCTACGTCTTAATGAGATAAGATATCTGCATGAAAGATATAAATTTAAGACGTAGATATAGCATCTCATTATACAAACTTGGTGTGAATCAGCTTCTCCAAGGGAGTCGAGGCGACGTCGACCAGTTGATCGTCCCTGGCAGCGTTGTCCGCTGACGAGTCTTCGCTGGCTCTCGTGTCGACCGTCAGGGTGGCGTGGCTTCCACCGCATGTGTAATATTGAATCTCGAACCTAGAACGGGGATAGATCCGGGATTAACGCGTTGGTCTCACGACTTTCCCCCTTGCGCTGCAGATCGTATCTCACCTCCGCTCGGCGTGGTAATTTCTGAGAAGTTCACGGTTCATGTTGAAAAGTACGCCGTAGTGGCCCTGGCAAAGGGTCAGCCAGATCGGCAGGCTCGGAGTCTTGAGTCGGGAACCGGGCTGCCTGTCGGCGTCTGCACCGTCACCCTCGTGCACCAGGATACCGACCTCGCTCCTCGCCAGGACGCCCCATCTCGGCACGGCCTTGACAGAGGACGAAGGTGTGTGAGACACGCTGCGACGAACCTGGTTTTACGTTATTTGTCAATATCAAAGGGCTCCTCCTCACGTAGGTGTTCTCGTCACCGACGTAAAGCACCCCGTTGTGGAGGTGCGGCGAACACCTTCCGGTTAACAGCAGCGTCGCGACGCTCATCGGTCCCTCTTCCGGCGACCCGCCGAGCATCGAGGTTCTTTGGTCTTCGAAGTCGGTCCGCACTCTACGAGAATTTCGTCATTCAGAGGGTCGGTCGCTTTCCTTTTGTTAGATTTCTTTATATTACACGTATCTCCTTAGGGTCTTGTCATAGTCTCATTATAGTATATATTAATTTTGCATAACGCGCACTCTAGACGATACGTGTAATTTGTGTACAGGAACACGCATGCGACTACGTGTATACGTATCCTCACTTGGCAAGTCCTCGAGACAGCACGGCGCTGTAGAGGAGAATTATCGCTCCGGGTCCACCTTCGTCGTGAAACTAAATCGACACCAAAATATAATACGGGTACTCCTCTCGAGTGTTTCGCAAAGGGAATTACGAACGACTTACCAGGTAAAGGTACCTCTTGACAAATATCTGGAGGTCTTCAAGAGAATGGAATTCGTAGAGATGTAGCTGTACCGATTTTCACCATATATTATTAACAGAAAATAAGATTCGTTAGTCGCCATTACTCGAGATCACCGTGCTGTAGGTTTTTTTTTTCTTATTCTTTTGTATTCGAGTTCGAAAATTCGAGAAGATAAAAAAATCCGACTACTGTACGCGTAAACACCATACCGTTTCGGTAATCCCGTCCTGAAAGTATTGCACGCTATGCTGAACGTAGGGCGTCTCCTGTGGCAGAACAACAACGGCCTTGGGCACAAAGACGCCGGAGGACGCGCCGCCTGTAGAAGCGAGATTGACAGCAGTCGCGGCGTTGCTGGGCTTGGCGTCGCCGCCTCCACACCTCCATATAACTTCAGCGATCGACAAGCTCAGGACTTCGACTTGCCGCTCGTGGTTCGGCTTCAGTAGACTGCAACAGAAGCCAAATTTCTATGCTATTATATCGGATTCATTCCCGGGCAATCATTAATACTGTTGTTATACTGCGCTCACGCTTCCGGGGATGCTGGTCTCGCGAAACTGGTGACAATCTTGTTAGTCCTGAAGAGAAAGTGCTTCAGCATCACTGCCTGTATCGCTGTGACCAAACTCCGAGTCGAGTTCCTCGCCGCCCTCAAACCGAAGGCAAGACTTTGCCCCCCTGGCCTCAGGGTCAAACCTGTCCTAGTCCATTCGCTCCTTGGCGGACTGGCGCAGGAGCCGAAAACCAACTGCCGTAATGCCTGCATTGCAGAAAAACCCGAGAATAATCTGCTATACGTTAGTTGGGTAGGTGTTCGGTGTTACGTTGTACATCATACCCACCGTGCACGTCTCCTCGCTTATCGGTGTTCCTCCGATCACCGGCACCTTAGCCAGGGTCTTGGTGCTTCTCGGATACAACACTCGCTCTGAAAATGAGGAAAAGAAGGCTCGTGAAGCAGCTAGTGAAACCGAGTAATTAAAAACTGGCGATAAAACCCAGACCTGCTAGCTGTAGCTCGTCGGGCTCGGACATCAGCTCGGCGCACCTCGCGGTGCGGGTGAATAGCAGCATGTTTCCAATACTAGCAAACGAGGTGAATGTGTACCTGCAGGATATTCGTAGGTGCAGGCCGCATGCCTGAATAATCGTGAAAAAAATCCGAGCGCGTATTTGCTTCACTCCGTAAGAATCGTTCCGGCCGGATTAGAGATACCGCCGCGATTGTAATCGGAGTGGAGGATGGTCGTGGTTTTATACCAACCGAACATCATCGCGAGACGTCAAAAATTCCGCGGTATCCGATGCGCCTGCACACCGATGTCTTGGCTCCGTTTCCCTCCCCCTACTCCTGCTCATATATCTGCAGACAAAGTTGGTTTCTCGCAATGTCAATTCGCCAGGGTTTTCCGACATGACCCACTAACATCTTCCCGAACCATCGTTATGCGATACACTGTTGTAACCAATTATATAGCCATAGGCACGTGCAACGGGAGTTTCTTCAACGTGCAAAACATTCCCTCTCGCGTTCGAATTTCAGCAAAACTTTCGCGCGCTGCGATAGCTTCATACCTAAAATATCCTAATCGGTTGACCGATCCACTGTTGCATGTGGGATTAAAGTCGATCTTCGCGAGTCCCGTGGCGTGTTAGCCGACGGTCATAAATCAGAATCTGATCGAACGATGCGGTAATGCATGTAGAACTGTTCGTTGGAACTTACCGCCTGCGCTCGATGAGATTGTTCGAAAATTCGACGGTAAACGATCTTATCGCGAAGACCCATCGCCGGGTACAAGCTATTTTTGGATCATATCGCAGCGCACCTCATACGTTCGTGCAAATAGCATTGCCTATAGCTCGCCAAGGCCTTTTAAACACTTTTTTATACGACACAAGCGATCTCTGCTGAATTTCACGTAAGCTGAAACACGGCGATTTATCTACTCAGAATTACCGCGCAGCTCGTACTGCAGAGGCAACCAATTTATACCTAACAACCAGAAATTAGTGACAAGATAGCAGAACGGTTTATAACATATTCTCACGCTCGAATTATTTTCCATTCTTTATTACAGGAATAATCGGTTATTCCCTAGGGAGACGACACAGTCGCTTGTCGTGCAGCCAAGCGTCATAAACACCAGACGGCATTGTTTATCACCTCCCACTGACGGCACGTGCTGTTTAAATTATCATACGTACACCTGCTCAATTGCAAATTATATTTTGTTGCAAGAAAGGGCCGTATTCACGGTATAGCATTCGCGATTTGCACCTACCTCTGTCTCTGAGGTAAGTTGGCTTCTCCGTGTTGACGTCTCGTTGCTGCATAAGACGCACCGCTGCGATTCTTTCGGGGATTCCCCGGCTTTCGATACGCTGTACTCGTTGACTCGTCGTCTGTCGATCTCCACTCATGCCTGTTCGACAGGACATGTAACTATAAAAATTGCCCAGGTATTGTGTAGGTATGTTCGGGTCCAATGGCTATAATTGTTCGATACATTGTCTATAGAGAGAAGGTGACTACGAAGTTACACTTGTGTACGTGATATTCGATTTAATGAGTGAAATCGGCAAAAAGAAGACTAATTCCTAAAGTTGTTGAAATAAACTCCCCGCAATTTAAAGTGTCTTCCTCTTCCTTGTACAACCGACCCCATTCCGTCAGGTATAACATACACCGACATACACACGATTTAATCCCGAAAAGTTGCGAAATTACAAATAGATAAAGTTATATGCATGAGTCAAACTATCACGCGAATCACTGAATATACGTATGTTTATGTATATAATGCTACATCTTACCGGATACGGGTTATTATTGTAAGTAGACGTGTATCGGTGAACGTAGTACGTGTAATAAATGGTCGGTGTGACTTTTGATTAAGAATTGAACCTGCTGCGGTGACTGCAGAGTCAGTGGAATTTTCACCTCAGCGTTTTTCCCTCCGTCCCGCAAGACAATAACGAAGTTTCAGGGGCTCCGTTACTCGGGACGTGCAGGTCGTCCGCACCGACGAGCAGGGCGCAGAATTGTTGACTGACAGGCAGCCGCTACGCTGGTTGTGCTCCTCGGATGGGGGTAGTGTAAGGCGGTAATTGTTACCACCTACCCTAAACACTCCGAAATTTTCAACCCGCCTTTCCTCGCACACCTCGACACCCTGTTGTCAGTGTGTGGGTGTGTGAATAGGTGGGAACGAAGAAGCGTCGACCCTTCGTTCCATCAGTCGATTCCAATAAGTTTTCAGGCTCACAATCAATCCGCGTTGCAACTCTGATCGATAGGTATATCTAGCCTCATTCCACCGAACCGTATATCGCGAAAGATATTTATGAGAATGGCGATGTTGAGTGAACACGTTGATGAGAATTTGTTCCGCGTTTCGCATATTTTCTGCGAACGTTATTATTAAACTCCTTAACCGCCGCTTTCGAAATTCTCTTTGGATTTCACGGCACGCTCGCCCGGCTGAACTGCCCCTGAAACTTTTGGTATACCTTACACCTATCCTACAGTCATATACTCTCATTGGCCGAGGAAGAAAGTTGTTCTAAGTTTGCGAGAGAACGTGCCGGGGGTTTCGCGCCGCTGGAGATCTATTTCGTGGTATTTCGCGGCACGCTATCGGGTTCATGCCTGTACTCTGTATACAACCGTGTTCGTTAATACATCCCGGTAATAGAGAGGGAACTAGTGCCAGGTGCGAAATACAATAGTCGGGAATGGTCTCTGTGTGCACTACACGACACGTTGATGTATGTACATACGTGCGTATGTACACCGGCAAAAACTAACG
Organism: Neodiprion pinetum; assembly: GCF_021155775.2. NCBI lineage: Eukaryota > Metazoa > Arthropoda > Insecta > Hymenoptera > Diprionidae > Neodiprion > Neodiprion pinetum. The sequence goes on along the minus strand of NC_060236.1, from coordinate 22,571,888 downwards.
TAAGTCTAGTGTAAATAGATGCGTGTGATACTATGATGCATCGAACACACGGACCCGCCAGTCCACCTTAACCCGCTAAAGAAATGATCGATTACGTTGAGCGATCGTTAATTACGTGCCACGAAGTCGCCTCGAGATTGATTACCCCCGCAAATAACTTTTACAGTTTTTCGGCATACGACCAAGATATATAAGGAGAAGGGGAGATATAAACTGGACAGGTTCCGTCGTATACAGCTACGGATATACAATCGATTCTTTGCGTATGAGGAGTATTATGTACATTTATTCGTTAAAAATATCTAGCATTGTAAACAACCATTAACAAATCCAGAGAACTGGCCTTATGGGTATTATAAAAAATTAAAAATTAGTTAAAAAAGGAAGATTCGACGATTCCAATCGTATCAAGTATCATTAAACTTTCCGCCCTGTACGGCAACAGAAGCTAGGCTGATTCCTCCTCCTTCATCCTAACGAGAAGTTTATTCTTGGCAACATTCTCGCCAGCAGTGCAAAGGACCTCCTCGACAAGTCCGTCGCAGGCGGCCTTGATCGCGTGCTGAGGCGAAAAAAAATAATGCGTGTTATAAAGTTTCAAGAGCTCTCGAAGAGAAAGAAAAGCAAATCGTGGCATACTCACCTCCATTTTCATGGCAACGATCACCAGGAGAGGATCGCCCTTTTTAACAATATCACCTCGCTGAACGAGAATCTTGTCGACGACACCGGGCATTGGGCTCATCGCAGAACCAACCGCTCGCTGCTGACCGCTGATCGACGATACAGCGGTGACGAACTTCGGCGGCGGTATCGTCAGCTGCCACTTGCGCTCCTTTGAAACAAAATTCACGTGTTCATTTTCATCTTTTGCCAATGGGGCTTCACTGTAGATGTAGGGAACAATACTGAAAATTAAATATAGAATATTACGTACATTCGTAAATAAATAAAGCTCTCCATTGTTGTTAACGATCCTAGCGCGGGTTATTACGCCGTCGATTTCCGATAATAATTCGAGAACATTGTTCCTTTTTATCAACGAACCGCTCACGTTTCTCCAGGGGCCCGTGTCATTCGTTCTCATGTTAAACACACCTGGTCGAAGGTACCTTGCGTTAACCACAAATTCCTTATCTTTGAAGAGAAATTGAAATTTACGCTCAAGCGCGTGGTTCAGTCTGAGGCCGACGTTTGTTGCGAACGGGGTAAAGCTAGCGTCGTTCAAGGAGGGCAAACTCTCTTCTAGGATCATGGCTAATGCTCCTTGGGTCAGTATCTCGTTGGTGATTTCGATTTTCGGAAAAAGAGTTGCGTGGTTCTCCTCTATAAAGCCGGTGTGAACATCACCGCTGGCGAATTTCGGATGGCTAGCGAGGTCCATGATGAATTGCACGTTTGTTTCCACGCCGACGATCTACAATAAACATCGCAATGTATTTTTAAACGTTTTTCCCCCGCTTAGGCGCGGACAAACATTACTCACATTGTATTCCGCGAGTTTGGCTCCGAGTTTCCCGATCGCCTCGCTCCTGTCCTTCCCCCAAACGACCAGTTTCGCTATCATCGGATCGTAGTGCACGGAAACCTGATCACCCTGCCGCACCCCCGTCTCGACTCGGACGTCAGCCGACATCTCCGGGGTCGTTAGATGTAACAGGGGACCGGCACCAGGTAGAAACCCGTTATTCGGATCCTGTAACGCAGGATTCACTAGTCATTCGCGAGGTATTGCGAAATACAACGATGAAAACCAACCTCGGCGTATATTCTCGCCTCGAAAGCGTGTCCCGCCAGCTTTATCTCTTCCTGAGTAAGCGGCAACTTCTCTCCGGCAGCCACTGTGAGCTGCCACTCGACGAGGTCAGTGCCGGTAATTGCTTCGGTAACGGGATGCTCAACCTGGAGCCGCGTGTTCATCTCCATGAAATGAAAACTGTGAGTGTAACGATCGAGAATAAATTCCACTGTCCCGGCTCCCACGTATTTAACGGCCTTTGCCGCCCGGACGGCGGCTGCACCTAGCTCCGACCGCAACTCGGGCGAAATTCCCGGCTGTAAGTTTTGAAAAATTGCAGAAAATAACGTTGATTATCAGGATCACGTGGTAATGTATAAATATACATTATACATGTAGCATTAACAAACCGCGGGGGCCTCCTCAATGATTTTTTGATGTCTCCTTTGAACCGAACAGTCTCTTTCGAACAGGTGGACAGCGTTTCCGTGCTGATCAGCGAATACCTGAACTTCGACGTGCCGGGGTTCGGAAACATATTTCTCTAACAACACGGCCGAGTCGCCGAACGATTTTGCCGATTCGGTTCGAGCCGCCTCCAATGCCGTGAAAAAATCCCCTTCTTCAAAAGCTATGCGCATTCCTTTGCCTCCACCTCCTCGCACCGCCTTAATCATCAGTGGAAAACCGACAAGTCTTGCCTCTGCCATCAACCTGTCGTCGGATTGATCCTCTCCGTGATAACCTGCGTAGAGAGAACATTTTTTTTTTCTTATGACGAAAATAGGACCGCCGCAGGTAGCGGAGTTACGGACCTGGAACTACAGGTACGCCGGCCGCGGCCATAATGGCCTTGGAGGTGTTCTTTATCCCCATGTCCCTGATCGCGCTCGCCGGGGGCCCGATGAAGGTGATCCCCTCGCTCTGACAGAGCTCGGCGAATTCAGTATTCTCCGATAAAAATCCATAGCCGGGGTGTATCGCCTGGGACTTGGACTTCTTGGCAGCCTCAATTATACTATCCTGCTTCAGGTAACTTTCGGTCGAAGCCGCGGGTCCAATGTTGTAGGCCTCGTCAGCCAAACGGACGTGCATGGCCTCCTGGTCCGCGTCGCTGTATACCGCCACCGTTTTTACCCCAAGTTTACGAGCGGTTCTTGCAATTCGGCAAGCGATTTCGCCGCGATTTGCGATGAGGATCTGCGCGCGGGAAATAAAATCGCTCAGAATTAGCTGCGTTTTATAATTTCATCAGAGATTTGCTAAAATTTGATGTCTAAATTATGCATTGTACATATTATACGTATAGATATTGTGTGCATATACCTTCCCAAGCCTTTTTCCATTGTGTACGGTCGATAATGAAAATTCCCGATCGATCCACGAGGTTATATGCCAGGGCCTGTAAATATAGCACGATCAAGACACATGCATGTGGAGACGAATATATTTGATCTTATCTTATCGACAAACGGGTACTCCTTACGTTTTATGAACAGGCCAGACCGACCGTAGCAACAGGGTGTACATGACTTGGTGATACCTGTAAATTCTCGTATTAAAAAATGCGTTTTTCCTTGGTCAATTTTCGGTGTAAGGTGGACGCAATTTTTACCAACCACTCGATCAAGACGATTTCTTATCAAACCATTTCTTTTTTGCTGACACGTACAAACGGTCTCGTAATAGCGTCGTCATGAATATTGAGATAAGATAATGAGTTGCGTCAACAAAGCCATGTATTCCGTAAGCTGTTTTTAACTTATGCAGCCACATCGTTCAGGGACGTATAGAGTGACTGTGAATCGTTTTAAGAGTTAATTCTTATCATCGAATTCTTCTGCTTAATGAAAGCTTACTTTTAATTATTTTAGTTTGTTGTGATATACCAAAGAAAATCCTGAAGCTTTTTCTCTTGAGCAACATTTACATCTTGGTGATAAGACAAGCTCATAACCTGTTTGGTTCGTAGTCACAGACTTGTATGTCTGACTCCTCAGAACTATCAATCTCATAGATTTCATCCTTTTTGCTCTGAAAATCTAGTTCGAGAACTTCATCGTCATCCCCTGAGCACACATCAATCTCGGATTCGTCGTCCCGTTCGGCCACATTTGCTCTCTTCACTTTCACATAATGCTCTGTCTGACTACTGCTATACCTAACAAAACTATTTGACTCTAACGTTACATATGTATTCTCCCTAACATGAGATAGTCCGATTCCTTCTTGATTGAGTATTGGCACAGGTAACGCGGGTAATGATATTTCCAACGGATGTTCGGTTCCGGTAGGAGCTCGACTGTCTCTAGAGCTTAGAAAAAGTCTGAGAGACGTTAACAGCTGTGTTCGAAAGGCCATGAACGCTTCCAGCTTGTCATTGCATTCTGTGCACAATCTTCTGGGGAGTCCGTCAGTATGTGAAACCTGTGATCGATCGTCAGCCCATTTTAGAATCAAAAATTGAAGGCCAACCATACAGTTATTGGAAAAAGTTTCATGCAGACTTTTGGTGCTAGCATGTCGATTTTCTGACCCCAAAAAGTTAACCATAGGTACTGATTAGTTCTTCATATTTTTCACATGTTTCTATTAAAGCACTCTGGTGAATCGTTGCCTCAGTGTTATAGCAATTACTCACAGCCATCCCAGTGATTAGCTCGATGCCAGTCCTGATGTTGTTTCCCCTGAGACTTGACGATGCCTCTTCAGCGAATACATCGAATCCCGCGTTCTCAACAGCTAATTGTTTGGCACAGCCTCGGCACAATGGAGGTGACTGTTTGAAAAACATTCGAGTAAACGGATTAGCGATGCCGAAATTGGGACAAGCGTCCTAACATATGCTGTAAATTAAGCGTCAGTTTTTCGCCGCTCGATTGTATTCTTACCATTTCTAACCCCTAAGACTCAGAAGAAGTTATCAGAGAATTCCAGAGCAATAAAAATCTCCGCCTCCGTGTACATGAACATTTATCAACTATCGTGACTGTGAAAGGTTTCGTGACGAGGCGACCGCAGTTCAGGCCAGTTCAGTGACATTGTCATTTGTATTTCCGAATTGTAAGCCTTAACCTCGCTTTTCTATTTTCCTTTCATTTTCTTTCCGCTTTGTGCTAAAATTGCAGAAATTGTTAAGGAAATTGAGGATTTGTGGCGGCATCAGTCGTTCCCTCGTCGTTTTATGTTTACTCATCGAGCTTATACGGTAAGGGCAATATGGGGCCTGAGTCTGATTTATATTTCACGTACAACCGTGTATTTCACTCATGAGAAGATTTTCCGTCAAGTGAAAAACAAGTCAAAATCAGGGTCCAGTAACTCTACCTCTGTCGCCCTGCGCCCGTGATTGGTTGAGAAAGCACGCTAAGCCAATCACGGCGCAGAGCGAGAGAGACAATATACCGGTATTTCCTTTACACGGTCACGCATGCGAAAATGGGGATGCTACCTCCATGTACAGATGGGCTTACCCAGAGTATCCGGCAGTCGCCTGTTGGAGAATGTTTTTTTAAGTTAATGTCCCAGATTACATGAACACCGTGTTGTTGTACGTGAATACAAACGCCGAGTCAGGCGTAGTTTATGGTGATTGTTGTCACAGGTGGGATGTATCGGACAAACGTAAGTTCGCGTGTCATCCGACCGGCCTCAACCTTGTTTATTCTCTGTAGAATTTAACCTAACTTAACCTAACGTAATCCTAATTTTCACATTGTTTGGATTTCGTTTCAGAATGGGCAGCCTCGTAGAGGCGATGTTGATAACGCATACCGCGATAGATCGGCCGGTTTCAAACAAGCTGGACCCACTCACACACCGATGACCGTTGCCGAACAGTTCAAGGAATCTTGGCTGACCGCCATTATTGGGTCAGTTCTATTCGCAGCTGGGATGTGCCTGCTATTTTGGAACGAGGTATTGCACTAGACTTTGACTGGCACATTGTTCGACGGCTGTACCAAAGACCTTTGCAATTATGAAATCCCCATTGGCCTAGCTTGTTATAGGAACAGTCTGCTTTCAGAGAACATGCAATTCCCTGTTTACTCCTTGCTGCTTGTCCTTAGGGCCGTGCGGTTAGAACAGCACATTCGCTGAATGAGGCGCTGCGTAACATTGTGCCGCTGTCCAGTGTGAACCATGTGCTACCTGAGCATCAGCACAGACTTGTTCATTTTTCGGGACCACTGAGAGTGCTTGAACCGCTCACTGAACCTGATTATGGAATCGTTATGGCCAGCGTAAAGCTGAAGAGAAGGGTACAGATGTATCAATGGATCGAAATTGAAGAGGAACGTAGGTGAGGTAAATCTTGAATTGTACTTCATCTGTTTCGTTTCATACTGTTTTCTCACGGTTTGAAATTTTTACTTTACTACAATCTACAACTTCTCTCACCCAGTTAGAAATAAACTGATTCATTTCCATTGTGTCCGATTTCACCCTGTGCAGTTTTGGAGGTGTTACCGAAGATGAAAAGCACTACTATTATACGACAGAATGGAAGGACAAGCTTGTGGATTCAGATTCATTCGATATCAGAACTGGTCACCATAATCCCAAAATCATGCCTGTGCGGAGTCAGATACAAATTGCCAATGAGGTTAAGATTGGAGCCTTGACTCTTGGTGAAGAGTTAAAAAAGAAATTCAATCACTTTGTTGAGATTACTAGCGATGAGAGGCCGGAGCGTAGAGACATCAAATTGCACTCTGGCCTCTACTATCACAGTAATGACTTATGGAATCCTCAGGTTTGAAATCACTGCTTTCCGTTATTACAGCTCTTGCATTATTTCTACTTCTACTAATCCTTTCTAATTATCATCAATCAGGTCGGAGATATCAGAATACAATTTTCGTACGCTGGCAAGGGCGATGACATCTATTCAATTATCGGCATGCAGGTAGATGGAACTATCGTTCCCTATACGACCTCGCATGGCGAAGAAATCTTAATACAAAGAAAGGACGTGATATCCGTGGATCAGATGTTTCACCTAGAACATGTGCACAACTATTGGCGCACCTGGGCTATAAGGTTGGACTGGCAAATTTGTCTGAAAATGATAAACGCTCTGGTACGATAATTACGACTTACTGAGTCATGATTTCATCACTTGCAGAGGTCTGGGTTGGCTAGTGCTGTTTCTCGCTGCTACATGTTTGGCAAACATAATACGCACGCTCGTCTTGAATTCAACATTTTTATGCGGCGTGATTGCTATTGAATCTGTAAACATATCTGTCTCCATGTCCATCAGTTTATTGGTCATTGGTTTTGCCTGGGTATGGTACAGACCCATTGTCGGCTTGTGTCTGGCGCTGGCTTCCGTCGTACCATTTCTCTATTCAACCATCTTCTCGGAAAATCGGGGTCAACAACGAGACAACTATCGAAGACTATGACTGCAAACGCACGCTGTCTATGTGTCAAAAACATTCCATCATTCGCTGTCTACCCTCTATGCGTTTAAAGATCTGCATGATACACCTGCGCAAATGTTTATGGTATTGAGTCTAGTCACATCATTCAACATTTTTATTTTCCAGGTAATAATTATTCCTTCTCGGAGTTGTTTATAATTTCTTTTGTTCATTACAAACTTGACTTATTTAGTAGGAAGTAAAAAATTTCAATTCTGAGTATGCGAGCTGTAAATACAATCTCGCCAATCTACATAACTTTTAATAAAGACATTTTGATTGAAAACTTAACATGTAGATTAAACAAATCGATACATTAGATCAATGGCTCAATTTGTGACATATTTTTTGATGACTAATATCCCCCTATTTTCCTTTGAATCCCATTTTTTCAGGCCGACCACATGCCATTTACAATAAACAGAGCCAATCTTGTGGAAGTTGGCGCGCCAGAAAAATTCAACAGTGCATGCATTCTGCAGTACCGGCATGGTCAACTGACACATCGATACGGGCATAGTTTGGGATAGAGGTAGAAATCTTGTTGCCGGCCGAGTCGGATTTGCGCGCGTGAAACACCGTAGGTGGCAGGGCAATCTAGAAAAAGATTGGGTACAGTAATTCGCGCAAGGAACACTGGGTAGGGTAAAAGTAGTGCGGCAGTTATGGCTGCCGATTGGAGGTGGTAGGCGGCACTGCGGCAGCGAAGAGCGGAGGAATCAGTAACAATAAACCCAAGGTACGTGCATCGTTGCTGTCGCTCGCTATAAGGTCCAGGGCTGCCCAGACAGCGCATGTATAGAGCCCTGGATGAAAAAGATGCGTCCGCGGTAGAGTCGGTGGTGATTCGCAAGTGAGTCGAAGTGTCATGCTCGCCCTTAGACGGGAGCGGCTATAGAAAGCGCAATCATTGCCGAACGACGCGCAGCTGAGGAAAGAAAATGAACGGCCCCGATCAGATTCAGGGGTTAAGTTGTCCGCCCGATTCGCGATACAGAGACGTCAGTGAGTGTATGTGAAGTGAGCAGTGCGTGTGACGATCTGACAGTTTCTCGACTTTCGCGACCTGTCGTGGAGTCAACGTAGTTGGCTGTGTTTTCGGATTTTTCCTAATCGCAGACGCGAAGAGTGTCCGTTTCGGTGCCGCCGGCCTGGTAAAGCGTCGCGACGACGACATCGCACGCGCCAAATATGCCAGGGCTCATTGCGGTCGGCGAGTTCGTCGAGGAGACCAAGGAGGACTACAACTCCCCGACCACCTCCACCTTCGTCTCGCGTATGCCTCAGTGCAGGCAGACCATCACATCGCTGGAGGAAGTAAGTTCTCATCGTTTTTATCTGTCCTCCTAATTTTATTGTCGTCGTCGTGATGTATGCCTTTATTCTCATACACACACCGAAATGCGCACATGATTATACCGATCTTAATTCGTCCTCTGCCGCTTCCTCTTGACATCCGTTACCAGTCCACTCGTTGGACGATCATTAATCATTCGTCGCTTTGCTTCGCCTGCTCGCGCAGTACATACATTAGCAAATATCTATCACGTAGGTACGGTCATCATTATTTCACACCGATGCATTTACCCGCCCCCACTGTCACTGCTGTATTCACGTACATATCCGTCATAGGTTATTCTCAACCCACGATATCGATATCCGTGCCCACAACATGTGCATGAGACAGTTGAGAATTAAGGCCGTACTTGCATGCATGTGTGTGCAGGGTAAGTAAAATGCACGGTTGCACGTTAGCGGCAGGGGGGAGAGGAAGGGTAGATACGGCACGACTGCCAGATACACATCTAGCTATACGATGCAACGATATTCTACCTCTGAGACTTTTCTCAATTGTCTTTGATATCTATCAAATAATGAAATAACAACACATGTAAACGGCGGAGTATGTTTGCAATATTTTTGGTTGCTGTTAAAGCAGGTATCGCGAGGCATGGTTGTACGGTGTGCGGAACCCAGCGACGTGTGGTGATAACAACTAATCGCACGTGTGCTGATTTTAAAGCAGACACCGCGGTAATAGCCTTCTGCTATTTATTGTCAGTATTAAGAAGGGTGCTATGATGTCATCTTTGTTAGCAGGAAATGCCGGGGCGGCTCCCTTCGATGTTAGATTCTCCGTGCTTGCGTTGAACGGTTAGCTCTTCTCCCTCTTTCCTATATGACTATCCCCCCCCCAAGCAGCGGCAGCAGCCCTTCGGGTCGAACGAGTTCTTCTGTCTCGCTGGGTATTCATACGTACGTATAGGCAGGCATAAGTAATTGGCGAAGAACGTGCCGAGGGCTAAACCTCCGGTGGAACCCCTCATCCATTTTCCCGTGCCTTTCTAACCACGAAAGAGATGATGTATCGTAGATTTTTTCCCTTTACTTTACATTTTTTTTTTTTAACGTACAAACCGCGCAAGTTTTCGCATGTTACAAAGGATTTCAAGCAGATTGCGTGTCTAAATGTTGCTCCAATTTCAGTGTTGTAAGATTAGAATCTCGAGAGAGCCTCATCTTACTTATTTAGTTAAATCAAAGTAACCGTTGCTCGTCAGAGCGGTGATTAGTAATCGCTCGTTAGCCGACGATGCCGACGCACCTGCATCGCCTACGTGCCCGCTAGCCATGTACCTAAAACCACGAAATAGTTAATACAGAACAATATGTAGGCATTCTTAACTGGGTCATGCAGACGTGGCGGCTATGAGGTATATATTTTAACCGTTTGCATTTTTCCTTTCGTATATCAAACCTTTCTTCGCTATAATATATGAAACTGGTTAGCAAAATTTGATACGTTAACCCTCTGAGTCACACATTATTATGCCAGGTCAATTTTTGTAACAAGATAGTAATCTACGATTTTCGGTGTCGCTGATCGCATCCGCCATAGTAAATTTTCAAAATCTGATTTCAAATTTGTAATCAGCGACCCCAAACACTTATAATTTATGTAAAACATGTTTTACGGAAATGAATTGTACCTTCAATTTTCATTATAGCACTATAATTAAGTACTCTCGAATATTAAAAACCTGTTAGTATACTATCAGAAACTGCTGAAATTTTTCATCACTTAGCGATAATGTTTACAAATTTTTCCGTGTATTCGTTTATAATTAGATTACGGATATACGCGGCGTGCCGCGGCTGCGGTGAATAAAGCGGTAGAACGGATGTAAACCGCTGTGTCTGCTTCCCGCTGACAATCAGCTGTTACGTGCCCCCTTCCTCTCACCCTCCACTTACTTACTATCTGTACACACGTCGCTTGCACCCAACTCACACCCGACGGGACTTGTTTGACCTGCAGATGTTGATGCATGGCGACGAAGGTGATATAAGAACTATGATAACAGTGTCATGTATGTATATGTATATACATATATACATATACACACACACACACATATATATATATACCGCGGGCGTAACTGCGGAATGTAAAAGTTACGCAAGGTCGCGGTCGGGAGGAATCGATAAGTTACACGCCTACCTGCGTGTCCGTTCTTCCGCTCGGTCGATCATTCGATAGAGTAATTTTGCCTATATTTACTAATAGTATATGCCATTTAGACAATAGTGTAGCGCACACTTAAGCCTTCCCTCGTAAATTAGAATATTATATGAATTATTTCACTTGGTCATTCATTACCCACCCCTAATATACGAGTCGTTGCTGCACTCGGTCGTTTTCGCAATATGCAGTATGTTCGGTAGCTGCTGCAGTGTCTTGCGGCGTATTGTTGAAAAAATTTTTTTCTTGCAAACTTTTGTCAACGGTATAACAATATGTGGTATGCAAACATCAGGACAATCTTTGGAGTTAAAGGATATATTAATAATTATAATAGTAATCTATTGAGAGCTCGATGATAACGATACATTTCGAAATTTTCTGTTTGAGCCTGTAATTTACGTATCAATGACATGCATACCTATACATGTACGTATATATACATGTTGTATTACATTCATCACAGGGTTATTTGCCTAGTTAGTAATTGCGTCAGCATATAATAATATAAGCTTCACGCCGCTTTCGCAGTCGAAAACCGCGATGGCTTAAACAGCCAAGGATTATTTAAACAATTATAACTGGTCGAATGGATTTGATTTTTCTCCCTATAAATCGAATATTGAATCGATATAATTAATTGATATTTGATGATGGCCTTACATTGAAAAATAAAATTACTTTAAACAATGTTTTAAGAAAAATATGAATTAAATCATATGTAGCTTAGTTTAACCAGATGAATTAATTTGTTCTAAGGAATTTTTTCCGCTTAAAATATATTGTTCTGTTTAATCCAATGAACATAAATTTTACAATTTTAATGAAAAAGAATTTCAAATAATAGTAACAATAATAATAATAGTATGTTAATGCTGAAGGTAAAGCTAAATTCTGTTTTATTTTTATTTTTATTTTTTTGCAATCTCAACGGTGATCATACTTTTCTCTAGATATACATATAATTAAAAAAAGTTGAAACAAGGATGTTAATGTTATGCGTTCACGCGGAATTCTGTCCCGCGTACCGGTGACCTTGAACCAACCCTGCATGTCCGCGATATGAGCTCACCGCCCATACCGAGGAAGTCTTCGCTTTCTTCCGACTTCCGGAATGCTAGGCCGACGATACGCGTTGGACGCGAATCTTTGTCTAAGGTTTTGATTAAGCTTCAACTAAAGCAATCTTTTTCTTATCCATTACAGACATTGGACTTTGACAGAGATGGTCTGACGAAGCTGAAAAAGGCCATAAAGGCTATACACAATTCGGGAAATGGTAAGGATGCACAGATATGTAATAATATCGTAGCCACGAGATCGATTCTTTTCTTTTATTTTCTTGATTATATTTTTATGCATGCAACAGTTATTTTTCATACAACGTGTTGTTTATTTTCTACTTGCGGAGTTATGGGCCGTAAACAACGTTACCTCTAACTAACAATTACCTGTAATAAGTTGATGTGAATATGTGATTGATGGTGGGTATAAAGCCTGCAGTTCACTGCCTGTGACTTACACCCGTGCAACGAAATTAAAATACCATAGCACCACCCGCACTGATTGTGCACACATGCGGGGGCTGCAGAGTTCCGGCTTCCAGGCTTCCGGTTGTTGAGCGGAAATTCGTTGACACGTGCGCGGTGCGCCAGCCGTCACACGTAGTCTGCGTACTCAGCGGTATGACTGGGTAATTGGTTGGCAAGAAGTTACAGAAGATTCACAATCAGTTTAAATAGTACATTATGTAACATGAAAATAATCGGCTTTTACTCCTGTGTTTACATATAGGACTTTATTCCCGTATTTTCCTTTTACATGTAAGTGTGATCTATCAGTTTGAAAACTATAATATTACTGAATGTTTATAGTAATACAGAGAGATGCAGTTCGAAATGGAAAAGAAGGAGAGAAAACCAGGAAGACTGAAAAATTATTAATGAGGTCATATTTTCTGCAAATGTGGGATAAAAGTACTACTTTTTCCCTGAGGTGAGGGAAAAAAGTAAAGAGGGAATAATATGTTACTTTCGTCCCGCTTTTCAGGTCAACAAAGTGAACATTATGGTCGAGTTGAAAATAATAGTATATTGTGTACCCAGAGCGTAAAGCGGGCTTTTTTAAACCTAGTGTGGAGATTTCAGTACGACTCGAAGGTGAGCATAAGCGGACAAAAAAAAATGACAACGCCCGCTGCTCGGCGTAGCGGTCGTCATTATTTTAATTTTTTTTTTTTTTGCCTCCCGGTTTGAAAATGGTCACTTTAGTCCCGCTCAATGGGTCAATAGAACGCGAAAATTGTGCATGCGTTTCAAAAACAACATTTTCACGGAGTCTACCTCATAACTGCCTTAAGAGCTGCCTTTATGCAGGAAGGAAATGGAGAATCGTTGGGATATAGGCACTCCGATGCGGGGGATGCGGGAAATAGATTCAGGGCATGTACCGTGCCTCCTAGCATATGTATATGTTATGTATCCAGCTATGCATGTATATGTGTATGTGCGCCGAACTCGACAGACAGATCGATTTTCCCGGCGCCTGCAACACCGCCGCGGTACCGCTGCAACGATGGCAGGCAGGGAAAACTCTCCGTTGCTGCAGGCCGCAATGCCCTCTAAGATTCCTTATTTTCGAGCTCCGCAGCTTTAACCAGGGTGGCCACTTGTCATGAAATTTGGAAATTATGGAATAGTCAGGGAAATGTCAGGTGTTTTTGCGGGAAGTCAAGCAATCATTTGTTATATTTTTTTTTTTCATACGCATACGTCCCACCATTTTTTAAAGCTTTTGATCAATTAAATCGAATACAAATTTTTTCACCAGCGGCGGAAGATTCTCTTCAAACTTTAAATATTCCTAAATACTACCTTACAAACGATTGTGCGCATCGGCTAGATGAGTCCGTGTAACCCATGTGACAGTTCGTACCTTCATACAAAAAAAAAATTTATATGGAACATACGTATATTTTTACCAATTTGCTATAACGAATTTATTCGAATTGGTCAGGGAAAATTATAAAATTACTGTTTGGAAAAGCTCGATAAGTCATCGAATTTCGTAATGGAGATTTAGTAGCTATCCTGTTTAACCCTCCTCCTGAATTTCGTATAGGGTAATTTGGGGTGAGATAGTCCAATACAGTAAAGTACGTAAGAAACTGTACTGTCGGCCATCTCCTACCTATGGCCATCTCATCCAGAATTACTCTATATGGACAAATGACTGATCAAATGTTATCATTGTTATTATCAAGCTAAGCGATAGTTTACATCGCCATTTTTTACCCACATGTGCAGATATTGCTCTTGCTCTCGTTTATAACACGAACTGTGAACAATTCTTAATTTTGATATAACTAGTCAGAACCAGTGCTGCTACATGGCTGTATTTCAATATTTGGCAAACCTATAACAATACATCGTATAATTGCACGCGCTCGCTTCCCATTTTTTTTTTTTCAGCTCACGTAGACAACGAGGTGTACCTCGGTCGGGCACTGGAGAAACTTGGGGACGCGGCATTGAAAGAACAGGAACCGGATATCGGCGCTGCCTTTCTTAAGTTCGCTGTAGTCACCAAGGAACTCAGCGCGCTGATGAAGACCTTGGTACATATGTACAGATTACTGAAAAAAAATTGAAAAAACATTAAACAAATATATATATTTGCGGAAATGCAATCTTGCCAAATTTCTCCAAGTTCAAGTTTAGAAGTCATAACGGAAACATTATCTTGATTTTCATATCTCCGTAGATGCAGAATATAAACAATATCGTGATGTTCCCACTGGACTCGGTACTGAAGGGTGACCTCCGAGGTGTCAAGGGGGACTTGAAACGCCCATTTGAGAAAGCGTGGAAAGACTACGAGGCGAAATATGCCAAGATTGAGAAAGAAAAGAAGCAGCATGCCAAAGAGGCCGGACTTATACGGACTGAAGTGACGCCGGCGGAAATCGCCGATGAAATGGAGAAGGAACGACGAATGTTTCAGCTCCAGATGTGCGAGGTTCGAACCTTTTACTCCGGTCGTCTTATTGTTAGACCTATTGTTAGTATATAGGAACACTTCGATTGATCATTCGTTGACGAACGTCGATATAACTTTCAACACGGTATCTTACAAATGTCCTTTGGCGCTTTCAGTACCTCATCAAAGTCAACGAGATAAAAACTAAGAAAGGGATCGAGCTGCTTCAGCACTTAGTAGAGTATTATCACGCTCAAACGAAGTAAGTAAAAGAAGACAGTCGCGGCATTTGCACACCACCGTTGTTACGATTTATTCGTGATACTTTACATTTACTTGCAGTTACTTTCAAGACGGCCTGAAGACAATAGAACATTTCGGTTCTTACGTAGCGGATCTCAGCGTTAAATTACAGAAGATCAGACAGACTCAAGACGAGGAACGGAAGCGATTAACCGAGCTCAGAAGTTTACTGCGAAATTCCGGCTGTGACAAAGAGGTAAGAAAGCTAACGATGCACGTATTTTTTATTGCCTATCATGAAACTTACTAATCCAATGACTTGTATTTGTATTGCAGATGAACGTGAACGCGAGTGTAGGCTATTCGCTGCACCAGCTCCAGGGTGACAAGCAGCACGGCGTTACGCGGTCAGGTCACTTGCTGAAAAAAAGCGAGGGAAAGATGCGTCGAGTATG
The DNA here is from genome assembly GCF_021155775.2 of Neodiprion pinetum. Classification (NCBI taxonomy): domain Eukaryota; kingdom Metazoa; phylum Arthropoda; class Insecta; order Hymenoptera; family Diprionidae; genus Neodiprion; species Neodiprion pinetum. The sequence goes on along the minus strand of NC_060236.1, from coordinate 22,556,522 downwards.
GCAGAAACGTCGGTGTGCCGTGCAAGCAGAGGGTTTCCTCGACATATGTCACGCAGATGAAAACAAACCGCCAACTAGAGTCAACTTGCTAACGTGCCAAATAAAACTTGTTCCCGACGACAAGCGGGGATTTGATCTGATAAGCTGTGAGCTATTCTTCGTATTCCTTATAGGCCACGGAACGTATCTAACATTGCGTCAACTCTGTGCAGACAACCGGACGTATCATTTCCAAGCTGAGGATGAGGCAGATCAGCGGGCCTGGATGTCGGTGTTGGTGAACTGCAAAGAACGAGCCCTGCTCAGAGCTTTTGACGCTAGCGGCAAAGCTGAGGCGGGCCAAGGAAACCCCAGCTTGGTTGAACTTCAACAGGCCGTTATTAGATGTGTCACTCGACTACCAGGGAACGACCATTGTTGCGATTGTTCCTCTCAGAACGGTAGTTAGAAGTGATCATTTCCTCCTCGATCATTGGCCAATGTCATAGCTTTGCCCAATTATATTGACGTCGTATTCGTTACAGATGCTACGTGGTTGTCAACAAATTTCGGGATAATCGTCTGCATCGAATGTAGCGGTATTCACAGGGATCTCGGTGTTCATATATCGCGGATACAATCGTTGACTCTCGACAACATCGGGACGGCGCAGCTGTTGCTTGCACGTCACATGACGAACCAGTCGTTCAACGAAGTAATGGAAGCTACACTGCATCACAATCTGAAACCCACTCCAACCTCGACAATGTAAGTATTGCAGGTGACGTACTCTTCCCTAAATCCATGGATCTCGATACCATCTTTTTGCGTCCTATTGTAGGGAGGAGAGGTACGAATTCATACGCGCCAAGTATGTCGAGAAGAGATACGTTATGAGCACATGCGCCGACGAACGTGATCTTCTGTCGGACTTGGAACATGCCGTGAACAACAGGGACCTACAACAGTTACTCCAAGTATTTGCTGAAAATGTGGATCTATCGGCACCGCTCCCTACTTCGGTGCGTTGATTTGATTCATGCAGATATGACATATCAGGATTAGTAGGCATATATTTCTGCATTGCTATTGTATATTAATCTGTTTTTCGTTTCATCTGGATCCAGGATATCGGCGAGACGGCACTCCACCTGGCGATACTACGTGAAATGGGAAACAGCCTGCACCTAGTCGATTTTCTTGTTCAAAATATGCACGCCGGCAGCATCGACAGAACTACAACTGAGGGTGAATCGGCGCTCCACTTATCCGCAAGACACGACAGAGCCGAGGCGATGAAGCTCCTTCTCAGGGCTGGAGCTGATCCGATGCTGAGGAACAAGCAAGAAAAAACACCGCTTGATATTGCACAGGAGATGGGGCATCACACGTGTAAAGAACTGGTAATGCATACCTTGTACTTTTACGAGAATTCAATGTTCGGAATATTACAATACGACATGATTCTGGATCGCGAAAAATCTGTCGAATGTGCGACAATGAAGTTGAAATAACGACCTTTTATTTCTATGTTTTAGCTTAGCCATGCTCTTCAGAGGCAAAAAACGTTGTTTGATAATGTGAACATCGACTGGAACTTGTCGCATGACGAGGGCTCAACCGATTTTTCTGACGACGATACGATCATCGAAGACAGAGTACGTTGAAACGCAGAGTATGACAACGCAATTCAAAACACAAAATCGAATTGATATTACTTTGAATCTAACACGTGGCTGATACTTTGCCATAGAACGGATGTTCGACACCAGAGAAAAAATCGCGTAGCAGGCCACCGTCTTACGCCGGGGGTGGAAGTGGCGGACCAGGAGACTCGCCCCAGACCTTGCGAAGTCGAAGCAGTACATGCGGAAGTCTTCAGGGTGGTTCCTCGCCGAGTTCGTCGAATAGACAACAAATGCCACCGCCACCACCACCGCAGAGTCGGAAACCCCTCGTAACTGGTGAGTCGCTCATATCCCTGATCAGACATCCGCCGTCCCACGCTATGTTTTTTTTTTTTGCTTTACGCACGTTACTCGTCACATGAACGATTTCATATTTGAGTCGCCGCTGAACACGCGTGTAAATGTTTGTTTCCAAATTTCCATGATTCAGTTACGTCTTCTGCGATCGCATCTTCGGACATCGGGATTGTAGCGGCAGGCAACGTTCACGGGTCATTGAAGAAACGCGTCGCGCCTCCTCCGCCCGCGGCGTTGATTGGGACAGCCAGCTCGAATCTCTTACCTTCCCACTACGGCACCCTACCGTCTTCCGGAACTTCGACTTCCTCTCACAGTCGGACAACCAGTGAGCCGATTCTGGCCGGTCACACGCTCCATACTCTGCCGAGCTCGTTGAATGCCCTGAACACCCAACACCACCTGCATCACAAGCGGTCCCCCAGTGGCGACTCATCCTCCTCTACGGCACACGGTGCTTACATTTTTCTCGGTTATAGGCAATGCACCCTTACTCTCAAATTCATTTACTCACCCGTGCGAAAGTGTCTCGTTCACCGGGATTTTATCAGATTTCGTCGCGTCCTCCTGATTTCTCAATTCGGGAGATTCGGTTGTCATTAGGCATTTAAGTATTTGACTTTTGATAAGACCCGTTATCGTACATTTTATGTCATCAAATCTCTACTTATACGCTAAATATTATTTTGTCGAGTTGTCGGTAATCTTTCCGTCCCGTTTATCGATGTGTGTATGTATGTCCTCAGGTGTAGAGAAGGTATCTACACTCCAGAGGCCGCGAAACCCACCACCGCCAGCACCAGGGCCAAATGCTCAGCATACGACGAGACTGAGCAATGGACGGAGCAGTGAGTCCCTCACATCCTTGTGTTCCGAACATGCGTTGGGTAACCCCGTGCCACCACCGAGAAAGGTATTTACCCGTATATTCGTTCGTATACGCTTGTATTGTATATTCATCAGAGTTGTGACTAATGCATTACTGTATTCGTGACACATTACAATGCGTAATGTGAAATGGATGAGTGCTTTTGTGCACATTACTTTTGTAATTTGTAATGGTTTTGAGTGATCCATTACAAATAAAAAAGTACTGTGTAATGGGTGCATCATACATTACAAATAAAAAAGTAATGTGTACTGGATGCATGATCCATTACAAATCAATAAAGGAATGTGTAATGAATGAGTGCTCTATTACAAATTTAAAAAAGTAATGTGCAACTGATAAGTGATCCATTACAAATTACAAATGAAAAAAAAAGTAATTTGTGATGTAGGATATTCAATAAATTTTTTTTTCTTTAAATTTGTTTTTCTATATTAACTTTTTCACCGCCTTACAATCTGTTAAGAGTTAAACTTTGGGAAATGCTGAAATACGTGTTTTATTTGTAGTCTAGAGTGAGGAAGTTGGTTTTCAAGTAATAGCTATCTCACATAGATAACTTTGTCAGCGTAATAAAACAATGAGAATGCAGTATGCCAGTTTGTTATTTTAGCCTTTTTCTTCTACGTGACGTATTGATCTCTAAACAGAAAAAAACGAATTTGCCCAGAAGAAACTTTTAGTGAGCGAAATAAAATAATGATGGAGCAATTATTCTATTTGTAATGGAGCACTCATCCCTTACACATTACTTTTTTTATTTGTAATGGAGAACTTGACCAATACACGTTGTTCAAAGTAATGGGTAATGCATTACATTTACATAACTATTTTCACAACTCTGATATTCGTATGTCAACGCTTGGTGACTAAGGCATACGGGTATTGCGCTTATACATATTCATCCCGCTCGTTAATTGGCCGTGTGAAATTTTGCACTATCGATGCATCATCATTCTGACTCGACTCTTGAGCCGATTCTGAAAAAAAACTCTACAAAATATATAGGAGACTTAATTGTGCTGTTGATGCAATCCAATTTTATGTTGTGTTTGTATATACGATCAGTGCATCAGATAAAAATCAATCATACTATTATTCACTTACCTATAAAATTGTGTAGACGTAAATATGAATGATTAATTGAAGCCAGCAATTTTCGCACTCTAGATACATACCATACGCCTTGTTGATTTTGTTGTTGTTTTTGCTGCTGTTGTTGTTATTGATGTTGTCTCCATGGTCGTTATCACTGTCGGTTGTAATGCTGTTGTTCATGTTGTTGACGGTTATTGATTGTACAGCGAAGGGAGCAGCGATCTGGAATAGAGAGGGGTACCGAGGAGTCTTCTTCTTCTTCTTCTTCATCTTTGCTCTCGAATATCACGATCAATCTCAATCCGGTAACATTAACAATAATCACATGCTATATATGAAATTTTATATGAGATTGCTTTGAGGTTTGAATGTACGCCGTGTGCTTGAATTATATTAATTCGTAACTATGATAACAAAAACAATAACAATGATCGCCTTATCTACGAGCTTTTTTTCCTCTCATAACTTGATTCGAAAAGGAATGATACTGGTAGTTTGACAATTCTTTGTTACTTGGCATGCCCCAGACATTACCAAGCCTGTCTTCGGTAGTTAGTCTTGTTCTGAAGTGTTTCGCGTGCTTCATGTTCAGCGTAACATAAAAGTGCGCTGCATCAACTCATACGCCATATTATCGGCCACTCATTATCGCTTTAGAATCTGATGCTTTTCACACTGGCAATAATATTCCTTCATAAACGCGGGCGGCGGCCTTACATCATTGCGCATGATTTGTCGATGGGGAATGGGGAATGTGTACAAAAAAAAAAAATCACGAATGCCAATAATGCAGGTACATTAACGCTTCCTATTGGGACAGCCGTATCTGTTTTATTCCCTGCAGCCAACGTCGCCTGGAGGAGGATCCGGAACCGGTGGTTCGGTTTCCACTGGCGGGCTTCGGCGGTGTCGCGCCCTCTACGACTGCGAAGCGGACAACGAAGACGAGCTCTCATTTCGCGAGGGCGAAGTAATCGTTGTGACCAACGAGCACACCGACGACGACAACTGGATGGAGGGTGCTCTCGAACGGCAACCGGACAGACGAGGCATGTTCCCTATAAGCTTTGTCCACATGCTGCAGGAATAACATTCGGCGAGCCTCGGTTCCTTGGCTTCGATCGTCTCGGGTGATGACGTCACCTGTCACGAATCTGACATGGTTCGATTACACGGACGTAGCACTTGTTCCGGAAAAACTCGCTCATCATCGATGAGCCTCACGCGACATCGTGTAAGAAAATCCGAAGATGGCCGGACCATCCCCCGCAGGTCGAACATTCATTAGATACGAAACTTTCTTTCTCTCTCCACCCGTTTTGGCCACCGTGTTAGGGGTGCTTTAACGCATTTTATGCTCCAGAGAACCATCCAGAGATTGAGAGAAGGAAATGAGGGATAGGGGGACACAGAGAAAACGGTATCGTAAATTTCAGATGAAGAAGATGAGGGAAAGGGAGGAACGTTACTTAAGTATTAATCGTGTTCCTACTCGTGAACAATTAATTATAACGACAAACACCACCACGCATGACACTAAAAAAAAAGTATTCTGTACATATGCAATATACATATATCGGTCACAAATCGTCACAATGTGAATATTATAATCGAGTTTATTTTTATGCCATACTAACTTTAATCAGTAACGTAAACGTCACACGATATTCAACCTGCGGCACGCGCATCATGGATACGTCGACTTGTATTATTTGAAGAAATTGAATGTACGAAAATTAATTGAAGAGATTCAATTTATCTTTATGTACCTTTAGTAAGATGTTTAAATTCTCACAAATTTATGCGTAGAATGAAATTATATTATAGTAGAAGTAGGTGTGTGACAGTGATGCGAGGAACGTACAGAAGAACGAATTACAACAATATATAGTAAGATTATTCGAAATTAGCAAGTTTACATTTCGATATCTCGAGACCAAAGAACAACTTATTAAATTAAATTAATGATCAAGAAAACCGAGCCAATGCGAAGCGATGTATCGTGTGTATTTATATAATATTGTATCGTTTCGTGGTTACTTCTTCCGTCGATGCTCCTGATATTTTTACATTTCTCACGTCGCAACGGGTTTTCCTCTTCATTACTGTTATTTTTATTATTAATTACCGCAACGTGACGGGTATTCAGAATTAGATCGAAACGTAAATACTGGCCGTTCGGTCCGTATACACACACCGGTACATCCATAGATCAGTATTGCAAGTCTTGTATAAATATATTTTAGTAATTGTAAGTATATAATAGATATGTACGATTCTACGTTCATCTGTTGTTACTTGAATGCTTGAGATTTATTGAGAATCGATTGTCGAGTCTGAACAATGAACATGAATCTCAAACATCCGAGTGCGGAAAACGGTGCACACTTCCTGCAAAGACCTGTGTTGTTACAAGTACTCATACATACTCTCGATGTGTGTGTAAATATAAATCGATGTTTTTATCAATCTGTGGACACACACATACACACACACACACATGATATGTATGTGCATAATGTATACATATAATATCTATTCGAAGTAATGAAGTAACGATATATACATAATATATATATCACGGAAGTATATTACGTTCATGAATGTTGTATTCTTTGTATTTTAATCACAACCGTATGTACAATATATCAGAAATTTGGATATATACATACATACATTACTGTATACATGTGCAGTACATAAATTTAGGTACTAACTTTAAGTAAATTATTAACTAGACAGATAGGGAATACGTAGTATGTATTGCGTTACTCAACCGAAAACCCACTGATAGTAATACATGATTGTGTGAGAATAACAATCGGAGATTTTGTATAAAAGTCAAATGGCCCTCTAAAGCCTCATAAGTCATAGATAGCATAGCCACAGATATGCACGATACGCAATTTAGCGAACTGAGTGAATTCACCCATGCAAATAGATTGCGTGCCAAGATTTTACGAATTGTCGTGCGACTTGCTCGGTCTCAAAATTTCGAATCGTTTTCAACTATCGGTGTTTGTAACGCTAAATCTAACTTAATAAGGAAAACTTGCGCATTTCTACAACTTAAATTCTTACGAAAGATCGTATTATTGCGGATTGAATTGTCGGTCGATTTGTGCAAACCTTTTTTCAGAAAAAACTTAAAAAAAATAAACCCACGAACAAAAACCATTTGAAAAGTTGATATTATAATACAATAATGTAAAGCGTTATTCGTGTAAATAATATACATATGAATACATATAATAAATGCCGTTCGGACATCCAGTAGTATCCACGTGTATACATATATTTATACATACATACAGACATAATAGTATCATGATCAATTGCCAAAATGAGTCATGTTACAACTTATATGTCACTGTATGTCCAGAGCGTAGAAATATCTTACACTACCGTCTTACCGAATTATCTTTACAGCTTACAAAAAACTGCATTCGAGATACAGGACCAACGGCAATTTCAGTGTAAAGCTTTTATTCTAGTTGTTAATTTTATAAAATTTCCTTGACAATGAAATTTTTAGTTCCTTCATGGAGTAGAATTTTCTAAGATGATTAAGAATCTCGAGCAGATCGACTTGGAACAGTCAAATCTTCGCCAATCTAGATCTGATGCATCATCACCCGGCGAAGCACCAATTATAATGTACAGTACTATATGTATACTTATATTATTATTTACATACATGTTATAGCTGTTTATGTACACGGCTCAACAGAATCCGCGCAAGTAGGAAGATGCGATGATCAGTCCATCTCAGAGGATGGGAATTCAGCGGTCTGGTCTAGCTGGCGGAGGGTGACCATGGATAGGATGCTGCAAATGGTTTTCTGGTGTCTAGCGGGACTCAGGGAAGGGTTACTCGTCGTCTGATGCTTATGTTTCTCATCTTCTTGAGACTGGGGGAGTGTGGCTGTCGCTAGCGTACAATTTAGCAGTCCTTCTTGATCGGAAAGAATAAAACTCACTGTCATAAGTTTGCCAATCGTTCGAAACTACGCCGTAATAATTACAAAAGAGAAGAAAAGGTTGGTAAAACGGTACTTTGTCTTACTATATACACACAGTTTATGTACAAGACACAATAATACCATGCTGTAGCTGTGAAATTAAGTGCATAATCCACGAGCAAATCGTGTTTAACCCACCTATTGTTTCTCCCCTCGTGCCTGGGAGTCCTGTCAAAAATATATCTACGTTATCGAATATCGACAGTGAGGGGTGCAAGGATACCTACCATTTCCCCTGTACTTGTTGAGCTGCTGGTAGACCTGCTTCATACGCTCGATATTTATCCGCGAACTCTTCCCGTGGTCGACCATCGGCAGTGGATAGTCCTTCCCAATTATGCATTTGGCCGTCTGCTGAATGCTCTGCGGCGCGTTCCACGGCTCGTGTATGTACTTTGCTGGAAAGGTCTTCAAGGCTGGCACGTAGCGCCTGAAGAAGCGAAGAGCCAGGTTGATTATATGCTCGATCGCTTGCGGGTCGACGGTATTCTCACCTTATGTAGTCGCCGTTGGGGTCGGCTTTACGGCCAAACCGGACAGGACAGTAGCAGTGGAAGAATTGCTGGAAAAACGAACTACAGGAGAGCCACATCCACATACCGGCGTTTACGGACCAGTCGGCATCCAAGAGAAGTTCGTCGAATACCTGGTGCAGGATCATGGGTTTGTTATAAAAAAAATCCATGTAACATTGAGATAAGACGACTATTACCAACCGGCTGAATCTTAACAAATCCTATACGATATATGTATACCTTCATCCCCTCCTCCCAGGATAACCAGAGATCCCCTCTGGTCAGGAAACACGCGACTGCATGTCTCGTCAGATGATGAATCCAGCCTTCCTCTCGGAGCTGAGTCATAATTGCATCGATCCAGGGAAACCCTGTTTGACCCTGTCGTGGAGATTTATCTGTGTAGCCACTATACAGGCGACCAAATTTTGTCGTATAGCAAACTCACGTTCGCCCACTTGGCGAGCGCCTCGGCATTCTTGTCCCACGGTATCTGAACGCAAATCGGGTTACCCTGCATCCTGTCGAAGCTCGGATTCCGCGTAGCGGCGCAGTAAAAAAATTCCCGCCACAGCAGCTGCCCGTGAAGCGACAATGGCGGCACGGCTTTCTTAATCTGCGAAATTGATCACCACCTCTCGTTATGTACCTTTTTAATCATCCACATTTGTGTTTACCCCAGAAACAGACACGCAAAACCTTTTTGTACAAGTCCGTGAGCTGGTAGAAAAAGAGTCTCGTGCTGAGACAGCCGAAACGGAGATAAGGAGAAAGGCCTGTCTGACTCGCGAGAAGCGATTGCGGGGTCATTTTGGGACGGCCGAAGCTTGCCACCCAATATCTACGTGCGAGGTGATACTCAAGCCTCACCAGGGCTTCAGTCTCGCCGCCGATCCAAACAGGAGGCAGCAAATTCTCGGTCTCGAAGCCTGAAAGAATCTGCGATGCAGGCGATCCCTTCTCATATTCCCATCGCAAAGGGCAGTGGTTATTTATCGGTAAACATTAGGGTGGTTCTTATTTTCGTCAGATCAGAATTTCTTTGTGCTTACCTCCCAAAAGTAATCAAGCATAGAAAAAAAATTGGCCGCAACCCAGAATTTGTCCAATTACTCTAACACGCCCCGCCAAACAGTCGAATTTTTACATGGAAAATGCATTTGAAATTTTTTTAAGAACTGTTGATTGCTTTAAAACAGTGCATCATAAAAAAAATTTCTGTGCCTATTTTTCAAGAAATTTGTTGCTCTATAAAAGAGATGCTTTGAAAAATTTTCGTAAATCTAATATTTTCACGTTATTAGCGAAAAAATTAAGACAGTTCTTCGCTGATAACGTGATAAATATTAGATGTACGACAATTTTTCCGAAATATCTTTTTTGTAGAGTATTCATACAAAATGGTCGCAGGAAATTTTTCCATAATACATAGTGTTAAAGTAATCAACAGTTGCCTTCGAAAAAACTTCAAATGCACGCATTTTTCCATATAATAATTCCGCAACTTGGCGGGGCGTATTAGAGTTCTCGGACGAATTCGGCGTTGCGGCCAATTTTTTTTTTTTTTTCTATGTGATTAGTTTTGGGGGGTGAGCGCAAAAAAATTTCGACATGACCAAAATAAGAACTACCCTGATACACATACCTAGCTCCTCTAGAGTGGGCACGCCGTACACGTCGTTGTGATTCACCATGATAGGCGTGTAAGCTCCAGTCGTGAATTCGGAAGTTACCAAAGCCTCGGGCGGTGGCGGTGGGTCCATCGCGGCTGCGACGTTCTGGAACTGGTGATAAGTCAGAGGCGCCTTTCCTCCGTTCTTCTCGATGATACTATAATGAGAAATTATTGAAAACACTGGACGCGCATAGAATTACTCGCGGTTTGTCCAATGCCATGATACAATTATTCACCTGTCCAGTTTGTAGAGCGTGTGGGACACCCTCTGCACCACCGATATGCCCATTTCCTCGCAGAGCGTCGTTATGTTCTGGTTGAGAACCCGTCCGAACGGCTCGGGATCCTCTTCGAAGGTGAGATCCGTGGTGCCCCACTCTTTAAAGAGTTTTGGTAACACGTCGGCTGGTTGTCCGCGAATAACGAAAAGCCGGGAGTTTAGCTTCCACAAAGACCGGTCGAGGTCCTCCAGACACTGCAGCAGGAACCTAGGGCAGTCGCAACGTGTAAACCGAGATTCTTTAGCAAAGGTGTGCTCAATGCATCTCTCCAATACGGATAATATCATACCGCCACTTGTTAATGCCGACGTTGGTGCTGCCGGCGAACCACGGGTCGAGAACGAACACGCACCGGAAGGTCGTGGCGCCTGTAAGTCCCTCCCGAAGGGCCGGATTGTCATGGAGTCTGAGCCCCTTCCGGAACCAGTGGACGGTGTGCTTCTTGCCGTCCCTCCGGAACGGTTTCAGACCCCCATGCTGGGCCTTCTCACCGTCGGTCATCTTCTCCACTAGGTCTCGGTGGGCGCTTACAACGTTACGTGGAATTCCACGATTGTGCTTATTTTTTCGTTCGGTTGAACTGCACCTACTGCAGGTTTATATATCTTTTGCGCAATACTGTAGCACATGGGTGCAAGGTGGACGGTAATTATTTATTTTCGATTCAATAAAACCTGCGATAGCATAATTATCAGTTATTTGAAGTTATTCTCAGATATGTGTGATAAATCCAGCGCGCAGAACAATATACCTATAATTGTATAATGGAATCTAATTAATTAATTGTAATGTCTTTATACATACCGAGACATCAGAATAAGTCTATGGTTCAGAGTCGTTACGTTGCGCATCCACGTAATGTCCCGGTATGTATAAAGACATTACAATTAATTAAGTAGATTCCATTATACAATTAAAGGTATATTGTTCTGCGCGCTGGATTTATCACTGATAACTGATAAATATACTATCGCAGGTTCTATTAAGACGAAAATAAATAAATACATAAATATTTGTTATTTGGTAAATATATTCTTAGATCTCTATTATATACATAACAAATATCTAGAAACGAATACGACGCGCTAAAATTATAGCTCAATCGTCATGTTGACAGTAGCGCGATACAGATTAATTGTAAGGTTGAGAAAACGTGACCCTTCGGCGAAGGGGACCATGTATATTGAGCTGCAGATTCTACGTTACGTGTCTCCCTTATAATTTTGTACTGACCCTTCTCTGGGAGTATAATTATAGGTACAACACTTTTAGACGACAGGTAAATACGTCTTTCCATGGCTTCTTCAGTTATTAGCTATGGATTTTTGCAGTGAATTCATTCCGATCAATGTAAAGGTACAGTTTTTATCGTAGTTATAAATACTTTTGTAAGCGCCTTCTAATTTTGGAGTTGCTTGGTGCGTTATTATCATAACATCTCCAGATTTGTGTGTAAAATTTACCAAAATCTGAAGTGATTTGATTATCAGTTTGAACGTACTGCAGTAACTCAAATATATTTATTTCAAATATTAGTCAATTAAAAGTAGGCTGATCAGTGAATGACGTTAATATTTTAAGTTTTATACAGTGTCGTAGAATCTGATGTTGCCGGACTTGGTACGGAATTCTTCCTAGATATACATCGCATCGAGCTTTCTCTGACAGAGCGCTTACAATTAGTTACTAGATACGGTGTACCGCATAACTCGATATTGTCAAATTCTCAAATCTTTACACGCACCTACATGCGTTAAGAAGGCTGTGCCCTTAGTACGTATGCTTATAATATAGTCGTCGTTTCAGGGCATGGATCACGTGTTTTTAAATCAAAATAACATTTGTACATTTTCTTTTTTATCACAATTCAATCACAAGTATTAGCTAGAAAGAGTTGGCCAAAAATTGTCCAATACCCAACTAATATGTACTTTGGTCGGAAAAAAAATTGATTGTAATTTTCCGAACCGTGGCGAATTTTTCCAGGTCGCAAATGTATCTCACACCCAGTTTTCAGAGACTGAAAATTTACAAAAAAATAGCTAAATAATTTTTTACTCACGACAAACGATTAATCCGTTACAATAGATCGTAAAATGATCCTGCGAGTAAGGTCACGATATTGTAGATGAGAAAAAGCAACGTCTCGCTTTTCAGTGTTTTAGTTTCCTAGTTAACTGCGGCTCGTGAATTTTTTTTTTTCTTTCTTTCATCAATCAGCTTCTGCACAGGAAAAAAATATATGTCGCAAATCGTCGGTCGACGTTACAGCTGGGATACCAGCAAATTACACGAACACTAAGAGTATGGAGATGTGTTGACGGGGTACTGACGCATTTCTCGGTCGCCGTGACTGAGCCAACTGAGCTTACCTGCAGAGCGACGTTGTTCACCTCCTGGGTTACGGGGGACGGCGGGCGCCGCGAACCACGCCGCATGCAACGTGACCGCAGAAATTATGCTGGGTGATTCGTTGACCGGGTCACGTGGTGGGAGCTCGGCACGTTGCCTTCGCCGTGGTCGGTCGACGCCGTCCTTTCGTTCCAACACATGTAATATACAAGAACTGAGATCTACGGCAATTTATTGCAACACAATATAAAGCAGGCCCCGCACGGGCAAACAATGCTACTCAATTGTTGTATGCAATGCTATTTATTTTTCCACAAGAATAATAACATCAGCGGAAAGTATTTCGCCTTTGGGCTGCTCCGTTCGTCCAGATTGCATTATATGCGTTTTCCAAATTTGTTTGCTCGACCTACTGCAGTTAGATATTTTACCTGTATACGATTGCAAGCGTATATATATAGCGAGCTAAAATCTGCGCCAATCCTTGAAGAAAGTTGCAAAATAGACATACCGCGATATAGGTATACATTGTGCGACATGTTCCAAACTTGTACCATTTAGCGATTTGATCATGCAATTGTATGAAATAGGCTATACATTAGAGTGTTGACGAATTTTTTCCGTTTCACCCTCCAAATCAACTTCAAAGAATTCAAATATAATTGCCTAATTTTTTCACATTCTTACCTCAACTCTAACACGTGCCACCAAGATGGTGGATTTCCTCATTTAAAATACACGTGTTTCGGACACATCTTAGCTGATATTTTATTGTAAAAGTAATAATGTTCAAATAAAATCCATAACTGGAAGGTTTTAGCGGGCATTAGTGCTACTAACTGAGAAAAAATTCACGTCATCATCAAGCAATCTAGACGAAGTGCACACCCTCGAAATCTCATTTTTCTTTTTATTTAAAGGAAGTGCAATTTGTCTAGATTACCTGGTATGATGATGTGAATTTTTTCTCAGATAGTAGCACTAATGCCACTAAAACCTCACAGATACGGATTTCTTTGAACATGATTACTTTTACAATAAGATATATGCTCAAAATGTGTCCGAAACACGTGTATTTTAAATGGGGAAATCCACCCTCTTGGTGGCACGTGTTTGAATTGAGGTAAATATCTGAAAAAATTAGGTAATTGCTTTTGAATTATTTGAAGGTAACTTGGGGGGCGAGACGGAAAAAAATCGTAAACACAGTATACAAGCGACACTCTAGGGTTTCGTCATTCTGCGGAAAAGTGTACATTCCATAAAAAGTAACTTTATTATAAGTGAATTGATGAAATAAAAAGTTATGCGATATGTACTGACATTGTAAAATTGGATACATAGGTAATATAGAAAACCTGACCTTATACTTGAAACAGATCGAGAGATATAACAGTCCGCAAAGTATTCATGACTATCTGGGCAAATTAAATCCACCTGTGTATAAGCAATTGACACTGCTTTCGTCATAAACCTTACAAAATGCAGGTCATAAGAAGTAGCAAAACAATGCCTACACACTGTAGGCGGATTCCCTCGCGTTAATACTGGGCTACAGTGGACATGGACAAGAAGACCCTATGCAAGAGATACATGCATGTGTAAATACGAAGTAATTCAAGTCGGATCGAATAGCACGTCGAGTGATAAAAGAATAAAGACCAGGAGGATCAGAGGGTATAGCTTTCATAATTTCCTCCATCAAAAATAATCAGGATCCGCTCGGAACGGCGGAACGAGGACCGCGGTAGCCGCCATCCCAGTTTTAAGCGTTCCTTCTGCTATCCCGAGCAGTTGAAAAAGTTGAGAGAAAAACTCGCGATGGAAAAATGGCGACGTATTTGAAACCAACGTCAAAATTGTTTGACCTTCCTTCGCGCGCGTCCGCGGAATTGAATCTTGCCGACTTGATGTGCCCCGTGTGCAGGGGAATCCTGATCGAGCCTGTGACCCTTCCTTGTGCCCACAGCCTCTGCCTGAGGTGCCTCAACGGTACGATACAGCACAACAGCCTAAGCTGTCCCCTCTGCAGAGTCAGAGTAGGTTCCTGGCTAAGGACGGCTACCAAGTCGGACACTCTCGTCAACGGCCAACTATGGACGCTGATCAAGACCAGGTTCTCCAAGGAAATACAAGCTAAACACGACGGCGTTGACACTGACCTCGATTCCGGTAGGTCCTGACTCCACAAACAAACATAACCTCTAAATTATATCTCATTCAAAAATAAGTTGAGTCTTAATTTTCTCACCCTCGGCCAGCCTGCTTGCTCCACAGCTTCGCTCTTGGATCTCATGCATCTCTCCAGCTGTCCTATCTCGCTTCGAATTGTAATGCAAATAAGCAATCTTGTATCGCAACTGACAATAACGCCAATTCCCCCTCCCACTTCCATTTTGTAAACAAACCAGTTTAAAATGTCCATTATTTTTCCTTCATTAGGATTTGGAAGGACAAACAAAATTTTGAGCGCAGCTGGTGAGATTCGGCGGGAATACGAGGCGCAACTCGAACTTGCAGAAGAGGAAAGAAGGCGGCTACGAGAGGCGGAGCGAATTGCGAGCGAGGCGTTGATTCACAAGATACAGGCAGAGGAGCGGCAACATATCACACGGTTGGTCAAGGATCGCGCAGTCGCAAAAGATTTAGCGAAGAGACATACTGGAGACAAAGTCAAGGTGAGGGAGAAACATGCCGACGAGCGAGAAGCTGGATGCGACAGAGAGATGCAAATCGCCAAGTCGACTGCGACTGAGTTGACCAAGTTGACAGAGCGAGTAGAGTGGAATTCGAATATTGCTCTGATCTCTAAACTGCGCGCGGAAAGGTATGCCTCCGATGGAAAAGCAGGCATGTCCAATTCCCATAAATGCCCTGCAGACAAGTTCCAGTCCCCAAAATGCGACCAGCTCACGAGCCCTACAAGTAAGTCAACCAAACACCAAGTCGCGACCAAGATCAGGTCACTGCCAGCCCAGAGCTATGTGTCCAAGCCCAGCTGCTCGACTTCGAAGATCTATGGCACTCAGAGCAAGGAGGAGCTCCATGTGCCCAGCGACGTCTTAAACAGGAAACCGAAAAGTCTCGGTGTTGAGGTTTGCTTGGCGACTGGCGGGGATGACCAGCGCATTGGAAGTGCAGAGAGTAGCTGCAGCCATGACAGCATAAACATAGAGATACACCATTTCAAACCCATTAAAGCAATGCCGAGGACACCACTAGGAGTAACGCCAGGTAATTTTTAATGCTGGATGTTAAATTATCATCACATGTTATTGAAAAAGAACTGGATAGTAAACAATGCAAGGCTTACAGTTGGAAATCGTTTTCAGATGGTTGCCCAATTGACCCAAAGCTGATCAGAGTTGTCGCCACATTGCAACAAGTACAAAACGCCATTCCCAAACCTCCAGTAGCAATGGAGTTGAAACGATTGTCGACATGGTCCTACAGCGCGTTCAAAGGTAATGTTTTATTCTGTGTCTACCCACATCATTTATACTGTGACACATTCCATCCGAACTATACAATAAATTTGATTTTTCAGGAAAAACGAAGAAAATGTTGAAACTAGAGCATCGTCCAACCACTAGCAATGTTGTGAAAGATGAACCGGAAAGCAGACCATCAACATCACACTGTCCGAACCAACCACAGCCAAATCCGAGCAAATTAGCAAAATCTCAGGTGTCAGAGACAGTCCGCAGGCTGGATTTGTCCACAGAAATTCCATATGATGGTAATAAAAACTATGCAAAAAACATAAACAGGATAATAAACGGTACTAAGGTGAGCAAGAAGTTGATCCTCGATGAGGACGTGGCACTTTCAATGGCACATCAAAAGTACGACAGCCCAGCAAAGTTCAAGCGGAGGAAACATTGCTCGTCCAGCAATGACCGGGAGGAAACGAATACAGACCAAAAAACGAACAACTCCGGAGACGAGGCGTCAAGTTCAAATTCCTCCAGTAACAATTCTTGGTCTCTCCCGTTGGATGGCCCCAACGAAGCCGTCGAAAATATTGCTGAGAGGATAAAAAAACGGAAGATGTCCCGCGGTGTTAAGAGTAAACTGCAGAAAACGGAAGCGCCTGAGAAGCAGCGTTGCACGGCTACCGAAAAAAAGAGTGCGACCGTACGAAAACCGCTCACAGAGACGACTAAGTCAGCTGCGAAGCAAACGACCAACGCGAGACTTGGTGCCCAGCAGAAGAAAGGCAGGTGTACCAGATCCGAGGACGAGGACACCGATTCGCAGGTTGATTCGGAGTCTGTGGTTGAGACGGGTGCGATCTACGGTAGCAGAAAGTCTACAAGAACCTTGACCAGAAGCGGCGGGGAGTTGAAAGGCGAAAAAACTACGACGACGAAATCCCACCAAGAGTCTGAAATGCAATGTTCAGACCTAGAAGAAGAAGCGGGGGAGGAGGAGGATGAAGATGAAGAAGTACAAGAGCAGCGGCGGATAGAGAGGCTGCTCCTGCAGGAGAAAAAGGATTTTGAGCTCGCCCAGAGGCTGCAGGCAAAGTTCGACGAGATGGAGAGGATCTCCGGGCGTACTCGAGGTTCTCGGCGCAGTCGGTTCAACTCGAGGAACATCGAGCAGGTCCTCGCAGTTGACGGCGTCGGCATCAGAGACCGATTCAGCAAGCAGCTGCGCATCCAAGGGAAGGAGACTTCCATGCTGGAAAACGAAAAGCGCCGTGTGACTCGAAGACGGTGTGTCTAATGACGAAGATCACCGCGAGTGACGTTCATTGGCAACTTGAAAAGCGCATTGATTGGCAGGGGAGACGAGAGACCGCGGTACACATACTTCGTCTAATTCCTTGCCATACATACGCACATAGATGTATCGCCGGTGTACCGACAGCGGCGTGAATTGATTTTTATTGTGTTAAATAGATTATTACCGTACGCATGTTAGTTGACTATACAAGGTAAAAGATTGAAAATTTTATTGAAGGATATCGTTCGGCTCACTGGTGGTGTCGCAAAAAAGAAAAAATGGATGTGCGTCATCCGGACAATAGTCGAACGGTAACTAATGAACCTGAACTTTATAAGTTGCGGTGAATATTGCCATTCGGCAGGGAAGGTTATACTGTCTTAAAATTCCTGAAAAAAGCAGATGAATACATTTATGATGGCGTATATGTTGGGTTTTCGGATGAACTCCGAAATCTAACAATAAATTTCAACAAAAGTGCAACTTGTACATAAGAGTTCCCTCGACCCTGATGCAATCGCAGCTTGCATACATATTATATGAACACGACACATATGTCTCATTTTCTCTCTAAACACTATATTATTATAGACTTATAGCGTGATAGTTATATTATGCGTAGTGAATGTAATATAAACTGAACGTTGAATAACAAGTAGCACGTTGGAGGTGTTGGGATTTTGAAGAGGAAACCGAAAGCCAATGAGAATTCAACGTTACTTTCATTTCAGGCTCAAACCGGTATCTGCGGATTTATCGTGATATACCACCCTTGGGACACCATAAATTCGCACGGTAGTTGTGTTTTACCCTTTCTCCCTAACGCAACGCCTATATAGGAGAAATATGATATATTTTTTAGTAAGAACAGTGTGTAATAATGAGGAGATTTAAGTTGTACATGGAATGGACTTAGAATCGGTCAATTTCTGCGATTATGCGTGTACGTATAATATACGATGTAGGATCATATTGTAATCATGTGGAAGTGGTGAGGTAACGGTTACTACCGTAAACAAACATTTTTTTAAATGAAAAAAGAAAAAAATAATAAATATACGGAATAGCTTCCAGGCAGCATTTTAGGTATGCAAATATAGCAGATAATTATATAGATAATCATCAGCCAATTGTCATCTTGTAAGGATGTGCAAAATAGAATTAATCGATGCAGCCCGTTATCTTCGTCGCTTTCTGCTGTATCGTCGAGGACACGCAAGCTGTATATCATGCAAAAGGTGATTCGTAGCCACGCGTTGTATCCGTCGCAGATTCATCCCCTGTGCAACGTACCATACTTTCGTACTACATACCTATGTGCAACAAAAAACGCAGGTAAATCTAACACGAGATGCTTTATTTTCCATCCTAATAAATTTAACTGCGGTTGACTTTAAAAAAATCATATCCTCTTTCTTTTCAAATTAATATTATTTCCGAGTATTACAAAGGTATATATATATATATATATATATATATGTGTGTGTGCGTGTTCTATAGAGTGGCTCACCGGAAAAAAAATGATATTCAATATGCATTCCTCATAAAACTGTTATTTATGATGACAAAAATCCCCTGCAAATTTGAGCTCGATCGGATAAGATTTAGAGGTCCTGCTTTCGAGGTTTCGTTTTTACATTGAAATAATACGTAAAAAAAATGCTTACCCGAATTCATTGTCGATTTCGTGTGAAAATATAGACGAAAATGAAAAATATCACGAGACCTTTTTCGTTATAGGTAACAGGATATTTTAGAAACAGAAAATGATAAAAACCTTTATTTATTCTGAATTCAATACAATTATCTTTGATTTTTCACTTTTGTCAGTTTTAAGTTACAGTAATTCTCGAAATATGCAAAATTGAATAACATATCTAGAGACTTTTTTTGTACTAAATATTATTGACTACAAAAAAGGTCTCTTGATATTTTTCATATTTGTCTATATTTTCACCCTAAATGGACGGTGAATTAAATTAAGCATTTTTTTCATGTTTTACTTAATACGCTGTAAAAATGAAAACTCGAAAGCTGGACATCGAAATCTTATCCGATCGAGGTCAAATTTTCAGGAGATTTTTTTTCCATCATAAACAACAGTTTTATGACGAATCCGCACTGAAAAAAAAATCTTTCTTTTATGAACCGCTTTAATATATATATATATATATACACACACACACACACACAATATCGATTCTATCTGTGTATGTAAATATTTTCATCGTCTCTTATAAATATTATCGTGCAAAGACATGTACATGTGTAATGTGCATTAATAAAGTTTATTTTTGTTTTAATGATACATGTGTAACGGGCAGATGCGCTCTAAGCTACTACAAACGTGGGCATTACACGATACGATAGATTCGACACTAGGCTGAAGTATTCGAGTCCTCACACGCCGTCTCCTTCGCGTCAAGACAGCAAATCGGTTCCGGGCTCTTTAGCCCGGTGAACTTCCACTCGTCTTTGCTGCCGCAGGATCTCGCGAAGACGGCAGGTGTCAGGTTGCTCACAAGAGCGCCAAACTTCTCGCAAATCATTGCCGGTGCCTTGTCCTTTGCACCTTGAGCCTGCGTTGCAAATACAATTTATTTCATCAAAACGGTATTTGTCATTTTACTCTTATTCATTTTCCATGGGAACTCAAGCGAAACGAACATTCTTCTAAGTTCCGACGTTATTTGTTTCACTCAAGTATAATGTTTACCAGAGCCACGCAGAGTTGGGAACAGATCTCAGCCCCCTCCTCGTCACAGCTCACGTTGTACTGCAGCGATTGCTCGATTATTGGCGTTTGACTGTTCATCGGAAAGACTGCACAGTTGCATCCACTTTGGGCCGCTTGCGCTTGGCTAAAAATAACATTTGACAAGTTTTCGAAAATTATACGTACATTTAGATACATGTATGTATCTTGTAAAAAGTACATGGACACGGACTTACACAGCTGATACAACGATGTGAAATATAGTTACGACGAAGATGAGATACTTGGCCATTTTTTGTGACGTTGTAAGGACCTTAGGTTGATAACCAGCCGGTAATATGCGGCCCAAGCGGTCTGATGCAGTCTGGAATAGCGAGATGCCATGATTACCTTATATATCAGCGGTAGCTACCCGGATTAAATTCTGCATTACTGTTTATTTAATATAACTTGATTCGAGAAAGTGATTCCAGTACATGATATAGCTCAAGTATCACAATGGTTGTTTGATTGTTTGGATTGAAAAACGAACTGTGAAAAGGTGATTCCAGTGCGTGGAATTATCTCTGTATCTTATATTATGTGTGTTACCGGTTTCTGACTGCGGGTGCAGCCTCGTATACACAACGTTTGAACGAGTAATACGATCAGTTCAGTATTTGAATTCTCAATATCAATTCAGCACATTCAAAACTCTGCAGTCAATTCTTATTCTTCTGTTTATGCATTTTAAATCCCCAGCTGGCAAACTTGCGCCTTGCAAAAATCATTCCCTGATAAGGAAGATTAGAGTTGGTTGCGTGGTGCCCAGAATATTTTCCTGAGCGACTCGCTTGGAATATAAAGGAAAATTTGAGTCACAGTCTGTTGGTAGACAAAAACTTACCCAGAAATTGCCAGCAGGTCTTGAGGCTCCTTCAGCTCGATTTAGATCAGTGCCATGTCAACTACAACCCAGGTAGCGTTCTGTCACAAATTCACGTAATAGCCATCACCTGGACGCATGCATGACTCTGCCGGCAGACCACTATGTTTGTCTGTTTCCGCAGTTGTAGGAAGACTTGCATATGTGAGCTTTCGAAAGAAGCTTGCTGCAGATTTGCGACAAATGACATGTTACGCTCTACCGCTTAAAAAAAAAAGTATCTCCGATCACTGAGCCACTTCACCATAAACGTTCTGATTAACATGCAATCAGCATTTTCCCACCATTTTTCTACAGCTGTTCACTATAGCGCTGTTTTCACATACATAAACGTGCATCAATCAAGCTTATGTACGAATCTCATTATAGTTTGTGCATTCGTGAGAAAGTAACAAGGAAGAACCGTTGAATTGCCACCTGTATGTAAGAAGTCGAAATATATCTTCTTCTTCCCGGTGGCTATTCCCCAATCGAGGATGTGCCAAAAAGTCGAAGTATATCCGTGAGCAGACTCGTGCATGTCTGTCGTTCGGGCTTGCATGATCGGATGCTACAGGAAATACTACGTCGGAACCGCTATAACTGCTTGCAGAAGGCGTTTGTTCGGTTTTACATTTCCTGTGCTGAAATTGTGGTGAACGTCAAAGAATTGTTTTCGTCAATTTTGGAGTTGAATTTAACCGTCCAACACTGCTGCTCAGCTGACAGGACCCAGGTAACATTTCCCGTAGCATCAGAACGTGCATGACTGTAATCGGCAGTGCTGTACGACAGAATTGGGCATAATGGTTGCATGCTACTGCAGTGTCGGTTAAACCGGTCAAACGACAGGTATGCGTGGGTCCACTCGTTGATACACTTCGACTTTTTACATACAGACTTAAAAATTTCGATCAGCTCGATTATCCCCGTGAGGAGACGCGAAACCGCGTCCACCGCCAACCGCCTCCAACGATCACCGCGTTCACGGCCAACTACCTCCAACAACCACCGCCAACCACCCCCGAACATCTCCTACCACCTCCGTCCTCCTCATACACCTCGTCCTTCTCCTCCTTCTCGTGCTCCTTGGTCACCCCCAACCACTTCTGACCACCTCCGCCAACCACCTCCAATTGTCATCTCATGTGCCGTAGTCATATCAAACTAGGAAATGGTGTAAAGAACTTAACGGAGTCGTGAATTTTTTTCAATAGGTACAGGTAGGCGCCGCCAGTAACATGTTATAATGTTGGTGAATCGATTTAGTCGGAGGTTTCAAAAATGTCCATCAACTGGCCGACATTCGTGTTTTTGTTTTTTGTCGATTATCTCGCTTCGCGTTGGTCGTCCAAAAAAAAGTTCCACGAGGCTAAAGCTAGCAGCCAGAATTAGCAGCCAATTCTTTTTTTGGTACATCGATAGTAAAATGATGTGCGAATTAAAAATAATTCTAGTTTTTACATTTCAGACAAGAAATACGCACTTTATCTTTCCTGCCGATTCCAGACTGAAGCGACTAGGCCCTTCGATGGTCAGCCGTTGCCTAAAGATATATTTTTCAGTTAACGGGTCAGCTAATAACGCTGCCGTTCTGCGACAGTTGGATGATAAAAATTTTTGCTCGTACCTTTCAAATGTGTTAAAATTCACTCGAAGTTTTAAGAAGCTTCGTTCTTTCTCTCCTTATCAAAAAACAAAAAATCGCCGACAATCACCTTTTTAGGTCTTTAAATCAGGACGCTGCGTTAAATACTATCCAACGTAGATACTTCACTTGCGAATAGCTAAAACAGCGTTTCGATTCTATGCCTACGAAAATTAAAGATTGAGAGAGAACCTGAAAAGTTGTTGGAATAATTATGAATGTTATTGAATACATCGAGCGCGTGTCGAGTAGAATCCCATTTCGAAATGAATAATTCTTGTATTTTCATATTATAGACGTATTATTGTAGATAATCTAGTTTGTCGCCTGGGAAATTATAAAATTTATCGTATGCATCACGTATTAATCGTAAATGGATCATATATATTAATTAATATCGTACATGGACCGCATATACATACCTATATACTTTTTGGTCTCTGCATCATTATTACATCTGATCTATTATTATTTATGATCTATGTATACATTCTTCTCTCAGGTACCTATACTTTAATTAAATCACTGTTTTGCTACGAATTTTGGAAGAAATTTATTTTCGGTATTAATTTCTTGTATCGCCGACAAGTCGGTAACGCTGTAAGTCGGTAAGTACACACAGGCTAAGTATTGGCTTGGGCTTACCATTGCGAAGACTGTGGTACTTGGAAGGTTAATGCAGCCAGCATTACAAGTGCATGTCTAATATTAATATGAATTTAGCCGACAAACCATCAATGTAATATAATATAATTAATGAAATCATTCGCAGTTCGTCTGTAGATGATTGTAGTGCACTTATAATTGTTTGATAGTGAACCCATGTTTCTAAAAAAATAATAAAAAATTCTACAAGTATCTAGCCGACAGTCATACATAAATTTGAATATTTTCAATAAATTCCATCACATATCGATAGAGAATTTTTGGTAGTGTAATAATTTATTGTTGGAATTGTTTGATAATCAACACCTTGTTCTGATTTATTAAAATTACAAAATTGCGTTAAAGTTCGAGTTATGACGTCAACATTGGGCGACAGCCACCTTCCGCGTTTTTCATACGTAATGGGGTGTGTGTTTTCCGTTATGCCCTCGCCGTACGTAGGCCGAAAGATTAGAATAAGTTTGGCTATATGATGGAAACACCATCATTGACCAATCAGAGTATTTTTGCTGCTGTAGCATCCTGCTGTTTGCTGCTCGTGAACAAGCAGCTTTATAATCGGTCTCCCTTATTGTCGGCTAGTTCCGCGTTGTACTGTCGTTTTGACTGTGTTGCGCTAGTAGTCACTTTGCCTGGATGTTCAACATAACCGTGCAAACGATATAAACAAACGGAATTTAAAATACGTTCGATTTTCAAATATGGATTAACAGTATGGTTATTTTAGTTCCCATTTCAGGAAAATCGACTGTGACCACCTTAATAGGTTAAAAACTTTAAAAAAAAAAAACAAGACCGAAAACTACCAGCGCCACAACGGTGAAGGCACCTACTAGTGGGCAATAGGAGGGCGCGATATTGCCGGGAGTTGCCAGTCCTCCAATATACGTCGGTAGTTCTTACCGATATACGTCGGTTGGTTCTCACTATTCACGGGTTGTTTTGTTCATCATTTTATCGGCCTGTCTAGACTGTGCGCATTCAGTGGTGTCGCGAGTCAATTGAACATGGCCGAAAACAATGGCAATAGTTACTGACTCGAATTTGTTGTATCCCTTGCACACTTGTCAGTACCGAAGCGGAAGCCTCTAATAAAACCTGAAAGCTAACTCGTTTGTCCGACTGCAAAGTGAGTAATCGTCGCTCCTGTGGGACATCCCCCATCTCGGGCCTCCGCCCCCTCGATCCTTGTTATTGAGTTCTTCACCCCAAATACGCAGGTATGTACATACACCAGATGCACTCACGCAAGCATTGCGGCGAGGTTCTCGATTTTCGAATCAATTAAAAAAAGCTGCCGGTTCACAGGGGTGGTCAATTCGCAACCGTCTTTGGCTCTCCTTCCTTTCCGTCAACCTTAAACTTTTTGCGTACCCTAACCGATATCTGTTGTACGCGTTTCTTTCGTCTTCGTCAGAATCATCCAGAATCCACTTTCCTTCGTTGCTCTGTATCAATTTTTTCTGGTTGCTGTTCACCTGGCTCAAGTTCCTACCCTCGCTGCATTGATAATCTAACCCCCCAGCTTCACTAATGCCAACAAAGTCTCCTGCTTTGCTTCCTGTGTTATACTCGGTTTGTTGTATTTCGCTTAACCATAATCCGACGAGATAGAGTGTAAATTATCAGAGTTTACTGTTTTTATTTCAGCGGATTCTTTCCGTACATTATGCACAGCGACTACCCATCGACAGGCGCTGTCCCCATGATGCGAAATTGAATAAGAAAAGGTCGTAACTGCTTGATCGAGCCAAGGTGAGAGATGTGGCTCTGATAAGCAAGGTCAAAATAGGTGCTGCGAGGAATGTGTATATGTTGTTAATTTCAATGAGTCCTGGACATTGCTCCAGATCCTTATACTCGTTGTCCAACATTTCAGGTGGCTGATATTATGGCAACTGCTATTCAAAAGAATGGCATGAAACACCTGACGAACGGAGCACTAAATCACGTCGACAATGTCAGCAGTCTGGAAAGGGCAGGAATGCACCCGGACAGCAAGGATGTTATGCTCGCCGAGGAACAGGAACAGCCTGAGATACAGGGGGACATGGAAGTTCGCGAGACTGAGGCTGCTGAAATGGAGGCCCCCGAGATAGACATTGTGATAAACAACGTAGTGTGCAGTTTCAGCGTCAGATGCCACCTTAATCTGCGCAAGATTGCGCTTGAAGGATCAAACGTCGAGTACCGGAGAGAAAATGGGGTAGCTGCTCTTCTCGAAAATAATTTTACTATGATTATTCTTATTGATAGATCAAGACATTCTAAAAACTTTTGACCAACTTGTTACACAGATGATAACCATGAAACTGCGCCGGCCTTATACGACTGCATCAATATGGTCATCAGGCAAAGTGACATGCACAGGAGCAACAAGCGAGGACCAAGCAAAGATCGCAGCCCGACGTTTTGCCCGCTCCCTGCAGAAGCTTGACTTCAAAGTCCGCTTCAACAACTTCCGGGTAGTCAATGTCCTGGGGACTTGCTGTATGCCATTCGCCATAAAGATCACATCATTCTCTGTCCGGCACAAGGATATTGCGGAGTAAGTTTGACGATATTTGAGGCTCACAATCAGAAGCTTGTACAATCCCCAATCTTCTGTATATATAGTCCTAACATTTGCATACCTTCTTCAATCTTTCCGCAACAGTTACGAGCCAGAGATTCATCCTGGAGTTACATACAAACTGAAGGAGCCAAAGGCCACTCTCAAGATATTCTCAACGGGAAGCGTTACTGTGACTGGTTTGTACTTAAGTATAAACAATAGTAACAGTAAGATTGGTTGCGTTCAATTTAGGGATATCTCGACATATAGTATGTTCAAAAAAAGCTTGGACTATTGATAAAATTAGTTACGTGATGGGTAACTCTGCCTTTATCATTCTGAAAAACTTTTTACTTGTATCTCAGCAATCACCTTATTGCAGCTCCAAGCGTAGCGGCAGTACAGGCAGCGATCGAACACATCTTTCCACTAGTCTACGAGTTTCGCAAGGAACGAACCCCGGAGGACCAGCTCGCCCTGCAAATCAAGAAGCGGGGCCTGGCGGGAAACAAGCGGACCGGCAATTGCACCGGTGCCTTTCCACCGGAGGTAGTGCCGGTGCCGGATGATGACGCGATGGGCTCAGATGACGAAGGCGACGCCAGCGACGCAAGCTGGAACTGATCTGCCTTTGTCGCCTGAGAGTGCTAGCTCGCGTTTCTCAGAGACAACACAAATACGATGTGCTATTTTAATGTGTGTCGGACAATCGCGCCAGAGCGGAGCAGTAGCCGTGGCAAAGTGGCAAGACCGTGGTGTGCATAATTTATGTTGTTTTGAGCCAATGCGTGACTGACGAAAAAGAGAAAGAGAGTGGGTGGTTTGGAAGGGAAAGAGAAGTAGAGAAATAGAGACAGAGAGGAGAGAAAAGAGTTGGGAATGCGCGTACGATATCGCGATGCTTGACTCATGGCTCCTGCAATTCTTAAGGGTAAAGGAGTGCAAGGTAAAAGCTCAGATGACTAGTCGAGTGTGTTGTATTCGAATTAAGTTCTTTCAATCAATTTACTCGATAATCATACGATCCAAGGGGCTGCATTGGTGCTTGCTGACTTAGCTGGCCATAAATGAAACTGTGGTGTTTCGTCTTACGACGCCCAGTCAATGCAAATGTCAAGAAAATTTGTGACGCTCCCCCATGCGTATTATTATAGTTTTTATTTTTTTTTTTTGGTTTCCTGTAATAATCTACCGTGCCAAAGATGGATGTTCAAAATTGGAGGCAAAGTTATTGTTTTTGTGTAGAACATTACTTGTACAGCTGAAGATTTTGTTCATTATAAGAATAAGTTTTCTCATTATCCATACGTCCTCGCTTTTTTTCGTAATTACAAACAGTGATCAGTCGATTGCAATTGTTTAGCAAAAAGTATGGAAGCCTATAGTTTCTTTTGTAAAATTGTAATTCCAACTGGCACTCGCTACCTTTGCTTGTAACGATACGTCGTTGCACCGGCTCATGGGCATAGAAAAACTACCAAAATTTAAATCTGGTGTCAGGTCCGCGTGGCCCGGCTCGATTCATACGCAGTTATCACTCAAATACAACTTGCAACCGTCAAAAATTAATATAATATCGAGCCTTCGATAAATATTACAGACTTCTTCAACGACCCATGATATTAGAAAGATTCGGTAGAAAGGTAGTAAGCGAAAAAGTCAGGGAGCGAGGGAGGATTCAGTGAGTCTTTCGCCAATTCCTGGCGAACCATACAGCGACGCAAATAGGTATTTTTGCATGTTTGCCTACACGAAACCCAACGATCTTCCAGATCCCGATATACGGTCGAAAATTTCAGGAGAAATGATTATTCAACTATCAAACAATTAAGGAAAATGCTATAATCCTTTATTGATTATGTGTCTAACAGAATCTCAACGGCAAGGTTTAGAAAAAAAAGCGGAAACGGAAACACAATGCGACCTTATTACATTAATTTGAACGATTTAGCCCAGAGAGAATTCATTCTGAGTAAACCATTGTCTACATTTCATGAATACAGAATTGTACCCTAATATTCGGTCTTTGGCCGTTAGTAAGGGTTAACCAGCCTCATAGGCGTCAACAGAGATTTCTCTAACGATATTTACGCAGTTAATAAATACACATAAATACTCGTGCGAAACTGTTTATTATTGTCGAGTCTGTCCCGCGAACTAGATCTTTTTCTCCTCTCTAATTCGTTATGAAATAATTTTTTTCAAATGAATCAATAGAGAGAGAATAGCGTTCGCAGTGAATATTCTTCCCTTTTAACGAATATTATATCCATCCGTGTATGTTCCGCAATATCGCCACCACTTCTCTTCCCTGTTAATTCGTGTACTTTTTAAAACTATATTTGTTTCATCTCTTTCGTTGAAATCGGCAGAAATTCAGGGCAGGATGACCTCCACCAATTCACTTTCATCCCGACCTGAAACACTAACCGTAAAACGCGAGAAAATTGTCAGAGTAGGGGGGAAGAAACGGTGCCGTAATCCAGGGCAATATCTCATATCCGACTATTTAAAAGGTATAAATATTAGTAGTTATACTGGGTGCGCCGAATTTCAAATGTACCCCGCGACGCGTATCACGATATTATAATGCTATAAGAAACATTTAAATGGGGTATCGCGTTATCATCCCCCCTCCGCCCATGTGTCATTGTAGCTAGTTGTAATTACTTGAATGAATATCATCCTCGCACACGCATATATATATATATATATATATATATATATATATATATATACACATATAGGTATATATGTATTTATACACACATATATATATATGTATTTGCGTGCGCGAGTGTATCATTATATGTATGTATGTATATGTACACAGTGAACGTCGAAAATAAAGCAATTTTGTTATATGTGCGAGCCTTAGCGGTGCATTAATTAGATTCCTGTGTATAAAATATGTACTATGTATAAAAAGTAGCATCGTAATAAAATCATTGACAATTGATCCGGGGAGGAACAAAAACACAATTATATCTGAAAATTGAATATTATTATCGATATACTGAATATGGTATAGCATAAAGAGTAGATCTTAAATATAAATGTATAATGTAAAGAGAAGAGAAATGGCACCTGATGATTCTCTGAGCGTAACGTTATACATACATACATACGATTATTGTACCTAGCAACTTATTATGTAGGTATGTGACGATTTTTAAGCGAGTTTTGAAATTAACCGAGCCGCCGTACGTAAAACTGCATTATCAGAAGCGTGGATTGAATAGTAATAATCGATGATTCGGTGAGATCTCTCTAATAAAAATAATATTAATAATAATTAAAACGACATAAATAATAGTTAAAAGGTAAAATAAAAGATGTACACAAGACTGTTGAGTGAGATGTAATGATAAATTAATAAAATGTAAACGGAGATAAAAAAAATTTTGCGTAAAGACGAAAGACAAAAGTGAAA
Source organism: Neodiprion pinetum (assembly GCF_021155775.2). Classification (NCBI taxonomy): domain Eukaryota; kingdom Metazoa; phylum Arthropoda; class Insecta; order Hymenoptera; family Diprionidae; genus Neodiprion; species Neodiprion pinetum. Next base: position 22,527,074 of record NC_060236.1, on the reverse strand, counting down.
AAAAAATGAAGTATGCTATAATTAATTGATTACTCTTTATAGTCATTATCGTCATCGTCGTCGACATCGGCATCGTCATCGCGCGTTTAATTAGTGATATGGTATCAATAATGTTAAAAATACGTCTATCAAATACCCTATTTGCGTACAAAATTGAACAATAAAGACGCATAAGTATATATCTGTGTATTTATAATGTACCTATCATGTATACGGATGCATACGACTGTGACAGGACGCCTGGCTGGCGTACCGACACCTAGAGTTCGGTGCGTGCCCCCAAATATTATGCTTGGTGGTGACAAGCCCAAACCTCACTACCCACTCGATAACCCCACCACACACCGGTAATCCAACCAAATCGCACGATTTACCGTACCCCTTCTTCAGGGGGCGCGACCAATCTCTATCCCCGAAAACGGCGAAACTAGACAGTAAGAGTATAAAAGACGAGCGCAAACGTGGATCTAGCTATCTATCATCTATTCAGCCACACGCCCAGGTAGATCTACGAACGATTCAACGCGAGGACCCATCCGTGGTTACATTCACGGAGCATCCCACGTATACGAGGAGCCGGATATCGACGGACCCACGATCAGGAGACGTGGAGTTGTCCTTCCAGGAATCCTCACACACCACTTCCCATCAAAGGAGGGCATTCAACGTATTAACATTTTTACTTGTTTTCAATAAAAAGTCCTTAGGTACTAGGGAGCCATGTCTGAGTGAAGAACAGCATTGCGTCTGACCTCATAGCTCAGATACAGTGATCGTCTCACAATCCTCTGACCCATAGGTAGGGCACTTGAACTTGTAGAGAGTCTCGGTCATTGCGACTGAATGTCTTAATACAGGTGAAGGTATGTTTGCGTAGAATTCCCTTTCAGTCTTGCCATACGCAAACTGAACTACTATCCAAGTCCTTCTGACTACTATGCTATCACACAAATAATATTCCGTCTTAGTACTAATTAAACGAATAATTATTAATATCGAAACCAACTGTCAGCGACGACTCCGCATTGTCGAACACCGTCCCTCTGACGACCAGGCTATCACGTAAACAATGTTCAGTCTAGCCATAGGTAAACCGAACTATTATCTAAGTCCTTCCGACTACCTTGCTATCACGAAATAATATTCTGTCTTAGTTCTAACTAAACGAATCATTATCAATATCAAAACCAACTTGTCAACGACGATCCAGCATTGTCAAATACCGTCCTTCTGACCACCATGCTATGAAGCATATATTAGTCTTGCCGTAGGCAAACCTAATTATTATTAAAGTAAATCAGGAAGAGCTATCCCTTCATAAGTTACCACAAATTTCTCAAAAATCACAAGAAAAATAAATTCAAAACTTCACATCCTGTCTCTTGTCCCGCCTCACGGGAACAAAACATTTACTCATTATTTCAATACTTCCTTTCCGGAAACAAATATCTCGCATCACGAGACATCTTCTCATAGCGATCGATCTGTGCGTGCTTCACACACACAGATCAAGTTTGACCCTCAACCGTTTACACGGCCTATGATGATGGGTTTATTCCACTCGTGCCTTTGCACATGAGGGTGAGGAAACATTTTCTGAGGCTATCTCGAAAACCAAGTTGAAGCGGTCAAACGGTTCAAGCTTTTCCAGGAGTTGATCACACAATCGACAAGTAATCATTCTCCTCCTTCCTTCCGAGTCCAGAGACCGAATCCTGCAGCTCTATCCAAGAGACAGGAAATTCTCAAAATTAATATAACATTCGAGCTTGCGCGATATCTCCACGTTATCTCACATATTACGTGTGAAATTCTGACGAAGTTAGCCCGCGAACAAGCTCGAAACGTTTCAACGACCCAAGATTATTAATATTATCGGTTCTATAATTGTATTATTATTATGAGTGATTCTATTCATTTAATTAATATTCAGAACGTGATAGAATTTTATTTACACGGATACACCATATCCACACGATGTTCATGCTGACAACTGCATGTTTGTGTCGGATGAACCTAAGCGAATGAAATATAATACAGCTTATATTCTAATATTTAGTTTAGTACGCACGAGTCGAACGTATAGTTGAGTATATATACGGTTTCTGATTTGGTATGGAATATGCGACCCTGAGTCATAACGGGTAATTTTGTTTTCCTGTGTGACGACTTTGCTGGTGCTAATTCAGCATAATTTTCGTGATCCTATTCGAACGCATACCAACGAAAATAATTGTCAATTGACGAAGTAGAATCGTTTTACGAAAGAAGACCCATAAGCTTTTCCTCATGTAGAGCGATAAGCAACATCAACATGCCTCCGAGAGCGATTCCCGAAAGCTGGATAAGAATTCCGTGTGCCTTCGCGTCGGTTTTCACAAACGACATCATTTCTGGTACCTGAAATTGAATCGCAACATTATTACCATGTAAGACCAGAATTCCCTCCTAAACGTAATACGATGAGTCGATACGTACCAAATTGGCCAAAGCGATGTACATGAAGCTGCCAGCGGTCACAGCGTATATCCAATGGCTGGCGTTCCCAATTTCGCCGAGGCAGACACCGACCGCGGCGCCGACGAAGCTGAGTGCTGAAGAGAGAAGATTATACATCAGAGCCCGTCTCACGCTCATTCCGGTGTTTATCAGAACCGCGAAGTCACCTGTAAGAATTCGAAGAACGATAAGCATGTGAACTCTGCATGTGCCCTTGCGATACGCGATTTTCTGGAAGCGTTACCGAGTTCGTGGGGCAGTTCATGGCAAAAGACAGCGATTGTTGTCGCCAGCCCAGCGACCGGGTCGCTGGCGAAGGAGGCACCGATTGCGAGGCCGTCTGCCATGTTATGGAGGCCGTCGCCGACGAGAATGAGGAGGACCAGAGAGGACGATTTTCCCTCTGGGAGACCGTGGGAGTGGCCGTGCTGCGTCAGCATCGAGCCAGCCTCTTCCACACTTTTATTCGCAGCCGACGAGGCTCCTAGCTCAAAGGAGACGTCGGGTTCGTCGCCGGGAGCCTCCTTCTTCCGAAGCTGGAAACGTATCGGTATTATAGATAGGTATAACAGTTACTGAGGTCGATCAGGAAACGCAATGCCAATCAACTCACCTTAGGAGACCTAACGAGGAAGAGGGTGGCTTCGAGTGCATAAAAAAATACAACGGCTAAGAAAGTTGCACTACATCTGAGCGCAGCGGTCTCGTGATCCATATCCTCTGAAAGCAGAGCCTAGAAATTATTAATTGTCTACGTTACTCGTAGGTCAGCTGACTTCACAACGATTACACTCACATGCGGCAGAAGATGCAGCAGGGCGTCCCCGCTGAGCGTGCCGACAGCCAGGGCAACCAGGAAGTGAAGGAACGACGGACGCCGAGTCAGTTTCACCATGGTAACGGCCAAAAGTCCCACGGAGCTGATCACCCCAGTGGCCAAAGTCGCGTGAATCCAGGCTGCCAATTATCGAGATTAGAGAGAATCGAGGCGTTAATCACCACGTCGATTGACTACACTTGACTTCTTGACTGCAAGACCTCAAGAGACTTCGTGAAGTCAATTGACTTCATGTGACTTCACTAACTTTAAATAACTTGAAGTAACTTCAAGTGACTCGAGGTGACTCTATGTGGCTTCACATGACTTCAAGCGACTTAATTGACTTCGAGTGACGTCAAGTGACTTTGAGCAACGTGTACACCGGACTTCAAGAATGGTTAATCCCACAGAGAGAATATTGGTGTATCGAAAGCGCTACTTGGGAAGAATTAATCGAGAACTCACCCTCGGTCCGCGACACCTTTTTACTAAATCCTACTTTGATGCTCAACGTCGAATTGACTCTGACATCGCAAGCCCTGCGATCGAGCTGGTAAATGATCGCCGGACAGAGGTGCAAAAAGCGCGGCGGTTTAATCGCAACGGAATGATTTGGTCTCAGACCAAAAGTCTGGAGCAGGGCTTGAGGCGAGAGACACAGGCTGTCCTCATACTGCTCGACTCGTTCTCCGGATATTTCTGAAATCCGGAAAAGAAGAAAATCTAAAAATGTACGTTATTAGGAATCAACACCTTGTTATAGAAATGAGAATGTCGGTGACGTAATCTCATGGAGCACTTGAGGCTATTTTGATGACATTTTATATCATCTATAATAAGCTACACTTAAGTTGCCAACGTTATCGCTGGAAGCACAGCTGTGCAGATTATCTCCCCCGACTTAAGTCATCTATGGCCTTATAGGTAGGTAATCGTTTGATGATACTTCAGTGTAAAAACGTGAAGGTCTCGCCGAAGGTCTTAGATTGCACAGATATCGTGTTATGTATTCATAACAACCTTCAGCTAAATTCCTCTTTGTGAACTTCGTCGTGGATTGTCCGAAGTTTCTTTCGGATGTCGAGAAATCGTCAGCCTTGGCGAAGACTTCGTCGGCTTTGGCAAAGTGTCCGTTATCCTGGTAACTTGCATCATCGTCCGCGTAAAACTCGGAAAACTCTTGGGCGCCGTGGCGATGGTCGTGGAGTTGGAGGGCATCGTGCATTTCTTGGAAAGAGCCGTTTATGCGGTGCGCCGAGACGTTGTGGTTCTTTTCAAATGACAACCGCCCGAGTCCAAGGTTCTCCAGCAGATGTTCAAAGCCCTGCAAGGATAATTTTACGCCGATGATCATGAAAAAAAGAAAAAGAAGAATCCTGGATTCATTTGAACTGGTGCCGAAAGTCAAACAGTGATCGCGCGAATTAAGGCCCTACCTCAAAAGTGATGATGCCCTTGTCTCCGTATTTGTCAAAAATTTGCTGAAGGAAGAATCGGTGATCACGGTGTGCCTGATTGGGGATAATCTTGTTTCCGGAGCCGCACGTGTAGCAGACCGCGAAACTCATAACAACGAACCAACAACCACAAAATTCGTACCGTTTCGCCATCGTAATTATCTATGTGTGTGAATAATTGTCAAAGAACCTCTCGTGGCGACGTCCGATTTATATCTGTTTCACTTCAGTGGTGCAAATTATACAAAACGTCGGATCGGCACTACTTGATTGAATGGTATAAAAACCCTTCCCGTTCAAGCTTATATTAAGCCGCATCGTCGTATGCGCACACAGGTATACGGATGCGTAATGACCAGTTTTTGCTATGCGTATGTATCATCGTATCTACAATGAACGTATGTACATGCAGTACTCGGCGGCGGAGTAGGGGATCAGTTGGACGTTAAACACTGCCATATGACACATATCGTACTTGGCCGTTATCAAAAAACTGTCAACGTATTCCAAGTGTGCTGCCACACTTACACCATGATCCCGACGGGCTTCCAACCAAGCGGTGGACGCGGCTTCTGTGTTCTTCTGCTTGCCACCCTGTTCTTCGTGAACGATGATTATCCTCATATCTTTACTCTGAAGTTTTGTCTGGGATCTTTTTGAAAGTTTAGACCAAAATCATGACGTGCTTTGCACACTGCAGCCTGCACTGTCTTCGCAATGATTAGCTCGAATTAAGCACTTCCGGTAGCGACGGCGAGACACGGAGCGGTCCAACCGCCACGCTCGTCATCGACAATCGTGGACCAGACGTCGTTCTGCTTTGATCGAATCCTGTCTGGAAACTTTTCCGCGTCTGCTTAATCAAAGGATTTTATTATTCTATCTAAGCCAAAGACCATATGCGATTCCAGCCTGCGAAGAAGTTGCTGGACAAACAATATTATAATCTCGTTATTGATGTAGCTGTTATTGTTACTGTTTACAATATCAGACAGCGTTATATGAGGATTATTACAGTGGAGTAATACTTAACAAGCATTCAACTATGTGGCTACAAATAGAATTTGTGAATAGGGAGAAAGACGAGTTCGTCGGAACAGCTTCACGAGTGACAAGATATCAACCATTCGACTGTTTACATCGTATGATTATATGTCATGGAATGGAAAATAGGTACGCGTTTGAGGATAAGTTTGATAAGTCAGTACTTCTTGGACTTTACAATCAGGTAAAAATACAGAGGCCCTTAGAATCACTTATCGTTGAGTTATTATTGACACAGCAGCGATGGTGTATTTACTCCGTAAGATAAAGATAATCTGATCGCACTTTGATGAACGAAAACCTAGCGAGCCAGTTGGTTCAAGAATGCAGTAAATAATATTGAATGGAAAGTCATAGAATTGATCCATCTCATAGTTGAATCTCGCAATATTTCCAAACTCCTTCATGAAAAACTATTCAGCCGTTATACAATTTTAACAGCACAAGAAAATGTGCATAATTACAATATAGTTAAACAAAAGTATATTCGTGTCAATGAGAACAATGGTTTTATAAAGCTGAGATTTATTTCAGTGAATAATAACTATAAAATAATCTCTTATATAATAATTATATTTATAATTTTCCATCGGTATCATGGTTTCTTAATAACTCATTTTTTTCTTTCTCTGTCTCTTATTATTTACGATGTACTCGCACGTAAACGATCGGTTCCAACTTTCATTACACATCGTGTATAGAAGATATTTGTCCAAATCTAACAAGGAATCGGCATTGTTGCCTGAGCAGTACAATATTTCGAAGACTCAACTAGTTGTCTAAAATCTGCATGGGCAAACACGATCGATCCCAAACACCTGCAATACGTTATATTGCAATTGGTCACTCAATGTGTTCCTTAACATTTATGTACATTCCTTCAATATGTACAGAAGAATCTTAATAATGGTAGAATTTTTTTTTATTATTAATAATATTAAAAACGACACAGGAGCAAAAGAAACACAGACGATTTTCTAGTATTACTCCATACCTTCGATCGTTTGGGGAGAAAAAAAAACCTCCATCGGAATCAATTGACTACGCCTGCGGTCAGTGGTGAAATTTTTCGAGTATACACTCATTAATTCTAACGGTGTAATAATAGCTACGATTTATGGTAGATAATAATAATAATAACAATAATAATAGTGTAGTAAATAAGTTTAAATAAATAGCAACGAGAACGGGATGTAGTTAGTCACACTTAATTCTCACAGTCGATTTTCTATTCTCTCTATATTTTATTTCCTTTTCATCGTTTTTCATTTTCTTGCATCAAGCTTTTCATCAAGACCTACTATAGTATGCATGTATATGCGATTGCCGATTAAATGAATTGAAACAAATCTGTATGCTCGTATCGCACGTATGTCACATTGTTGTATTTAGTAGACGCTTATCGTTTCCAAAGTCTTTCACCTCCGTGGCGCAATCGATAGAGCAATTGCCGACATTCAAGCTGTGCGTCTCTTTTACTCTACAAATCAGTTTGAATAAAAACTCATTGCTCATATCATTCAAACTTAACGAGAGCCGCTCGCCGCGCGCATATTCAATTTTAGCCTGATTATACCCCGAGGTCTATTAGACGGGTTGGACACGATTAAAAAATTTATAATTAATCTACACAAATGTATGTACTCGCAATGCGTACCGCTGTATTTTATAGCGATTGTCTTCCAAGTTAATCGTGAATTTAAATTGGGAAGTTGGTGGGATTTTTTTTCTGTATCATCAAAAGAACGATCGGACGATCACTGGCAATTGCATGAAAATTGTGCACGCATCTTCCGAATGCACGTATCGTTAACTACGCAATTAGTCATGATTAGGGAAATAGTGATTTTCTTTTTTTCTTTATTTTCTTCCAGGATAACGTATAAAATTAGTTATAAAAAAGCTACGCTTTGGGATCGCTATTCTAAAGCATCTTTCAATTCTTATTAGGTATTTTTCTCAAATTAGGTTGAAACGAAGTATGCTGAGACCCCGTAACACATCACTCACCCTTTGCCTTCGTATAATATGTGTAAACATACATCAATTCGCTCGTGGTGCCAAAATCAACACGACCTCCGACGAAATTCACTCCCAAGATCTCATCTGTCTTGAGAAAGAGGAGAAAAGGAGAGTGAGAAAGACAGAAAGAAATCTATAAGGAGCGTCGGATCCAGGGTTAAAATGTATCTACATACGGCACGACATATTTAGTAAAGTAAAAGTCAGACAAGTGCTCCAAAGTCAACATGCGCTAGCTGTTTCATTTAAATAGCATCAGCGTCTTAAGCCGGTCTAGCTTTTTCTCACCAGTGCAATATTACCGACATTATCTCATTAAATAACATTTATTGTACCTAAATTTAATAATATAAAATACCTAAATCACAATCTCGTGCCGCCACCTTATGCTTGCCGCGACGGTGGCCTCCAGTCTAACAGGCTCTCCTCGATCGTCAACGCTCGTTTATTTTCCCCTTGCACCGTCGCAAGACGACCGTCGTCACCGATGCGAACGAGTGTCATTTTCGACGTGATTGCGATAGTAGTTTTTCTACAAGACCGCGTTTCGACATCGCACAATCGATTAAGAGGGGGTACAAATTTGTAAAAACGCAAAGAGACAGAATAATGTTCAGTGTGAGATGAGAGTAACAAGAACAAATCAACGGGGAAATTCGTATGGCAGCAAAATATTCGTCATCCAATGATGTGTGTAACAACAAACGACCGATGCGTTTTCCTCAGGGTTGCGCAAATTCCTCATAACCCGGGGCAAACGCATTTCGGTATCCAGATAAAGTAAAATCTATCTACCTAAAGTTTGCCGTTTACTGCATAGAGCGCTTACGAACTAGGACTTCCATTCGTTGAACGGAGTCTTCGGGCGGTGCGAAACATGGAAGAGGAAGAAGAGGACGGGGAGTGGGGCTAGTTGGCTGGCTGGCCGCTGAGTGCCTCATGGAGAGCCTGCTGCTGGTCCGTCGTCAGGGCGCTTATGCAAGCCTGGAACATTGTCTCGTTGTTCTGAAAAAAATACAATGCGTCAATACAGGGTTCATTACCTGTCTACTGCCTGACAAATATTACGATAACAAAGAAATATCAACGAATATTTGCGCACCTGGATCTGTCTAACGATACTGAGAATCCTGGCCATTACGGGATTTTCGGCCGGCACCGCATCCTTAAAAAGCGCCTCGGCGAAGAAGCTGATTAGTCGAGGTAAATTTGCATTGTTCGGTCCAAGAACCACGGGGTGATTGCTTTCTATAAGGTCGCAGAGGTAGCCGTATACATGCGGCGCCTCGTCCTCATCTTCCACGACCGGCAACCACGACAACCTGATAGTGACACAAAAAAAACGGACGACGTGACGCATCGCGAAACCCGGGACATCTGCTTACAAAACTTACCAATGAGGTAGCATATCGTCGACGTTGATCGCCTTGCTGTTATACTTCAGTATTTTCGTAACCGCCGAAATCGCGTTTTCCGTGGGATTGACGTTCTCCGGCGACCTGGACTCCGGGTCGTTGATAACCTCCATCAGCCTCGGCAAGGCCTCGGCGCAGGCTTGAGCGAAAGCCTCACCACCGTACTGTCCGAGCACACCGCAACCGTAGGCGGCTGCCTGCCTCACCTCCGCGGACTTGTCGGAGACATATTGTATCATCGGCCGCAGAAAGTACTCTTGATACTTGGCACAGTCCGATCCGCCGAACTCTATCACGTCGTCGAAAACGCACAAGGCCCACTGATGATCCGGCCATGAACGTTCAGGCGCCAGAAGGTTCACGAAGTGACCACAAATTTGATCGAAGTATGGGAAAAACGAGGACTTGTGCGTTGTGAAGAGAGCGTGTAATATGTCAGCGATTTTACTCAGTGTGTATATGTCTTCATTGTCCTCATCGGCCAGCTGCTCTTCTACCATCTATGAAATATAAACAAATTTCTCTTCACATATTTATTACTGCAGTACCTTGAATGGATGTGAATTCTTGAAAAACTTATACCATAATTAATATGCAAAAAATAAGCAACGAAATCGAGACCTCGTAAACGTACCTCGTCGTAATCTTCATCTTTGCGTTTTTCCAGCCTCGCAACGGCCCTGTCAAAGTGCTCGTTCAATAATTTGTCAAGAATCCTGAGGAGTTCGGCCATTTGTTGCGTACCCAAACACCCGGCGCCCAGAGTCTCAATACACTTTGCTAAGGAGAATAACAACTCTAACAGAACCTCAGATTCTGGCTCCGTATCTATGGCCTTTAGCAACTCGGGGCAAATGTACGCCCACATACCTTCCAGGTATTGAGGTCCTGAAACAAGATGCGAAGTGAGTTGAAACAAACCTCAGCGATGAACGAATCGAGATTGACCGAGGTAACACACCTTTAATTTTGGCGCAGTCCAACAAGCACGGCAAGCTTTCCGCTGCCGCGGTTCTGACGCCGTCATGAAAGTAGAACTTGAGCATGGGGACCATTAGTCTGACGACTTCTTCGGCGTAATCGGCGAAACCATCTTTCAATTCGCGGGCGTAACAAACAAGCATTTCACAGGCCGAGGCCTTATCCTCTAGACCCGCGGTCTTTATGCCGAAATTCTGCTGCTCCCCAAGGGAAACGAATTGCCAGTCCAAGTCTCCCTCAACGCCCTCCATGTCTTCGTTGTCCAGGAGGGCTACCTCTGGCTTCATCGCAGCTGTACGGAGGACCGGACCCATCACCAGTGGCAAGTATTGTTCGAACTGTTTGCCTGGTGCAAGGAAGACACAAGTTCAGAAACTTCACCAGTAACACGATTTACGGTTTGAGAAAAATTTTGAGGCTTGTAAACGAGCCATGATAAACTTACCAAGAATTTTACAAATCCGAGCCCATGCGGAAATGAGGTAACTAGTCTGAGGATCATCGTCTGGAAGTTCACCTTCTGAATGTGTCTTCAGCAGCATGTCCATTACTTCGCTAGCGTCGGTGATAAACTGGATGGTGAAAGTTTGAGATTTTTAAGCGAGGTCCAAGCAATGCAGTTTCCATTATCGAAATAAATTAAACCAATTGCTACCTTCTCTGGTCCAACCGCCAGGCCGATCAAGCTGACGCACTCAATGGTCTTTCCCCTGAGCATTTTATGCTCTTGTTGATTTGCATTCTGGATAATGTACTTCAGGCACGGCATCAGCCGGTCGTAGTAAGCCACAAACTGTTCCTCGCACGTGTCGGCAACCGAAGCGATCGTGGTCACAACCTACCAGGAGAAATCGTATCTCGGATCAGGGACAATCAACTAAACGTTGAACCAAGGTGTACAAAGCAAAAAGAAAACAAGGATTGCACTGTATCGTTTGATCGTGGCGGCAGAATTCTAAGGCATGAAAACGAACCGCTTACAGCAACCAAAAGAATTGATATCCTCTTCATAAGTGACCGATCAAATCTGAAGCGAACTCATCGGTGGATTGTAAAGAGGTACTTTTTCGGCCTCGCTCTCTGCTGACAGTCGACGAGATTAAGAAAATTGTGAAGAATCTCTTCCTTACCTGTTCTAAAACAAGCTTCGTGCCTTTTTCGACCAGTTCTTGGAACTTTGCCGTGAGTATAGATTCGAGCTTTGCCATGATAACATCAAGATAAGGAGTCATGATGTTCTTCGGACAGTCTTCACTGAAGTTGACTAGCGCCGCGCCGGCATGCGCTTGCACTCGAGGATTCTCATTGTCATCTAGCACCATTAGCAAGCCAGGTATTATTTTGTCGTGAAACTTTTTTTCAACAATTGGTGCGAAATCAGTTGACATTTGCCCCACAGCGTTGCAAGCAGCGTAACGGACGCGCGGATGCTAAGAATAATGCAGAGAAGATAATTAATAGCACATTTCCCGATAGAAGAGATCGCAATTCCAAGTATTCCTGCTTATTACTTACAGGATCCTGAAGATATTGTATAACCCCATCCATGATCTGCGGCAGTATGGCCTCCATCTGCTTATGACAACCTTCACCGACTGCCGATATGGCCATCAGAGCTGCATGTCTGAAAGACGGTATTAAGCGATTTGCAAATAAGAAATTTGTCATAGCTTGAATACTTAAAAATGACGAGTACAAGTTATTCGATTGAAATACAAGTTATTTTGTTTGTTTCGAAGTGCTGGCTATGACGGAAAGAATCATGGTCTGCGTATCGAAACTTCCCAAGAGGAGCTTCACATCCGTGTCGTCAAAACGACGAACTTGGATAAGATAACGTTCTCCTAGGTTTATCTGTCATGGGTGTAACGCTGCTATACACATTAATCGAACATAGCTGCTGACTCCACATGATGTGTACATCGATTGCAAAGATAAAAAGATTGACAAAATCTCACCTATATTTCCAGTCTGTGTTACTAAGCATCGTTGGAATGTTCTGTACAATTTGCGGCAGCATCGTCTTGCCGCCAAGGCCACATGCCAGCCTGTCTAAAGCGCTCTCAGCAACGACGTTATTGCTGTCGTTGTCTTCTTCGATAATCTCATCAGAAAAGCTCCACTCCTCATCTTCCTCAAGGTCGGTCATCATCTTGAGAACGAGCGGCACCAGAGCGGCGATGTACTTACCTCCAACTTTGCGCATCATGGCTGGCGCGGTTTCGGCCAGTGTAACCAAGACTTCAAGCGCTAGCTGCCGCCAGGAGTCTCCCATCTCTTCGTTGGAGAATATTTTCATGCACATCTCCATAATGTTTTCCAGCTGGGGTCGCAGGAACTTTGGTGTCGACTCTGCCAGGTCGATAAGAACCTTGATCAAAAATTCATCATCTTGCTTCTCGACTGACTGCGCCATGACCTGGACCACTGCTGGCAGCAGCTCTGAGAAATGTTTCTGGATGTTTGTCTCCTTCTCGTGCAGCATGATGAAGGCGCCGATCGCCCGGACTGCTTGAAATCTCACCTATATTTCCCCGTAGAGTATAAGCGATGTTAAAAAAGTTTGCTTTGGAATATATATACATGTACGAAAATAGAATGAAAGTAAGAAAAGCATTTGTAAATAATCAGTATTTGTATATGGATCATTTATTTGCTCCGTATCTGTCTGTAATTTAACACTCAACAAGTTACAGTCATCAGAAAGCAGATATAATTTTGGGAGAAATTGTGAATAGTGGATACAATTTTACATCCGCTAACGTATCTTCCTCCCGATATGTATGCATTATATACATGCGACTCACTTCGTAATTCGTTGCATCCAGCACAGACTGCTGTAACATCTGCTTTATTAGATCCAAGTAATGTGCTTGCTGGTTTCCGAAAACACCAGGTACAGACCTAAGTAAAAAAAATAGTACATTCAAGTTATAGTCAGTTGTTTCAGTGCCAGAATACGTCTCAACTTAGAACAAAACAAATCTTACGTGAACATGCGGAGAGCGCTCTCTTTGAGGGCAGGGACTGGCCCATTGGCACACTGGAATAGGAACTGAAGAAATTCCGGCCACTGATTGTTTCCGTCATCATCGATAAGATTTCGTGCAACTTCGGCAGCAACTTCGCATACCTTACGTCTGATTGTATCAGCTTGTTCCGTTTGAACAGAGAGTAAGATTCTCTCCTTCAGCTGAATTTGAGCTTCTGGTGGAATCTGAACAAGAAATTTTTTGAGACTGTTGTAGCAGCGACATGATGTGTGGTCCAAAGTGATTTGAAATATTCGTGTGGTGGTGTATGTTTCGAAACTATGACTACGCAATGAGAAACACGCAGCCAACTCTCAGAAACGCCTTACGAGGGCCTCGTTATCCCAGCTGTCAAAACGACAGATGGGAGAAAGACTGGACTAGCAAGTTCATCTGCCATGGGTGTAACGCTGTCAAACTCATTAATGGAAAATGACTGCTGACTCCACATGGCAAGCTAAAACGAGGATGCAAACGCAACACTTATGCCCATGGATATTTTTATCAAACTTATTCTAGGCAAATGTCAAATGGTCAATGCAGAAAAAATTAGGCAACTAGTTTCTAGTCAACAAGACGAAGTTGGTCAGAGGCTTTGCTTTGCTGAATAGTTTGGATGATTGAAACCAAGTGATATTTCACTTACTTTGGGATAAAAATCCATGAACTCTGAAGAAAACAATCTTCGAAGTAGGACTGCAGCCATTGCGCGCATTTCCTCGGCAAGTGTAGCATTGCAGATCGAGCCAAGCAAGAATGTCACCTTATTCTCCACTGGCAGGCTGTTGTACGCTTCCTAAAAAAACAAGGGGTTACAGGGGTTACTTATAAACTGATCTGCGCTAAACAAATCATGTCTTGTCTTTAAACTATGCATCATGTCAAGTTGAAAATCAAAGATTGAAATGACTTCTATCCCTCACATATCGTTGTGCATACATATGGTTCCTGACAGACACATATCCATGCACCTTCTGCGGTTCCTGTACGCACATACGAATAGGGAGTAAGAGTTTTTTATCAAGCCATCACGCAACATATAGCATATATCAATAGGCAGTATCACCAAGATCGTGTGAGTCTGTCATGGGCGAGGGACACGGTCCGATCATGTGGACAGAAGGCGAATTCGGGAATTGCGATGAGTAGTGAGGTGGATGCGCGAGGCGCGCGAGTATCTCGCGACATGTACGTATATATAGACTCAGGGTGCGTGACTGTGCCAAATCGCGCGAAGCGCGTGGCTCGGGCAATGAATTGCGCGTCGGTGATCTTGAACGCCGATGATGCGCTTATTGGGAAATTGGAATCGGGGCTTAAGGGATACGGCGGCATGGAGGATGGCATGCGGCGTGGCCATGGCCGTGAGTAGGAGCGGTTTGGCGGGCCGCGCGGCACGCACCACCATTTTGACCTTTAAGCGAAAACCGGGCCACCTGTCAGGCCTCGAAGAGTCATTAAATATAAGTAGACGCGGCGAGGGTGTTGCGAGACGTGCCCGAGGCGGCGGCGTTGGGGCCAAAAAAGAGCGACGGGGACTTGCGAGACGACCGCATGTTAGCTTTTCTTTCGTGACAAACACGTTGCCGACGGGCTTGCAGCTGCGTTGTATCGCTTGTATTTCAAAAGCAACGACGTGTCCCGGTCGAACTGGGACGTCGGCTTCGCAAAGGGGAAATAATGGACGCCATTACGTACCTCGGCTTGCGTCCGGACATCGTTGTCGGTGCTTAGGAGTGTGTTTAAAAGCTGTTGGAACTGCTCGAGGTCTGCCGCCATTGTCACCGCCGAACGAATGAATTGCTGCGCAAGCACCTCCGAGTCGATCGTCATGCGGCGACACCGACTTGCCGCTAATACCACGTCGGAAAATTCCCCAGCTCATCGCGGAGAACTAACCGAGAACGCGATCTGTAACGCCACCTACCCGATCACCATGGTATGGCCAGAATTCCTCCAGATGACACTTCGGGGATTCTAGTTGGATGGGCTATGAAGTTCAAAATTTAGGGTCTCTTGAAATTCACTGGGTGCCTTTTCCATACTCAGGACAAAGACGATCGGATTGTGTTGGACGTTGAGTGAAGAATATAAAAACAGTTGCTATTATGGGCTTTGGTGTGACAAATGAAAATCGTCATGCGCTTGCGCTCCCTGAGATGTTCCGTTGACTGAAGAATATACAGTTGCCGTAATGGTATTTGGTGTTTAAGCCCAAGCCAGTACTTAGCCTGTGTGTACTTACCAACTTGTTGGCGATACAAGGAATTAATAATGAGAATAAATTTCTTCCAAAATTCGTAGCAAAACAGTGATTCAGTTAAAGTATAGGTACTCGAGAGAAGAATGTATACATAGATCATAAATCAGAATAGATCAGATGTAATAATGATGCAGAGACCGAAAAGTATGCTATAAGTATGTGCGGTCCATGTAAGATATTGATATGTATTACGATTAATACGTGATGCATACTATATATTTTATAATTTTCCAGCAGACAAACTTTATTATCTACAATAATACGGCTATAATATGAAAATAGAGGAGTTATTAATTTCGAAATGGGTTTCTATGCGACACACGCTCGATATATTCCATAACATCAATATTCATAATTATTCCAACAACTTTTCATTTGCTCTCTCGATCTTGAATTTTCGTAGACGTAGAATAGAAACGCTGATTTAGCTAGTCGCGAGTGAAGTATCTACGTTGGGTAGAGAAGCAGAATTGTTTCAAGAAGTGTTCGTATAGAAAAAAAATCGGAGTAACTGTAATACATCACGGATGCGCTAATTTTGATCGAGATGAAATGGATGCTCCGTATATGAGACAGTATTTAACGCAGTATCCTGATTTCAAGACCTAAAGAGGTGATTGTCGGCGATTTTTTTTTTTTGACAGGGAGAGGAAGAACGAAGTTTCTTTAGACTTCGAGTGTATTTTAACACACATGTGAAGGGTACGAGCAAAAATTTTTATCATCCAACTATCGTAGAACGACAGCGTTATTAGCAGACCCGTAACTGAAGAATATATGTCTTTAGTCAACGGCTGACCATCGAAGGACCTAGCCGCTTGAATCGGCAGGAAAGATAACGTGCGTATTTCTTGTCTGTAATGTGTAAACTAAAATCATGATAAATCTCGTCATATCATGCATCATACATCATACATCATACATGGTATTAAAGTTCAAAACCATAGTTTGGATGATCGGATTTTCAGAAAGTGACGTCTCCTAAAATTTTTTTTCTCTTGACGTCATCGATCTACAGTAATCAGCTAGTCGAATTCCTCAGTCTGGAAACAACCGCGCAGTAGAGCGGACGTATGAAAATCGCGTTCCGCAGATTTCGGGTACCGGGTTCTCTACCTCCGGGATCCTGCGCTTCGGGTCCGCTTCCTCGTGCGCCTCGAGTTCCAGGACAAGTGCTCCGTAGTTTCTACGCTCCAGGTCCGCTACCTGGTGGAACGCGACTTTCAGGACAAGCGCTCCGTGGTTCCTGCGCTCCAGGTTCGCTACCTGGTCAAACTCGACTTTTAAGACGAGCGCTCCGTAGTTTCGGCGCTACAGGTCCGCTACCTGGTGAAACTTGATTTCTAGGACTAACGCTCCGTAGTTTCGGCGCTCCAGGTCCGCTACCTGGTGAAACTCGACTTCAGGGACAAGCGCTCCGTAGTTTCTGAGCTCACGGTCCACTACCTGGTGCACCTCAAGTTCCAGGACAAGCGCTACATAGTTTCTACGCTCCACGTCCGCTACCTGGTGGAAAGCGACTTTCAGGACAAGCACTCCGTGGTTCCTGCGCTCCAGGTTCGCTACCTGGTGAAACTCGACTTTTAAGACGAGCGCTCCGTCGTTTCGGCGCTACAGGTCCGCTACCTGATAGAACTTGATTTCTGGGACTAACGCTCCATACTTTCGGCGCTCCAGGTCCACTACCTGGTGAAACTCGACTTCAGGGACAAGCGCTCCGTAGTTTCTGAGCTCAAGGTCCACTACCCGGTGCACCTCAAGTTCCAGGACAAGCGCTCCGTAGTTTCTACGCTCCAGGTCCGCTACCTGGTGGAACGCAACTTTCAGGATAAGCGCTCCGTATTTCCGCGCTCCAGGTCCACTACCTGGTGAAACGCGACTCTCGGAGGACGAGGAAAACGAGGTGAACAAGGCGGATGAGGAGGACGAGAATTTCTACCCGGTAAGTATAACATTTTTATAATATTTAATGGCAATTGTGACTATATTCTATCTAGAATTTTTTCAACTCGTCATGTTTACAATATATTATTTCAATTCATTTTTCGCACAAGCCCAAATTCAGTAGCTATCATTGTGCTGATAATATTTTTATAATTTTTAATAATTTTGTCAATCTTCTTGGTAAAATGTGTCAGTAAAAAAATAATATTAATCCTTACACAATATTTTTGATGTGTTCTAATACTGCAAATGTTTATTAATATTCGAGGTATAACCCGTGGTGGTTAGCGGTGGTCGTTGGAGGTGGTTGGCGGTGGTTGGAGTTGGTTGAAGGTGGACGAGAAGGAGGACGAGGATTTGTGCTCGGTGAGTTTAACATTTTTGTAATATTCAATGGCAATTGTAATTGTATTATACCTGAAATTTTTTAAACTTGTCATGTTTACAATAAATTATTTCGATTCATTATTCGCAAGCTTAAATTCAGTAGCTATCAATGCGCTAATAAAATTTCTATATGATTTTTTATAATTTTCTCATAATCTTGTTGGTAAAATGTGTCAATGAAAAAATTATTTTAATCGTTACACAATATTTGTGATGTGTTCTAATTTTTACAGAAAATATTTATTAAGATTCGGTGTCTACTCGTAACCCAAGGTGGTTAGTGGTGATCGTTAGAGATGGTTGGCGGTGGTTGTGGGCGGTTGAGGGTGATCGAGGTGGACGAGGGGGAGGAGGACGAGGTAGACAAGGAGATCGAGGATTTTTGTACGGTGGGTAAAACATTTTTCTAATATTTAATGGCAATTGTAATTATATTTTATCTAAAATTTTTTAAAGTTGTCATGCTTACAATAAATTATATCGATCTATTTTTCGCGTAAGCCCAAATTCAGAAGCTATCAATGCGCTAATAAAATTTCTATAATTTTTGAAGTTATACTTCTTTAGGCGCGTTATGAAAAACTGATGAGAGTGAAATTTCAAGATGCGCGCGCATCACTGTAACACAAAATTGTAACACAAAATTAACAGGATGAAGTTGCCCACTCAACCGAATTCAATGTCAAGATGCGCTCCGTGGTTCCTGCGCTCCAGGTCCGCTACCTGGTGAAACTGGACTTCAGGGACAAGCGCTCCGTGGTTCCTACGCTCCAGGTCCACTATCTGGTGAAACTCGATTTCCAGGACAAGCGCTCCGTAGTTACTGCGCTCCAGGTCCGCTACCTGGTAAAACTCGACTTCAGAGACAAGCGCTCCGTAGTTTCTGCGCTCCAGGTCCGCTACCCGGTGAAACTTGACTTCCAGGACAAGCATTCCGTAGTTTCTGCGCTCAAGGTCCGCTACCTGGTAAAACTCGACTTCAGGGACAAGCGCTCCGTAGTTTCTGCGCTCCAGGTCCGCTACCTGGTGAAACTTGACTTCCAGGATAAGCACTCTGTAGTTTCTGCGCTCAAGGTCCACTAGCTGGTGAAACTCGACTTCCAGAACAAGCGCTCCGTAGTTCTGGCTATCCAGGTCCTTGACCTGGTGACTTTTGACCTTCTGGACTAATTTTCAAGTTTACAAATTCGGTTATTGGAAGTGTCATGTTTTGTACTATCAAACCAATATGCATGCTTCAGATAACATTTTGAATCCGAAAAAAAAACCGAACGACCAGGATCAACAAATTGCAATTGGTGAGTGGTTGGCATTGTATACGTAGGAATACATGACAATAACGTCGATCAATTACAGCTAAAATTGCTGTGCGTCGTGTTTAAAATCTGAGAGCACTTAGCTGATTGTACTATGGTATTTTTTGACAAAATTTATTGTCATAAAATCACAATTCGTTATACTTACATGCATGTGTAAACGTGATTTGTAGCACTATATAGAAAAATTCTTACTGGCAGATTCGATTTGCGTCACATGCGCAAAGACAGTGTTCAGTCTGTATACTGTGAAGCAAATACCAGAATTTTTTGGGGGGTCATCGTGCCCCAGTCTCTCCTACAACTATGGCATCTGGTAAAACATTGACAACGAGTAAGCGAGTGCCCGAGCACAAAAACCAGTTACACTAGGCATCCGACCCCGAGCGAGTTTTAGCGAGCGAGTGTTTTAAAACTATATAGTTATTATTCATTTGCGTACCATTCTATTATCGATGTACCAAAATAACCCAAAAAAAACCGTAATATCATATTAATCGTCGAGCTCAAACTTGAAAAGTAACGATATTTACTAAGAAAATACTGAACGAAAATGAATGTGATTTAACGTTTTTTCTGAGTTTTTTAGTTCATTGATGACAAAAATATATGTCAATTCAAAATAATTTTAGATTTTCCATTTCAGCTAAAAATTACGCACTCCATCTTTCATGCCAATTCGAGATTCCAGCGGCGAGGCGCTTCAATGGTCAGCTAATAACTTCGCCATTTTCCGAAAATTGATGATTAGTAAGTTTTTCTTGTACTAACCAAATCTGAGTTAAAATACACTCGAAATTTTAAAACGCTTCGTTAGTTATCTCCCATTAAAAAAAAATAACCGACAATCAACGTTTCGCTTAAAAATTAAAGTATGATTGATTTAAAAAAAAAAAAATATGTGTACTTTTCCCGATCTTTTATATAGTAGCATTTCAAGAACCCGGTTTCCGCTTTGAACCGACATGAAAGATATTTTTTCTCCATTATCTGATTTTATTGTTGACCTTTTTTCGGTGTTACTTAAATATTTAGCTATATAATTATTGATTGCTTTCAGTTTTTAACCATTTGTATACGATAATAGTACAAAATAAATCATTATAATCAAATATTTTCATGGAAATCAACAAAACGTTATGTTACTATTTGTGCCCAGTGAGTATAACATTTTTATGATATACATTATTTCGATACATTTTTCGCATTAGCCCAAATTCAGTAGCTGTTAATGCGCTATTAAAATTTCTATAATTTTTTATAATCTTCTCATGATCTTGGTAAAATGTGTCAATGAAAAAATTATATTCATCCTTACACAATATTTTTGATTTGTTCTAATACTGAGAATATTTATTAGTATTCGAGGTATAACCCGAGGTGGTTAGCGGTGGTCGTTGGAGGTGGTTGGCGGTGGTTGGAGTTGGTTGAAGGTGGACGAGGAGGAGGACGAGGATTTGTGCTCGGTGAGTTTAACATTTTTGTAATATTCAATGGCAATTGTAATTGTATTATACCTGAAATTTTTTAAACTTGTCATGTTTACAATAAATTATTTCGATTCATTATTCGCAAGCTTAAATTCAGTAGCTATCAATGCGCTAATAAAATTTCTATATGATTTTTTATAATTTTCTCATAATCTTGTTGGTAAAATGTGTAAATGAAAAAATGATATTAATCCTTACACAATATTTTTGATGTGTTATAATACTGAAAATATTTATTGGGATTCGAGGTATAACCCGTGGTGGTTAGCGGTGGTCGTTGGAGGTGGTTGGCGATGATTGAAGATGGTTGGAGAAGGAGTAGAAGGCGGTGGAAGAGGTCGATAACGACGAGGCGGAGGACTAGGTAAACGAGAACGACGGACGTGGTCGAAGGGAGTAGGAGGTGGTAGGGGGTGGTAGGCAGGAGTAGGAGTTGTAGGAGTAGTAGGAGTAGGAGTAGGAGTTGTAGGAGTTAGAGTAGGTGTAGTAGGAGTAGCAGAAGTAGGAGTGGAAGTTATAGGAGTTAGAGTAGGAGTAGTAGTAACAGTAGTAGGGGCAGGTGTAGAAGTGGGGTGGTACAGTGGCCTACCCTACCCTACCCTACCCTATCCTACTCCTGATCCTACTCCTATTCCTACTCTCACTCTTGAACCTACTCCTGATCCTACTCCTACTCCTGATCCCACTCCTATTCCTACTCCTAATTCTGAATAGCAATGTTACGTAATATATAGACTGCGTGTCGAATTGAATCCCATATCAAAACGAACAATTTTTTTATTGTCATAGTATGGCCGATTATAGTAGATAATCTAGTATGTTTCCTATAAAATTATAAAATTTATAGTTTGCATCACGTATTAACCATAAATGAATCATATATATCACTGTCGTACATAGACCGCATATACATTTATACTTTTTGGTCTCTGCATCATTATTACATCTGATCTATTTTTATTCAAGATCTGTGTACACATTCTTCTCTCGGGTACCTATACTCTGATTAAATCACTGTTTTGCTACGAATTTTGAATGATATTTATTCTCATGATTAATTTCTTGTATCGCCGACATGTCGGTAAGTACCCTCAGGCCAAGTACTGGCATGGGCTCACCATTGCGGAAACTGTGTTACTCAGAACGTGAATGCAGCCGGCATCATGTCGGAATCGGAAACTCTCTGATGTTCTGCAATCAATTCTCAACTCTACCATTGGAACCTCTCACGGAGCAATTTTCGGTTGTCACATCAAAGCCCATGAGGGCAACTATCTTTATATTCTTCATCCAATGGTAAGACTAACCCCTATGTATTTTTGGCGAAAATTTTCGCCATTCTAAAAAGTGCTTGAATGAATTCTTTGGCGCACTATTCCGACGTAATTTTGCGAGAGAAATCGATTGGGCCCAGTCCCAATACGCTGCGATCAACGCGTCAAAAGTTACAGCCAAAAAACGAGAACCTGTGATTTCGACATTTTTCAGCAGGTGCTTTTTCGCTCGCCATTTCTCACCTGTTGATCCTACGCTCTTTTCGCTGCGTTTTCTGAGTTCCTGGGGGTCCGATCTGTCAGGTAAGGGTCGTTCAAATCGAATTTGAGACCAAAAATTTTCGGCTTCAAAAATGAAGGAAAACTAAGGCTAACCCCTTTGTATTTTTGGCGAAAATTTTCGCGATTTTGAAAAGTGCTGGAATAAATTCTTTCATGCACTATTTCGACGTAATTTTGCGAGTGAAATCGATTGGGCCCAGTCCCAATACGCTGCGATCAACGCGTCAAAAGTTACAGCCGAAAAACGAGAACCTGTGATTTCGACATTTTTCAGCAGGTGCTTTTTCGCTCGCCATTTCTCACCTGTTGATCCTACGCTCTTTTCGCTGCGTTTTCTGAGTTCCTGGGGGTCCGATCTGTCAGGTAAGGGTCGTTCAAATCGAATTTGAGACCAAAAATTTTCGGCTTCAAAAATGAAGGAAAAGTAAGGCTAGCCCCTTTGTATTTTTGGCGAAAATTTTCGCGATTTTGAAAAGTGCTGGAATAAATTCTTTCATGCACTATTTCGACGTAATTTGGCGAGTGAAATCGATTGGGCCCAGTCCCAATACGCTGCGATCAACGCGTCAAAAGTTACAGCCAAAAAACGAGAACCTGTGATTTCGACATTTTTCAGCAGGTGCTTTTTCGCTCGCCATTTCTCGCCTGTTGATCCTACGCTCTTTTCGCTGCGTTTTCTGAGTTCCTGGGGGTCTGATCTGTCAGGTAAGGGTCGTTCAAATCGAATTTGAGACCAAAAATTTTCGGCTTTAAAAATGAAGGAAAACTAAGGCTAACCCCTTTGTATTTTTGGCGAAAATTTTCGCGATTTTGAAAAGTGCTGGAATAAATTCTTTCATGCACTATTTCGACGTAATTTTGCGAGTGAAATCGATTGTGCCCAGTCCCAATACGCTGCGATCAACGCGTCAAAAGTTACAGCCAAAAAACGAGAACCTGTGATTCCGACATTTTTCAGCAGGTGCTTTTTCGCTCGCCATTTCTCACCTGTTGATCCTACGCTCTTTTCGCTGCGTTTTCTGAGTTCCTGGGGGTCCGATCTGTCAGGTAAGGGTCGTTCAAATCGAATTTGAGACCAAAAATTTTCGGCTTCAAAAATGAAGGAAAACTAAGGCTAACCCCTTTGTATTTTTGGCGAAAATTTTCGCGATTTTGAAAAGTGCTGGAATAAATTCTTTCATGCACTATTTCGACGTAATTTTGCGAGTGAAATCGATTGGGCCCAGTCCCAATACGCTGCGATCAACGCGTCAAAAGTTACAGCCAAAAAACGAGAACCTGTGATTTCGACATTTTTCAGCAGGTGCTTTGTCGCTCGCTATTTCTCTCCTGTTGATCCTACGCTCTTTTCGCTGCGTTTTCTGAGTTCCTGAGGGTCCAATCGGTCAGGTAAGGGTCATTCAAATCGAATTTGAGACCAAAAATTTTCGGCTCCAAAAATGAAGAAAAAGTAAGGCTAACCCTAACCCCACGTTGCGAATTCCAGGTGAACTTGTGCTGCCCCTTCCGCATTCTGAGGCTGTTCGTCACTCCCTGACAGTCAAAGGCGCTCGACACTGGAACTCCCTACCTATCGAACTCAGGGCTGTCTCGACGCTTACGGTTTTTAAACGCGATCAGTATCAGTATCTCTTCCGGCGGAAGAGACACGCTCCTGATGGCGACGCGTCATCTAGTCTTCTCCACCTCGTGTTTCCCACACTTCTATAATGCTGCTTTCTTAGCTTTATTCTGCTTTCTTGTTTATGCTTTGCTTTTTCGCTTTTTTCTGACATTGTCTTCGCCGTCTTTCTCTGTTCTAACCTCCGTTCTAATTTCTTATCCCTAGATCTTAAATAGTAATATAGAACTAGGCTAAGGTTTAGTAATTAAGGCTCTGTTTATTTTTAATTTTGTAAGAATGTTTTCCAATATTGTTATGAAAAAAATGAAAATAAACCATTAAACCATTAAACCCTTTTGTATTTTTGGCGAAAATTTTCGCGATTTTAAAAAGCGCTGGAATGAATTCTTTCATGCACTATTCCGACGTAATTTTGCGAAAGAAATCGATTGGGCCCAGTCCCAATACGCTGCGATCAACGCATCAAAAGTTACAGCCAGAAAACAAGTTCCTGTGTTTTCGATATTTTTCCGCTGGTGCTCTTCCCATCGTCATCGCTCTGCTGTTGGTCCTACGCACTTTTTGCTGCGTTTTCTGAGTTCCTGGTGGTCCAATCAGGCAGAAAAGGGTCATACAAATCGAATCCGAGACCAAAACTTTTCTCCCCAAAAAATAAGTAAGGCTAACCCCTTTGTATTTTTGGCGAAAATTTTCGCCATTCTGAAAAGTGCTTGAATGAATTCTTTGGCGCACTATATCGACGTACTTTCGCGAGAGAAATCGATTGAGCGCAGTCCGAATAGGCAGCGATCAACGAATCAAAAGTTACAGCCAGAAAACAAGTTCCTGCGTTTTAGATATTTTTCAGCTGGTGCTCTTTCCATCGTTGTTTCTCTGCTGTTGGTCCTACGCACTTTTTGCTGCGTTTTCTGAGTTTCTGGTGGTCCAATCAGGCAGTAAAGTGTCATACAAATCGAATCTGAGACCAAAACTTTTCTCCCCAAAAAATAAGTAAGGCTAACTTCTTTGTATTTTTGGCGAGAATTTTCGTGATTTTGAATAGTGCTGGAATAAATTCTTTCTGGCACTATTCCGACGTACTTTTGCGAGAGAAATCGATTGAGCGCAGTCCGAATAGGCAGCGATCAACGGATCAAAAGTTACAGCCAGAAAACAAGTTCCTGTGTTTTAGATATTTTTCAGCTGGTGCTCTTTCCATCGTTGATTCTCTGCTGTTGGTCCTACGCAATTTTTGCTGCGTTTTCTGAGTTCCTGGTGGTCCAATCAGGCAGTAAAGTGTCATACAAATCGAATCTGAGACCAAAACTTTTCTCCCCAAAAAATAAGTAAGGCTAACTTCTTTGTATTTTTGGCGAAAATTTTCGCCATTCTGAAAAGTGCTTGAATGAATTCTTTGACGCACTATATCGACGTACTTTTGCGAGAGAAATCGATTGAGCGCAGTCCAAATAGGCAGCGATCAACGAATCAAAAGTTACAGCAAAAAAACCAGTTCCTGCGTTTTAGATATTTTTCAGCTGGTGCTCTTTTCATCGTTGATTCTCTGCTGTTGGTCCTACGCACTTTTTGCTGCGTTTTCTGAGTTCCTGGTGGTCCAATCAGGCAGTAAAGTGTCATACAAATCGAATCTGAGACCAAAAATTTTTTCTCCGAAAAATAAGTAAGGCTAACCCCTATGTATTTTTGGCGAAAATTTTCGTGATTTTGGAAAGTGCTGGAATAAATTCTTTCTGGCACTATTCCGACGTACTTTTGCGAGAGAAATCGATTGAGCGCAGTCCGAATAGGCAGCGATCAACGGATCAAAAGTTACAGCCAGAAAACAAGTTCCTGCGTTTTAGATATTTTTCAGCTGGTGCTCCTTCCATCGTTGTTTCTCTGCTGTTGGTCCTACGCACTTTTTGCTGCGTTTTCTGAGTTCCTGGTGGTCCAATCAGGCAGTAAAGTGTCATACAAATCGAATCTGAGACCAAAACTTTTCTCCCCAAAAAATAAGTAAGGCTAACCCCTTTGTATTTTTGGCGAAAATTTTCGTGATTTTGAATAGTGCTGGAATAAATTCTTTCTGGCACTATTCCGACGTACTTTTGCGAGAGAAATCGATAGAGCGCTGTCCGAATAGGCAGCGATCAACGGATCAAAAGTTACAGCCAGAAAACAAGTTCCTGCGTTTTAGATATTTTTCAGCTAGTGCTCTTTCCATCGTTGTTTCTCTGCTGTTGGTCCTACGCACTTTTTGCTGCGTTTTCTAAGTTCCTGGTGGTCCAATCAGGCAGTAAAGTGTCATACAAATCGAATTTGAGACCAAAAATTTTTTCCCCAAAAAATAAGTAAGGCCAACCCCTTTGTATTTTTGGCTGGAATTTTCGTGATTTTGAAAACTGCCGGGATAAATTCTTTCTGGCGCTATTCCGACGTACTTTTGCGAGAGAAATCGATTGAGCGCAGTCCGAATAGGCAGCGATCAACGGATCAAAAGTTACAGCCAGAAAACAAGTTCCTGTGTTTTAGATATTTTTCAGCTGGTGCTCTTTCCATCGTTGATTCTCTGCTGTTGGTCCTACGCAATTTTTGCTGCGTTTTCTGAGTTCCTGGAGGTCCAATCAGGCAGTAAAGTGTCATACAAATCGAATCTGAGACCAAAAATTTTTTCTCCGAAAAATAAGTAAGGCTAACCCCTATGTATTTTTGGCGAAAATTTTCGTGATTTTGGAAAGTGCTGGAATAAATTCTTTCTGGCGCTATTCCGACGTAATTTCGCGAGAGAAATCGATTGAGCGCAGTCCGAATGGGCAGCGATCAACGGATCAAAAGTTACAGCCAGAAAACAAGTTCCCGCGTTTTAGATATTTTTCAGCTGGTGCTCTTTCCATCGTTGTTTCTCTGCTGTTGGTCCTACGCACTTTTTGCTGCGTTTTCTGAGTTTCTGGTGGTCCAATCAGGCAGTAAAGTGTCATACAAATCGAATCTGAGACCAAAACTTTTCTCCCCAAAAAATAAGTAAGGCTAACTTCTTTGTATTTTTGGCGAGAATTTTCGTGATTTTGAATAGTGCTGGAATAAATTCTATCTGGCACTATTCCAAAGTACTTTTGCGAGAGAAATCGATTGAGCGCAGTCCGAATAGGCAGCGAACAACGGATCAAAAGTTACAGCCAGAAAACAAGTTCCTGTGTTTTAGATATTTTTCAGCTGGTGCTCTTTCCATCGGTGTTTCTCTGCTGTTGGTCCTACGCACTTTTTGCTGCGTTTTCTGAGTTCCTGGTGGTCCAATCAGGCAGTAAAGTGTCATACAAATCGAATCTGAGACCAAAAATTTTTTCTCCGAAAAATAAGTAAGGCTAACCCCTATGTATTTTTGGCGAAAATTTTCGTGATTTTGGAAAGTGCTGGAATAAATTCTTTCTGGCACTATTCCGACGTACTTTTGCGAGAGAAATCGATTGAGCGCAGTCCGAATAGGCAGCGATCAACGGATCAAAAGTTACAGCCAGAAAACAAGTTCCTGCGTTTTAGATATTTTTCAGCTGGTGCTCTTTCCATCGTTGTTCCTCTGCTGTTGGTCCTACGCACTTTTTGCTGCGTTTTCTGAGTTCCTGGTGGTCCAATCAGGCAGTAAAGTGTCATACAAATCGAATTTGAGACCAAAAATTTTTTCCCCAAAAAATAAGTAAGGCTAACCCCTTTGTATTTTTGGCGAAAATTTTCCTGATTCTGAAAAGTGCTTAAATAAATTCTTTCTGGCACTATTCCGACGTAATTTCGCGAGAGAAATCGATTGAGCGCAGTCCGAATAGGCAGCGAACAACGAATCAAAAGTTACAGCCAGAAAACAAGTTCCTGTGTTTTAGATATTTTTCAGCTGGTGCTCTTTCCATCGTTGTTTCTCTGCTGTTGGTCCCACGCACTTTTTGCTGCGTTTTCTGAGTTCCTGGTGGTCCAATCAGGCAGTAAAGTGTCATACAAATCGAATTTGAGACCAAAAATTTTTTCCCCAAAAAATAAGTAAGGCTAACCCCTATGTATTTTCTGGCGAAAATTTTCGTGATTTTGAAAAGTGCTGAAATAAATTCTTTCTGGCGCTATTCCGACGTAATTTCGCGAGAGAAATCGATTGAGCGCAGTCCGAATAGGCAGCGATCAACGGATCAAAAGTTACAGCCAGAAAACAAGTTCCTGCGTTTTAGATATTTTTCAGCTGGTGCTCTTTCCATCGTTGTTCCTCTGCTGTTGGTCCTACGCACTTTTTGCTGCGTTTTCTGAGTTCCTGGTGGTCCAATCAGGCAGTAAAGTGTCATACAAATCGAATTTGAGACCAAAAATTTTTTCCCCAAAAAATAAGTAAGGCTAACCCCTTTGTATTTTTGGCGAAAATTTTCCTGATTCTGAAAAGTGCTTAAATAAATTCTTTCTGGCACTATTCCGACGTACTTTTGCGAGAGAAATCGATTGAGCGCAGTCCGAATAGGCAGCGATCAACGGATCAAAAGTTACAGCCAGAAAACAAGTTCCTGTGTTTTAGATATTTTTCAGCTGGTGCTCTTTCCATCGTTGATTCTCTGCTGTTGGTCCTACGCAATTTTTGCTGCGTTTTCTGAGTTCCTGGTGGTCCAATCAGGCAGTAAAGTGTCATACAAATCGAATCTGAGACCAAAAATTTTTTCTCCGAAAAATAAGTAAGGCTAACCCCTATGTATTTTTAGCGAAAATTTTCGTGATTTTGGAAAGTGCTGGAATAAATTCTTTCTGGCGCTATTCCGACGTAATTTCGCGAGAGAAATCGATTGAGCGCAGTCCGAATAGGCAGCGATCAACGGATCAAAAGTTACAGCCAGAAAACAAGTTCCTGTGTTTTAGATATTTTTCAGCTGGTGCTCTTTCCATCGGTGTTTCTCTGCTGTTGGTCCTACGCACTTTTTGCAGCGTTTTCTGAGTTCTTGGTGGTCCAATCAGGCAGTAAAGTGTCATACAAATCGAATCTGAGACCAAAACTTTTCTCCCCAAGAAATAAGTAAGGCTAACCCCTTTGTATTTTTGGCGAAAATTTTCGCCATTCTGAAAAGTGCTTGAATGAATTCTTTGACGCACTATATCGACGTACTTTTGCGAGAGAAATCGATTGAGCGCAGTCCGAATAGGCAGCGATCAACGGATCAAAAGTTACAGCCAGAAAACAAGTTCCTGCGTTTTAGATATTTTTCAGCTGGTGCTCTTTCCATCGTTGTTCCTCTGCTGTTGGTCCTACGCACTTTTTGCTGCGTTTTCTGAGTTCCTGGTGGTCCAATCAGGCAGTAAAGTGTCATACAAATCGAATTTGAGACCAAAAATTTTTTCCCCAAAAAATAAGTAAGGCCAACCCCTTTGTATTTTTGGCTGGAATTTTCGTGATTTTGAAAACTGCCGGGATAAATTCTTTCTGGCGCTATTCCGACGTACTTTTGCGAGAGAAATCGATTGAGCGCAGTCCGAATAGGCAGCGATCAACGGATCAAAAGTTACAGCCAGAAAACAAGTTCCTGTGTTTTAGATATTTTTCAGCTGGTGCTCTTTCCATCGTTGATTCTCTGCTGTTGGTCCTACGCAATTTTTGCTGCGTTTTCTGAGTTCCTGGTGGTCCAATCAGGCAGTAAAGTGTCATACAAATCGAATCTGAGACCAAAAATTTTTTCTCCGAAAAATAAGTAAGGCTAACCCCTATGTATTTTTAGCGAAAATTTTCGTGATTTTGGAAAGTGCTGGAATAAATTCTTTCTGGCGCTATTCCGACGTAATTTCGCGAGAGAAATTGATTGAGCGCAGTCTGAATGGGCAGCGATCAACGGATCAAAAGTTACAGCCAGAAAACAAGTTCCCGCGTTTTAGATATTTTTCAGCTGGTGCTCTTTCCATCGTTGTTTCTCTGCTGTTGGTCCTACGCACTTTTTGCTGCGTTTTCTGAGTTTCTGGTGGTCCAATCAGGCAGTAAAGTGTCATACAAATCGAATCTGAGACCAAAAATTTTTTCTCCGAAAAATAAGTAAGGCTAACCCCTATGTATTTTTGGCGAAAATTTTCGTGATTTTGGAAAGTGCTGGAATAAATTCTTTCTGGCACTATTCCGACGTACTTTTGCGAGAGAAATCGATTGAGCGCAGTCCGAATAGGCAGCGATCAACGGATCAAAAGTTACAGCCAGAAAACAAGTTCCTGTGTTTTAGATATTTTTCAGCTGGTGCTTTTTCCATCGTCATCCCTCTGCTGTTGGTCCTACGCACTTTTTGCTGCGTTTTCTGAGTTCCTGGTGGTCCAATCAGGCAGTAAAGTGTCATACAAATCGAATCTGAGACCAAAACTTTTCTCCCCAAAAAATAAGTAAGGCTAACCCCTTTGTATTTTTGGCGAAAATTTTCGTGATTTTGAATAGTGCCGGAATAAATTCTTTCTGGCACTATTCCGACGTACTTTTGCGAGAGAAATCGATTGAGCGCTGTCCGAATAGGCAGCGATCAACGGATCAAAAGTTACAGCCAGAAAACAAGTTCCTGTGTTTTAGATACTTTTCAGCTGGTGCTCTTTCCATCGTTGTTTCTCTGCTGTTGGTCCTACACACTTTTTGCTGCGTTTTCTGAGTTCCTGGTGGTCCAATCAGGCAGTAAAGTGTCATACAAATCGAATTTGAGACCAAAAATTTTTTCCCCAAAAAATAAGTAAGGCTAACCCCTATGTATTTTTGGCTAAAATTTTCGTGATTTTGAAAACTGCCGGGATAAATTCTTTCTGGCGCTATTCCGACGTAATTTCGCGAGAGAAATCGATTGAGCGCAGTCCGAATGGGCAGCGATCAACGGATCAAAAGTTACAGCCAGAAAACAAGTTCCCGCGTTTTAGATATTTTTCAGCTGGTGCTCTTTCCATCGTTGTTTCTCTGCTGTTGGTCCTACGCACTTTTTGCTGCGTTTTCTGAGTTTCTGGTGGTCCAATCAGGCAGTAAAGTGTCATACAAATCGAATCTGAGACCAAAACTTTTCTCCCCAAAAAATAAGTAAGGCTAACTTCTTTGTATTTTTGGCGAGAATTTTCGTGATTTTGAATAGTGCTGGAATAAATTCTATCTGGCACTATTCCAAAGTACTTTTGCGAGAGAAATCGATTGAGCGCAGTCCGAATAGGCAGCGAACAACGGATCAAAAGTTACAGCCAGAAAACAAGTTCCTGTGTTTTAGATATTTTTCAGCTGGTGCTCTTTCCATCGGTGTTTCTCTGCTGTTGGTCCTACGCACTTTTTGCTGCGTTTTCTGAGTTCCTGGTGGTCCAATCAGGCAGTAAAGTGTCATACAAATCGAATCTGAGACCAAAAATTTTTTCTCCGAAAAATAAGTAAGGCTAACCCCTATGTATTTTTGGCGAAAATTTTCGTGATTTTGGAAAGTGCTGGAATAAATTCTTTCTGGCACTATTCCGACGTACTTTTGCGAGAGAAATCGATTGAGCGCAGTCCGAATAGGCAGCGATCAACGGATCAAAAGTTACAGCCAGAAAACAAGTTCCTGTGTTTTAGATATTTTTCAGCTGGTGCTTTTTCCATCGTCATCCCTCTGCTGTTGGTCCTACGCACTTTTTGCTGCGTTTTCTGAGTTCCTGGTGGTCCAATCAGGCAGTAAAGTGTCATACAAATCGAATCTGAGACCAAAACTTTTCTCCCCAAAAAATAAGTAAGGCTAACCCCTTTGTATTTTTGGCGAAAATTTTCGTGATTTTGAATAGTGCTGGAATAAATTCTTTCTGGCACTATTCCGACGTACTTTTGCGAGAGAAATCGATTGAGCGCTGTCCGAATAGGCAGCGATCAACGGATCAAAAGTTACAGCCAGAAAACAAGTTCCTGTGTTTTAGATACTTTTCAGCTGGTGCTCTTTCCATCGTTGTTTCTCTGCTGTTGGTCCTACACACTTTTTGCTGCGTTTTCTGAGTTCCTGGTGGTCCAATCAGGCAGTAAAGTGTCATACAAATCGAATTTGAGACCAAAAATTTTTTCCCCAAAAAATAAGTAAGGCTAACCCCTATGTATTTTTGGCTAAAATTTTCGTGATTTTGAAAACTGCCGGGATAAATTCTTTCTGGCGCCATTCCGACGTACTTTTGCGAGAGAAATCGATTGAGCGCTGTCCGAATAGGCAGCGATCAACGGATCAAAAGTTACAGCCAGAAAACAAGTTCCTGTGTTTTAGATACTTTTCAGCTGGTGCTCTTTCCATCGTTGTTTCTCTGCTGTTGGTCCTACGCACTTTTTGCTGCGTTTTCTGAGTTCCTGGTGGTCCAATCAGGCAGTAAAGTGTCATACAAATCGAATTTGAGACCAAAAATTTTTTCCCCAAAAAATAAGTAAGGCCAACCCCTTTGTATTTTTGGCTAAAATTTTCGTGATTTTGAAAACTGCCGGAATAAATTCTTTCTGGCACTATTCCGACGTACTTTTGCGAGAGAAATCGATTGAGCGCAGTCCGAATAGGCAGCGATCAACGGATCAAAAGTTACAGCCAGAAAACAAGTTCCTGCGTTTTAGATATTTTTCAGCTGGTGCTCTTTCCATCGTTGTTCCTCTGCTGTTGGTCCTACGCACTTTTTGCTGCGTTTTCTGAGTTCCTGGTGGTCCAATCAGGCAGTAAAGTGTCATACAAATCGAATTTGAGACCAAAAATTTTTTCCCCAAAAAATAAGTAAGGCTAACCCCTTTGTATTTTTGGCGAAAATTTTCCTGATTCTGAAAAGTGCTTAAATAAATTCTTTCTGGCACTATTCCGACGTAATTTCGCGAGAGAAATCGATTGAGCGCAGTCCGAATAGGCAGCGAACAACGAATCAAAAGTTACAGCCAGAAAACAAGTTCCTGTGTTTTAGATATTTTTCAGCTGGTGCTCTTTCCATCGTTGTTTCTCTGCTGTTGGTCCCACGCACTTTTTGCTGCGTTTTCTGAGTTCCTGGTGGTCCAATCAGGCAGTAAAGTGTCATACAAATCGAATTTGAGACCAAAAATTTTTTCCCCAAAAAATAAGTAAGGCTAACCCCTATGTATTTTCTGGCGAAAATTTTCGTGATTTTGAAAAGTGCTGAAATAAATTCTTTCTGGCGCTATTCCGACGTAATTTCGCGAGAGAAATCGATTGAGCGCAGTCCGAATAGGCAGCGATCAACGGATCAAAAGTTACAGCCAGAAAACAAGTTCCTGCGTTTTAGATATTTTTCAGCTGGTGCTCTTTCCATCGTTGTTCCTCTGCTGTTGGTCCTACGCACTTTTTGCTGCGTTTTCTGAGTTCCTGGTGGTCCAATCAGGCAGTAAAGTGTCATACAAATCGAATTTGAGACCAAAAATTTTTTCCCCAAAAAATAAGTAAGGCTAACCCCTTTGTATTTTTGGCGAAAATTTTCCTGATTCTGAAAAGTGCTTAAATAAATTCTTTCTGGCACTATTCCGACGTACTTTTGCGAGAGAAATCGATTGAGCGCAGTCCGAATAGGCAGCGATCAACGGATCAAAAGTTACAGCCAGAAAACAAGTTCCTGTGTTTTAGATATTTTTCAGCTGGTGCTCTTTCCATCGTTGATTCTCTGCTGTTGGTCCTACGCAATTTTTGCTGCGTTTTCTGAGTTCCTGGTGGTCCAATCAGGCAGTAAAGTGTCATACAAATCGAATCTGAGACCAAAAATTTTTTCTCCGAAAAATAAGTAAGGCTAACCCCTATGTATTTTTAGCGAAAATTTTCGTGATTTTGGAAAGTGCTGGAATAAATTCTTTCTGGCGCTATTCCGACGTAATTTCGCGAGAGAAATCGATTGAGCGCAGTCCGAATAGGCAGCGATCAACGGATCAAAAGTTACAGCCAGAAAACAAGTTCCTGTGTTTTAGATATTTTTCAGCTGGTGCTCTTTCCATCGGTGTTTCTCTGCTGTTGGTCCTACGCACTTTTTGCAGCGTTTTCTGAGTTCTTGGTGGTCCAATCAGGCAGTAAAGTGTCATACAAATCGAATCTGAGACCAAAACTTTTCTCCCCAAGAAATAAGTAAGGCTAACCCCTTTGTATTTTTGGCGAAAATTTTCGCCATTCTGAAAAGTGCTTGAATGAATTCTTTGACGCACTATATCGACGTACTTTTGCGAGAGAAATCGATTGAGCGCAGTCCAAATAGGCAGCGATCAACGAATCAAAAGTTACAGCAAAAAAACCAGTTCCTGCGTTTTAGATATTTTTCAGCTGGTGCTCTTTTCATCGTTGATTCTCTGCTGTTGGTCCTACGCACTTTTTGCTGCGTTTTCTGAGTTCCTGGTGGTCCAATCAGGCAGTAAAGTGTCATACAAATCGAATCTGAGACCAAAAATTTTTTCTCCGAAAAATAAGTAAGGCTAACCCCTATGTATTTTTGGCGAAAATTTTCGTGATTTTGGAAAGTGCTGGAATAAATTCTTTCTGGCACTATTCCGACGTACTTTTGCGAGAGAAATCGATTGAGCGCAGTCCGAATAGGCAGCGATCAACGGATCAAAAGTTACAGCCAGAAAACAAGTTCCTGCGTTTTAGATATTTTTCAGCTGGTGCTCCTTCCATCGTTGTTTCTCTGCTGTTGGTCCTACGCACTTTTTGCTGCGTTTTCTGAGTTCCTGGTGGTCCAATCAGGCAGTAAAGTGTCATACAAATCGAATCTGAGACCAAAACTTTTCTCCCCAAAAAATAAGTAAGGCTAACCCCTTTGTATTTTTGGCGAAAATTTTCGTGATTTTGAATAGTGCTGGAATAAATTCTTTCTGGCACTATTCCGACGTACTTTTGCGAGAGAAATCGATAGAGCGCTGTCCGAATAGGCAGCGATCAACGGATCAAAAGTTACAGCCAGAAAACAAGTTCCTGCGTTTTAGATATTTTTCAGCTAGTGCTCTTTCCATCGTTGTTTCTCTGCTGTTGGTCCTACGCACTTTTTGCTGCGTTTTCTAAGTTCCTGGTGGTCCAATCAGGCAGTAAAGTGTCATACAAATCGAATTTGAGACCAAAAATTTTTTCCCCAAAAAATAAGTAAGGCCAACCCCTTTGTATTTTTGGCTGGAATTTTCGTGATTTTGAAAACTGCCGGGATAAATTCTTTCTGGCGCTATTCCGACGTACTTTTGCGAGAGAAATCGATTGAGCGCAGTCCGAATAGGCAGCGATCAACGGATCAAAAGTTACAGCCAGAAAACAAGTTCCTGTGTTTTAGATATTTTTCAGCTGGTGCTCTTTCCATCGTTGATTCTCTGCTGTTGGTCCTACGCAATTTTTGCTGCGTTTTCTGAGTTCCTGGTGGTCCAATCAGGCAGTAAAGTGTCATACAAATCGAATCTGAGACCAAAAATTTTTTCTCCGAAAAATAAGTAAGGCTAACCCCTATGTATTTTTAGCGAAAATTTTCGTGATTTTGGAAAGTGCTGGAATAAATTCTTTCTGGCGCTATTCCGACGTAATTTCGCGAGAGAAATTGATTGAGCGCAGTCTGAATGGGCAGCGATCAACGGATCAAAAGTTACAGCCAGAAAACAAGTTCCCGCGTTTTAGATATTTTTCAGCTGGTGCTCTTTCCATCGTTGTTTCTCTGCTGTTGGTCCTACGCACTTTTTGCTGCGTTTTCTGAGTTTCTGGTGGTCCAATCAGGCAGTAAAGTGTCATACAAATCGAATCTGAGACCAAAAATTTTTTCTCCGAAAAATAAGTAAGGCTAACCCCTATGTATTTTTGGCGAAAATTTTCGTGATTTTGGAAAGTGCTGGAATAAATTCTTTCTGGCACTATTCCGACGTACTTTTGCGAGAGAAATCGATTGAGCGCAGTCCGAATAGGCAGCGATCAACGGATCAAAAGTTACAGCCAGAAAACAAGTTCCTGTGTTTTAGATATTTTTCAGCTGGTGCTTTTTCCATCGTCATCCCTCTGCTGTTGGTCCTACGCACTTTTTGCTGCGTTTTCTGAGTTCCTGGTGGTCCAATCAGGCAGTAAAGTGTCATACAAATCGAATCTGAGACCAAAACTTTTCTCCCCAAAAAATAAGTAAGGCTAACCCCTTTGTATTTTTGGCGAAAATTTTCGTGATTTTGAATAGTGCCGGAATAAATTCTTTCTGGCACTATTCCGACGTACTTTTGCGAGAGAAATCGATTGAGCGCTGTCCGAATAGGCAGCGATCAACGGATCAAAAGTTACAGCCAGAAAACAAGTTCCTGTGTTTTAGATACTTTTCAGCTGGTGCTCTTTCCATCGTTGTTTCTCTGCTGTTGGTCCTACACACTTTTTGCTGCGTTTTCTGAGTTCCTGGTGGTCCAATCAGGCAGTAAAGTGTCATACAAATCGAATTTGAGACCAAAAATTTTTTCCCCAAAAAATAAGTAAGGCTAACCCCTATGTATTTTTGGCTAAAATTTTCGTGATTTTGAAAACTGCCGGGATAAATTCTTTCTGGCGCTATTCCGACGTACTTTTGCGAGAGAAATCGATTGAGCGCTGTCCGAATAGGCAGCGATCAACGGATCAAAAGTTACAGCCAGAAAACAAGTTCCTGTGTTTTAGATATTTTTCAGCTGGTGCTCTTTCCATCGTTGTTTCTCTGCTGTTGGTCCTACACACTTTTTGCTGCGTTTTCTGAGTTCCTGGTGGTCCAATCAGGCAGTAAAGTGTCATACAAATCGAATTTGAGACCAAAAATTTTTTCCCCAAAAAATAAGTAAGGCTAACCCCTTTGTATTTTTGGCGAAAATTTTCGTGATTTTGAGAAGTGCTGGAATAAATTCTTTCTGGCGCTATTCCGACGTAATTTCACGAGAGAAATCGATTGAGCGCAGTCCGAATAGGCAGCGATCAACGGATCAAAAGTTACAGCCAGAAAACAAGTTCCTGCGTTTTAGATATTTTTCAGCTGGTGCTCTTTCCATCGTTGATTCTCTGCTGTTGGTCCTACGCACTTTTTGCTGCGTTTTCTGAGTTCCTGGTGGTCCAATCAGGCAGTAAAGTGTCATGCAAATCGAATCTGAGACCAAAAATTTTTTCTCCGAAAAATAAGTAAGGCTAACCCCTATGTATTTTTGGCGAAAATTTTCGTGATTTTGGAAAGTGCTGGAATAAATTCTTTCTGGCGCTATTCCGACGTAATTTCGCGAGAGAAATCGATTGAGCTCAGTCCGAATAGGCAGCGATCAACGGATCAAAAGTTACAGCCAGAAAACAAGTTCCTGCGTTTTAGATATTTCTCAGCTGGTGCTCTTTCCATCGTTGTTTCTCTGCTGTTGGTCCTACGCACTTTTTGCTGCGTTTTCTGAGTTCCTGGTGGTCCAATCAGGCAGTAAAGTGTCATACAAATCGAATTTGAGACCAAAAATTTTTTCCCCAAAAAATAAGTAAGGCCAACCCCTTTGTATTTTTGGCTAAAATTTTCGTGATTTTGAAAACTGCCGGAATAAATTCTTTCTGGCACTATTCCGACGTACTTTTGCGAGAGAAATCGATTGAGCGCAGTCCGAATAGGCAGCGATCAACGGATCAAAAGTTACAGCCAGAAAACAAGTTCCTGCGTTTTAGATATTTTTCAGCTGGTGCTCTTTCCATCGTTGTTCCTCTGCTGTTGGTCCTACGCACTTTTTGCTGCGTTTTCTGAGTTCCTGGTGGTCCAATCAGGCAGTAAAGTGTCATACAAATCGAATTTGAGACCAAAAATTTTTTCCCCAAAAAATAAGTAAGGCTAACCCCTTTGTATTTTTGGCGAAAATTTTCCTGATTCTGAAAAGTGCTTAAATAAATTCTTTCTGGCACTATTCCGACGTAATTTCGCGAGAGAAATCGATTGAGCGCAGTCCGAATAGGCAGCGAACAACGAATCAAAAGTTACAGCCAGAAAACAAGTTCCTGTGTTTTAGATATTTTTCAGCTGGTGCTCTTTCCATCGTTGTTTCTCTGCTGTTGGTCCCACGCACTTTTTGCTGCGTTTTCTGAGTTCCTGGTGGTCCAATCAGGCAGTAAAGTGTCATACAAATCGAATTTGAGACCAAAAATTTTTTCCCCAAAAAATAAGTAAGGCTAACCCCTATGTATTTTCTGGCGAAAATTTTCGTGATTTTGAAAAGTGCTGAAATAAATTCTTTCTGGCGCTATTCCGAAGTAATTTCGCGAGAGAAATCGATTGAGCGCAGTCCGAATAGGCAGCGATCAACGGATCAAAAGTTACAGCCAGAAAACAAGTTCCTGCGTTTTAGATATTTTTCAGCTGGTGCTCTTTCCATCGTTGTTTCTCTGCTGTTGGTCCTACGCACTTTTTGCTGCGTTTTCTGAGTTCCTGGTGGTCCAATCAGGCAGTAAAGTGTCATACAAATCGAATCTGAGACCAAAACTTCTCTCCCCAAAAAATAAGTAAGGCTAACCCCTTTGTATTTTTGGCGAAAATTTTCCTGATTCTGAAAAGTGCTGAAATAAATTCTTTCTGGCACTATTCCGACGTAATTTCGCGAGAGAAATCGATAGAGCGCAGTCCGAATAGGCAGCGATCAACGGATCAAAAGTTACAGCCAGAAAACAAGTTCCTGCGTTTTAGATATTTTTCAGCTGGTGCTCCTTCCATCGTTGTTTCTCTGCTGTTGGTCCTACGCACTTTTTGCTGCGTTTTCTGAGTTCCTGGTGGTCCAATCAGGCAGTAAAGTGTCATACAAATCGAATCTGAGACCAAAACTTTTCTCCCCAAAAAATAAGTAAGGCCAACCCATTTGTATTTTTGGCTAAAATTTTCGTGATTTTGAAAACTGCCGGAATAAATTCTTTCTGGCACTATTCCGACGTACTTTTGCGAGAGAAATCGATTGAGCGCAGTCCGAATAGGCAGCGATCAACGGATCAAAAGTTACAGCCAGAAAACAAGTTCCTGCGTTTTAGATATTTTTCAGCTGGTGCTCTTTCCATCGTTGATTCTCTGCTGTTGGTCCTACGCACTTTTTGCTGCGTTTTCTGAGTTCCTGGTGGTCCAATCAGGCAGTAAAGTGTCATCCAAATCGAATCTGAGACCAAAAATTTTTTCTCCGAAAAATAAGTAAGGCTAACCCCTATGTATTTTTGGCGAAAATTTTCGTGATTTTGGAAAGTGCTGGAATAAATTCTTTCTGGCGCTATTCCGACGTAATTTCGCGAGAGAAATCGATTGAGCGCAGTCCGAATAGGCAGCGATCAACGGATCAAAAGTTACAGCCAGAAAACAAGTTCCTGTGTTTTAGATACTTTTCAGCTGGTGCTCTTTCCATCGTTGTTTCTCTGCTGTTGGTCCTTCGCACTTTTTGCTGCGTTTTCTGAGTTCCTGGTGGTCCAATCAGGCAGTAAAGTGTCATACAAATCGAATCTGAGACCAAAACTTTTCTCCCCAAAAAATAAGTAAGGCTAACCCCTATGTATTTTTGGCGAAAATTTTCGTGATTTTGGAAAGTGCTGGAATAAATTCTTTCTGGCACTATTCCGACGTACTTTTGCGAGAGAAATCGATTGAGCGCAGTCCGAATAGGCAGCGATCAACGGATCAAAAGTTACAGCCAGAAAACAAGTTCCTGCGTTTTAGATATTTTTCAGCTGGTGCTCTTTCCATCGTCATCCCTCTGCTGTTGGTCCTACGCACTTTTTGCTGCGTTTTCTGAGTTCCTGGTGGTCCAATCAGGCAGTAAAGTGTCATACAAATCGAATTTGAGACCAAAAATTTTTTCCCCAAAAAATAAGTAAGGCTAACCCCTTTGTATTTTTGGCGAAAATTTTCGTGATTTTGAAAAGTGCTGGAATAAATTCTTTCTGGCGCTTTTCCGACGTAATTTTACGAGAGAAATCGATTGAGCGCAGTCCGAATAGGCAGCGATCAACGGATCAAAAGTTACAGCCAGAAAACAAGTTCCTGCGTTTTAGATATTTCTCAGCTGGTGCTCTTTCCATCGTTGTTTCTCTGCTGTTGGTCCTACGCACTTTTTGCTGCGTTTTCTGAGTTCCTGGTGGTCCAATCAGGCAGTAAAGTGTCATACAAATCGAATTTGAGACCAAAAATTTTTTCCCCAAAAAATAAGTAAGGCTAACCCCTTTGTATTTTTGGCGAAAATTTTCCTGATTCTGAAAAGTGCTTAAATAAATTCTTTCTGGCACTATTCCGACGTAATTTCGCGAGAGAAATCGATTGAGCGCAGTCCGAATAGGCAGCGAACAACGAATCAAAAGTTACAGCCAGAAAACAAGTTCCTGTGTTTTAGATATTTTTCAGCTGGTGCTCTTTCCATCGTTGTTTCTCTGCTGTTGGTCCCACGCACTTTTTGCTGCGTTTTCTGAGTTCCTGGTGGTCCAATCAGGCAGTAAAGTGTCATACAAATCGAATTTGAGACCAAAAATTTTTTCCCCAAAAAATAAGTAAGGCTAACTCTTATGTATTTTTGGCTTAAATTTTCGCGATTTTGAAAACTACCGGGATAAATTCTTTTTGGCACTATTCCGACGTACTTTTGCGAGAGAAATCGATAAAGCGCAGTATCAATACGCTGCGAGCAACGGGTCAAAAGTTACAGGCGAAAAACCAGAACCTGTGTTCTTCACATTTTTCAACTGGTGATCTTTTCGTCGTCATTTCCCGGCTGTCGGAGCGCTTATCTCTGAGGTCGAGTTTCACCAGGTAGCGGACCTGGAGCGCCGAATCTATGGAGCGCTAGTCCCGGAACTCGACGTGCACCAGGAAGCGGACTTGGAGCGCAGGATCCAGAAGGTAGAGAACCCGGTACCCGAAATCTGGGGAGCGCGATTTTCATACGTCCGCTCTACTGCGTGGTTGTTTCCAGACTGAGGAATTCGACTAGCTGATTACTGTAGATCGATGACGTCAAGAGAAGAAAAATTTCGGGAGACGTCACTTTCTGAAAATCCGATCATCCAAACTATGGTTTTGAACTTTAATACCATGTATGATATGTGAAGTATGATGCATGATATGACGAGATGTATCATGATTTTAGTTCACACATTACACACAAGAAATATGCACGTTATCTTTCCTGCCGATCCAAGCGACTAGGTCCTTCGATGGTCAGCCCTTGACTAAAGACATATATTCTTCATTTAACGGGTCTGCTAATAACGCTGCCGTTCTGCGACAGTTGGATGATACAAATTTGCTTGTACCTTTCAAATGTGTGTTAAAATACACTTGACGTTTTGAGAAGCTTCATTCTTTCTCTCCTTACCAAAAAAAAAAAATCGCCCACGCAAGCGCACGACGATTTTCGGTTGTCACACCAAAGCCCCTTAGGGCACGGCGTTAGGGTAACTGTCGTTATTTATTCATCAGTCACCGTAGGAGGTGTTTGGCGGTGGTTGAAGGTGATCGGCGGAGGTCGAGGAAGACGATAACGACGTGGCGGTCGATGGACGGCGAGGAGTAGGAGGACGGTGCCGAGGTGGACGAGGTGGACGAAAGTGGTCAGAGGTGGTTGGACGTGTTCGGAAATGGTAGGAGGTGGTAAGCGCTAGTCGGAGGTGGTAGGGGGCGCTAGAAGGTGGTCGGAGATCGCCGTCGGCCGCAGGGGATAGTAGGAGGTGTTCAGAATGGTAGGAGGAGGTAGGAGGTAGTAGGAGCTGGTTGGAGGTTGCAGGAGGTGGCAGGGGCGGTAGGTGCTAGTAGGAGGTGGCAGGGGGTGGTAGGAGGTGTTTGAAGGTGGCAGGCGGGGTTAGGCGGAGGTTGGAGAGGGCAGGAAGTGTTTGGCGGTAACTGGAGGTGATCGGCGGTCGACGAGGAAGACGTGGGTCGGGGGGTTGGGCGAGTAGGAGCAGGAAGAGGGGGGGGGAGGACGAAGGTGGGTGGAGGTGGTTGACGGCGGTTGGAGGTGCTCGGTGGTAGTTGCGGTGGTTGACGGTGGATGCGGTGGTCGTCGGAGGCGGTTGGCGGTGGACGCGGTTACGCGTCTCCTCACGGGGATCATCGAGCTGATGAACATTTCTAAGTCGCAGTCAACAGTCTTACGTACTCACTTTGTGCCGACTCAATCTCAAGCTTCCATACCGACACTACTTTAGTTGCTAGGAATGTCGGCGAGAGCCCGTTAGATAGAGTCGATAGAGCAAAACCCTTCTACGCTCCCAGGCCCACCCGAGCTCACTTGGCCGCCAAAAACTGTTCACAAAAATTTACCTAGGGGTAACAGTCTTTATATTCTTCAACGTAGTGGAATACAATCGATTTAAATTTTAGGATCCAAACCACTCAGGCAGTCCATTAGGGTGTTGAACGTAACTTGATCTGTAGGATTTCATTTTGATATTTTATTACGCATAAGTTTTTCCAAAATGCAAGGTTGATACAGAAACGGTAAGGCGGACAATACAGGCGCGAATCAGAATTTTATTTTCAATTCTCCACGTGCAAGGCAATGCTCGGAGCCAAACAGATGAACGACATGTACAATAGTTTACTTGTTTTTTTTTCCACTTCGAATCAAACCATAGTGGTGAATGCTCGTATGACAACAAATATGTCGTATTGAAAAATCTTTAGTCGTCCTCGTCCTCTTTGGTGGCCTTGAGGCTTCCAAAAACTTTCGATGGAATGGCTTGTTTCTCTACCGGTACATCTAGAAAAACGAGACACCATCAAACTGGGGATATTCGTGTAAGAGGAGTTTCGTTCCTAGTGAACAAGAAGATGTAATACTATACCCTCTTCAATTTCTTTCTCCTCATCTTCACTGTCGTCGTCCATGTCAATGTCTATTTCATCTGGATTGTTCACTTGACGTTCGGACCTTCCAGCTCCTTCAGTTACTCCTCGTACAAATTTGATATTATCTTTGAATCCGGGTTGCGCAGCAGCGTCTGGAAGGAGGAACGATAATTAGACATGAGTCATTTTACAAATTTTTCTTTAGGTTCGTACACTTAACCAGAAACTGACCTGTACTGGTTGAGGGTATCTTGTTGTCCAAAAGTCGCATAGCGTCAGC
The DNA here is from genome assembly GCF_021155775.2 of Neodiprion pinetum. NCBI lineage: Eukaryota > Metazoa > Arthropoda > Insecta > Hymenoptera > Diprionidae > Neodiprion > Neodiprion pinetum. Next base: position 22,484,245 of record NC_060236.1, on the reverse strand, counting down.
GGTGCCAGCACTGTCATCGATAGAGAGATTTGTCGCACTGTTAAGCATCTGTGCTGACATCATGTTTACTTGGGTGTTGTACATTGCTTGCACGCTTCTCTTGATTCGCAGCATTTCCCGCATCGTGTCCTCATTGCCGTGGCGGACTTCAAACTCTTTCCAAACTTGCCAGAAATTAGACGTTACCTAAGGAACAAGAACCACTGCGTTACTTATTTGCTGCTCGTACAGAGCATTGAGAAAGATAACTAAAATAAAGTTAAGCAATTCGCTAACCCGGGGATCGCATATTTGACTGCAGTGAGCGTAAATCGCCCTCGCTCGATCGACTTCACCGAGCTTAGTTTCCATCTCTGCAAACCGGAGACACATCTCCCGCGTATTTTCTTCATTCAGAACTTCGATCGCCTTTTCATAGATCTGCCGCGTCTTCGGCACTCCGTATATATCAGCGGCTTTCTTTATGTATATGTTGAACATCTAAAAGGAATGAAAAATTGAAACAACTACGCCCAACAAACTTTTACCTATTCTTTCGAACACCGTTACCCACCTCAAATCTTTCTTCTGGTAAAACAGCGCTAGTCGCTCGCTCGTATACGGACATCGCGTGCCTTGCTAAGCCATGTTCCTCTTCCAGTTTCGCGTACAGCAAATAAAGAGCTTGATAAACAAAAAGAATTTAAATGTCGTTTAAAATCAAGACGGACAGGCTTTAGGTAAAATTTGGTATACCTATTCAATTTTAGAACAAACTTACCCTTCGCATACTTTGGTGGGCAATGTTCCAAGCATTGTTCAAACAGATCGCGAGTTCTTTCCAATTTCGTTCCCTCGTATCTTTTCAGGAATTTGGTGAGGTACGTGTTCCATATGTCATATACATTTGGCCACTTAAACAGAGCAATACCCTTTTCGTAGGCCTGAAAGAAAAAAGCGTAAACGTCGAATATTCCGCGATATGTAGATACAAGGTGTATTGCTATATGCTGAGAGAAAAAGAAATATCCACCCTGAAGGCTTCCTCGAAATAGTTATTCTCCTCCAAAAATAGACCATAGTTTATGATGATCTGCGGCGTCGCAATTTTGAGATCTATGATCTTGTCATACACAGCCTTGCACGTCTGAAAGACGAAAATTCATCTGTAATCAGCAACTCAATGTTGACCAGTTTTATTGACAATCAATAGATATATTACATGGTGTACCTTGAATGTACCAAAGCTCTCCTCGAGATCAGCGTACATGGACCAGACTTTAAGTGACTTGTACAATCTCATTTGAACGGTCTCAGTCTCGTCGTGATACGCAACTTTGCGTGAGGGCATGGTGGTTGCCTTGTGCATAAGCTTCAAGGCCTCTTTGCAATTGCTAATTACAAGAAAATGGAACACCATAATTACAGTAAATTCCTAAAATGGAATTGCAACTATTTGTAATGATCAATACTTACTCGTGCCTGATCTCCATTTCGGCCCACTCGCACCAAACGGAAGCAAGATCATCAACCTTCGTGTATGCGACGTGCGTCGCTTTATCGAAAACAACTCTGGCATCTGCGATCTGTCCATTCTCTTCATAGAATTTGGCAAACGCAACCCACAGTGTATGCAACTTGCCAACTGCCTGTTGCGGCAACACCGTTTGAACAGCCTCTGTATACGTGTTGATTATCTGAGAAATTTCATCTGTTAGTGAGTTGATCAACCAAGCAGAGATGTTGACGTTTCTTCGACTTTGGTTACCTCATGAGGTTGCCCCTCATAGAGCATGACTCGTTTGTGCCATTCTTGAACGTTGTGCGGATTTTGCCTAAGCAGCACACTGTTCAGCAGCAACAGTCTTCTCTCCATGAGGTGTTCAAATCTTGCTAATCGAAGTTCGAGTTCAATGTCATCTATAAAATCATAGAAATTGTAGACAATAGATAATCTCACTTGTGTCAATGAGCCAAGTATTTAAGACTCACCTTCTTCGGTTGGATTGGGATTTTTGGCAGCATCCTCCATCCTCTTGCTGAGGCTGAGTTCCTCAAACTGGGCATACGCATCAAACACTTGGGTAAAGTCCCTGACAGTGGAAACTGTCTGGATTGCTTCTTCGTAGATATCTCTGGCCTATGGAAAAAACAACCTTTTGGTCCAAGTACAAAGATCTCGTTCACTGTTTTGCGAATTGTAAAAGATACTTACGCGCTCAAAAAGGCCACTACGAACGTAATAATCAGCCAATGAATTCCACAGTGGACCCAACTGATCAGTATATCGCCTCAATCCACCTCTGATTATTGCATCAACGTTCAAGGATTTTATTTTGGTAGGATTCTTTGATATAAGGTCGCAGAGCTCGTTCCACAGCTGGTGGTTCGATTTACCATGCTTTGACACAAAGTCGTCCTGGTTTACGATTTGGGCTAATTTGACCGCAGCTTCGTCCAGTCTTCCCGTCGATATCAAATACTCTATGTATTCCTCTGCATCTTCTGGAGCTAACTGCAACCATGTGACTTAATCCGTGTAGTATTTGAGTACCATTTCATGTTAGTATGAAAATAAATCGATCGGGGAGTACTCACCTTCAGATATCTCCTGAAGACGCGTACAGCTGTTTCATATACATTGTGTTTCTTGAGGAAGCCAATGTAAAGTGGCCAGACACGATGATGCTGCGTGATGGGAAGAGCCCGAAGCGAGCGATCGAATACCTGACGGGTCCTCGTGATGTAACACTGATCGGTCATCAGGGTGCAATAGTCCATCCAGATTCGAGGCATTTTGTGCATGAATACAAGTGCTCGTTCAAAAGCATTGTTTACATCCTCGTAGAGCGGGTCTGTCACGCAGCGTCCCTTCAGCTGTTTTACCCTCTGACGCAAGTAGTTATACCATAACTTGTAGCTATAAAATATTTTCATTTAGTGATCGTTCAAAGTATAGAGCAACTCTTTGCTCACCTTCCCGGCAGCTCCTTCAAGGCTCGTTCATAGACAATATTGAGGTTAACGCTCTTCGTGCTCTTCAAGTGATCAATGTAGCGTTGCCAGTGCTTAACAGAGTAAGGATTCCGCAGGATTTCCTCCTCGTAAGGCAGATCCTCCTCATTCTGCGAGAGATAACGAAGGTTGTTGATTTATTTTTTGAGGTTAGGTTTAGTTACCGAAAATATTTAAAGGTTATACTCACGAAGATGTAACTATTCCCATCAGAATCCTCTCGCTGCATCATCTCTGCTCAAGTAATGACTAGACCCGGCTTTTATTCTCTTCAAATTAATAACAATGCGACATAACTGTAACACGTATAGCGTTGTATAGCACGACCTAACTTAGCAAGTAATACCGCGTCAAACAACCCGAAACTACCAAAATGATACAGACGCAGACGGAGCAGACGGGGAATCGTTGAGTTGTTTCCGAATCTATTGTGACCGTAAAGACACCAGAGGACGGCAGTCCTGTCGTCGAATGTCAACCGTAGGAATTGGGATTGAACAGTTTCACCTTCCAAATTATATCTCGCTTGCAATGAAAGCAGCGAAAACCAACCTTCCGTGCTGTTTGTAAAATAATTCTAGTAGTAGAGGTAAACAAACACACTTTGAATACTTTCTCTTCCGTTTTATCATGGAATTACCAGCTACATCGTCTCTGCAATTAGATGCGGATTATACACGTACACTTCTACATGCACCCGACTATCGATTCCTCTCAGCTCCTCTTAAATTCATTTTTATATATTATTTTAAGACTTTAATTCGTCCATCACCAATAATTCACGCATTACTTAGTAAAAATGGCAATTAAACAAGTACAGACAGCAATTATGGAGTCAAAATGCGTCACCTTTGGTATTTTGATCGCTTAATTATTATACTCTTGCTGTAATATGCGTGTATACTTTACATGAACCATGCCTACTGTGAGGATGACTCATACAGTATAAACAAGGGTGCGTATTTCAAACTTATAGAATATGGATAAAACCTGCTTTCCTCTTCTGCAAGCCTCTTTATCGTATATCGAAGAAAACTGATGCATTCTGGCATTATGACACCAGTTTGCAAAAACGAATAGGTATAATAGAACAGCGAAGAGATGTTAAAAGCTCGTCAAAACCTTGAACGCGCGTCTATAACGCACTTATTTATAAACGCAGCTCTGCGTAACGCGCGCGCTGTATGATATTGTCTAGCGCGGGACGGCAATAATTATATGTATATCCGCGTGTAAGAACTTGCACAATTATTTAAACCACGATCTCGCCACCGCTGCCGCCGACATACATTTATTCTGGTGGAGCATCCTTCCGCTGCTGCTGTTCATCTCGTTTTTTCTCGTCGCCGACTATCGGGACAAGGCTTCTAATCTGCTGATCGCGAACACGAAGATCAACCACGCTCAGGTAAGGTGCAACAATCGAGGTACGTCGGTTAGTTGCGTTCGAATTTGCACCTGCGTAACGCGAGGTCTCGCGCCGATTTGGGCACAGAATGATAATCATCAGCTTGTAAGCCGGAATAATCATGCCTCGCAACGGTGCTCTGTAATTTTTAATGTAATTGCTCGAACACAATTTGTTCAGTTACATAACTTGACCGGCCTCGGGATTTTTCAATAAATTAAGAACACGCGTGCGATCGTCGAACGTATAAATTCATGCGAAAGCGAATCATCTAACAGCCGGAATTGGACGGATGCCAGTAGATCGTATAATTCAAAAATAAAATTCTCCTAGCTGTGCGAGTTATCAGCTCTACTCTTATACCGCTCGTGGTTCAGAAACCCACGACTACTGACCCAGCTGTTGGTTTTTTAGGCGCCGAACCAGGAATCACACGTTAGCAAAAAATCGAGAAGGATGACTGTTACACTGTGGGTCGTCGGCGGTCCCGGATGCGGGAAGGGCACCCAGTGCGAGAAAATCGTTGCAAAGTACGGCTTCCTTCATCTCAGCAGCGGTGATCTTCTTCGGGACGAAGTCGCCAGTGGCAGTCCAAGGGGCGCCCAACTCCAAGAGCTCATGTCCCAAGGCCTCTTTGTACCATCCGTAAGTTGCGGGACATTTGGCCCGAATTCCTAAAGAGTTCTCTTTCGTCTTCTCGTCTGTCTTCGGACAACATCAAATCAAATTAGCGCGTTCTAGTTGCAATATGAAACGTTGCATATGAAGTCAAAAATATGTCTTTAAAAAAAAGGTATTCAATGGTTTATTTTGTTAATCACCAATTATACAGGACGTCGTCCTCGGACTGATCAAAGAGAAGATAAACAAGGGAAAGGAGGACAAGGTCCCGGGGTTCCTGATCGACGGATACCCACGGGAACTTAGCCAAGGGCTTGAATTTGAGAAAGAAGTAAGAATTTTGCTTTCCATAATATTTTCCAGTTGACCAAACGCATCCGCGACGCATATACTCAATCCTCTAATTATTCCATCGTAGATCGGGCCGGTGGACCAAGTGCTCTTCTTCGACGTGGCGAACGAGACTTTGACAAAGAGGTTACTGGGTCGTGCGGCCTCGTCGGGAAGAGTCGATGATAATGAGGAGACAATCAAGAAACGCATAGCAGTATTCAACGAGAAGAACGGGCCGATCGTCGAGCATTACAAGGACAAGGTTGTCAAGGTACGTATGTACATATGTACAACGCATGTGATCATTGGAGTTTCATAGCTGCAATAAATTCTTACACCGATATTTAACTGTAATGATTTATCGTTACATTTTCTGCTAGATAAATGCCGAGGGCGCGGTCGAGGACATCTTCGCCGAAGCGAGCAAAGCCATCGATGCCGTGAACAAGGTTTAAAATCCGCAAAAGTTCCCTAATTTTCCCCTTCATCATCTCATAGACATAATATAGGATTTTATAGCAAATTATTTATTCACGTATCTTTCGTAATATCACGAAACTAGTTCACGCACAATTACACCCCAATGACGAATAAAGATATTGATTAGTTGAAAATTTCAATTGTTGTTCATTAAAATCAATATTAATCATAGACGTCGGTTGCCCAATTTTCAAGGACACTGGGCAGCGTAACTAAAGTTTGACATCCCGACCCGATGATAATGAACGCGAGTCTGTCATTATCAGGTGACATTGTCTACCGTCCAATGTCCACAGCCAGGATGTGCAGCCATTTAATTACGCATCCACATGACAATGACGAGTAAATTGAACACTGCATTGTCTGCGACCGTAGTTGCGTATCCGCAACCGCCAATGTCGTGAAAAATCAGCGTCAACTGTAAATATATCAAGGGTCGAGTATAACGAAACGATTCAGGCAAATTTAGTTGCTATAATTTGAGTCAGGCATGATGCTCTGGATGGTCCTGGTGCTCGTCGTCGCGAGCCGGGTGAGCTGGACTCCGGCGAATGCTCAGTGCTCGCAGATTTCATTTCGCAAAGACCCGGTTTACGCCTTGACGAAACGATGTACGCGGTCGACCGCAACACCGATATCGAGACGTAATTTAGAGGACCTGAAAAGCTGCAAAGAATTTGCCGTTTCTAAAAAGGCTTTGGCGTTCAACTTTCGTCCGAAGAAATATGCCTCAAACATCACGATCAGCGGTCAGCTAATATAATAATTCTGCCTGAATTAAATTACACCGCGGCTGTTCAATTCGTATATCATTTATAATCATCAGATAATTGCATCGCTTTGGAATGCCCGATGGAACTGCATGCTCAATCGACCAGTTTTGTCAAGGATTCGAGATTCGAATACTATAGCGCGTACGGCGGCAACGTGGGTGAGAATAACATTGCAGATGAATAAAGGGCTTCATCAAGGCATTCTACGCCAATTCAATCAACGCTTACCTTGGTCAAAATTTCTACTGCTACAGATTTTTACAGAAATTGGAACATTTCGTATTATTTCGTACAAAACTGTAAGTATGCGTAGTTTATCGGAAAGAATTTTCAATTTTCTTTAAAAATTGTAGTAGCTTGTGGATTCTTTACTGAAAAAATACACATTTTCAGAAAATCTACAAGTTTTTATGAAAAACTGCATATTTACAATTTTGTACGAAAACAATTTTTTGTGCGAAATTGTCCAAAATGTCCCAATTTCCCTAAAAAATCGCAGAAAATCGTAGAAATCATTTTCACCAGGGTGACCCTTACCTAATTATCTAATAATATTCTCCAGATGAAATGAATTCTTAGCATTTCTTGCAATTTTGTACATTTCGAATAATTTTATTGAAACAAATTTTGGAAAAAAGAAATAAGTTTGAAAAATAACATGTAGTCAATATATTAAGGACTTCATGTAGTCAAAACTAGCAGATAAAAAGTCTATAATGAATTGTTGGGTATTTCCTTTATACCAAGAAATGCAATAAAAAATCAAATCGGTTAGGAAGCAGAGATTGCAGGTTGATTTGGCATGGAACGCCACATTTGCGCTTATGAAAACATGCTGCAGGGTTAAGTCCACCAATTTTCAAATACCCAATTCAGATTCGTTGTTATATATAATGACTTGAAAGAAATATCTACTCAAGCATCTCACAGGAAACTAAAGCGAAATCAAAATTAAGATCTTTACAAGTACCAGTAAAAATTGGTGAACTCACAACTATTGCTAGTTCCACCTGACAAATAAATTAAAATGAAAGACCAGAATAGTGCGATTCGGTGCCCCTCAACTGCCTGTATGTTGCAAACTGGGAATAGCATATGGACATGGAATAAAAGCAAGCTGCCTACCAACATTAGGAGTGTTCAGGCTCGCAGACACCCCATCAAACTACAGCACAGCTCGCGAGAAGTGCGCAGCTTGGGGTGGAAAATTGGCGCATGTGGTCAGTGCTGTTCGCACAGATCTCCTAGCTACATTGATGACCGGGAACATCAGCACAGCGTTTGTAGGACTCAGCAGTCAAGGCAAAGAGCGGCTCTGGAAGAACGAGTTTGGTATAATAATATTGCAATGATCGATATACTCGACTGGATATAAGGTTGAAGAAATAAATAAAAAAAAAGGGTCGCTCAGTCTTGAAAAGAAATCTCTGCAGATGAGCTTCTGGACTGCTTCGATTTTCGGGGATGGGCACAGCGGGAGCCACACTCGAGACGAGGATGTGTTGCTCTGGGCAAGGACCGAGCGTGGAGAGTGGTATCGTGCTATGCCTCTTTGCCATCCCTCTGCGAAATACTGCCCTCAGCTTCACCGCAGAAATTGTCACCATCTATAGCCTGCGGCAGTCTCTCAGGTACAGGGAGTATGAGAAAGCAAGTCGGTCAGTCTGCAAGGAATGATACAGCCCACAAGTAATTATACTATATTAATTGGGTTTATTCAACAATGATATAATGTCATAAGTTAATTTTATATATTTATATTTTAAAGTTCAATAAATCGTAGTGCTTCTATGCTCACCTAAATCGATATTACTTTTCGCTATGTTTTACAATCTATCGATTTTTTTTTTTTAGTTTCTTTAATTACAACAATTTCCAAGAGAAATTCGTTTCAATTCATATACTAATTACAATTTTTTTAAATTTAATATCTCTACTCTTTAATGCGGCTTGTTCCTTCAATATCTTTGTTGAACCAATAACAGATACTTTATTTCGACCATTTTTATTATATGCTTAGGTATAATGGATCTTCATGCGGAGTATTTCTGATCCGAGAAAAGATTTTTTTCTTCTAAATTCTCTATAGGTATAGGAAAAATAGGTAGATACATCTGATTAAGGACTTATGTATATATTTATATATGTGTATATATTATATATACACACACACATATATATATATATAGTATAATATATGATACATCTTCAAAATTCAAAATACTTTACAAATTTTCATATACATATAAATACATAGTGTATTTTCCCTCAGGATTCTGCGATCTTCAATGACTGTATCGTTTATTTTATTTTTTTGTTTTTCTATATACGCTCTGCACTCTCTTTACACGGAAACTTTCACATACACATAATACATATGGTTGAAACGCGCACTCTGAATTGTAACTATGTATATCTACAGAGCGTATGTAAAATATTATATTCTGCAAAGTCTGAATAAAAAATAAAAAATAGATCACATTGAACGAAACGAAAATGAAATTTTGTTGATTCTAAAGGATGTTCCGCCGTTCTTAATCAAATCTTAAATATTTAAACAAAAAGCAAGGCAGACGAGACGAACTAAAAACGCGAAAAACATGCAAATGAACTGCTACAAAAGGAGCCAATTATCTCTATATTATACATACACACGTTTTCCTAAAACAGAAAAATATTGGGGATCGCACAGTCTCACAGAAACTGCATGTACATATACGTACATATGTATACATATATACAAATATAAATACATATATAGTGTTAGCGATTTAGGTAGTGTACCGCTCCAAAGCGATCTGATTAAATACATATATTCGTTAATTTGCCGACACCCGATTGATTCGTTATTTCTCCTTTCCAAACGACATCGTGGACATCAGATGATAATAAATAACAATAGCATCGAGAGACATGTAAAAACTCTTCAATGATCGATATACCTATTTATGTATAAATATTGTAACTAAGGTACCCTTTCTCACCCTGTATACTTGAACAAGGGAATAATTAATAACCCTGCAAGATATAGGCATGTAATGGATGTTTGCCTATAAAAACGGTTATGTTTCAGGCTTTGAAGAGATCACATATTTGTGAATATACAGAATCGGCCCACGTTTTTGGATTTACTTCATTTTGTATCAGCGTACTCTTATTTTAAAGTTACCTTTGTAACAATATTTATATATATATATATATATGATTTAGGTATAACATAGATTCGGGTGGTATAATAGTGAGACTGCAAACAAGAAAATGGATAAACTGTCTCGCTCTTTCGTTCTTATTTTCTCTCTTTTACTCTATTTCTACCGTGGTGTGTGCATGTGTGTAAAATAAATAATGACGTAAATTTGACCAAGAGTGATCTATATGAATAAGTTTTTGATTTTCCGATACCTTGATGTGCAACATCTGCGTGCAACATTTGCACCCACTATGCAAGCCCTATCTGAAATCACCGGAACCGTCGAGTTGCAGTGTTGAGCACCACTAATTACATTTTATAATTAATGACATAGAAATTGCTGATTACAATTAGGGCATTTTTTGTGAGATCGGAGAAGATTTTAAGCCGAATTTTTCATTTGCTTCATATTTTTAAAACTCATATTCTGTATACCGAAAGGTAGATTCGCTGTTTTTCGAAATTCTTAGTCCGTTTCATCTTTCCATTTTGAGTTACATTCATTTGGAAAGTTGAAAAAAGATATTTAAACAAAATTCATAACTGTAAAACAAATTGAGATGAAAATTTTGAAAAAATCATGAAAATTCTTTCGATAGATAGAATGTAATTTGAAATAAATGAAGCGAATTGAAAATTTGACCATAAGGTTTTATCCGATATCAAAAATCATATCCAAATTGTAAATCGTAAATGAAAAGAAAAAATGATTCTTCGTGCAATTGAAATTGGCAATTGCTTTTTAAATGTAATTAAAGTAAAAATGTAATTCGCAATTAAAATGACATAGCAGGATAAGCAGGGGTGTATTGGTTTACCACACATTTATGAAATATCAACAGAGTACGTTATTACTATTATAATTCTAATGTTCTGCAAATTTCAATTTTGATAAAAAAAATTTGGCGTTTTTTTTCTGTAACTTTCAGAAAAAAATTATTTGGAAGGTGAAATTTCCAGAACATAACGGTTACAATCGAAGGGTATTGTAAAAATATGGAACCAATCCAAGCTAAGGCAGTACACCCATGCTTATCCTACCAGGGTCTTCAATTATTTTAAAAAAGCTGCCGTCGAACAACTGTTCAGGTCACGGTACGGCGTTAAACGTAAATGGGAGACAAGTTCAATGTCAGTCGTGAGATCACGTTGTTGCGTATCGTTGCTCGCGTTGTACGGGAGCTCTGTATTATTTGAAGAACCAGGATCCGGCAGTCTTGGCAAACGACCATCGCTACACCTCGCAGCTGCTCGGCGACCCGTAAATCACCAGCTCCATAACGCGCCGACGATGCAGACGTCCGGGCCGGGCTACTGTTCGCGCTGCTGCAGTAAAATCTCCGACTGGAAAACAAAGAGTTTCTATCGGTCCTGCGAAGTCGAAAAGGTCCCCTACCATTCAGTTGAGTACAGGTAAATTAAAGAAATTGCTCTCGTCACGACGTTCGGTATAATTTCATATCGTAGTGAATGCTCGTGGAACTTTTAACCGTTCATTTTCACTCTCCTCGCAATCCCACCGCCAGCTGTACCCCCAGAACGACATCAACCCCAATCCCTCTCCTACCTTTTGTCCATTTTTTGGGAAGATGCGGCAGGGCTGCTATTGCTCGGTGGCAGGCTGTTGCAGGCCGTCCCGTTATCCTCGCGATGCGAAATGTTAACAGAGGATGGAGTTGGGGTCGGTGTCGGGGTGTTTCTCAACGCCGGGTCACGCCGTTTCGTGGCCGGAGATGCTGGTGCGGATCCAACGCCGCCCGCCGGCCTGGGCCAGAGATTTCGAACCGCGCCATGGCTCGGCGATGAGTATTCCTTTCCATCCACTTCGGAGGCCGGTGACAACATCAAACTCGGTGACAAGAGAACGACCGGCACGTGGGCGAAATGTTCCGTTGGTATCCGCATCTACACTCGAAAAATTCATGGGTAGTAGTCTTTTTTTCTATTGTTTTCTAGTATACGATCACACAGACGGAGATAGTAATTTATGTGATTTTCACAAAAGCGAACCTTGATGTAACACTTTCCGCAAACGGTCCGTTCACAAAGCCGACAGCGCTGGCCCCAAGGACCAAGGATGCCGAACCTGGTTTTCAAGCATAAGAAACAAACCCGCCTCTTCTCCACGTCTTCTTTGACCCGCCCCTCAACCGGAAGCGATTCGAGTTCCGCCTTGGTCAGAACGCTGCGTATATGAACAATCTCTTCGAGAGTAAGCGAGAGACGTTCGTCAAGGAACATATTGCCGAGCGACGAGTTTCCTCCCCCCTTGCTTGACGACTTCTGGTGATAAAATTAAGATAGTTCCAAGTTTTTATCAGGCCTCAGAATGGTTGATCAAAGTATTTCTTTTTATTCGAGATAATTTCAAATCTCAGAGTTAGCAATTATTTAGTCTGACCAGCATCGATACCTCTTGTCCCAGTTCGTCCTGCGAGCTGCTTACACTGGAGGGCAACTCCGGCTCGATAAAACGATCTCGGTCTTTCGATCTCGGCGCACGGGGAAGAGTCGTATCCCTGAGATTCCGAGACTCATACTGCCGACTCTGTGGTCTCGAGTGGGGAAGCGATAGCGTCCCTAGTCCAGTGCTGGTCACGCTAGTCACCGTGTGCCGGCGATTAGAGACCCTCCTTGTCGGGCACTGGGTCGCTAGGTCGTAAGCTGCATGAGAAATAAGTGTAAACGTGATGAAATCGAAACCCTGCCATATGTTGAATTAACAAGTGTAAAAGAAATTAAAAGGAATTACACTCAGATACCTTGTCTAATTGGAAGTTGAACGAATTATGAGGAAAGATAGGTATTTTGGTGTATTTAGGAAAAATTATACATAATACGAGAAAATGTGAAATTAAATAAAAGTATATCGATAAGTGCAGACATACAACGAGGGTGTAAGAAAAAAATAAAAAAACAATTGCACGGTAAAATGCAATGCAACAATCTACAAAACGCCACACTACGTGTGACTCATGAGGCCATGCAAAAAAAAAAACTTTTAACAATATGTAACTAAACTCAGTACACATAATTGTATGCGTAAATAGATAATATATATCTTTTTCAATTTACAAAAATTATTTACACTCTAGTTGCGTGTCGCAGAAACGATGATACTCGTTTCTTGTAAGTCTGAGCCCACCTGTCCGTCGCCACGGATTCGCCGACTCACCGGCCCTCTCTCGCTCCCCTTCAACCTCAGCTTCGTCGTTGTCGTCCTCGATCTCATTCCCATCGCCCCAGCAGTCATCGTCGTCGTCATCCTCACCGTCGAGCTGTTTGCCAAGTTTATTTTTATTCGTATTGCTTTGTTTCTCTAGTTTTCTCATAGGTAAATGTTTATGGAAAATCGGTGCATTCAATTCACCGCACCATGCAGCAGTGGAATAATTACGTTACCTTGACGTCGTCGGGTATGATCAAACGGCGCGGTGGATGGTGAGGCGGCCGAGATAGATCGTTCGATGCACGCCTAGAACTTTTCGGTGTTGTATCGAGTCCGGCGTTCGTTGTCTCGACATCATCTCTGGTTCCAGTACCTGAAGTGAAACGATAAAATCGATTACCAATAATAACTTCACCTTTTACAGAGTACCATACATGCAGGCATATGAACCAGCGTCCGCCTAAATTCACGCTCAAGTCCGTATCGAGTGCGTGGGCTTGGCAGGAAGTTAGGCAGAGGCTGGTGTACGGTACATGCCCCACAGCTAATTAAAAGCGTTCTAAATGGCGAAAAGATGGTGGATGAAGCGTAATAGTACCTATAAAAACACAGACGACGTACGATGAGGTATGAACGGATGATTACCTGGTACCTTAAAGCGCCTCCTACAACGCGACTTACAATTCCTATTCGCGTGAGGTTTGCGGTCCCAGCCAGCCGCGCCTTGTTGCTGATCGCCCTTATCGCCGGTTGCATTCGCTTTTAAATTTCGAGAAAACGAATCGCGCCTTGAGTTCGACGTGTCCTGACCCTCGTGAACGCGCCACTGCGCCGCGACGTCCTGAGCCGGCTCCTGTTCCTGCTCGGATTGAACGGGCGGAACCTCGCCGAGGACGATGCGACGCGACTCGCCGCCCACCGCGAGGAGCATTGTGCAGCAAGGAAAACCCTAGTCACTATCTTTGTTAAGACTTGATCCTGGATTCGAATTCTTGCGTATAAGACTGATCCTGAATTCCAAGGATCATCACTGTGCATCAGACGCAGAGAACGGGAGTCGAAATCACGACGATGATTTCTTCCTCGAGGAATTAAGACGCTTCGAGTTCATCGCGACGTTGCAGAGACGTTGGTCCGAATCAGAACCCCGTAAAACGTAATTTACTTGATCCCGCATACATAGGTATATACGCGGTCAGGTGGATTATTGATCGCGTCGCACAGCTGGGTGTATATAAGTCGCTCTCGTCCTCGCGCCGTCCATCTTCTCCGACAACGTCGACGAGATACCATATACCAATGATTACTCGAATAAAGAGACTATAGTTCTTTTATATTCATCCGAGATATCGCACTTCTTTCAACAACTTCACAGGATTTTTATCGACGCGTAATTTTGAAAAACAATTCATCGAATAAATGTAATCACTTTTAAACTGATCAAACCTGCGGGCATAGAGGTGGTCAAAGATATGTACAAGGTTGGGACCTTGGGAATTCAATTACAAGTAAAACGAGGATATCACCAGATGGAACGCGTGCAGACTTTGCGCGGATTCATTGATTTTTAAAAACCCGGAGCCACATCCTTTGCAGCTTCACCTCTTGTCGGTGCTCGTCTTGAGAGAAATGTTTATAGGAATTGCTGCACGTTAGCGGGCGCAATGATACCGCGGACCTACGAATCTTTATCAACGCTGCACCATCGATGTGCTTGGACTATTCTGCACGGTAAGGTCACGGTATCAGCTCGGGCCGAGGGTGTAGATGACTCAACTGACGTTCACCCCAGACTAAACTCGCCCGGACGAAACTTTAAGCCCTTCGAAAATGCGCATGCTCGTTGTTATTAGATACGTATATAGCATATCTGTAATGCGCTCTGCCGTCGATGACGCATCGCTCGACTTCCGTTAGGGTAGTCGTAGGTATAAGTATATACATGATAAATATAAAGAACGTTACATGCAAATACCCTTGTACTATCCCAATCAGTACGATGTGAATTTCCGATATATTCTCTAAGAGCTGAATGCAGCTGCATCTTGGACTGCACCTACCGGTAGTTTTATCGACTCATCACCTGTACAATATATTTCACATCATTGAGACAAGTCGCTGTTTATGGAATTCTACTTGAAAAGAACAAATTTAACTGAACCAATTCTCTTTACAGCATATGCTGACAAACAAATTTCATAAAACGCACAGGACAATGGACTGGGATTCACATGAATTTTTCAACAGTATTATACCTCCGCGTATCAATCAACTGCATTCCACCTCCCCCCTGCCCGTGAGTAAAAATTATGTACGGAAGGAAATCTAGCGCGTGGGAAAAACAAACATCTATACGTATACCTTCTCACGGTTTATACGATAAAAGTTCCAGCTGAAGGGTTGCGACTTGTACTCCTTACTAAATACCATGGAAAAATCAATGATTCGTGTTGCTTTACCTATTATATTCTTCAACGCGTCATCGCGCTCCGTCGTCTCCATCTTCAATTGCATGTCAGATATACGTTGCGGTAGCGATGTCGTTTTTCACTTACAAAATGTTGGGTATAAAAATTAGCGAAACCGCGCGATTCCGTTACCAAACAACCCAGTTATCGGATATTGCACAACATTCGATTAAATTTGAAACTCATATACGGAATGGCTATTACAAGCAGGTGATGACGCAACTTGAGTTACGCGCGATTCGAATCCCGTTCGACTGCCATATTGAACATGATCCAAAGTTTTCGGCAGAGAAAGTCGATTCGCGTACGTACATACGGATTACAATTATAACACAGACTCCAACTATCAATATGTGCGCGGGTTGTCTTGTTCGCACACGTACGGTGTACACGGGATAAAGTTTCAATCGACACGAGTGGACTAACCGCGTATTCCGGCGAGTAATGTCACAATTTTAACAGGTATATGTATACGTATATACGAATCTGAGACCGAAAGCTCCGGGATATCGAACGGTGCAAAGTGTCCCCGACGACTGCGGCGACTGGCATGCGGGACGGATGGACCGCGCAAGAGGCCCTCCTCTGCTCACCTCTCCTTTCCTTTCACATCCCTTTCCCTCATCGATGTGCAGACTACGTGCATACATGGACAGGCGGAATTGTACACACTGGTACAATTTACCGCTAATCTCTGCCACTACAATTATTACCTAACCGCTGTGTACTATAAAGGACAGCCGAAACCGAATCCGAATTTGTATCTCTTACCTGAAAGTACGAAATCCCGCGTTGGCGTCCTCTGTTCCGTTGCGTCGTCTCTCCCGAGCCTTTTCGGGCTGCAAGACGGCCGAAGTGGTTTAGGGGGTCGTTTTATACTCTCCATCAGCAGTTCATGCGGCGTCGATTGTCGCTTTAACGGCGGCAGCTTCCGCTCGGACGCCTGTGGAAATTATTCTTGTAATTATTTTCTTTTTTTTCTTTATCTTTTCCACAGTATCTATGAAATCTGTCCGTATCTCTCTCAGTCCTGTCAAGTGTCCAGCTGATATAAAATACCCTGCACTAGATCTCCTCCTACGATTGTATAAACTTTAATCTTGCGGTCTTTTTATATCTTATCTCCACGCGTTGATAATGATATGCGAGCGTATGATAGCCCGGTTTGCGTGAAGTACGCGGAAGCCGCCAGGCAAAATATATACCTCTAATACTTATCACGTGCGGCAAGGAAAATAGATAAACACGTATTAGATGGAGTGGTGTCAGACGGAATTATAGATGCTGACACGCATACCTATACGATACAGTTCATTTCGTCAATTAGATGCCAGTGACTACATATTACATCATGTTTACCTATATTGATTACATAGACACACAGATTGTTACTTATATACCTGTAGGGTTGCAAACAAAAGCATTCAAAGTTACAATATAAACTTTTCAGCAAAAGTGATCAAGTACTACATTTTTTTCCATGATCGTACCTTTTTAAGGGGTGGTCTACTCCTAATGAAGTCGAGAATGACGGCGTGGGCGTCCTTCCTGAGGTGAGCAGGCGACGGTGATGGTGTTGTCCGCAGTCGATACCGGCGTGCCCTGATATCGTCCATCAAAATCTCGTAAGGTGTCAATTCGAACTCTATACCTCGACCGGTGACGCGAGTACGCTTTCCACCGGGATGTCCACCTCCCGTTCCTCCCTCGCCTCCTGGGCCGATCGACCTTTCGACTTTCTTCAACTTCACGCCACGCCTCAGCTCTCCAATAACTTGGACCCAGAATCTGGCCTACGGCAATCAGCAGTTGTTCAAAGGATTAGATATGCATATTAAATGTGCAGTGCCGAGGGGTTCATCATCCTTGAGATCTGATATCCAATTCTATTAGATTTTTAAATACTCTGCGGTTATTCAAGATCATAAAAATCTGGTTCACAAGAAAGGAAAAAAACGAAGGCAATAAATTAACCCATCGGCACATACCACATTGAATTCTATCACAGCCTCTGTACATCGGAAGATATGTATGCGTGCATGTGTATCTCGGAATACGTATTGAACGTGCCGCATGCAAGTAGATAAATGCTTTCTCAAAAGTCTAACACATCGTGTTTGGATACTGCATAGGTATGTATTGTACATGTATACAGTGTTGCTTCATATGAAATGCACGCACTGTCAGAACGTTTTCTCGAAACCACGTGAAAATCGCTACGTATATATACTGCATGGTGAAAAATGGTGAATTCATGAAACGAGCCATAGACAAGCTTTGTATTACCAGGGTATAGCTCGTATGAATTCGTATCATATAGGGTTAGAACATTAACATTTACACGCATATGCACTACATCAAGATTAGATTAGGTAAGGGTAGGTATTTCATGGCTATCTTATACCTACGTACTTGCAGCGCCCGCCATATCCTGACGTTAGTCTATAATTATAGAGGAAGGGTATAGTCATTATTTTGTAATGCCAAAATATGCACACGCGCAATGACAGATACGAGATTTTAGGGGATACAATTTGAAAAAGTATGCAAGAAGCGATAATTTACCAGTATGTGTATTATACCAAACGTCGTTGGGCTGTTTTTACAACTCACCCCGCGTAATTGTCTAAAGAAAAAAAAGATCATCTGCATCAAGGACGGACACTCACCCAGTCGTTGAAGTCGAGGGTGTCGAGATTCCGCTCCGTTGTATCACCGGTTACGGTCGACGTAGAATTATTGCCCTGTTTGTCGGCGGCGACCTTTTCCAGAAAATGAGACAACTCCAGAGCCTCTGCGACTAGAGCGCGGACGACCGCCTTGTAGTGAGTATCCGCCTGTTCCGACGTCCCCTGAAGATGCCTCGTGCATAGCTGCGAACAGAGCAATCGATGTAGTCAAAATTCGGTTCCATAAGTACGCGAGTATTCGTGATATCCGAACCTTTTTACTATAATCATGATTATGCGATTCAAGTGGGTATAATCGAGAATTTATGTAGTTACTTTCTTTTCACGAGAGGTTAAATCGAATGTATCCGCCATCTATAAAACGGGACCATGCGGTGACCTCCATTTTTTCGAAGCCTGAAACATTGTAGCTCCCATTCAATGAGTTCCAGTGAGTATAATGCATCATGGTTCAATTGAGTTCAAGTGACACAGATACATTGATTCGATATCACGATATACGTTCGTAAAATGGGCAAAAAGATGTCTTTTTATTCTCAATGCCGTATCGTGAAATACCGGCATCGACAGCTGCGGTGCGGCGAGTTGAAAAACGGACCTGTATCACAGTGTTGACGGAGCATGGTGCAGGGACGCGTGGTGTATAAACCCTCCGGATGTAGCCAGCGGGATGAACCCCGTGAGCATCGGGAGTCTGATGAATCGGGTCGTCCTCGCTCTCCCCAGAATCCCGTTCGATACCCTCGTCGTCGGTTTCCTGGAGCCGGTCCTCCGCCTCGGATTCATCCTCTGAAACGATCGTACGTATTGAAAGCTTGGAGCGTAATATACATATGACTTTAAAGCTGCGCCAAATTGATATAATCCAAACAACGGATGGATAGGGCGATGGCGCCGGAACCGGATTCACTGGCGAGATACTAACTACTTCCGGCGGCACTCCATGTTACATGCAGGATTTTTTCACCGTGAAAAATTATTTGCCGCCTGAGGCCTCTCGGTGCCTACGAACCGCGACGCACGATAGACGGCACAATGTGCCTGCAGACCCTTCCTTGATTATAAATGTACACGATCAAAATCGCTGTACGTACAAAAAGACTCACATAACTGATAGAATTTCTACGGACAGAATATTGTTATTGAAGAACACAATTCATATTCTGTAATGGTCTAATTCAGTTAATCCTTTGAGTCATAGTGGTAAGTAATCTTACCACCTATTTTATGTCGATTTTTTTTTCCAGGGGTGCTGATTACAAATCTGAAATAATATTTTCACAATTCAGTATGGCGAATCCAATCAGCGACCCCGAAAACCCCTGCATACAGTTTTTTGGCCGTATTAGATCAAATTTATAATTTTGGTCCATCATATTGAATCCGCCATCTTGAATTTTCAAAATCTAATCTCAGATTCGTAATCAGTGACCGCAAAAACCATACAATACTATCTTGTAATGAGAGTTGACTCAGCACAACAATGCGTGACTCAAGGGTTAATTGTACAATACATTGACCGTTTCTAAATGATAATTAACGAAGAACAATATATGTATAGAATAGAATGACTCAATCAACAAAGAACAACATTCAATTCAATATTCCGAATAGCCTATAACGGACAACTGTAGTTGTAATAACAGAATTCTCAGGAATGTCAAATATAAGGCTAAACTTTTTTCCGCAGTGCATACGGCATATTAAGTTCCGCAATATCGTTATGCGTGTGAATTTTTATTTTCCCTCTTCCAATCCTCGTCTCGTGAAAATCTCATACAAGTGGCAGCGTTAAGCAAAGATATTTGAAAAATGAAAGTTTTCGCACACTGCAGAGCGTCTTCGTTTTTCAATAACAACATTCTACTGCACATTCCTCATGCGAATCCCATAGAACAATTTTCCCGAAGGAGAGTTCCAGTGGTACGACAATTGTGCCAATTATAAGCTCATACCCATACACAAGTCACAAAGTGTAATTAAGGGGAAGCTATATAATTAGCCGATGCAGTAATAATGACGGTACTATGTCGCCCGCGAGTCTATCCTCGCGTTCAGCCTCTCTGCAGAATTAACTCTGCGACTCCGCTGCAACGAAGTTCGCATAGCAGGATACTCAACAAGACCCGGGCCTGATAATTCTCACGCCCGTGGTTTGAGTTGCCAGGCTACGTTATTATGCTTTTCTAAAGCTAATACCTTATACCCACCCACCCGACGACTCGAGACAGGAGAAGACCCGGTATTCTTTTCCCACGAGTGAGCTGCTCAACACGTGGTTCGCAAGTCCTGCGCCCTCGGGTCGTAAATATTGACCCTGCCTCGAGTTTCCTACTAGTAATGGGGTAAAAATTTCAAGAATACCGTAGGAAGCTCAAGCTTTGGAAGAAACTACCAGATTCTCAAGAGTCCGCTAATTTGCAAAAAGGCAGAAAAGGACTTTCTACGGAAAATTCTCATCCCCCTAGGCTCACGTGTTTACTTTTGTTTTCCCCAAAGGTGGGAAACTAGAGTACATGTGGCAATATGAGGAAAAATTGTCGGCACCGCATGCTCACCGGGTTGTGTCATCAGCGTTATTAGGGCTTCGAGATCTGGAGCTACGCGTCGTTCCTCCTCCTCGTCCAGACCAAAGTCTAGAGCGGCGAAAACTATCATACCCAGCGAGAACACCAACTAGAAAATAAAAAAAAAAGACATATAATATGAGAAATATCATTCACCATCGGCATATTATTAAATAACTTATTCCGGTATATAGTCATGTTTCATTTCTCTCTTTTTATACACTTTCAACAAGTACGATCATTCCGGTTTTCATGTTTTTTTTTCCTGCCTCTCGTGGGCGTGGGTGCAGGACTACAGGTATCCATATCCCGAACGAGGACCAAACAGGTGCGAGAATGAGACGAACGAGGGCCGAGAGGGGCGAGAGGAGCAAGAAGGGGGCAGTTTTTGGGATTACAGGGTCAACCGGCGCGTGGAATATCGCCTACCGAACATTTATCAACGCTCTCGCGCCGGTGCTGCGTTATTTTTTAGCCGAAGAAGGTTCCGTTATTTATGCCGTTCGAAACGCGCCGTTCTGCAATCCCGAGATCAAGATTAAAGCTGTCCTGTACTTTGGTACATAAAACGAAATATATACAATGGGTTCTGTGAACAGGTGCAAGGACGTCCGAATCCTGTCCTAGAAGCGTAGTTAAAAAATCTTTTTCCCATTGCAAGAAACATTACAAATTTTGTGATTGAGCAGATCAATGTGAAAAGAATTACCTGCACGGTGAATTGTATGTAATTATACATGACGAAAAATTATATAGTTCATCCGGCAGCTATTATCGGACTTTGATAAATATGTTACGGTAGATGGGAGTTAGTGAGAAGATCTTTGCACCCATAATAATAATTCTCCACCTCGTAGCATGGTGAGTTTTAGGGCCGTGAGAACGCGGATAACGCTCGTGGGAGGAATATGGAAGGCAAACGAAGTCAAGAGGAAGAGAGAAGCAAAATATCTTTGCAGCGTGCAATTCAAAAAGGGGCAAAGTGTGCCACGAGCTGGAGATTCCGCAGAGCGAGTAGTACAATTTATGTACATACGTATATACGTAGGTTTGACACATGCAAAGAGATCAGCCACACCGACGGCATCGTCATCGTCGTCGTCGTAATCAACCAGGTCGGAGAATGACCAGCGTACAGCTATGTAAGAGCGAATGGGGGTCAGCGTGCCAAGAAGCAGCAGATCAGCGGGTTCGAGTATAACAACAAAAACAAGAGAAACAAAAAGAGGGGGAGTTGAGAAGAAGAAGAAGAAGAAGAAGAAGAAGAAGAAGAAGAAGGAGAAGAAGAAGAAGAAGAAGAAGAAGCGGAAGAAGAAGAAGGAGGAGAAGACGAAGAAGCGAACGCTCGGAGGCTTGAAACGGTGAATTGCTGGTCCTGTATAGCGGCAAGTCCTTACAATATGAATGCGAGCACTCAGGCTGCGTGGTGTCGGAGAAGATAGAGGATTATCGCTAGGCAGGTGAGTGATCAGCTTACCTTGTGTTCCGATATGAACGCTTCCCTCGAATCTGTAACATAACGAAGAAAAATACCTCAATCAATATAAATATTCGAGTTTTTACAACATTTTATGCGTATGACGAATAAAAAATTTCCCATGCACATTTCGTTGCACAGAATTATATTGTTTCACGGCTAAAGATCATTTTTCTCTGTAGTTTATTCGCAACGAACATGACCGTTTTATACTGTAAAGTATTAACAGGACGTGGAGACGATGTGTTTTGTCGATAGCGAAATTGAGTGGCAAGCTAATCTCCCAAAGCTGACGTAAATACTCGACATCGTAATATGGCTACGGTTGATGACTAAGCCGTTGTTTATTTTTATACGGCAGTCGTTGACGACTAGCCTCCAGCTCAGTAAGTCATGAAAATGCATTGTTATCAATATCAATAGACACAGAAAGATATTTCATTGAAGTATACGACGTGTCAACCGTACAACGTCCAAGTTTCGGGTTAATTGGCTATAAGAATATTACGACGACCAATTTACAGGTATGAGAGTTCGTCATCGTTATTGACAGAGATATAATGAAGCCTGGACAGGGATGAGTTCAGTCCTTGCGATATGCTATGTTATTAACTTCTTATCACGAAATTTTCTTTCTCTAATCGACCTTGCAAGGTTCCTCCTTATCACGAGTTTATCATCCAACGCCCATTGCTCTCGGGTTGGCTCTGCAGTCCTACGCGCGCGCCGCGCGATATAATCGGGTACATGTAACAAACACATACTTAAAGATACCTGTAGACACAATCTTTCTGTTACACAATGGTACTATACTACAGCAGATACAATGCACAAACGCTACGGCATGGCGGAAAAATTTTATAAGCACGCTGTTGACCACACGAGGTTGCTTTGATTTCGTGTCCCAGTAATTGGGTCATTTCTTCTTCTTCTTTATTATAATTCTATTTGTCTATTCTCTCGTTGTATTTCTCGACTGCATCACTTGCCAGCGTGCTATTTTATTATGATAATATACCTTGATGAGGAATGAGCTCAGAATGAGAATAACCGTAGAGAAAAAAAATCTACAAACTCCTACTCAACTCCTCAACTGGAAGGCCTATGATACGTCGAGGAGAGTTAATTTACGATCCTCTATATATCCTGTTACCAAAAACTGTCTCCTTGAATTATTGCTAAGGTATACAGGCCTTCCACATGGAGAAAATTTCCGGTGAGAGTAGGAGAGAAATTTTGTTAAAATTTCATATGAATGCTCGTTTAAATGGTCATAAGTGAATAATCACTAGTCGATAGAAGCAATTGCAGGTAATGAAAATCTAGTGAACCTTACTTTTGTAGCAATTATTAACATACTATGTACAATAAATCGTATGTACGGGCATACGTACAATGCTCATGCTCATATGTACATGTATGTATGTAGAGCTGAGAGCATGTACAATAATATACAGTAATGTTCATTAATCCATTAGGCTTCCGGCTAACTTGTTTTCGGTCCGATAAAAATGCAAGCTCGATTCTATACGAATCATGTGACTGACTGGCGATGCAGCCGACGTTGAGTGCGTTGAGTCGAGAGATTGAGAGTCATTTTCACATGATTCGTTTAGAATCGAGCCCGCCGTTTGTTTTTCGGACCGAAAACAAGCTAGCCGGAAGCCCAAGGCATTAATGAATGCCATGAACTATTTACTGTACATACGGTATATAAGTTATTTGTAAAAAATTATTGAAACCGATATTTGCCAAATTTCAAGGAATCTTTTCCAGACACGCCGTAAACTATCACCATAGCACTCCGGCGTATAAGGTTAGCCGGTAGGTACAAGAGTTGTGACACGATCCGGTGTGGGCGCCCGTATTGATCGATGAAGCGCGACCTTGCCTGCAGAAAATCCGTTCCCGCTCACCCGATTTAGCAGTGCCTCGCCTCGCTGCAGATTCGCTTCCTTCGATGTTCTCTATATCTACTGATATGTATATAATGCTACATTGTATACTATGCGCGGCGTGGGCGAAGTGCGTTAACCGGATGTGCGACCTGACCCAACCCAGAGGAGGATCTCACCTACTATCCGACCGGAATCAAAACAACACCTCTCCTACCCGGCGCGCCGGGCAGGCGAGCGAGCAGGTGTCCCGGATAATTCTATTCGCGATTCCTGCACGATACAGGCGTCCGGATTTCTTTCCATTACAGATGATACTACCAAAACACCGCATGTACCGTGTACTCTCTCAATAGAACTGCAACGGTACAAGAGGGTAAGAGATTTTCCAGGAATCGAAGGTCCACCACCTTCGTGGTGTCACCTTCGCGCGAGCGTCGCGTCGTGTCACGAAAAAGTCGAAAATTCTCTCATTAGGGCCAGCAGCCGGTCATGGACGCGCCGATACATTTAATTGTATACATCGGTTAGACCATCATTTAATTTTATTTTAACCTGGAAAAATACTTGTGTGTCAATATTTTACTAACATATCCCTTTTTTTTTATACATAATTATTCGTGTAAACGATTTACACGAAAGATCGTGTATTTAAATGGGAATGGGTTTGTTTATGTGGTAAAATAAATGACACAGCCATTGCATTTGCGGCTTCGCCCTATTGAGAGTTGTGCTTCAAAGATAAACTTGGGATGGGGAGCGTGGGACAGCAGCCGAGTACGAAAGCGAGGAAAAGCGGCCCTATTGAGAGACTGCACTGTCTTCTGGCAGACGGATACGTTAGAAAACTTTCAGAAATGAATTAAAAATTTTCAACTACACCAACTTTCGTTACATCCTTGATCAATTCCAAACACGCATCGCTGCACGCTGCGAAGGCAAATCAACAGTCGTAACTTACCTGTATCGGCATTATTCGGTGAGTTGCGCATGGTTGACTGATGCACGTCGCCGTCCCTGTGGAGGAGGACGTGGGAGAGTTCGGTGACGTGGTAGAGACGGTCGTCGTTCCGAGGTGAGGGATGAGGGTGGGAAAAAATCGCGTTCTTGAAGCACCTGGCGCACTGATAGCAGAGAGCCCAGGCCTGCTCCTCGCTGATCGGACCATTAAACGACAGAAGGATGTCGCGGAGGCTGAGACAATTGTCGGCGTTAAGCCTACACCGAGGCCTAGGTGGCTGATGAAGCTTCTTGCCGCTTCGGACGATCGTCGGACAGCAGCTAGCTGTGACCGGGGTGTTTTCGCAGGATCTGGTAGCTCGGTGGTCGCGCTCGTTTCGGGAGACGATGCGGGCGAGGGCTGACTCCTCCTCGTCGCCGCCCGCTGCGGCGGTCATCGCGACTTCCGCGAGGCGTTCACTGTTTCTCCAGTTTGCATTCTTGCCGCTGTTATCGCCCGAGTTAGAAATGGGGGATTCTGCGATCATGCCTAATTCGCCGATTGTTGCGGTCCGGCCCAACAAGCCGATGCTTCTGCTGCCGCTGACGCTCTCGATGCTACCATTGATTTCCTCCCCCGCGCAACGACCACGCTCATTCACGTGAACCCGTTCCGCTCTACGATTATTGTTGTTGTAATTGTTCTTATCTCCGGAGGCCGAATGGCTACGGCCCAACGCTTTGAACGATAATTGTTCGCTTTGATCGAACTCCGATTCAAACTCACCGCGAGCGCCGAACGTTGGACGATCACCGTCGTTCACTCCCCTCCTTGCGTTATCGTCAACGTTGTTGTTATCATCATTGTCATTCTCGTTCTCATCATTATTGTTCTGCTCGTTGTTGTTATCGTCACTGAAACTAGCACCAGCACTTCGCACCGCACACCACCGTACTCCTCGTTTAGCACTGTTATCGTTATCAGCGGCGATATTCCGCGCAGCCCGACAACGGCTGACGGGACCGACGTGCGCTGACGAAGTTTCGCTATTATCACCAGTCTCCGTTTCTACAAACGCCTCTTTGCTTTTTTCGTCGTCGTTGTACTCCGCTATGGCCGTTACATCAAGTGCCATCACACGTCAGCTAATGCAGTACGACGCGATCCGATGCCCGCGCGCAACTGACTATTGACGACGCCACCCCCCGCTTGCAGCGTAAATTTTAGAGACGATTGAGCCGCCATCTGGTAGTGGAGTAAGAAAAAATTTACAGTGCCTGTGGATAGGAACGCTGTGAAAAATTCGATGTTGCCCACCGATATATTCAGTCAGTGATGTTGCCTGTGGCCAGGAGGGCCAGGAGCACGGTCTTACGGGCATTAAATAGATTCCATAAGATTTAAACGTGTTGGCCGAGAAAAAGCATATTACCCAGCTTCTCTCAAAACTGAGAATTAAGTTTGAAAAAGCTAAGAACTTTGTAGAGAAATCACATTGTTCTACTTTTCTCTACTGAGAAAGTTTTAATAAACTTCAAACTGAGTGAGCTTTGGTTGTACTTTTCAACCTTTTTTTTACTATATTCCTGTTTGAAGATTATCTGCGTAGTAATAAAAAAAAAACTATTCGGTGACTAATCCTGTTGCAAATTTAGTAATTTTTATAATTTCAATTATTCTAGCAGGATTTATTTCCGTAGTGTGTGGTTACATACATACGTCGTATAATTCATATAATAATAATTCAGTCAAGTATGCGTGTTGATTGTTTAAAGGATTGGATTGTAAATAATAATAATAATAATAGAATAACCCAACACTACATACCGAAATTACCAAGTTCAACAAGTCTAGGCTAGGGTTGGAAATATCGTGTCTGGTAATAACCCTGAAAAACTTCCTCACCTTATATTACCTATGTAAGAGGAAATGCATATGCCTATATGTCTATTATAGTAAATCTTACGGCTGTGCGGGTAGCAGAATTCTTTTGGACGGGTCGGGAAAAATTTATTTGTTTCGGGTTGAGTTCTCGGAAATCTCGGGATCCCCGAAAACATCAGTAACGTCAAAATTTTCGAAATTCTCGGATCTTCCGACGAAAGGTGATATACTTTTTACTGAAAATATTGATGTCATTTAGATATAATATTTACCATTACTATTCAGTATTTGTCCAGCAAAACATTAGGTAAGTTAGGTTAGCTACGATTCGGGTTTCTCAAAAATTTTTCGTTTTCCAAAGATTTCGAAAAAAACCCAATCCGATACAAACCCGTCCCGAACCCGAATTATTTTCTCTGAGATTTCGGAAATCCGCACAACCCTAGTAAATATTATATTGATATATACATTTGTGTGATTGTAAAATGATAGCATTATTCTGGATCAAAATTATCATTCAACAGAGTAACTGGTCAATTAATATTTTGTACAAATTATAACTGTACAATGTATATCATTAACTTCATATAAATTAAGAAATTATACTGATTCTTTATACCGTGCACACATACGTTTAACGTAATAATCTCCTTAAAATGAATCATCGAGCCGGTCTCTTCTATAGCAAAAATCATTTCGAGTATAAGTGCCGAAAAAGAAGACATTTCAATCAAACAATCCATCCGTTCCTTATTTCCTAATCGACCACATAGGGTCTAGCTGACTCAGAGGATCCACGGGTTTAACTTCCTCGGATTTTTCGCGGGTTTCGATAGATGTTGTCGACGACAAACTGTCAGACAAAGAGCCTTTCGAGCCACCTGAAACGGTAGAGTGAAAAAGGTTTAATAGGTGCGTACTGTGTAACTGAAAAAAGAATAATACCTGTAACAAAATCTTGCGAAGTGCGCAGCATGCCCGCTGCCAGGTTGTGAAGAAAGTCATCCGAAGGATGCCGCTGCTGTATCTTGCTTCTTCCCTTCCTTGATTTGTTTCCATCGAAGCACTCGAACGTTGACCGTGATGAGGACAAAATTCCGCCTGTGGGCAATTACAGATCAGGCGTCATGTTACCACGAAAAAAAAAAGTTTTCCTAGTGCAAAATGACACTAGAGAGCAGAGCACTTACGTTTCATGAGGGTGTCTTGAGCGTGGTACAAAATCGTACGATAAGCGAACAACAGAGAGTCCTGATCGACAAGGGACTTCCGAAATCTGACTAGGGTTGAAAACACAAGACCTGCATCGACAAGTCCGCGTCCAGCTCGCACGTTACACACAGAAGCTACGGCCAGCAAGAATAACCCACTGAGTGTACCGCCGTCGACGCAGTGTACCACTATCGGCCTACGAGATCGTCTCAAGGCCTGTTCCGAAAGCGTATCATTCGAAAAAGTAAGTAAAGGCCCGGGACTGCTTGGATAACCACTGAAATAGGGTAGATTTTGTTCTTTAGCGAATGCTTAACACGGATACTAATGTGGCATCAATTATTGGCCATTGAAAAATACTAACTTAACTGGCCACATAGTGAACTGCATGTGCACCACAATACGCGACGTTTTCTTCTCTGTGTCTTTCAAGGATATTATTCTTTGGACATAAGTCGTGTGGTCTATGCTGCTCTCCAATGACAATATGAAATTGCCAACGATCAAGTCTTCTCCCTTTGCCATTGGCCAGTAAATTTCGTTATTCAACTGCACGTAATAGAAGATCGTTATTGTACATAAAATCTCACTCGGGTATAAAGACTAGAAAACATTATTATATCAAGCCTGTATCGATTAATTGTGAACCTGCAAATTCGAAGCCAGGCAAGCGACAACTTCGCACTCTTGTTCCCAGATCATTGTCCAGAAGTTCATCACTGTGTCGGCGGTTGGAGCTTGCGCAATGATGAAAGCAACTGGTATGCACGGCGTTATGTCTTTGACGTGGGACGCGTTTATGTAAAAATCCTTAACGTCGAGTTGGACCCTCGATGAATCGTAAGGA
Source organism: Neodiprion pinetum (assembly GCF_021155775.2). NCBI lineage: Eukaryota > Metazoa > Arthropoda > Insecta > Hymenoptera > Diprionidae > Neodiprion > Neodiprion pinetum. The sequence goes on along the minus strand of NC_060236.1, from coordinate 22,455,297 downwards.
ACAGATCCCAGGGACCTGTTTTCTGCAGTGTGAGCAAGCGCAATAAGCGTGGACTGTTTTTGTTCCTCTCGTTCCTAAAAAACGATCACCGTTTTGAATATTACTCACATCAGCATAGAAAAATCGAAAATTGGCAATTTGAGAATGAAATAACCAGAGGAAATAGAGCTGCACACGCACCTGAAAGTCCCGAACTTCTTTCCATTTAATGTCCAGTGTCGTTGCACCGCTCAGCGTCTTCGTCAGCAAGCTATCCATAAACTTCTCATACTTTTCAACATCATAAGCAAACTTTTGCAATGCCTGTGGATCTCCGAGCGGGTCCTTTTTTGGTTGAACATCGTTGTACCAGGTGTCCCAAACGATCTGTAGATTTTCCATCTTTTCTTCACTTTTTGTCTCAATCTCCAGTTCCGGTTTGGTAGGCACTTCATCACTGGCCTTCGGCAAAGGTTTCAACACCTTCTCACCATCGGTGCTGTTGCTTTTACCATCTGGTTTACTCACGGGGTTCACTTCAGGAACCAGAGGGGCATGATTTATGCTAAATTCGAGGTCTGCCAACAAATCTATGTTGGACTTCGGCTTGTCCGAATGTATCTCCATTGTCTTCTCCTCCACCGACGGACTCGTTGTCGTGTTCGTCGCATTATTCGTTGCTTGCATGTACGTCTGCGTTCGTCCGTTCTGGTTTGTGGTTTCAGATCTACTAGTTTCTGTGACAAAAAACATTACGATACTGAATAGCAAACCAGAAAAAAAAAATCAAAGGCACGGCCACGCTGTTTCTTTGTAATTTATGATTGATCCTTTGAGTTACACATTATTGTGCTGAGACAATTTTTATAACAATATGGTTTCTTAGGGTCTTTGGAAACTCTGATTACGAATGTGAAGTCAGATTTTGAAAATTCAGAATTCAAGAAGATCAAGATGGCAGATCCAATATGGCGGAAAAAATTTTTTAATTTTATCTGAGGTTTTTGGGGTTGCCGACTGTGAATCTGGAGTCAAATCGTCGGAATTCAAATCAACAATTCAATCAGCGACCCAAGAAACCCCTGACAGTTTTTTGTCTAGATTTAATCAAATTTGAAATTTTCGACTGGCATATTGGATTTGCCATCTTGAATTTTCAAAATCTGATTTCAAATTATGATTCAGTAACCCGAAACACATACAATTTTCATAGAATATTTATATGCTTATAGGGGTCATTTCTCGCAACTGAATTATTCTTTCAATTTTCACGATTTTTTACAATTATATGTCCATAACAACACATTGCAATAATTACTCTTAGGTTTTGGAGACATGTTAGGATACTGTCGGAAATAGTAATAACCCACATTGAAGTATGTTGAAAAGTAAAATATTTTTAAAATACTCTAAATATTTAAAAAATTAATGGTGAATAGGTGGTAACAATAGTTACCAATATAACTCATAGGTCAACCCCCCCCCCTGGTATGTCAGTCTTTTCCATTTAACAAAACACACTACATTCATGAGATTATAAAGTTAGATCTATGAATTATGTACAGGGCATAACTACCTCTCAGAATATAATAATATATACAAGAAAGAACAATCACAATTGTAGAAGAATCTGATCGTGCAGTAATAAAATATGACGTCAGCTCACCTTGTCCTTGATGGCTGTACGGTGGTGTGTAGTAGGCCTGATCGTAGTTCGGTGTTTGGTAGGATTGCTGATTGTACTGAGATGATGGTGTGTGATTGGTGCCATTATTATTGCTGGCGATGGTGTACTGCGTGTTGGCATCTTGAGGCGCATAATTGCTGGACGCCTGATTCTGCTGAAGTATCGAGCCGCTGCTGGTTTCAACAATACTGCTTACCTCAGGCTGTGCAATCTGCGAATTTTGGTAGCCGGAGCTATACTGATAGCCTCCGGTCATTGCGTCATAAGTGTAGCCAGGATGACCTTTGTACGAATCTGTTTGCAGAGGTGCATTGTAAGTGTTCTCGTACCTCTGTGAGTAGCCCTGGTACTGCATCTGACCAGGAAACTGACTGCCCTGGAGAGACGAGTAAGGATAATTTTGAGGATAACAACTCTGTGCAGTGGAGTACGATTTGGCATGGCTCTGTATCATCTCGGAATGGTTACTGTAGCTGTCTGCTACATAGCTTTGTGGTATCGTCGAATTCTGTGTAGTTTGCGTTTGATATCCCGTTGCACCGTAAGCATTCTGATAGCCTTCATAGCTTGGCTGGCTATTGGAATAACTCTGAGTGACGTGTGTGTTTTGCCCCTGTACTATGTTACTCCGCTGAACCTGGGCTCCAGACTGTCCATGATGTGATTGCAGCTGTGATTGAATCTGCTGATGCTGGGATGACGTGGAGTTTGAATAGCCCTGTTGATTCTGGTGCACACCTGGCGGATATGGATTTGTGTATGTGCTGCTAGAGTATTGGGACTGCGAATACTGCGTTGGAATACCGATCGACGACTGCGCACTCTCGTGGCTCAGTGGGGGGAGATTGTGAGATTGAGAAGAGATCGGTTGAGATTGAGATTGAGAAACTGGTTGCTGCAGGCCTGGCATCACAGCTTGATATTGAGATGTCATTTGTTGATTAGTTGCATAGGACTGGTGACTGTGAGGTGGAATCTGAGCAGCTGGTGTCTGCGGCACTTGTAAATTCTGTTGAGACATTTGCTGCAAGCTGTGCTGCAGCTGGGTGTTCTGCGTTTCATACTGGAGTAACTGACCAGCAATCTGTTGGCTCTGGCTGAGCTGCGGCTGTGTCTTCGAGACCTGATTCGGATTTTGCTGATCCTCCCTAAGAGGCAGTCCGGCTTGTACCATATTCTGGTGATTATCACCGAGCGTTAATGTGCCTGGAGGATTTCCTTTAGCGGCATCAGTATTCTCAGCAATCGAGTGTGCAGGCTGACCACTCTGCGGCGGAGTCACTGAATTCTGTGGCAGGTAGCCCTGCTCGGAGTACGAGTATCCTGGATAACAGGTATAAGCGGCTGGATTGTAGTGCAACTGCTGCATGGCAGCAGATGGATATTGATTCTGATCATTTTGCGGATAGCGCGATTGTTCGTAGTTACTATACTGTCCGTTGAAGCTGATGACCTCCGTCGTGTCGGTCGCGCCGTTAGCCTGGCGGTAGGTACTGGATGTGTTAGTAGTACCAGACTTTGGTAAGCTGGAGTTCAACCCGCCGACGGCGTATTCAGTGTAATGACCATAGCCATGGGCCAAGTCGCTGGATCCCCGCTGCGTAGTGTAGTAGTCAGTATAAGCCATAGGGTATTGATATCCCCTTGTAGGATCAGCAGAGTCCGAGACGCCGGCCGATGTCGCGTCGCTTCCTTCCTGTCCTACAGGCGCTGGCCGAACAGCCGGAAGCGGCTGCGGCGAGCCCGACTGAATTGCATGCTGCGGACCGTAATACGGATTCTGATAGGTCGGCGCTGCTACTGCCGCTGCCGTGGGGATCGTGCCCTTCTGCCTGGAGGCGAGATAGTCCTTCAGCTTGAGGCCCCCACTGGTCGGCGCCGGTTCTTCTGAAGCGGCAAACTCGACCACTTTTGTGCTGGTCTTGCTATTCCGCGCGAGTATCTGCTCACGCTCCTCCTCCTGTACTTTGCACGTGCTCTTGACCCGTTGCAGCAGCTTCGAGACGTTCGTCTCGAGTTTTCGATAAAATTCCAGCCCCTTGGACGACTTGGCCAGCAAATCTTCGTATGCGTCATAGGACGAGATCAACGAGTTTACCATCGCGTCACGTCGCTTCAGAACCTCCTCAACGGCCTTGCGGGAGTCCGCGCTTCGTGCATAGACATCCGTCAGGGCTGTTAGGATGTTGTCTTGGGCAGCGAGGTTTTGCTCTATCAGGCCGATCTGTCGATCAAATTTTGTGTATTGAATCTGACCCAAAATGATTCTAAATGGGTTTGTTAACTGACGGACGGCTGCACTTACCAGTCTATTGTGCTTGCTTATCTGCTCCGCGAACAAACGATCCAGCGATCCTGGCTCTGTGCTGGCGGTGACCAAAAGTCGAGTCAAGTCGTCTTGAGCTATCGAGTCTCTGAGTTGCGTGTGCAGTTCACTCCGTTGGCGTCGCATTTCATCCACTTTACCCAGTATTCGTTTCAGTTCTCTGGCAATTGAGTCACTCTCCTTTTTTACTGCTTCATTTCCTGTATGAAAAGAAAAAAATTTTTTGTAAGCCGTGGACACAACTCACTTGAAGTACAAGTAACTATTTGCTGAAATTACATTTCCCAATGGTAAACTCGTGAAGGCCTTACCGCTAGATCGAGTCTTCGGGGAAGGAACGTGAGCCATCAGATCAGTCAGCGGTTGGGCGAGAATTCGCAGGTTATTGACATGTAAAGTCATCGCCCGGTGCAGTGCTTGGTTGCTTTCTGAAGCCTTTGCATGAGCCTCTTGATACTTGTTGGCCTCACGGGTCAAATCCGTTGCTACTATGGATGGGGGTCTCTTTCCAAGCACCACCTGATACTCTGTTTCTCTGCAATGGTAAGAGTACAGTAAAATTAACCTAAGTTTTTAGAAAAGCGAAATAGTTTGATCAGTGTTACATCATTAAGTCGATAGAAATAATTGTATCAATCAACTGTTACATACCGAGTTTTTTCATGAGTTAACAGCTCGTCTATGTCCTTCAGCATGGCTTCGACATCATGGTAAGTATCGGCGAGTTTCCCCATCGCATCAACCAAATCCTGAATGGCAGTTGGTTTTGCATTTAAGGCAGCGCAACGTTCAGCCAATTCCTCGGGCAACGCCAAAGTGTTGGAGTCTTTGTTGTCAGGGTCCCAAAGGCTCAAGTTTTCTAATCGTAGGGATGCTAGATATGTGACTAGCTGCTGATCTCGTTCTTCTATCTTAGCTCCAACTAATCGCAACACCTTTGCTTTCTCCTCCGAGTACAGTGAGCTTGCCTCGTGCACCTTCATTGGTACTAATCTGGGAATCAAAACAATTGCTGGAGTTTATTGAAGTTAACTAGATTGTTGTCAATCTGAAAATATTGTAAAGCATACCTGGCAAATATGTCTGGACCAGAAACCTCAGAGTCGCTAACACTAAAGGGAATTCCTCTGACAAGAGAGGCACCCTTTATCGAGGGCAGGGCATCCCTTTCCGGCACCTCCTCGTGGTAAATAAATTCGTTCTCGTTCTTTGCTGCTTTTCGCTTACCCTCAATGACATCGTTGGTGAATGTCAGTGCATCCTCCACAGCCTCTTTGTCCTCATTGGTCGTCATTATGCCTCCTCCCTTTGTGCTTGTGTAGAGAACACGAGCCTCGTTTAGTGTTGTCAGTGCCGCATTATAGAATGCCACCCTCTCTCCCATCTTCTGCTGCTCCTCTGCTGACTGGCCTTGATACAGTTGAGATACTGCCAGATAGTAGAGTTTTTTAAAACGGACATACCGCTTCCAGCTCTGAGATGTAATAAAGCTTTATTAATATTATTGCTGTTCAGGACAACAACTTGACTTAAACTTCAGCGCAACAAAATTTACGATTTAATTTCAAGAAGTATCAGTTGGAACACAAAGCTCCAATTACTTGTACCTTGTATATTTTGCTGCCGACCGTATCGGCAACAGAGCCGTCGTCATTTCCTCCTTGCTCGAGCGTGTTTAAGGCCAAGTTGTAGTAGTCAACTATTTGAGTGGCTACCTTGGCTGTGAAATCGGAAAGAACAAGCACATATTAATCGGTACGGGTGATTGCGAATTGTCAGGTGAAACGAGTGAAATAAGACAGAAGTGTCATACCAACAATAGTTGCTTTACGATTGTCTAGCATGCTTTTTTCTAATATACACTCCTGGGCTTGACCAAGGCACAGCTGATGCATAAAGGTCATGAGATCGGGGGCCAAGTCGACACCAGGTGGCTGAGGATAAGTGTTCTTCAAGTGGTCGAAGGCCCAAGCGGCGCATTGAAAATGGGCACAGGCCATTTTCATGCCCTCTGCAGTAGTCCGTTCGGTCTGGGCCCCAAGCTGAGTGTGCACCGCCCCAACATTATACAAAATGGATATTATCTCAAATCTGATGTTGGCCAGCGAGTAGACCATGTTGGCGTATGTGTCTTTCCTAAAGTTTTCAAATTGTTTTGGCCAGTTAAAAGATTATTGAAGTATGGCTGTGCCTGGAATTGCATTCTAGGAGTGCTTTTACCATGTGAAAGTGACAGCAGCTGCCCCGTCATGGCCCATGGGAAAGCGACTTTGTAGGAAGTGCACCTGACAGTAGTACTTCTTGAGCAAGTTGCAACCGGTAACATCAATCGGAGGCCGCACAGCAGTCGCCCTAAGGGATTCGAGTTGATGGATCTCATTGTTGTAAGACTCTGGATCCTCGTTGTAAAAATCACGTATGTACTGGGGGAACAAAGAAAGCGGTAATCGATGTTAGACGAAGTTTACATACGCCTAAATCGTGTAATGAGCATATTATTCTTTGGCCTATGGATTGGGAAATAAACATACAAAAAGTAAGCGATAAACACTGAAAAATGAGGGTAACGGCAGTCGAATTAAAATTGAACGCAGGAGCGACGGTTATGCGATGCATTTACGACGTATCGTACAAAACATAAGTACCTGCTTCAGTTTCGGTCCAAATGAACTCGGTTCGGGACTGACTTTCAGTTCGAAGGATATCATCGGCAGCCTAGGAACCGCCTCCATTTTGGCGAGTCCTTAACTCGTACCGTGGCCTCGACGGAACACTACCGTTTACTCACGCGATATCGAAGTTGTCAACTGTCAAATTATGCGTGTTTTCTCTTTCGTGGCAGCCTTATCAGTGTGAAATATACGCATAACGACAGGTGGAGATCTGTCAGAAATACAACGGTAACGGGCGAAACTAACACCCTCAGCACTTGTGGCGAAATCGTGAAGCACCCTGCAGATGGTAGACACAATAGCGATTCCAAAATTACAGAGATGGCGCTTCACGGTTGTACAAATGAATGAAAAAAATGACCAAGAAGAACGGCCTAACCGCTCGTGCCAATGTATCAATCGTGGTTTCAATCGTCAAGAATCTCTGTACAAAAAGCTTTACTTGTTGAAAAACTATTCCATACTACTGCAATTCTGAATATATAAATAATTTGCTATTACGTTTCACATCATTTGCATCTGGAAAATCGCTTATCACATGTGACATTCGTGAAATCAGCATTTCAACAAACCGGGATATTTCTCATTTTCGTGAAGCTCGTCACGTGGCTTCCCATGATGCACCGGGGCGCGTGTATCGTATCGTGACGTGTCGTCGTTCGGTCAGATTCTCCGAGTTTACGTGGAAGAGTGTGTTAGCGGCGTCCGTTCCCGTCACTCGTTGTTAGCTGTCTGTCCGCGGTGCAGTTCGTCTGTAATCGTCGTTAAAGAATCCATCTGCGCCCATCCACTGGGTTTTGCTAAGAAGAACCTTTGAATTTACATCAACTTCGTTACAGTCAAAATCAAACAAAATGGTAAGTCCATTTTACCATCATAAGATCTAACTTTAACCTCGTTCTCATCGTATGATGCTCCTTAGCTCGCGGTAACGGTACATATTGCTAGAAATTTATTCAATCGAACGCAGTTTTCGTTCCTGTCTTTACCATATATGGCACAGAATTTACCCAATGATGGTGTACTTTCAATTCTCATGAATCTACACACATATGGTCCATCTTTCAGTTTTCACATATTCACCAATTTCATAGTTCGCTTAAGGCTAAGAAGTGGTTCTGATTACCCAAGTAGCAATGAAAAGGTGAAAAATACGGCATGTAACAGGTTTCCTACCGTGCAGTTTGAACATACCTCTGTATACTCAAAATTGTACCTGTTCACAGCCTGCAGCTCCAAGTTCCACATCTGTTGGGGCAGGAGGACGATCCCCTAGCAAAGTAGTTGCTCCAAGAGCCAGTGGTGGAGGCACAGTTAGACAGCGAAAAACAGCTCCGGCTACCTCAGCCAGAAATCGCAACACCGGCACGAGCTCTGGTGGCATGTGGAGGTTTTACACCGATGATTCTCCTGGCATTAAAGTGTAAGCTCTGCAGACTTGAATTTGATTCAATCAGGGTTGTTATAGACTTGGGAAAAATTGGGGAATTAGAGGATCTAGTTGATATTTCTTCAAATGGTAACTATTAATGTGATGACTTCATTCCTGGATATTAGTCTATGGTAAATTCTATTAATGCTATGATTTTCAGAGCATTCTACCTACATATCACAGCAATACGAATGACAAAGGATTTTGTCTCATAGTATTGCACAAAGACTTCTCAAAAGATACAAATACCATCATATTTTAGTGTGAAAAATACAAAAAAATGAAGAAATTTCGACATTGATTCAACTGTCACCTTGATCTGAATGATTGCATAGTCATGTACCTGTGCTAATTATTCGTTATTTTATTTTCTCGTTTACAGTGGACCTGTACCAGTCTTAGTGATGTCTCTTCTGTTCATCGCATCTGTTTTTATGCTTCATATTTGGGGAAAATACACTCGCTCCTAATTATCCTAAATAATGACGTGCAAATTAAAAATTAAACTGAGATAAGACATGAACTATGCCTTGTGTGATTTGTGCATAATGAGTAATCGTTACCTATATCATAATGTACGGAGCAAGGAAGAACACTTTTTCAAAAAAAATTCAAATTCAATCACACACGTACAGAATCTAAACAAAAAGAACTGTGTCGTCCAATGGACGACGTCAAATGTACGAATGCAATATAAACTTCCATTGTCAAACGTGACTAAAGCGATATATTTATTACACATGTAGCGCACAACGGCGATCCCTTGTCATTGGCTTGCTGTGTGAAATGAAAATTAAAAAAAATTATTGTATTAGGCTCTCAAACACGTTTACGATATTATAGAGAGAGCAGTTATATACTGTCTCAAATTTCATTCCAATGATTTTACACGAAAATTTCAGCTTCCCAATTCAACATACCATGTAAAATATTATACAAATAATGAAATATGCGTCTAAATTACGAGTATGAAGATCGCCTCATGTATGGAAACTTAAGAATAATTCAACAAACTAATCGTTCGTAACTGGCGAGATTTTCTCGTTTCACTTGTACCGATTGATAATGATGAATAATTTATTTTATACGTAAAATGAAAACGGTGGTAATAAATATCAAATATATTGTTGCAGACTCAGTATATTCTTAATTCACATTCCGAACTTCAGTCACTACTTTTATCCCAAATCAATGCTCATCTATTCATTACTTTCATTCTTTTTCATTAGAAAACTAAATCGCAGCACAGGAACTGAAATATTAGTAGCTCTCTAAACCCGTGTAAAATCGTTTATATGTACACTATTTACAGTATTATCATACAAAAATATATAATATATGTGTGTGTATATATATATATACTATTACGTGTAATGTGCATGTTATGTATAACGCTCTTATGTACAGTATTTATCGTACATAGCCATATAATAACTACCATGATTTTCATACGCTAAGTTCGACCAGTTCTTTTTTGTCTTTAAATTCATCTAAAAAAAATGGTATATCAATGATTTTGCACCTTCTGATCGTCGAGTATTTCGGTCAATAAACGCCCCGGTATTTTGGTTCTGCCGCAGGCGTAATTCAATTCGATTTTGTCAAGACGCTAATTAAGAAATAAAAGAATCCTAGAACAAGATTCAGAGTGTCTCGAAACGACAAGAGAAAAGAGAAGATAATAGCACAGAACTATCTTGCGCCGCGGCATCTGAACGCTACTGTGTTGTGTACAACTTCGTTAAAAAATAACGATACAAACAATGATCAGTTCATCTTCATATCCGACGGTTCAGATTCTTTGTGTATGGTGATTATCATCTTCTCCTCACTCGACGATTGACTGTCAGATGATCCTTCCTGTGTCGATGTTGCTGCCTCCTAAACAATATGATTCATTGTATTAAAACACTGAATCACTTATGTTTTAGGAAATATTCTTTGGCATTTGTGAACTTTGGCTTTTATGACTACACCCTGTCTTATCAATTGTTAAAAAACGTGGCCAAGTTGAACATCAACGTACCTGAGAAGCTGGAAGATCACTGTGAATTGCTATTATACTAACAGGCCAAGATTTTTCCTGGGGTGCCTCCGCTTCTAGATCTCTCTCAGGATCATCGACGTCAGCATCCTAAAACAACAATGAGCAATACGGTTATTGTCATGTAATGTTTTCTCATAAAATAGTCGTCAACGATAGCATAAAAAAAACTGACGACTGACCCCACTGCGAAGTTTCGTGTGAGTCTTAATGTGTTTAGTGAGATGATCGGAGCGCATGAATTTCTTTGTACACTCTGGGCATTGAAACCGCTTCTCTCCCGTGTGTGTCCTCCGATGTCGTTGCAGTTCGTCCGATCTTGTGAACTTTTTACCGCAAAATACCCAACTACAGACAAACGGCCGTTCTCCAGTGTGCCACCTCAGGTGCGCTCGAAGATGACTTGTTTTTCCGTAAACCTTGTTGCAGCCTGGAATATGGCATACATGCTGCCTCTTCCGTGTCATATCCCTGTTTCTGTAACAATGATAATTTATTGACAACAAAGCTTTACAACGAGTGAATAAAAAAAGTCTCCTGATATGCATATTGATTGCCCACCTGTCGCCATCGCCACAATTTGGACAGGTACAGGCAACTCGGCGACGATGCTGTTTGTTTGGATCAGTCTCAGGTGCCGACGCAGTGGTGCTTGCCTGATATTGCTGCACTGGTGGGGCAGGAGTGCTGGGTGTAGGCGCGGACTGAATCGTTTGCACGATCTGCCACTTGGATGGTTCATTTCCCTCAATATGAACAGTTGGTGCAGCGGTAACAATTTGCGTTCCGGTTGGATTTGAAGGTAACGATTGCATGGAGGCCTGTTGCAGGGCACTGGCTGGGATGACCTGGACGTTTCCCAATCCAGGAATATTTTGTACGGGAAATGACTGCAGAAATCCATTTGATGCATTCATCCCAGCTGCTGGCTGGAGCTGCATTATGTTACTACCGACACCCCTCATCATTCCACCTTGCGAAGTAAGGTTTGTCAAGGCAGAGGCTGGTATCAGTGTTAATTGTTGTCCTTGGGCGCCTGTAGAGTTGTCAATTTTTTATACATGTAAAATTTAATTCACAAGTAATTAACGCCGAGTGGAAACGACAGAAAAAAAAAAAAGCGACCAAACTGCAAACAATACCTGTGAGGGTGATAGGTTGCATTGCAGACTGAGTAGTTTGCGGTGCTTGAATATGAATGACTTGACTGTTGGCTAAATGGCTCGGATCGATACTCGATACTTTGAGGTCTCCTTCGACACTGTCCGGTTGCCTAGTCAGTGTTGACAATGTCTGAACGTCAATCTTCTGCCCATCCTTCGTTGTCAACATGTTGCCGTTCATGGTTCTCCCAAGAGATCCTATTCCAACCACCTGCAGCACATAATCATAAATAATATCTAGACAAGCTTCTTTTAGCTGCAACTTGTCTCTTTTAAACAGATGGATTTATCCAACCAGTTTTACCTGAACATTGCTTGGTGTGCTGACTGAAGTGCTCCATGTAGAAACAGTTGGGGCTGGTGTTGAAACTTGTTGCACACGTTGCACTTGATGTTGCTGTGGTTGCTGTTGCTGCTGTTGTTGTTGTTGTTGTTGTTGTTGTTGTTGTTGTTGTTGTTGTTGTTGTTGTTGTTGTTGTTGTTGTTGCTGCTGCTGCTGCTGCTGCTGCTGCTGCTGTTGTTGTTGGTGTTGCTGCTGCTGCTGAATAACTTGCTGTACAACCTGCTGTACTTGTTGCTGCTGCACATGCTGAGCTTGTGCGACTTGTTGTTGCTGAACCGTCTGGACAACCTGCTGCTGCGTTTGCTGCTGAGCAACTTGCTGCACAACTTGCTGCTGCGCTACCTGCTGAGCTACTTGTTGAGCAACTTGCTGACCCTGTATGCAATAGTTACCTCATTGTCTAACAATTTCATAGGGGTTTTTGGCGGTACAATCAAAGTAATATAAACTTTGAATTTTATTGCTGGCAAATCTTACCTGTAAACCTTGCAGCTGTGACAAATTTGCAATTTGTACTTGTTGTATTTGTCCATTGGGAGTAATAATTTGGGCCATTTGTGGGATTTGCTGCAAGATGATCGGATTGTATTTCAGTAAAGAATTATGTCCCACCGATAATGGTGCATTTTGACTCGATGACTAATTAATGCAATAAGGATGCTTTGGATATATAAAACGGCAACAAACCTGAGTAATTTGCGGTATCATTTGAGTAGTGGGCATGTTGAATACATTGGACAGAGCTTGTACGGGAAAATGTACAGTCTGATAGACAGTTTGTCCATTGCTAACGGTGACTGGAACCTGAACAGGTACGGTTTGCTGGACTTGTTGCATTGGAAATTGTAGAGGTCGGACCTGCACACTCTGCCCTGAAACATCCAGGCTAGCCTTGGAATCTGTCCGTTTGCCATTGTGGACGAGAAAGGCGACAGTTAGTCAGTGAAAGCAAAGCAATGAAGCAAGTTTCACCAAAGTTCAGCCAGCTAGATGTTAGAAGCAGCGATCGACGCAGCTGAGTTTACAAGTATTAGTAACAGCTCTCCAAGATGTGCAATTGAAAATGTAGTCAGACATGCAGGGCAAAACTGTGACAAGAAGCGAGAGTCAGCATAGGTAGGATGAGAAATATACCTGTTGGCAACTGGACAGTTTGTCCACCGATGTTTTGTAGGATGGAAGTGGGGAAAACATTGGGTGTTCTGATCAGGCTGACGGGATGCGGAGTTATCAGAGTCTGCCCGCCGGCTAGCTGCACCTGCTGCCCACCTGTCGTCGCAAATTGCATTGTCGGCTGAGACTGGTGGTGAGTAGTCGCGGCCGACATTGCTGACGATGGAATGAACAGGGCCTCTTGCCCGTCAATGTTCACCGTTTGCATCTGTGGAATCATGTTGTAACTCAACTGTTGCTGTTGCTGTTGCTGCTGTTGGTGTGGCTGCGACTGATGCTGCAACGTTCCTTGAGTCTGGCCACCGACGAGTTGAGTATTCTAGAATATATTTCAGATACTTGATAACGTTCATAAGCCCGTTCATAATAAATATAATATCTTGTTGAGAAACTAATACTTATGCAATTATACAAACACACTTGTAAGAACTGCTGCGGCAGAGCTTGTACAGAGATGGTTTGCGCCCTTTGTTGATTTTGGTCTTGTTGAGCATGTTGCAAAGGCACAAAGTTTTGCAATTGTTGCAAGGTAATGACTTGTGGTTGTGGTTGTTGTTGTTGTTGTTGCGCATCGTGCTGCTGCTGTTGTTGTTGTTGCTGTGCAACTTGCTGCTGTTGGAGCTGCTGTAAAACATTTGCGTTTAGAAATCGGATCTGGGGCTGTGCATTTTGCTGCTGCTGCTGCTGCTCCTGCTGCTGCTGCTGCTGCTGTTGTTGCTGTTGTTGTTGTTGTTGTTGTTGTTGTTGTTGTTGTTGTTGTTGTTGTTGCTGCTGCTGCTGCTGTTCCACAGCTTCTTGTTGTTGCAACGGGTCGTGTTCCTCGTCGACCTCCTCCTGATAAAAATCCGATTCTGTTAGCAGCGTAAAAAATTAACGCCCGACATGTATACAATTTGTACCAAATGCATTAATATTCAGTAACTGACAACGGGTTTTGTGAAACGGCAACGACGCATGGTTAGCTCACATTCGCGGTTTACCTACCGTCGTATCTGAGATGACATCCCTATTCGGGTCCACTAGGGAAAATTGGCCCATGGCCCGCGATAATAAAGTTACAATCGTTTCGAGCGCGATTGTAGTTGTAGCTGATTAAAAAATCCCGACAATACGAGGACTGCGATCAACGGTCGACCCGAGCCGAAGACCGAATGCCGTTGACAGACGTGCAACACGGTCGGTGCTAGGAAAACTCGCGGGCAGCTGAAACGCAACGCTTGGCACGCTGGACGCCGCCGTCGTCCAGCGCCGCGAGAGAGAAGGCATGAGAAAGAAAGAAGGAAAGAAAGGAAGAGAGAGAGAGAGAGAGAGAGAGAGAGGCGTCCCTCCGCCTCTTTTGCGACCCTCCCTCGAGCCCAGAGAAGTAACACCGCTCACTGAGGCCCCACGCCCGAACTTAAGCGGTACTTGTAACGCGAATCGAGATTCGAAACTTTATCACGTTTACAATTAGATGGGACCTGAAATGTTCTCCGCAAGACAAAAAAATGTTTCATAATCCACAGTCGAACAAACGAGGTCTCAGCAGTCGTAAGACCGGGGCTCTGTAAGAACACGATGAAATCACCGCGCGGTACGTAACTGTGGCGATCGTCCCCCTCCCCGTCCCGGGGCGGCGAATGACGCGGAGAGGCGACGCTGGCAAGGACGGCGGGTACAAAAAGGAACGGCGGACGGGCGCGAGGCCGGATAAACGCCTCTCATCCGCGTAACCGACTCTCACGCACACACCTACCCGCGGTATCAGGAAGGCCTCGCGCGGCCAGCCTCCACCCACTTTTCCCCGCGGACTCCACCTAGATCGCGGACCGACACGTGCTCTTTCGTATCCCCGCGCGCTCCTGTTTATACCAATAATAATACACAAACGATACGAGAAAGCTACTCGCTGCCTGCTGTTTCTGGCTTACCTTTGGCTGAATCTTGACTGTGGCCATAGTACGCCACGGAGGGGGATGAAGGAGCGAGGACGAACGAGACAACGCTTTTCGAGGACGAGACGACTCGCTGCACGGCGCTCGTACCAACTCAAGCAAAGAACCGTTGCATCGTTTCGAGCGTACGGCGTGCTCCTCGTTAAAGCTGCACTGTACTCCTCCGAACACAGAGCACAACACTTGCGATGTATTCCTCCGCCGATCGATATGTTAATAACAAATAGAAGAACACTGCGAACAGTTTTACATTCGTCCAACAAAAGTATTGGCGCACACGACCTTTACTTGTCTTCTCGACGCATCATTTACATTCACAGGATCATCTCATAGCACGAGCGGGAAACCACTTCTTACAGTCATTCGGGCGTCGCGACGAGTCAACCGAACAAAGAAGCAAGGTCTCTCGCGCGACTGTCTCGCTTGAAAACGGGAAAATCCACGGCTACCTGGATCACGATAATCGAAGCGACTTAAAACCCAAATAAGATTCAACGCTATCGGTGACAACGCGCAATTGTATCATGTATTTTCATCGGTGGGTAGCCGTGGAAAAGTTACCCCATACGCATAACAGTAACAAAACACTCGACACTTTCACGGCTCCGTTATACCGCGAACGCGGGACCCTCCTTTTGGGCGATAATAGTACAGAGTTACACGTATTTGTATTTACGGAGCCACGAGGAGTTGTTGTCCCGTGTTTGTATCGGTGACAAAAACGTGTTTGTGCTCGTACTCGTCTAGATTCGCGTCGTGTATGGAACTATTTGCTTCACGAGTGGGGCGGTACGGCGCGGCCCGCGGAGGCATCACCAAGTGCGTTCTGCGAACGTGGCGCGGCTCTGGCGGCGAAACTTGACGTCCTGATTGGCGGCTCTAAGGGCGGCCCTCATGGGCGGCCCCTACCAACCGCTCCCTAGGCAACCCAGCACGCACTCCTTGCGCCGCGGTCATCCCCTCAATTCGGCTTCGCGAATGGTGGCTAACCTCCGCGCATCTGTTTCATCGGACGCCGGGTATGCGGGCGGAAACCCTGCTCCGAGGGGCAGGATACCTCTTCTATCCTTTGCCGTCTACGGCATTACGCGCGTTTCTCTCCCTCTGTGCCGTTAATGTCTTCGAGAGCACTAAAATTTCTCCGATAGATCGCGCCGGAAATGGTACGCCGCACGTTATCCATGTGGAGCAACAAGTGGTAGAAGTCAGGGGGCTTGGTCCACGATATTTCAGGTATCTTGTACTGTTCTTTTTTAGGTTGATAATTTGATATATCCACCGGTTTCGAGCCAGCTAACCGGTCCGATAGAGCCTTAGAGCATAGAGGCATATCATAGAGGATTGACAGGCTAACTGAGGTAGAGAAAATCTAAAATATTCGAAAAAGTTGTGAATATATACTGACATCGGTATGCATATACACACAGGTATAGGTATATCATACATGCTTGATCGAACCCTAGTGTGCGAATCTTCCTAGATGTATTAGTTTCTCTTACAATTTTTGTCACGTGAGTAGCAACTGCTGGCAACTTCGTTGATGGTCATTTGTTTATAACAAAGTGTCGGTAACTGCTTATCTACAATGAAATATTGTTAAACGCTTCCGGTAATCACTTTTTTTTTTTATTAAATTTTAATACTGTACCAACCGCGGTCCGCTTACGTCGTCAAGAAATGTGAGAATTCTTCCTAAAATTAAGGAGAATTGGAAGCTTCCGGGGAATATATATATATATATATATAAGAGGTTTTTTAGCATGAATTTTAAAAATTGTCTGATTCACGCTTCGCTCGCCAACCTTACGGTGTTTACTGACTTTTTTTGTTATTTTTCTGTACGACAATTACGGAGAGCTAAAGGCGACAACTTGAGAGAATATGAGATTCTATCGGTAAACCGAATGTCAGAATTGCTGATAAGTTAGGGTATTGCAGATGTTGGGCCAGCTCATTCTAAAATGTGGATTTTATTTCTACATGCCAATTATATAAGTAATATTGTACAACTTGATTCAAGGTCTTTTTGCCAGTTAAAAATAGTAAGAAATTTAGGAGGATTTTCATTGCGGGTTAGAAGAATCTAGGAGGATTTCAAAGTTACCCCAGGAGACTTGTGCGACAGTCATTTAGCATCACTGTTGGTGATTTAAAATCATTTCAAATATACAAAACTGCGGTTTTCAATAGAGTAGATTTAGTATTGCAATTATAGATTACGTACTGATTACAGAGGCCAAATCACCATAACCGGTGTATGCGATACTAGTATGTACAGTTCTATAAATAGTAGTACTTACTTGCTTATATACTTTTGTACAGATAGTGATCGGTTTATAATAAATTACGCAAAGTTGATTGTTTGGTTAGATGAATCGTTAGATCGGGTTTAGGGATTTGGGGTTACTCAGTGATAAAGAAAATTACAAGTTTTGAAATAAATTAAATATTTTTATAGCTTTGATCTCTGATAAGCAAATTTTTACAATTTATCAACTCATCTTATTCCCTTTTTTCATTCCTCAAATAATATTCAGCTCACTAGGAGAGGTGAAGTACGTACTACAAGGCGAAGTCCCGAATAATGGATGTGCTTGAGTGTTTTATACAACCTATAGGGATGTGAAAGGGTAGGAAAGCATAAAATGGTAGAGATCGTAGGATGTACTTATAATAGGTACAATAAATAACAATTAGAAAAAGATCTCGACACAGTCTTGCCAAGGTTCCCCTTCTATAAGCCACCACCAGATCGCTCAACGCTTATTTTTTTCTTAAGTATGTCTTTCTCGTGCTGAGCTTCTTCCATTTCTGCCATCCTTGCGAATCGAGAGTAAGCTACGTGACCAGACTTGATTGCCGACATCATCTGTGTGAAACATAATTATCCAGTTATTCACAATATTGTTACATGCAATGCACCATGTAAATCAATATACTATCATGGGATACTCATGCACAAAATAATGCAAACACCTAGTCGCTAGTCACTAGATATTAGTGGGTGGGAATTAAATTGGTTGAAAGTGCAACTTTGCAGGCATACATTAATAGAGATAAATTGTATTAGGTATAATGCGATTGAAAATGGGAGCTGTTAAAAAAAAATTGGGGTACAAATTCTTAATGAGTCGGATATTGCCGAGCGAAAGAATTAAACAGTTGTAATCATGACAAAGAGCAGCGTCGAAGGCGTCAAGTCAATTAAATTCGTAGCAATTCATACATTGACTTATACAGGATGAAAAACGAAAAAGCAAACAAAACAGAGCTGTGTAAAATCGACGCGATATGCTCATACACGCGAATTTTTCATGAGTGAAAGACAGACCTGTAGATATTCATCCAGTTCGACTTGACCGTTCATGTTAGTGTCGATTTCACGTAAGATTTCATGAAGTTCCTCACCAGGTACTTCCTTGTCGCCAAACAGCTGTAAAGAAATATTTGGCTCGTTAATGGCGAAAATCTATTTGATTACCTGCAGATAGTCCTGGAGTTCCATTTGCCCATTGTACGTCATATCGATTTCATTAAGCAGAGTATGAAGCTCTTCTGCCGACAGCATTATACCAAGACCCTGGATTTTAAGGTGAAATCAACTTTAGGCTTTCAGGCGTACGTCGTAAACCAGGAGATGACCATCGCTTTTCAATTTTTGTGTAGACAGAATCTCAAGAATGATCAACCCCTAGTTTATAAATGAATGAACAAGAATACAGCACGACATTTTGTGTAGCGCTATTCCACTCAGTGACATTTCCCCTACCTTCAACCCGCGCCTAATGTCGTTAATGGAGACATATCCTTTACGGTCCTTGTCAATGATCTGGAACCGTTTGATATACAGCTGAATCTCGTCCTTGGTAAGATTGATGGGAATCTTGTCTCGGGATGCACGATTCACCATCTGGCCCATCTCGTTGGCGAGAAACTCGCTGGCCTCGCGATGCTGCCGTTGTTTCTCCTCTGCCGACCAGTTCAGCTCCTCTGCCATAATGTCAATGATGCCCGGCAGAGCTTCTTGAGCAGCCTGCACGTTCAGGAAGGCGAGCCTGAGTCTTCGCGCAATCATGTCAATTGCCGTCCTCGCGTACTCGCGCACTCCATATCGAATCTGTGATATAAAGGACATTGTGATGTAAATATACGCGTATGCGTACGAAGGTATGCATCACTTGCACAAACCTCAGCGTCGATATATGGGAACTCTGGATGTACTTTCTTGCCGATAATTGGCCACCGCTTTCCAGTTAGAGCCGCCATCTTTGCTACTGCAAACGCTCGGTCACCGTAGCTCTGCGCTAAATGCTGGGCTACTTCACATTCCAAACCAAAATCCTGCACAAGTCTGATGTACATCGTCGGTGTAAAGCCATGGGCACCCTCCAACTGCATGCCATCAGTCTGGCAACCACTTGCAGGTTTCAAATTGCACGCTGAGAAATGTTACAATACTGATAAGTAATGCTTACAATGCACAATTGACGAAACCATTCTTAATATCTGGCTATTGATGAACAAAATGATATGAGATAAGCCAATAAACCTTTAACAGCCGCGTCGACTGCCTCCATAGCCATGGCGCGATATGTAGTCCACTTTCCACCGGCAATGGTTACGAGATTCGTAGAACTGACATGGACAATATGATTTCTTGCGAGGGATTGAGTGTTGGGCTTGTTCGGGTCTGAAACAAGGGGCCGGATACCGCTCCATGCGGAGAGCACGTCACCTCGTCGCACTTCAACGTCCGGATTTAAATAATTTTTCACTTCCTGAAGGATGAACATGATTTCATCCTCTGTGGGTCGCGGGTTGTGGGTGACTTCGCAGGGCAGGTCAGTCGTGCCAGCGATTGTCTGTTTCTGCCATGGCAGGAAGAAGATGACGCGACCATCGCTGGTGGCTGGATCCAGGAGACCCATTTGATCGGGACTGCAGTGAATCAGAAATTATAAATTGTAATCTAATTGAACTGTCCAAAACTGATGTTAATAAGTTTCATTGTAAGATTTGCACTGTCAATTTAGATATGTGATTATACCTGTAATAGCCCGGAAGAACAATGTGAACTCCCGATGAAGGACAGCAGATCTCTTTCACAGTCTGATCATCCATTTTTCGTATGTGGTCTGTAAATGGGCCGGTTGCATTTATTATCGCTTTAGCCTTGACGTCCCATTCTTCACCCGTCAACTCATCTTTAAGACGTGCGCCGACTAGAACTCTTTTCCCATCCTGCATAAACGTTCAATTTAAATATGTAATACACATGTGATGTCACACGAAGTGAGTCACTTGTGACGAATGTATCTTTGTCTACTAACAATGTCAAGTCCTTTGAGTAGATTTACAACGCTGACGTGGTTAGCAACTGTAGCTCCATGCCTCGCCGCAGTCAATGCAACTGCCAGGTTCATTCTAGCATCATCTTGCTGACCTGTTGAGGTAAAGCATTCCGCATTATCAACGTTATTCGAAAAACTTTAATGACACTGACAATGCAAAACTGCAACAGACCATCGTAGTAGACGATGGCTCCTGTCAACTTGTCTCCCTTCAACATGGGGAATAACTCCAGGGCATTGGACTTGCTCAGATAATACGAGGACTTGACAGTTTTGCTACCCGCCACAACGTCATACATCTTAATACCGAACCAGTAGTAAGGTATCTGCCACCACCTGCGCCGTGAATAACAGATATGTTCATCTTTATGCATAATTGACATTTATAATGCGTAAAGTGAAATGAAAGGTATACGTGTAGACAGGCAGCATGATAGGTAGAGGGTGGGCAAGATGAGGGGCGCTGTGGAGCATGGAAGCACGTTCGTGTAGAGCCTCCTTGACCATCCTATACTGTTCAAAGTCCAGTTGCATGATGGCCTTCTGCAGATAGCGAACGCCTCCATGTATCAATTTGGTGCTCCTGGATGACGTGCCAGAGGCAAAGTCATCCCCCTCAATGAGAGCAGTTTTCAAACCTGTGCATTCATCAATTATAAACAATAAGGCATTGTTTATTCGATGCAGGTTTCCTTCAACCATGACGCATGCACATTCTCACCTCGGGTTGCAGCGTCTAAGGCACATCCTGCTCCAGTCGCACCTCCTCCGATTATAAGAACGTCGTAATTCTCTGACTTTAGAGACTTGATCTGAGACTCTCTTGTCGGTAAGGGTCGTTTCGGAGGCCTCGACACCTGTTGCTCAGCGAACACCTGTAAAAGAAATTTCATTTAAAAAATGCTCTATATCACAGACTAACTGCTAAGATCTGATACTTGCTTAGTAGCATTATAATACCATGTCTATAGGTGTGAGCTTATAAATAGCAATGCAAACTGCAGTTACAACATACCGGCAAACACTGGTATTTAATTCTTATAGGGTCTGTGCAGTTAGTGTTATGCATAGGTATCTATGGGGCATTCCACGTCAACTCAGTCAACGGTTGACCATGACATTTTTTAATTTTACCAAGGATTTTTCTTAAGTTAGTACGACCCCTGAAAAGCTTCAAAAATATTTTCAAATTTTTTCAATCACTCGTCTTTACCCTATGATTTTTTGAACCCATCATCAACAACCAAATTGATTTTTATGAAACAAGAAAAAAATATTTGGTTCCCGAAATGAAACAGTTTCACTGCAAGATTCAGAGTGGGACCGCGTTTCTTTCTATTTCTTTTATCATTAATTATATTTATTTTTTTTAATTTTTCTATTTTCATACCTGTTAAAAATTTAATATAAAATTGTGAAAAAAAAAATTATAAATGTATTTTAGAACCAGAGAAGCAATAAAAAAAATCAGTGATATAGTACATTTTTAACAGGTGTGAAAATAGAAAAAACCATTAAAAAAATAGAAAAAATGATTTAAAAGATAGATAAAAATCGAGTCCCACTGTGAATCTTGCATGAAATTGTTTCATTTTGGAAACCGAATGTTTTTTTTCTTGTTTCATAAAAATAAATTTGGGTATTTTTGAGATGGGTTTAAAAAATTATAGGGTAAAGACGAGTGATATAAAAAAATTGAAATTTTTTCCCCAACTTCTCAGGGATCTTACTAACGTAGGAAAAATCTGTGGTGAAATTAAAAAATGTCATGGTCAACCGTTTACTGAATTGTCGTGGAATGCCTCCTATATATCTACTTCACATTACACCTGCACTTATTACATACAGAGGCCAGGTAGCAGAAACCCAGAGCGTTGCTAAATGATCCCAGTAGTTCCAATGAAATAGACTATAGAAATTATAACGTTCGGCGAAAAACTATCCACAAGACTTATCGTAACAAGTTGATCAATAATATATATTCATTGCAGCATATTTCTATACGCATTGTGCATTTCAGTAAGTAAGACAGTCCACTGTGTGGGATTTCGTGACATCGTCCAACAATAAATCCAACACAGGTGATTATAGCTCAGGGTCTAAACGATTTGCTAATAGCAAATCGCACGTAACAGCCGTCAAGGGTTTCACGGCATAAAATTTAAACGCTTTGCCGTGGGCGATAATCATTGAAATTGGAAAGGACGCGTAAATATGCAAAGCAATTTTGGGATAGCATTAAAATGTGCCGAAGCTGATAAATCACGAGCTTTGTATATATATAACTAACCGTGTTCGAGTCCGTGAGGAAATAATGAGAGGTGATAACACCGGCACCGACGGCACTCGCTCCGGCTGCGAGGATGAGTTTCCGCGTAGCCATTAGGTAGGATGACTCGTAACGTCGATGTTCGCTATTCAACTAATCCGCCCGTCACCTGAAACAGAAAAATCGTTTAGATCCTCGAAGTCACGTCAACTGAGCCGTCTCCTGGACGCGGATCATCTCAGTGATCCGAGAGTGCGTTATCATTGGCCGCAGAAGTTGGCTTGGCCGAGCACGTGGGATTTCGCAACTCACGCGCGCCGACACAAGCATGGCGGGCATGGCATCCAAGGTTTAACCCTTTGAGTCACACATTATTGCTCGGAGTCAACTTTCGTAACGAGATAGGATTCTATGGTTTCTGGGGTCGCTGATTGCGAATCTGAAATCACATTTTGAAAACCCACAACGGCGGACCCAATATCGTGGATGAAAATTTAAAATTTCATAAAATCGTGTCAAGACACTCTATGCAGGGGTTTTCGGGGTCGCTGATTCGATTCGCCATACTGCATTTTAAAAATCTAATTTCAGATTCGTAATCAGCGACCCCAAAAACTTATAATGTATGTAGAACATATATATATGTGTTATATATATATATATATATATAAATATAGGGGTAACATTCTCGATAATTAATTATTTTTGCAATCAATTTGTTTGTAAAAATAATATCGCTTAACATTATATCGCAGTAATTATTCTCGACTATTGAAAACCCATGAATATACTATAAGAAATAGCAAAAAACCGCAAATATGTTTTCAAAGTTTTCCAAGTATACAAAAAATGGATGTAAAATATATGGTAGGAGTACTTACCACTATGACTCAAAGGGTTAATAGGAAACTGCGCGACGTGCACGTGCCTGCCTCTTATACGTATGCATGATAGGCATATATGTATGATACTCATCGTGGTTGTACACATATTTTACGCAGAGTTTAGCGCTAAAAATGCTTTCCCTGGCAGTAGGCAGATATGGTATGTATGTTTGTATGCACGCGTACGTGCGACATGTAAAGGCATGCTTACCATGCGTACAGTTCGTTTTTAATTTCATGCTGGTTTGAACGGGTTTAGCCTTGGGGATTAGGAGCGTGTGAGTTCGTGCATCTGTGTTTGAGATACGCTGGATCCGACACTCACTTACGAAGATTATCAGTTACGAAATTGTGTTACGTACGCACGTGAATACGTCGGGAGATTTTTTTATTTTGTCTGTATCCAACGCACTAGACGTCTTATCGTCTTATCGCATGACTCAAGATCAGCCAGTCTAGCGTTTTATTGAGGAAGAAGGATCAGTAAGTTTAATCCACTTGCGTGAAGGAGACTTACGTGAGTTTGGATCAGGTGTCGAGTGACTGTTTGCACAGCTATACGACACGATCGCCTAATAATCTATTTCTTTGCATTTACTAATTGTATAGTTTATATTCTTGGGCACAGTTTCGACGACGAAAATGAAACCCAATTTATGTTTCTCATATCCACGATACTGCCTTGTAGTTATGATAAATTTCCGTAACTTTCCGAACAAACAGTCCACCAAGAAAATCTCAACTCCCTGCAGATATCCGCATTGTTGATTACAAACTTGCATAATAATTATCAGCGTGATATGTTTTCTTTGTGATGAGCTCATTTGGTATGCATCTTATTCCGAAAAACAATCCAGCGAACAAAAAGATTTTACTGCCTCGTTAACGAGACAATTTAACTTCTTCATATTCTTGAATTAACAATACGTAATTCATCTCGAAGAGGGCGGAAGAATCGAAAAAAAATACTCGCAATTAGTACGTAACACGATGGCTAATATTCTTCAATTGTACCCCCCTGCAAGCTGTGCATTTATTTTGCGCGGTACTATTTATACGAAAATAGTGCACGGGGCGAGCTTGCGATTGTGCCAACAGTTTAAATGTCATATCGGATGATTAAACGCGGCGGACACAATGTGACTGTAGGTACGCATGCAACACGAATACCATTGCCACATACCGCCGGCCCTGTGAATTGTGCAAAAAAATGTAACTCAACATAATGTGACGAATCGCTAAACTGCTACGAGAGTAAGAATAATCGATGGGGGACCCGATTCGAGGGATCCGCAGTTCGTCGGTGCGTTGCCCAATTCGCCGCAAATAACAACAGCGAACGTGTGTGTGCAGGTCGTGCAATTTGCGAAACACCCGACACTCCGACAAAACTGCTCATTCCGAAGCTAAGGCCGAACATATAGCATTATACGTACATGATGAATGCGTCGGCTCAGGGACAGTTGTATGGCGTTTCGTGTACCACACCCCGGAAGAACTGGCAATCCTAGGCCATTAACGAACTTATTTATATCCCCGGCGAGGAGGAAGTATTTCAGAACGAACGTCTCTTCTCACCTCCGTGTTCCCGGGGGCTGTGGAAACGACGCCGTGATACAATACACCGGGAAGAATACGCGAGTACGAATCACTGCTTGCGTCGAAATGGGAAATCGTGGTATAATACCGCGCTATGATGCTACAGAGGAATCAATTGCCGCTGGACGAATGGATGAGGGTCGCTATATCGAGGAAACCGCGTGCGCTGCCTTTTTCCTAGTGGGGATATCGCGGTTTTCTATCTTACGCAGCGGCGCGATTACGTATTCCCGGAACGTACGGGACGCGAATGCATGCCTGCACGTGACTTCTTTTGACCTTGTCAGAGGAATTGGCAATGAATTTTCGTAAATCGAATGGTGGCTGTGTAGTGGAGAGGGATGCAATGGTACTCACGAATGTGCAGGGGTGCGAAATCATCCAGCCCTCGTTGTTCACTGCTCTTCAAAGAAGTCGAAACACGGACTGGTAGCGGCACATTATTTTTCGCACACAGATGAAACGAACGCCTCGTCCACGTTCGGTGAATTATTGCATGTACTGACAAGCCCGCGACGGAGGTCCAATCCCTGGAAGTCCTGGCGCCACCAACACCGGCGGCAAACTAACAACGCGCCGATCGCTGCCGACGCCGCGCACGATCTGTCACAATTCCCCCTGCGCGCAGAATCCGGTCTTGCTTGAGAGGAATTTTTAATTGTACACGTAATGATCAGCATTTGTACCGCGATGAACCTGAAAACTTGATTCTGACTGTACCATTTTTTGAAGCACAGGTTCGATTTTTTGTGATAGAAACGTAATACGAGAGCATTCATATTTCTTGTATTTTTTCTGTTCTGTCGTCATACGTGAATCTGATAAAATGTATGAATTTCTTGTCCCAAATCAGGGTTCACCCATTATAATGTTTATAGGTAAAATTGACTGTATTTAAATCCATTTATTGATACAACGTTTTTTTCATTATCATATACAATAGTTTGAAGATACATACTCAGACACACCTTACTTATACACCCAGTCAAAAAAAAATTTTCGCATATATTATATACGCACATTCGCACTCAATTTCTACAGTCGCGTTCGTAACAAATTAGGTATAGGCAGTCGCTGTTTTACCCACGACAATATACCTGTGTATATTATTTTATAGTTTTTGCAAGAGCCAAATTCTACAAGGAATTATTCAGAGAGGAAGTGGACATGAAACGGGACAAGGGTAGGGCGGAAGTATAACACGTAAAATGTACGCAAGTATAATTCATTAATGCATCTGGAATAATTTAAATTCTTTATAATAATTAAATCTATATTGTTTACCGTTGGCGAGTTTTTTCTTTCTCAAATTAGTTACAGATTTTATACGATCAATTCATTTTATTTCGACTCAGAGTTCTTAATATCAGAGTCGATAGATTCTGGAAAAAATAAAAATAAATAAATGAAGTATATCTTAATGTTTTGATTTCATTATTATAGATCTTATGTTACACTCTACAAACGTCCGTTACCGTTAACCACTCATCACTGTCACATGTGACAAAACAAAAGAAAATAGCAAAACCGAATCAAAACAAATAAAACGAAGAGTACGGAGAAAGTATTCGTGCAGACTTTGAACACAAATTAATTTTAAAAGACTTGGAATGTGCAGAGGAAATTTGTATTGCACAAAGCAGTTGTGTTCGATTAGTTGATACGAGACTAGTTGACAGTCATGTGACAACGATGAGCAATTATAGAACTTCTTTGGGGCATAACAATTCCCCAGAAATACCCAGTTTGGTTCATGAAGTACACGTCGTGCGTTCTCTACGCAGTTACCCTTGCCGACGGCCGTATGTGTACATAGTATATATATTTGAAACAACTCGGTATCGAATGTAAAAAATTTCGTTTATTCTTTTTAAATCTCTATGATAAGGGGGAAGGATAATATAATAACAACGATTGCCGAGGAAATATCCGAATAATTAAATACGCGCAGGCTTGATACTAATACGAGATTGTGAATACCGTGCCTAATATGTTGGGGTGGCCACTTACGCAATTGTACAAACTTGGGGATGCTTGGGGCAGTGTTCAAGCCACGTAAGTGTAGACTTTCCTGTAACAAATAGTGAATGTAGGGATGAACCGAAGTTTTGTTTGAGTCATGTGGGAAATATAAGAACGGTAAAAACAAAAAGAACTGTGTTATTCACCTGTCTTCCGTGCGGGCCAGATAATCACGTTCTATCAGCCCTTCGATGCGTTTCTTGATGATGACAGGTGAGGGCAGGAATCGTACTCGAAGCTGCTCCGTGACTTCCGTCACGAGAATGTTGTGCTAATTAGATTGAAACAAAGTATGAGATAACGAATACGATCGAGATTCATACATTTTATGAAGCGATCGACAGACGAATACGTACTGTCATGCGTTTGCGTGCCTTCATAATTCGCACGATCGCCGCTTCTATTTCATGCTTTCGATCTTCGTCAACCTTGTTCCTCGTCTCTCTTCTCTCAGGCTCGGACTCTCCTTTCGCCGCAACCGTCTGGATTTTTACTCTAGAAGTTGGACAGACCCGATATAAGGCAGAAACGATCAAAGATATAATGTCAATCTCAAAACTTACCGATGAAGCTTACTGGTGAAACTATCATTGACACTGAAGCAGTGTGTTGGCTCAATCTCTTTGGTTTTGGGATGCTTGAGGAGAACTCGCTGAGTCGCCTTCCCCATTGCCAGAGATTGTAATGCTCGGACTAAATCTCGCTCAGGGATATCAGTTTCATTCTGAATTTCCTGCGATATTAATAAACGCTGGCATCAGTAGAGATCATTTATCTTTTTACCAACTAAAATCATGGGAATGTAACAAACCTCGTAAGTGAGTCGATCTCTGTTGTTGAAGAGCATGAGTACGCACATCTGGTACGTCGATACTTGGATAATATGTTTGCGCGGATTTCCACTGCTGCTTCCCCGCTGACTTAAAAGACTGCCACTTCCGTTGCCCAATGTGGTAGAGGACGAGGGAACGTCCACGCTTCCGCCATTACTGTCTTCCTTCCGAGGCCCATGGAAAACCGCATTAAGGTCAGCCGAACCTGTGCACACGGTCAACAATGAACCATTAATTTGCCAATTCTGCTTGAACTCGATTCAACAAAGATGACTAGTAATTACCCAATTGTGGTTGTAACGTCAGTTGACGACCGCTATGCTTGGCCAAGTAGAAACATCGAAAAGCATCAAAAGCTTCTCTTGGCGCTGAGGGCACACTGCAATTCGGTGTTGCTGACTGTGTTGGCCAAAATCCTGTTGTCAGAACCCTCACGCTCAGATCAACGCCGTGTAGACTTGTCTGTGAAATTTGATAAACAATTATCCAGAAATAATTATGCCTGAGCAGTTCCACGTCAGTTTGATCATTTCAGATTTGATGTGAGAATGAAGGATTTTTTTCAACACGTTTGTAACTTACGCCAGACGTTAATACGTGTTCCTTGAACTCTTCCATTATAGTATTGCTGACCGTCATATCCTTGAACATTCCTTCCAGCTTTGATGTAAACTGGCAACCGCATTCAGTCTAAAAAATTGCACAGTTATGAGTTATTATATAGGTACGTATATACAGTGTCAGAGTCTGCGGTAACTGTTTTGAATCGAGATTTTGACCTGCCCTGAAGTCCTGCAGTAGTTGACGAAAGGTTTCTACATTCTTACGTCTTTTATAAGTAAAGTGCTAGCTTTATTAAACCATGCAGAACTCCAAGGCATGTGTCTTTGCCACTCCCTCTGCCAAATTGTCTATCACACCAATTGCAATATAGTGTTTAATCGGCTAAGAAAATCAGAGCTTCGTAAAGCATGCCCGAGACACGCGCCGTGTCTGAATTTGATCCAATACTTTGACGAATAATACTCGCATACGAGCCTGAACCGAAGGATGATTAAATTGTTGGAAGGTTTGACGGTTGGTTGCTCAGCTCGAAGCATGGTTTTCAGCATGGTTTACAAAGCGGACACTTACTTGATCCTACAATGGGATCGGGACACAGGGTGGACGGACATACTCTAGTCTAGTTTCTCTTTGTGCACTAGCCCTTCGACCTTTGAAGGAAGAACGACTCCTGGGAATCTTTGGGTGGCTCAGCGTTCAGCTTTTTCATTGCGATCAAGATGTCCACGTCCACGTTGAACGCGCCCTGTGTCTGCCAGAACTATGCCATTTAAAATTTTCACACTATCCAATGGGACAATTTACTCTAGCCTCAGTTTGCCAAAGTATGCCGAATGAAACTAGGTGTCAGCGCATCTACGAGCGCGTTTGTAAGACGCAATTATGGATCATGTACCTTTAGCTTTGAGATCATATTCTTTTCACTGTCATCGGAGACGGACTTATTCAGAAGCAACCGCTTGGCTAAATGCTGTTTATAGTATCGCTCAAAGACATCCTTCTCTTGCAGGAACCTGAAGAGAACCATTGTCTTGTCAAGCACGCCTTCGATCTCCTGCTCTGTCATCTGTAGAAAGTAACATTTCAGTTAAAACCTGCACGAAAGGATCTTCATGCCAAGCCGCATTCAACTTACCCCCTTTACACCTTTTTTTAATTTGTCATCGATAAAGAGAGAAAGATACTCAGGGCTCTTTGAATTTAGATTCAGAAAGTGTTCAAAATCCGACGCGATCATTTGCTTGAATAGTTTATCATTGTTAAACGAGTGGTGCAGGAAATGGTCGAAACGATCTTTCAAGTCCAGCAGATTTTGCACAAAGTGTATTGCGTTTGTGGTTGGCTCATGCTCTTCTTGGACCAAGGCGCGTCCTTGCTCTCTGAGGAATTGCGACACACAATCTGATACAGTGCGCAATCCGTCTGTTACTCTCGCGAATAATTTGTACATGCAACCAAGGTCTTCAGTTTTCTGGTTCTTCAACATATGCACCACACCACTGTTTTCCATCTGCAACAGCATTCATTTGAATTATTTCAAAGTTTACAAGACTTTAGAGCAATTCTGTAACACGTAACAAAGATTTGATATACATGAAGTTTACTACTAAATTTTGTCCTCACCTCAACGATGGTTCTCATGTGTATTTTAATCAACTCTTCTTCCACCACTTTGACTATCCTTGGCTCTGTGGATTCGTCCAGATAGTGCTTCGCCCGTTCTGACTCTTCAAGAATTCTAGCTTCAACTTTCTTTATGTAGACTGAGGCGCTGTTCTCGCCAAGGAACTTTTGCGACTCCATCTGTTGAATATTCGTTAAACACGATTGATTGAAAATTAACAGGACAATTGATATGGTTTTGTGAAAATAAAAGTAAAACTTGCCCTGTAAAATTCAGCGCTCTGTTGTAAGAAAGGCCTCTCGAAATCCTCTTCGTAAACTTGGCGACAGTTTATACCGAGCAGCATTAGCATTTGACATGCATTCTTTATCGCGATTCGATCAACGACCTCCCCCCTTCTCTCTCTCGCTACCATGCCCAGGAGTGTCTCGCGTAGATGATCCCTCACGCAGCCGTACCTGACTACCTGAAATAAATAACGATTCGTCAAAAAGGATTTGTACAGATGTAGCGAAAGCAACGGTTTCAATCGATGTGTTACCTGATCCCTGAATATGATTAGGCCCAAGTTGTAGACGTTGTCAACATCATGCTGTTGCACATAAACCCTATCCATGTACATTAGTATATCCCTGATCATAACCATAGAGGTCTGATGATCGTTCCAAGCCTGATTCAGTGTCTGGAGAAAATTGTTGTGAAGGGAGCGTAGCACGTCTTCCCGAACTTTCGACTCCAGGTGCTGCGTAACAACTTCTTTCAACCCGGTGTACAAACGCTCGCCATGCTTGTGAAGGACCATGGTGTATGCATTTCGGTACAGCTCCTCAAAACTCAGGCCGGAGTTGTTTTTCTTTTGTATTTCTTGTATGGCGTTCTTCAACAGTGCCCAAATACTCTCCACATATTTTTCGTCCATGGTCATCTAAAAACAGAGCATCTAGGTGTGAGAATAAAAAATCAACGCTGATTTGGCAAACTAATAGGCAGTGTCCCTCACAAGGGTGTCGACGATCACAAGGGAGCTCGGATTCCCTGATCGAAACAGCCCTGAGATAGTAGCTATTTCACTGAGTGCTCCACACATAATTTGTGAAGTTGGTTTTTCTAACTGACCACGTTCCATGGTTGGATTTTTATCCAATCCTTCTCTGTGTGGTGACCGCTCAATCACTTTCTTTAACCTATTGTTTTATGTGTCGATCGGCATAGTCGCCATATCAAGAACGCTCAAAATTAACCTTGACTTGTCAATATAGCATCAGCAAAGACGTGATTACTGCTGTCACTAAATTGGAGTTTCTACATCCAGGCCTAGTCCTTTGAACAGGCAATCTATCAGCCTATTGATAGTTTCAGTGATTTGTAAGACTTTGGACTTGAAAATTTGGCGAAAGTAGCGTTTGTCGGGGTGAAAAATTTCGTTTTTGGATTTGTAGGGAAAAAAAAAGTGAAAGGCATACTCCTTTCCATTGTCTTTATGACTGCTAAGGCAACTGTCATGAATTTGGGGGAGGGGGGGGGGGGGGGGTGAGAATGGGAAAAAAAAACACATTAGGTTCGTTCACCAAACCAGTGCACCTTTCGTAGGCTGCTGTGGTTTGGCTATCTTGATACAATATACAAAGGGGTCGAAAGTGAAAGCTGATCAAATATATTATATTGTTATATGGTTTTAGTCGATGTGAGCTAGGTTAAAGGGGTCGGGAAAGAGGAGGTGGGGAGAATGACGGGTGGACATATTTCCATTTAAATGACAGTGCGTGAAATCCGACGGACCCGAGCGTCGAGCCTCGAGGATCGTGAGATCGTGACAATATGAAAACTGCCCGAGTCGAAAGGCGAGGCGAGGCGAGGCGAGGCGAGGAGCAGCGAGTTTTTCCTCCTTTTAATCAAATGGGCATGCATATTCGTCGATGAGGGAAATAAGATACGTGAGAAATCTTCTTACCGGAAACGCGCGTATCCGCATTTTTTCTCTCTTGTGGGTCGCACCGCTCTTCATCATTTTTAGTAGTAAAAAATCTCCTCAAGGGTCTTCGTTCAGCTTGACACTTCGGTATTATTACTACCAACACTATAAAATCGAGTCAGCGAAAATCTCGATCTCCGTACGCACATTTACAAAGCTTTAACGGTGTCATTCACGCATCGAGGCCAGGGGCGGGCGCGGGGGCGACGTGTATTTCGCAATGGTGGGTTCGAGGAATAATATCGACGCTCGCTCGACGGTGAGAAACAACGGGGAACGAGCGACCAGTCAATGTCGGTTATTTACAGGAAAACAAGGCATCTGAAATTACCCGTTATCGCGGGACTATGTGGTGGGTAGTGGTAGGTATAAAATGGAGTCGCGCCACCAAAACACAGAATTTATTTTATAGGGTTATTTAAACGCGTCTGCCTCACGTCGTCGGTCTTTAACAAGCACGTCTCTTCCTCGTTAGTTCTCTTTGTGCTTTTCTTTCCTTTTTACCTCCGCCTTAATTAATCTCACTTCAATGGAATGACGCACATATTCCCACAGATCGAGGCATACCGAATTTCAACCGTGTGTATCAGACGATCTATTTTCCTAATTATTCCGCGACGATGACGACGGGCTGCCGGAGGAGGAGGAGAAGGCGATGAAGCGAGCACGGAGCGCGAATAACTAATCGAGCATCGAGCGCTGTGGGCTGCGTTCGATTCACGCCGTACTATAAATACACATTTTTATCACGATGTAATGGAACGTAACATAAAACTGTAACAAAATACGCGATTACCACGCATAATTGTATACACAAAATATCGCACTTGGCGAATAATCCTATTCCGTTGAATAATTAGGCTGCATTTCATTACCGACTACCGGAACTACATGCCTCCAACCCCCATGGTAAAGAAGTTCCCGTACAGCTGACTAGGAGCCCTTTGTTCCGATAGTTAGATGGCAAAGAGGTTTTTTTGAACGTAACGTAACCTAAAACTATAATAAAATACGCGTTTACCAAGCATAGATGTATACCGCGGTATATCGCACTGGATGAATTATCCAATTCCATTAAGCGATAAAGCTGCATTTCATCACTGACTGCCGATACTACAGCTCTATAGCATCCATGGTGAGGAAATTCCAATACAGCTGTCTAGAAGCCTTCTGTTCGGATAGTTAGATGGCTAGGAGGGTTTTTGATACTGCAATACCTCTCGCTCTCGGTGACGCAATTTCTTAGGAATTATCATGATGCACTACACTGGTCTTGTAATACAATGACTTTCTATTAGCCCTTCGAAACTATTCGTCCAAAGCCGATAGTTCGGAAGTAAATGCTTCATAATTTTTTTCAGTGCTCAAACGAACGCTGTATTTTCGGCGCATTTAAGGCTCACTCATCGATCACCAATTTGTTGAAATCAATCTTTCATTACAATGAACTAGCAAGTAACCGGTTACCGATAATTTAGATATAGGTGGAAAAGAATTGCGTTTTATGCCAACATTCAAGTTGTGGAGTTACGTAAAGTATACGCAATTCAAGTATCCAACTTGATCTTTGACCATGGCTACTCAGGAAGTCTTGAAGTTATATAATTTGAATACAGTGTAGCTGTAGAGCGAGGTTTCATATCAGTCCACAGCTATTTCGAAGGAATACGAGACTATAGATAATCCAACAATATTCGCACATGCAGGTTTTCACAGTTCCTGTAAATGAGGCAATCAAATGGTAAAATCATTGTAAAACATATTTATAAAACCTTTTGTTTATACATTGAAAACCAGACGAAAATCGTTCATTTGACTTATAGGTTTACAAAAATATTTCACAGGCTAAAGGTTCCTGTAATAACAATGGCATTTTCATACTTAAGAATACTTGAGTGTTGTGCTATTAACGCATGTATTGTCTAAAAAAAAAAAAAAAAAAAAAACTATTTTCCTCATCCAATAAACACCCCTCGAAGGTTTAAACTGAAAAAATTGGCAATACATTCTGGAATAAATGAAGCAGCAGCCCTTTCCTGGGCTCAAAGCTTCGACCTCCGGATATCTGGGAACATGTATGTTTGCAGTCACGCCTTGGCCAGTTCCTTCTTTAAATTGTCAGCGAGCTTGTCCATAAACTCGAACGTCTCAAGATAGTCTGACCTTTTGACATTGTTCATGCCCTTGATGCAGATTGCCAAATCTTTAGTCATACTTCCAGCCTCGATCGTATCAATGCAGACTTTCTCCAGAGTCTCTGCGAATTTCTTCAACTGGTTGTTGTTGTCCAGCTTAGCACGGTGTAGTAGGCCCCTTGTCCAAGCAAAGATCGAGGCAATCGGATTGGTCGATGTCTCTTTACCCAGTTGATATTGGCGGTAATGCCGAGTGACTGTTCCATGCGCAGCCTCAGCCTCGACCGTCTTGCCATCAGGGCAGAGAAGCACAGAGGTCATCAGGCCTAGAGAGCCATAACCTTGAGCAACGGAATCTGACTGAACGTCTCCGTCGTAGTTCTTGCAGGCCCAGACAAAGCCACCCTCGGATTTCATAGCGTAGGCAACCATGTCGTCAATGAGCCGATGCTCGTACCAGATATTCTTTGCTTCGAACTTGGAACGGTACTCAGCCTCGTAAATCTCCTGGAAAATGTCCTTAAATCTGCCATCATATTTTTTCAGGATGGTGTTCTTGGTCGAAAGATAGAGCGGGTAGGTCCGAGCCAAAGCATACTGGAAAGAGCTGTGGGCAAAGTCACGGATGCTCTCGTCGGTGTTGAACTGGGCCTGAGCGATGCCAGCCCCCTTGAACTGGTAGACAGTGTGCTGGATTTTGTCGCCTGACTCACCTGTCCAGGTGATTTCCAGTTTACCGGCACCTGGTACCACAAAGTCTGTGGCCTTGTACTGGTCAGCATGGGCGTGACGACCGATAATAATGGGTTGATTCCAACCAGTCACCAGCCGCGGAATATTCTTGCAGATTATAGCTTCCCTGAACACAGTGCCGCCCAGTATATTCCTGATAGTGCCGTTGGGGCTCTTCCACATCTGTTTCAACTTGAACTCCTTGACTCGATTTTCGTCCGGAGTTATCGTCGCACACTTTATGCCCACGTTATATTTCTTTACAGCCTCCGCGCAGTCCACCGTCACCTGGTCATTAGTTGCGTCCCGGTTCTCCATACCCAGATCATAAATGTGCAACTCAATATCCAGGAACGGGAGTATCAATTTGTTCTTGATAGAGTCCCAGATGATACGAGTCATCTCATCTCCAAGAATGTCAACGACGGGTCCAGCCTGTTGGAAAAATGCTGTTTCTTTAAGTATTTTCATAAGAAACTGCTGAACATCTTATTTACAACAATTTCATTGTACAATCTAATCATGAACGGAAATTCCGAGAAATAATCAAACTATCAATCAATTGATTATTACGGCTTATATCGCGTGAGATAATGATCGCTGTGATATCCACATTGTAGTAGGAACCTTATCATTCGAAACTTATTAGCTTTCACTCGACCTCGAGCTTGTTTTCTATTTAAGTGAAACCATCGACATTCCACGGCAAACGATGGGTCGACTAAATGTGGGGGGGGAGGAGAGGGGATCGACCTCTGCACTGTGCACCATAATGTGCACTATCATCCAAGGTGGTTTGGAACGGGGTTCTAATCATGCAATAAATACGGAATACTTCGGAACACGAACGCTGCGAACAATAAAGTTCCCCGAAAGGTGAATCGCAAGTGTCTCGTGATTTGAAGTGCCTTCTCTCAGTCGCGGCATTAGTATAGAAACTGTTTAAAACGGATACGCGACGATCGCGACCGGCCGTATGAGACTCGAATGTTTTTTAAACTGCAGGAAGATGAATCGGCTAACAGGGCGACGCCTCGGGGGAGCGTGATGGATCAGGGTGAGATATGTACATTCATAGATACCTTGATCTTAGCCATAGCGATTGACGTGGAGCTGAAGTTTTTCGATGTCTGTGTCGTCCACGTAAGGTTTCGTCTGCGCGATGCGTCGAATGAGGAGTTTCGGTCGAGCAGAGCGACGGACGACGTACTGCAGCGAAGTAATCGAGCCGCACTGTCCACGGCGGCACTCGGTCCTAACAGGCGAGTCAAGGAACGGAACATGGCGCCTGTTATTGTTATTATTACCGGATTATACGACTAGGGGATAGGATGAGTACGTGTACGGAACGGGTTGCGTACCGCGTATCGAACGATCCTAGAGTTGCACCGTCACTGGTCCCGTCGACCGGGTTCCCGAGATGTGTTATCTCTCGCGGAAAGTTGTGTACCCCAGGGACCTTTGGACGCGCTCCCCGGGTCCGAAGAGTACAATAAACCAACGGTTTATTGTCATTGACGGGTCAATTGATGCCACCCCTACATAAAATTGATAGCGAATTCTAGACGTTAACAGTATTGCTGACACGCGCCATTCTTTTAACGGGAGTTGGTTACGCAATCGATTGCCGCCTAGAGCGGCCAGCCGTCGAGTCAATCGGCCGAAGCCCGAGAGGCAATGTAATAGCGGCGGCATCCGCCATAAAATATCGGACTAATAACAGCTGCCCTTTAGGCTATCTACATAATTACGGTTCGCAATATTTTTTCATTTTGCCCCGAAATATCCGAAATATGTACTGCACATGCATTAAAGGTACTGTGTGGTGTTATTTAAAAGGCGGGCTGAATTAGCAATTTCTGTGAGTGTCATGCGTGATAATAACGTCTTGTTAATGCCTCAGAATAAATGAGATATTTATTTTCAAAGTCAAAACAAGGATGAAACTACGACATTTGCTACACTGATATGTAATGATATTTATGTCTCATTTGTAAACCGCTGACCTCTACTTGTATGCTAGAGATCAGTGATGTAAACTCAGTGGTTTACTACAGAAAATCATACCGCGAACTTCACAGAGTTCGGCCATTTTCAGCACTCATTAGCTAGAGGAGCTAGAGAGTAAATTTGAGACCAAACTACAGGAGAGTGCACGGTCTTACATACAGGTCTTGCGACTCAATAGAATTCCAATGGTAGAGAGTGGCTCTTCTGTTGAAGAAAAATCCAGATGGAGCTGCGATCGAGGGATGCATCAACATAACCTACAATGTTTGAATAAGCCTTTGACGACTGACGTGCGTGTTCCGTACCGTGTTTCGTTCACAACACGGTCAAGACCGTGTCCTTGTCGCACCGGGCATCCCTCGATCGCAGCGACGCTAGCGGCTTGACACGTTAAGAGGCCCACGTCGAAACTCAGAGTCGCAAGACCTGTATGTAAGACCGTGGGAGAGTGGATTACAGCGCCACGGTGAACAAACGATAAATGATATCTCCAGATTTCCAAGTTTTGTCAGTTGGCTACATTGAAGTCTAAGCAGGCAGAAAACAAGAGCAGAAAAATACATCGCGCTGCATCGCGCTGGCTACCGCGTTGTATTTTTAGACTATCGCCACACGTCAAACCACAGGTTTTGTGTGTTGACAGGTGACACTTCCTCGCAAGGACAATTTTGATACTCGGCTCCCCAGTGCTTACGTTAAATTTTACCATTCTGCAATATACAAACATCCGCTAGGTTATTTGAAGATGTTGTCGATGGAGAGAATACCTGAGCAAATCGGTTATTTGGTATTAAAAGAGGACGGGGCGGTACTCACGGTATGACAACGTGATACAAGTCGAGAGCTTCATCATTGTTTACTTTTGTTTTTTTTTCAATGCTGTCATTTCAGTCGGGTGGAGAGCTGGAAAACGACGAGAGAATTGCAAACATTATCATGAGCCTGATCACTCTGACCGACACGATCGATCCCAAGGCGTTTGCGTCCGATGAAACATTCAACAAAATATCCATAACCTACGAAGATCACTGCTACGTCATATGCCTGTCAAACAAGAAGGTTCACATTGTTAAGAAGAAGATAACCGCGTTGACCTCATCTCAAGAACAGCAGCAGCAGCACCTGCCAGTGATTGCTTGATGAGTCAAATATTGCTTATCGAAATAATTACAAGGAACATATGTTAAGTTGAAATATAAAAATGAGACATGTAATAAAGCAAAGATCGCAAATGTGAACGGTAGCAAGTTTCCTAGCTTTTTTGCTAGTGGTTCTGTTCATTGCACCTAATCGACTAATTATAGGTGTAGTTGGACACCGAGGGTGATTCTTCGGTTTTTAGGCAGTCTGCGCCATCTATGAGCTTAGCGAAACGTCTATGACTGAACAAAGATGCTGCAATCTGCGCGAATATTTTTTAATTATCACGAATATGCATATGTACGCATGCATAAATGTGTGTAGTTATAATCGGTAATAATACGCGTGGGAAATATAACCCGTTAAACAATGATCGGTAGTATTGTTTAGATGTAAACAAATGGCCACCATCAAGGTAACCGAACAAAAGGTGATTTTATGTGGCGAATACGGGGTCGGGAAAAGTTCGATATTTAGGCGATTCGCGAACAATACCTTCGTCTCAAACAATGATAGAAAATCGACCTTGGGACTTGACAATATCAACAAACAGTACACCATTGACGAAAAAACGATTCGCGTAAGTAGCACATTTGCCTGTTACGTTCAGTTATTTTCACGCGTGCAAGTGCAGCTTTAAATTTATTGTGTCGGACAAGTATATTCATTTACACCTGTCAATTTTGGCTAATTTTCTACAACGTTGAGGGTGGTCCTGACTTTCCAGCTGCAGTTATGGGACACAGGAGGAATGGAGAGGGTTGCCTCTATAACATCCAGTTACTACAAATTTGCAGAGGCGGCAATATTGGTCTTTTCGCTTGACAATCCGACCTCCTTTCACCTCCTCTCACAGCACCTTCTTGACATTGTAACTTACGCGGAAAACGCTAAGATATTCCTTTGCGGGAACAAGAGCGACTTGGAAAGCGTTGATCCTCAGGTCACAGATGTGGAAATGGAACAATTCTGGTAAGAGAAATAATCTATTCACATCGTAATTATATGTTAAGAATTAAAGCAATAAGTTCATTGACAGTCGTAACTTTTGTTTCCCAGTGAACAGTGTCACAATTTGATATCGGCGACGTACAAAACGTCGTGTAAAACGGGGCACGGGGTTGATGAAATGTTTGAAGATATTGCACGCCATTTGGTCGAGGCAAACAGATCGCGTATGGAACTGCACGATATGGACAAGGACCACTTCAAAATCACAAGTTCCGACGAAATCGACGAGCCATCCTGCTTGTGCTAATTTTGATTCAGCTTTTAATGCCCAGAACACGTTTCTCTAGTCAACTCAAGAGGAAACGGATTTCAATTTAAAAATGCATGATTTATGTCATGACAAACGCTGGCTGAGCATATATTAATATTATAATAATTTATTGACGGAGGATGAATGATGTGTGGCGATTTGATAAATTTTCAAAATAAAAATTTATTCATTTATCATAAACTCTTATACTACTATGCAGCGAATGCAATGTTGAAATCTGGAAACTTGAAATCTCACTAAGCTAGTCATAATTTACTATGTATCACTTAACAAATAATCCGTGTACAAAGCCCTTTTTGAGTAGGAACTGTTCAGTGCTGCGTCCATTTGATTGACTTGATATCGATACCCTCTTGTACCATTTCCCACAGTGGACTGGCAGGAGGAAGAGAAAACAGAATTATATCAATTTTACAAGCAAACGAATCTTTTGCTAGAGTTTCAATTTTGACATCGAGCGCATAAAACACATACCTCATCTCTCTGAGTCGAATAACGTGGCGTATGATGTTATGCGCTGTGTAATCGACTTCTTCACGAGTTGTGAAACGACCAATTCCAAACCTGAAATGCACAGTAATTTGCCATTGTCAGCATTTATATGTCAGATATCCTAGTTTGCAAAAATTGTACATTCACGCCTACCTTATACTGGAATGTGCCAGGTCTTCGGCAGCTCCAATGGCACGTAAGACGTAGCTTGGCTCTAGACTGGCGCTCGTGCAAGCTGAGCCGCTGCTCAACGCCACATCTTTCAAAGCCATCAGCAATGACTCTCCCTCGACAAAAGCAAAAGAGAGATTCACGCAGCCAGGATACCAGGCAACTTCATCACCATTACGCACCACATTCGTTAAACTGCCCATTATTTTTTGTATCAAATGCTGGGAAAGATCTTCTATATACTTGTGGTCATACTGTAAACGTGGAGAAGAACACAAGTGTTAATCCAGATAATTTTCAGTTCAAATTGAAGATGATACTTAACACCAGATACTATCAAACTGACGTAAAAATGTAATTTCTTTTGAAATCAGAGACTGATGAAATTCCTGGAAATTTTCTGAAATTTCCTTGTAAAGTAATAATCTCATGACATTTTCAGGTTTTCCCAATTTTCTGTAATGCTGGACACTTTACAGTGAAGCATATGGAAAGTTGAGAAAGTGTTGTACTAACCGCCATTTCCTTTTGTGCGAGCTCGCAAGCAGCCCCCAGCCCAACCACCAGAGGTGCTGGCACCGTTCCACTTCTCATGCCTCTTTCCTGACCCCCGCCACTTTGAAGGGCTTCGACACGAACCCTTGGCCTACGCCTGACGTAGAGTGCTCCTATGCCTGAAACATTAGTTGAGATGCATGGATATTTTGAAAAATTTCTCGATCTCTTTATGCACTACCTTTTGGCCCGTACAACTTATGACCACTGATCGACATGAGATCTATGTTCATCGCGTTCACGTCGATCGGAATTTTTCCTACAGCTTGCGCAGCATCTGTGTGAAAGAAAACTTTCTTCCTTCTGCAATATCAACAAATATGATAATCTGTTCACTGCTCAATACTTAACGCTTTTATCTTTGTCTTGTTCTGATACTTGAAATATATTTTACAGTATAACAACCTGCATAGAGCTCCAATCTCTGCAATTGGCTGTTGGACACCAATTTCGTTGTTCACAGTCATTATCGAAACAAGTGATGTGTCAGGCCTCAGAGCAGCTTCAAGTTGGTCTATGTCGATTAATCCATTGGGTTTGACAGGGAGGTATGTGACATTGAATCCTTCAGCTTGCAAAGCTCTGCAGGAGTCCAAAACGCACTTGTGTTCCTATGTAAAAAGAACAAGTTGAGAGACCTCAATACTTCTCATCAAATGCCCGTGGCTTCATACTTCATTATGTTTTACAAATATTTCCATTCTGGTCTCTAATTAATTTTATTTCAAGCATACAATATATTTGAAACGGAATGTAATCACAAAATTAGAAACAAACTACGTAAGCCAACATCAATGATTATTTCACAGTGAAAACATTATCAAATGGAGCATCAACTTCAACTAGTTTACATCGTATCCAATTTTCCTTTTCAACTCACAGTTTGTGTCGTTACAACGTGCTTTTTCTTTTCCTTGTAAAATCTAGCCACACCCTTGACAGATATATTATTGCACTCCGTGGCCCCAGACGTGAATATAATTTCCTTCGGATCAGCTCCTATCAGATCAGCAACTTGCTACAAGAGAAATTGAAAGAGGATAGAATATAAAGCACTTAGAGAAAACGAGATCCTTACTAACTTTCCGACCACGCTCAACAGCTGCCTCTGTTTCCCATCCATACATGTGAGTCCTGGAATGCGGATTGCCGTAGTATGTTGTCATGTACGGCATCATCTGGTCCAGCACACGTGGGTCCTGAAATGAGAATCGACGTATCAGTTGACACCCAGATGTACTAATACTGATTAAAACAAGTTAGCGAAGTTTAGCGATTGAAATTTTTCCAAACAAACCGTTATTAAAACAAAATACGTTTATACAATCACAAGTGTGAGATTAAGAATAATTTTAGTTCCGTTCGAGAGGTGGATAATTACCAATGGTGTAGTGGCCTGGGCATCCAGATACAAGGGCCGACCCTCCGCTGGACCCTTTTTGTACTCATCACTGATAGGAGCTGGAAAAAAACGATTTTTAACAAGTAGTTAGGCGCAATTGCATAATTTGTAGTAAAATCTTTCGTTTACTAGTTCAGCGTACATTCGAATTCTTTGACAGCCGCGTAGTGTCGCTTGGGCGACGAAATCACTTCGTTGACGTGGTGATCGCGCGCAAGAGGCACGAGTCGTTTCCACAAACGAAACATTCTTCCGTTTGATCGGCCTTCTTCAGTCGTGCGACATTTACTCAATCAGTTGGCCGGTCGCGCGCTCAAAAAAAGGAGGAATTTGGGTTAGGAATCTCGATGCGAAGGCAGAGGAAACTGTGCGGATCTAATCAAGATCTTGAATCTCGAGAGTCGAGAGCTAGGCGTACGCAGGATCACCGATCAATTGGTGCCGCGACGAAAAGAGATTAGTTGGAATGAAGTGAAGTGAAGTGCGGTTAACCTAAAATAGCGTCGGTAACCCTGATAGAACAGCTCCTGCTCGTAACTGCGGTTCTGTTTGCCTCTCACCAATCGGAAACTCTTCCCCTCGGCCTCGATCAGCCGTCAATGGCGCGAAAAACTCCCTGCAGGATGTTTGTTAAGATTGTCATTTGCTAATTGCACTTTACACGTACGAATTTGTGATAAAAATTTGATGCGACGCAGAGACGTTTAGAGTTAACAGGTACAGTGCGTTGTTTGGATAGATTCAACTATGCGCGCATGAGCTGTGCCAAAGTGACCAATATGCATCCAATATGTGAAATCATCTTTCAGTATTCTTCTTTTCCTCTGATGGTTACCGTTTTTGAGTAGTCATTGTTAAGAGTGCCCTGGTCGATTTTGATGTTGACTTATATATTTGCAAATATCGAAGTCCACGTATCTCAAACGCAAAAACGAGCTCAACATCCCGATTCTATACGCGATTCTGTACAAAAACACTTTTATACATTTGCATTTAACGCAGAAATAAAGAATTGGCATGGATTCTATGAAATCACTATAGTAAATAAAATTTGTAGAATTCATACCCTTTGAAATGACCGTTGACATAAAACGTTCATAAAAAAATTTTTAATCTGATCAACGCTGATTAGGGTCACCGTTTTTAAAACGTCAATAGTCTCCAGTCAACGACAGTCTTCACTGAGTCAACGAAATTACACAGCCTTTATAAATCAGTTAAAATAATTTACCAAGTAAAACTCTTGTTCGAAACATTCATTTACCTTCGTCTCATTTACGTGTTATGTTACTCTTCTGGATTTGTTTTGAAAATGCCGCGTCAATTTCTCATCTGTACTGCTCTGTGACAGCCGTGGTAGCAGACTGAACTAAAAGTATGCGTGCTTTTTGTTTGTGTCCACAGTACCGACCCTGTGCCGACGCCCGCGAGAGTGTAATCCTGATTTTCCTGAATTTTCCCCGCACTGTATTATCACAAATCTTAACGATTTCTTCAACAATGCTATTCGTAACTGTGTAAAATCACCCTTAGGTCGTACTGTATTGCGATTCTTGCCCAAAGTTGAACTTAAAATTAGGTTTGCTTATATTATTGTCGATACATAACCTAAAATTCGACTCATCCTCTCACAAATTTTAGCGATTTTAGCTACATGGTTCGTGGATCACTTCTTGTGTTCTCTTAGATTTCAGCCTCATGATGATGGATGCCGCGATTGAAACAGAGGAGGTGATAGAAAAACCACCGGTTAGCGTGCCAGTCGTCAGAGTTCCCGTCAAGCACACCAACCTCGGCATCAGAAGTCACGCAATGTAAGCTAATTATTGGTCGACCCGTAACTCATCACTTCCGTGCCAAATTTCAGATATCACATGTTCCATTCTGCAGGGACATGAGCACAATGGTTGAACTGACATCGTTCAGTTCCCTTGGGAAAATTCAGCCATTTCTTGTCACTCTCTCCACAACTGCAGCGCTCATCGTCGACCTGCATTGCCATCTCAAGGACAAGGAGGTGTGTGGTTATCTTGGGGGGCATTGGGACATTAATGCTCACAGTGAGGTTCAGTTCCTAATACATATTTGTAGACAACATTGAAAATTGCGGGTTTTTATTAAGGATCTTGATGCCCATAGATTTGACAATAAACTACGCGTTTCCATGCCGATGTAATGGGAAAGACAAAACTGCAGCTGCAGCAACTGAGGCTGAAATTGCACGAGCCATGGAATGGAAGCATCTCACGTTGGTAGGATGGTATCATTCCCATCCTAGGACGCACGCGTCGCCGTCGCTCCGCGATGTCGATTCTCAACTAGACTATCAGATAAAGATGAAAGGACTGAGTGACAATAGTTACACACCATGTGTCGGGCTTATCTGCTGTGAGTTTCGTTGTTTGCGTTTTGGTCATCCCAACAGTCTTAAATTTTTGGCTCACTTTTCGCAGCTCCGTATAACACAGATAATAACTGCTACGAGTCAAACTTCAACTTCTTTTGGTCGCTCCCTCCACCGGAAAATCGGCCTCACGAGTACCCGAGACCAATGCTGCTCAGCTACACCCTGTCCCAGGAACAATTCCTTTCTCAGGAAGCTATTGATGAAATTGTAAGATGTTCAGCACTGAATTTCAATGCTGTAGTTAGCGACTGTGCAGCAGTTCAGGTATCTACTATAATGGCTGGTTTTTAATTTTTCAGAAAAAATGTGTCGAGTATTACAAAAATGACGGCTGTGTCGACTTCAAAGGAATCTTTAACGGTTCTGTGACGTATTTGGAAAAATTGAAGGCAAGTATGCGACGCGTGCAAAAACTTTGTGTATCGAGAATTATGAAAAGTAAATCAGTGCTAGATAACATTTTTGTATCATTCTTTTTCGTAGAGCTCATTGGAGTC
Organism: Neodiprion pinetum; assembly: GCF_021155775.2. Classification (NCBI taxonomy): domain Eukaryota; kingdom Metazoa; phylum Arthropoda; class Insecta; order Hymenoptera; family Diprionidae; genus Neodiprion; species Neodiprion pinetum. The sequence continues at coordinate 22,410,603 of NC_060236.1, read as the reverse complement.
AAAACTACCGAGGAACCAGTCAAACGGATCGTACTGGGACGCCATCAGAGAAATCGTTGCACCTGGAATGGAGGATCCGCCAACGACAACGCAAGCATCGAGCATAGCGGGAAATTCGGATATATTTTCGAATGTCAAGTTCCCGTTGGTGCCTGACCCCATGGGCCGTTCTGGCATCAATCCTAACAATCTTTTCCTCACTCCCGTAAACTTTAAACTAGACTCTAGCGTCTCCATACTGAAGCCGTTCAACGTGCCGTCGACTTCGAAGGACAAAAACGACACCCTTGAAGCCACCAAAGGGCAGAAATTCGACTTACCGATGCCGGATATGAATCTCAATGCGAAGCACAAGTTGCCGGCTGAATTCACATCCGGTGAACTGACCGTTTCCGTAAAGAATTCCAAACCAGACTACGATTTCTCAACCGCGGACTTTTCCAAGGTTAGCAATCTCCTGTCGAGCGATTCCAGCTCCCACGGTGCCGGCAAGAACAGGATTCCTGAATTCCCACTCGCCGATATATCGCAGCTGAGCAAATTCTCGGACCTTTCGAAGCTGGCCAACTTTTCGACCAGTGATTTGGCCAAACTGTCGGGTTTCTCAATAAACGACATTGCCAAGACGTCCCCAGCCTACGCCTGCAACCTAGCCAACCTGTTCAACCCCCTCGGTGGCAAGGCCCAGGACGTGACAGTGATCGACGTTAACAAGACTACCGAATTTCCCATATCCGAATTCATCTCTTCCGACATCTCGTTTAAGCCCTCTGACGTCGTCAAGGGTCTTGTCGCAATGTCGACCGTCGATACAAAACTCACTGTCAGTGAATTGCCCGTCGGTGAACAGAAGAAGAACCCCGACTCCGGGGACTCGTCGAAGTCAACCAGAAACGATTACTCTATGGACGACGTTTCCATCGCGAATGTAAAGTCCGATTTTGGTACTATGCTGGACGTGACGGTGCACGGCATGAAGCAGCAATCTGGCGGCAATGACTGCCCGGACTCTTTGAATTTGAGCATAGATCATCAGTCGGGAAAGTGATGGAAGGGTGAGGGGAGGGAGCGAGGATCGTAGATCGATCACGTCGAGGCTCGTTTCACGTTGTAAATCGGTATTGCTACTTACTTTAACGAATACGGTATAAGATATAGGTCTTATAGGTTTCACCATGACTAATTGAACTGAAACTCAAATCGTAGGCTGTAGTAATTTATTGGACCAGGCATACACAACAAAGCGATGTAATCTCTCAAATTTCCCCATTATTCTGGGTGGGAATATTATCATCTGTACTCCCACGGTCACTGCATCTGTAGCTCCTGGGATGGGCAACCGAAGATACATGGCAATTTAGGTGAGAAATTCTGTGCGAAATTAAACGTGTAACTTCGTTGCCTATCTCGGGGACGACAGCTACTGTGACCGTGATTGTACCTAGGTAAACATAACACGATTGTTGCGGATGGGATGCTTCCGGCGATTTTAACGGACGTAGTTATTCTGAAACATTACTATTTAGAACCATGACTTTATTACCGTGAATAAAAACCATTTTTATATCTAAAACTATCTTTTCGATGGGTGTCATCTTTGCTTTTGATATTATAGATTTTTTGTTTTATGTACCCGTATTTCCTGCCGCCTTGTGATTCGCTACCCGCATCGCACTCCGTCGTGTCTGTTGCCTAATCGTAGGCACTTTTGCAAAGATCCTTGAAGGGATGAAAATGATCTACACTAGATCATATAATTTTGCAATCTGGATTTGGAATATTACTGAAAAGCGCTTTAATGTTTATACCTGATATATAATATAGTCTCCTTAATCAAAGAGACTATACATGTTCCAGACATTCTAGATATGATTGCAGTATTGCAGGTAACTTAGAATAATATGTTACTAATAGTTGACCCTTTCGGTACGGACGCATTCTACGTCGCGCCGTCCCCGCTGACCGAGCAGTCGTGGCAAGCGTACAGTCACCGCTCAGACAGAACGAGCGTCGCACGTTGGGTGACTATAGTCACCGCTCAGGCCGAAAGGGTTAATTAGCTGGTGAAAAATGCAATTTTCAGGATCACCTTGCGAGTGGAGAATATACGTGAATTGGAATTGCAGAAACTCCCGCGGGATCGCAATTGCATCCCCCTGTCTGAAGATCCGTTACGAAAAGGCTGCAGCCATATGGTAGGAATGCGGTGCTCTCGCGGATCTATATATCGCAATCGGAGAGTGTAACTATAATATCTACATATTATATATATACATACACATGTGATACAAACTTTCCGAAGTATGTGACATTTGCTTTGCGACAGGGCCACGGCATCCCCGCTCCCTTCTCTTCCCTTCTCGCACTATCCATAAGTCGGTCTGCTCTTTCTGATATAACAGATCTTTCGAATGACGTCGCGTCCAATCGGATACCGAGCTCACCTTCGTGAAAGTATACGGTGGCCCTGCCGCCCGGGATCTATGGCCAGTCTCTGGCCAGTGGCCCCCAGCACACAAACCTTTAATCCTCGCGCGTTCTTCGTCCGCGATTTGCCTTCATACTGCTTTCACCGCGGTAATGCGATACGTATATGCGGAGAAAATACAATTCCATGCAATTTTAATTACCACCGCATCATTGTGCCCCTTCCCATTGTTCATGTATAGCTGATGAACCTGAGGAAGGGTGACAAAGTGTTATCAGTGCAAAACAAGAAGCTACCCAGTCAGATCCGGGATATCGGGATGTCCGACGTTCGAGTTTAACCACTCTGCTGGATCACTTGCAGATAACATCGCGGAGCGAAAGGTGCGTGCGAGAAATCATTTTCGTATTCCTCGATACGACTCAAGTCGAAAATCGTCTAAAGACTTCCGATGTAGAGAACTTCGCGACTCTGCAGATGAGGTTAATTAATGATAACATTTTTTTTAACCAAACGATGTCTTAGCAAGGAATTTTGAGCCGAAAAATATCGAATCTAAAAAGCCCAAAATGATATGTATAATGTTTCATAATTTATGTTTTCGAGAACACGTTATAGATCCGCAGATTTGCGGAGAATGTTAATATGTAGCTCACGTTACCTTGGGCTCACCGGATAGCGGTAGTTTTTAACGCTGACAGACGAATTGACTATACAAATTTAAAATATAAAGACATCTTGAGGCCTCGAAGTCTCAGCGGAAACAGTTTAGTTAAAATTAGGCTATTGGGCAACGAATTTTGGTCGACTTTTCACTTCGTCGCATGTTGTCTGGGTTGTTTACCTAATCAAGACAGCTGGAAATCCCACTCGACGGTTGTCTTCCCGCGTACGTCTAGGTATGGAATCATGCTCTGGTCTACTTTCTAACACACCAGGTGACTCCTTAAGGCAGCGAGCCGATCAAACAGCGGATGTAGCGTGCAGTGTTTGTTTGCCGTAGCTTATTATTATTTCTGCGCATAGGTATTAATACTTATTTATAACACACATTTGGTCAAACGGGAGCGGTTCGGTTCCGTTGTGACGCAGCTGCGGAATCCGTGTGATTCAGAAAATCACGATGAGGTTTATTAAGTGCGTGTAAAGAATTTCCAGTGATTTCATCCGCTGCAATGGACCGGAAACGACTCTCAGAAACTTACGCCAGTTGGCAGGTTACTACATCTCCCGATACCTATTTCTCGAAATCAGATGTACCGACCAATGATCATTGCGGGCATGTGTACATATCCATCACTCTTCTGCCCCCCGATTCAGTGCTCTTTCTCTATTTTACGATCTGCACCAGATAAATTCCGTGCAGGTTGAAATGATATTTATGATATACTTATCGCATGTGTATTGAATTATTATTCGTATTTATAGCGGGCTGTGTAAGAAATGATCGATTGAAATCAAACTGTCCACCTTTCCTGATTCATAACCAGCTTGGACGCGCATAACTGTACAATTCCTATTCACCGGGGGACCAGGCGCGTGGGCGATGTATGTATGTAAGTACGTACGTGTCATACTGCGAGTGTGCCGGAGGTGAACGTGAAACGTGGGATTGTTTATTATTCACCTTGCAACTTTTCGTCGTTTTATTATTCAAGCACATATAACGCATGCTTTTTAAATCCTCACTCGTACAATACGGGCATTTCTGTACAATTTTTGAAAAATATACTGTAACATGCGAGGACATATGACTATAACTATAATTCGTGCTATCCGCCGCGCTCTGATTACGTAATAATAAACCGTTTGCAGCTACCAACGTCGTTCGATCACCTTCTTCACGCAATCGCCGACGATTTACTAGAAAGTCGGAGAAGACGTGCCAGGCTCAACCGGTGGGGAATGATTGATGACTATCCCGGCTTTTTCGATGCCGAAGAATTCCCAATGATTCAGTTACCGAAACAGATCTTCTGACTCCTGTTCTACTCCAACTAATTGTACGCGATCTAATTCACTAGTAAAGGGTCCAGGCGAAGCTGGCTGCCTACCAGTAGGCGGATGGCGGTTAATTTAGGGGTGAGAAGTGGCGTCGGTCGATCGGTCGTTGAATGACGGCATTATTCGATGCTAGTCTCTTATTCGCTGCTTTACCTACAATTCATTCAAAAAAACCTTAGTAGATCGGTGGGCTTGAGAACTGCACGCATTCTCGAATGTATAGTATAACAAATAGCTACAGATACATGAGTGTGATAACTAATTCTCAGCCGTTTAGCAGCCGCAGAATCGATCCAGTGATCGAGTTTTGAGATGGTGAAAGTCAGTCTTTGTTATATCTACTGCAGAGCGAGTAGCCGTCGGGCGACCGCAAGCTCGAGCTAGGGTATAATACGTGCAGCCATCTACCCATTTCGCACGTATAGTCGTTGCGAGAAAAACGTGGCGGTTAAACAACGAGAGGGTCACTCGAAATTGTACTGATCCTATCAAAATTGAATTGAATTGTAATGTGAAATGACCGGATTGCAGGGCGTTACGGTCGGCTCGTCCATTGCCAGCGCCTGAAGCAGAAAAAAGAAAACTGTCAACATGGCTAGTTTTATCAAACGACGCACACTTTGAAATTTCAATGTACTTAATTGTTTTTCTACACAATCAGCTTGTACCTACTCATTTAATTGACTCACGATGCCCGAACTGTCATAGCCTCCCATCATGACGTATCATATAGCTTTTATTTCCGTGTCTCGGGTTACCGATTTCTTTTTATATACCTCCTTTGGCCTCCACCGCCTGGAGGTTCTTATAGCGTCCGGGTTATTTTCAAGTATATACAGCTCGTATAGGGTAAACCTGTAGCAGTAAAATACGAGGCGACAAAGGTGTTAAGCTGTACATAGATCCCACGTTAAACTTTCTGTTACCCCATCATACAAATTAGTCAAAAATATCATATCCTAAACATTTTGAGCGCTATTAATTCTTAGACAGTGAGAGGTAGTGGGGGGTATTTGAGGGAAAGTTTCTTCCGTCCTGCACATTATATACAGCACGGCTGATAATAGTTGGCGTTCTACTTATTTCTAGTGCTCGGTATAACACCGAGACGCTGTGTTTATACGTATTATACCTTCCCTTCGCCCGTTCGATGTGCGTGGACGTGATCGCCGATGGTATTATACATGATACTGCACTGTATACCTATATACGATGTACGAAAGTGGGAGTGTGGCCCAAGGCTGTAAGTTATAGATCGCTGAAATGCGGCAACGTAACTTTTCATATTATTCTTACATCGTCCTGTGCAATCGGTGCAGATAATATTGTTTCACTCTTTACTATACACGCATTTCATATAGGTATGTTACATAGGCACCTCCTTGCAACATTTTGCGCTGATATCTGCAACGTTGCGGAATACCTATTTTACTATTATTGCGGTCGCGCAGGTTTGGTCAGTTGAATTATTTTTCTCCGTAATTTCACTAATTCTACACGAACTCAAGCATTTCTCAAGTTTACCAAGCAAACCGCTGATCCATTACGAACCCGGGCTGTGTATGCTGGCTGACTCACAGTTTCACCCGCGGTGAAATTATTCTTAAAGCCTTATTGTTACATGCCATTCATACTTGCCTCTCAGCGAACGCGGTTAAAGAATTCGCAGCGCTGAGTCAATCTCCCGGATGCTCACATTAATAATGGTGCGAAAATTCTTCACGTATGACTTTTAATTGATTGTTGTATGGTTGTAGTATAATTTTTCGTCTCGTTGTAATCATCAAGGGCATGAAAATCTCTCGATCAAGTCTAAAGTAGACCGTGCTTAACAGGCAATAGGTCGTAAGCGTCGTTGAACGGCAGGAGATTTTAATGACGCAAACGGTTGCATAAGCGATGTCGCATGTGTAGCATATATCTTATTCCAATTGAGACGGCATAACTGATTGAGGTCTATTGCCGTATTTTCAATACTCGATATTAAAGCGAAATAAATGCTTGGTAAAATGCACGATATACGTTAATTATCATTACAAGTATTGACAAATCGTCAAATAACGAAGCGAAGCCCACAGCGATGGACTTCCGTGAAAACATTCGTACATATAGATATAGCGCATGTTCTATGTATGTACAGTATTGCAAGACGTAAAGGAGACAGGCGTCAAAGCGCGGAGGACAAAGGCGTCAGGGCAAGGACTTCGTATCGTGCACATCGTGGGTGTAAAAAAAAAAAAAAAAAAAAAACAACAACAAACAACCAAGAAGACAATGGTGTATATATGTATAAATTTTTACACCGGTAAACCAGCTAGAACCTGTTTGTGCGGTTCGCGCGGTTTTCGTCCCGGTATTATGTCTATAGTGATACTCAGCGAAAGTGCACTGCAGCAGCTTGCAGGAGGAAGGAATACGTATAACTGCACAGATTTCTTGGTTACAGCCGTTCGCGCATTATCGGCTATTCGGTTATAAATAGACACTGCGGAGGCAAAGCCGTCGCGATGAATTCATGCAGGCTGAGGGTGTCGCCGCATGCAGAGGAGCACCGAGAAATCCTCCTCCTGTGGATCTTCAAGGTCGGGCTGTCGCGTGAGTCACGAACTCCGCCGCAAGCAACGCTGATCCAGGTTCCCTGGCTCCAAAATGTCATTCCTCAGCGAAAAATTGACTCACGCAGCCCAGGGTCCAGGGCGGGTCTGGCAACCGGCAAGGCTACGCCCGACGTCCTTGCCGCTCGCGTTATCCGGCTGCGTGTCGCTCCTTTCACTTTCCACGTGGCGGACCCGAACTCACTGCTATCGACATCGTGAAAGAGACGGCCTTTTGGCTCGATCACGCTGCCGACCGAGACGGCGAGATTCCTCCACGAATATTTATACGTCAACTAGAAACAAGTTCTGGGCACGCAAAATGCCCGGATCTTTGTCCTGCCCTTCGACGATGCGATATACATGCTGCAGCTGTATGGTGGACAATGTTATTCAACTGAGACTTTTTTTTACCGGTCTTTGTCTCCCAGTGCCGGCGATCTCGCGCGCGTTTTAAACAGAGGTCAGAAATCACTTTGTGGATCGGATCAGTCGCGGGGTGCACACGCAAGAATCTTAATAAATTGCTTAGGGTTAGCAATATTTTGCTCGTCATTTGCGATAATATATCCGGATGTCTTGACGGCGACATGCAAATGACAGGTATTGAACTTTTGTCTCCGGTTTGAAATGCGCTTGGCACAAAAAGTCGAAAGATCGCTGATCTGAATTATGATGACGATTGTCTTTCTCTAGCTTTTCAGTGAAACTGCTTCACCATGATGAAGAACCAGAATGGCGGTGTTCCGGAGGCGGGAAATGTCGGCCCGGACGAATTTTCAGATGACGAGAGCAGCCCGTTGACTGGACAGGAATACGCTGGAAGGTGATGATTGACTTGTAGATTGATCAGTAATGCAGTCTAGGGACTGATAAATAAGTGCAGTAAATTATGGAAGGCGCAAAGCGTCATAACTTGTCGATGTACCTGTATACTAATTTTTGTACCCCCTTCAGCCAAAGAACGGCAGTGCCGGAGACGAAAGGATGGGATGTGTTTCGGAATCCTCCGATAAAAATAGACTCTGGTTCGATGGCGAACCAGAAGTGCCTGGATGTAACGCTGCAAATCACTAAGGTCCTGGCGTACCTAATTGTCTTCGTCATCGTGCTCGGAAGCGGCGTCATCGCCAAGGGGACAATCCTCCTCATGACTTCCCAGCTCAGGGCTAACAGGACTATTTTTTACTGCAATCGGATGCTCGGTAAGTCAGTCAGATCGCTTATTTTATCCCCTATTCGCTTATTGAAATATTATCCGAAAATTTTGTGAGCCATTTTTCCGACAAATTTTATAAGCTTATGCTTGGTATTTATTTCGAAGTATAAAACAAATTGACAAAGACCTTGTGCGTTTTCTTCAGGCAGGGACAAAACGTTCGTAGTTACGTTGCCGGAGGAAGAGAGAATAGCCTGGGTATGGTGCATAATAATCGCTTTCGCGGTACCTGAGATCGGCACGCTACTAAGGAGCATAAGAATCTGCTTCTTCAAGTCGTGGAAGAAGCCAACAGTCGGTCAGTTCATGCTCGTCTTCGTTATGGAAACGTTCCACGTCGTCGGTCTCGCGCTGATGTTCATGAGCGTTTTACCCGACCTCGACGTCGTCCAGGGTGCCATGCTGACTAACTGCGTTTGCTTCGTTCCCGGGCTCCTTGGTATATTTGAATTCAGAATATCATCTCTTTTATAAAATATTACAAACTGCCGAAAATTCTTACTACGTGACATCATCGCAGGGCTGCTTTCTCGGAACAAAAAACGTGACGAATCCAGGCGATTCGTCCTCGTTCTCGTCGACCTCGCTGCCCTTGCCGCTCAGGCGACAGCATTCGTTGTCTGGCCGCTTATTGATAGCTCGAAGCCTGGCTTGTGGCTAATCCCAGTCGCCTTGATCCTCGTATCCTGCGGTTGGTGGGAAAACTACGTCTCTGTTCAGAGTCATTTAGGTAAGAGTGGATGTGATAAGCAGGACCCAACAATCGGAAAAGAATAGAAACGGATTGAGAATTTCAGTACGATCTATTCCGATTTCTTGATCCAAACGGATGTTTCGTATTCTTTGAAAAGAATTAATTCGGATAGAAAGAATTGAATCGGATTGATAATTGCCATCCCTTATTCTAAATAAATAATTGAAACGAACAAGCTATTAGAGGTGGCATTCTCGCGAATATGACGAGATAGGAAAGAACAGATAAAATCGAATAGAAACGAATAAACAGATTAAAACGAACAGTGTCTCATTGGAATAACTCATGCTTAATTCGGAAACTTGAAGAAATGGGATTCATAATTCTGCTAATCGTTCCGTTTCTATTCTTTTCCGATTGTTGGGGACCCAGCTCACAGCTATAGCAGAGATGAGTAGGGAGATCTCCAACGCTCGGCTTTTCGTGATACCAGCTAAGTTGGAGCGTCGACGTGACACCTAGGCGGCCACGCACCGAAGGTGGCCCATTTCCGACCTGACACCAGGCGGCCATGCACCGAAGGTGGCCCACAATCGTGTATATATAGATACACTCGGTTGCTCGAGCAAGTGGTTGCCAATCGCATCCTTGTCCCCGCTCGCACAGATGTTTCCAGGAATGCAAGAATTGGGATTTTTTTTGTTTCAGTTATGAATGTCAGCGAATAAAAGTATCTGCAGATTTGATGAATCTTGGATTCAATTAGCGGACGCTGAACCAAATTAATTAACTATTCCCAGTCCGAATACTTTTTTTTTTTTTTTTCTTAATATATATTATTTTTTTACTGATATGAAAATATGTGACGCCTGGTGTTCTTGAATATTTGTACACGCAGTCTATGGAAAAATATACGAAGCCAGCTCGATAACATTTATGCAAAATGTGCAATGGGCAAGTGGTTGGGGGAAATTTTTTTTTCTCGAACTGAATCTTCCAGAGAAGCATCAGCGAGTTCCAAGCAAGCTCCATAAACATACCGAGCAAACGCGCGCTCACGGACGTAGCTGTGGTGTGGCTGAGTGGATACCACATGAGGATGAATTTTCAATCACAGGTTTTTGCGCGAAGTTTCCCTGTATTTAAGTTAATTACTGCTGCCTTTGCTATAATACTGCATTCAAGTCTTAAACAAAACACTAAAAAATAAGTTAACCACTTAATGTAAAATAAAATGTTAGATTGAGCTTAAAATTTAAGCCGGAGTTACATAAACTAAGATAATTACAAGTGCAACATTGTAAATATTGTACATTTATTGTTCATCTAAATGAATATGGTTTCCTCCTCAAAAAAAAAAAAAAAAAACATGAGGATGGAGTGATGCGGGACACGGGTTCGATCGCAGTTCACTCTTTTTATTTTTTTTTTTTTTAAATTCATTCCCGGCTTTTGTTTTTGTAGTTTCGGAGAGAAAAAACAAATGAAAGAAAGAAAATTTCCAGAGCCGGTCGATTTTTTCCTTCTTTCCTTTTGCTTTTTTTTTACTCAACCCACCCTTTTTGTAATGGGGGTAACCCAGAAGAGAACAAATAATTGAAACAATAAAATTCCGAGAGTGAATCGATTTGTTCCCCGTTTTTGGCGCCTCTTTTTTAATAAGGAAAAGTTTTGACAGTAATGAAAAATAGAGATTACTAAAAACAATTGTATTGTTTTTTAATAACACCGGTTCACAAAAAAAAAAAAAAAGAGGTCTCTACTTTTGACCGGACCTTTATGTATTTTGACGCACTGAATCCGAATCTGAAGTCAGTTTTGCCCGTACACCCTCAAAATTTTGAGTAAATTGCAAAAAACCATAAAAATCGCCAAAAATTAGCAGTTTTGGTAAGAAAAAAATTTGTGGAACTGTAGACCAAGTATGATTTTTATGCATTTTGGTCCACTAAACCCAAATCTGAAGTTTATTCAACCATAAGCCTTTTAAAATTTAATTGGGCCGGTGTTATTAAAAAACGATACATTTGTTTTTAGTAATCTCTATTTTCCATTACTGTCAAAACTTTTCCTTATTAAAAAAAAACGTCCATTTTATATCAGTCTTGACGAGCATTTCTTAAGAATTTTGAGAGATGCGAGATCGGAACGACAAAATTATTTCAGTAGCAACAATGTATAGACCCCTCTCCTTTTCCGATATCGGCAGCCAGTTAAGAGGCTTCACAGTGTTCAGTTTAGTGCCAGCAGCTCTCGAGGTATCAAGATGCTAAGTGAATTACATAATTATTTTACAATTATGGAAAAACCGGCAGGTTTGACGATCATCTATTTACTTTATAGATTAAGAAGAGAAAAAAAGGGAAGGAGCTGTAGTCGTATTTTATACTTTATTTAATTTTCCTTGAATTGTCAGACGTTTTTATTTTTGATTGTATAGGAAGAAGATGTGTGGGGAATTCCATTCTAGTGCCCAAGAATATAGTACGCATTTTCGATCATTTTTTCTTTTTTCTTTTTTTTTTTGGGAAACATTTTCCTCAATTTTCAAATTTCCTTAATTTTTTGGTATTCAAATCGATTCTTAACAATTTTGCGCACAGGTGGGATTTCTTTAATTATTTTTTCCCTAATCCTGAGGATATTTCCTATCGGAGACCACTGTCAATAGGCGAGATTCCGGAAATCGTAAAATTACCTTTTTTTCTAATTAAAAAGAAAATCACATAAGGCCACTAAGAGCTCGAAATAAAAATCTGAAAAAATTAGAGATGTTTTTTTATATTCGAAGCCATTAACGTAAAAAATCCGTTTAACGACCATCCTAATAGATATACATCGTATATGGGGCATTCCGCGTCAAATTTGCAACCCATGTACCTTACCCTCTTCGATTTTGATAGTTCTTTAGTATGATGTTGCAACCACGGTTTCAATCGACTTAAAACAGTGTCGGAATTTTTTGCAGATTTCTTTAGCCACCACTGAAATAGAAAAAAATTGTAAAACCAATTCCGAAAAAGCTTCTTTTAAAATTCTGAAAAAATTCACACTGATTTTATAATTAGGAATATGATTTGCAAGCACGACACGGTAATGGGATCTCAACATTTACTACTTTTCTAGCAAGTTTTTTTTTCTCATGCCGGAATTGGAGTTTCTATTTATTTGTTCGGTCACAAATTTCTCTATTATTAATGGATTTCAATTTTTCTGAAATTTAGAGGAATGCCAGAAGGCCTGAATACAGTTCATACCATTTTATTCTTTTTTTTTAAGTTATCCAAAGATCCAAGAAAACTAAAAACTTGCGAAAACAATAGTAAATGTTGAGATCCCATTACCGTGTCGTGCTTGCAAATCATATTCCTAATTATAAAATCAGTGTGAATTTTTTTCAGAATTTTAAAAGAAGCTTTTTCGGAATTGGTTTTACAATTTTTTTCTATTTCAGTGGTGGCTAAAGAAATCTGCAAAAAATTCCGACACTGTTTTAAGTCGATTGAAACCGTGGTTGCAACATCATACTAAAGAACTATCAAAATCGAAGAGGGTAAGGTACATGGGTTGCAAATTTGACGCGGAATGCCCCATATACGATGTATATCTATTAGGATGGTCGTTAAACGGATTTTTTACGTTAATGGCTTCGAATATAAAAAAACATCTCTAATTTTTTCAGATTTTTATTTCGAGCTCTTAGTGGCCTTATGTGATTTTCTTTTTAATTAGAAAAAAAGGTAATTTTACGATTTCCGGAATCTCGCCTATTGACAGTGGTCTCCGATAGGAAATATCCTCAGGATTAGGGAAAAAATAATTAAAGAAATCCCACCTGTGCGCAAAATTGTTAAGAATCGATTTGAATACCAAAAAATTAAGGAAATTTGAAAATTGAGGAAAATGTTTCCCAAAAAAAAAAAGAAAAAAGAAAAAATGATCGAAAATGCGTACTATATTCTTGGGCACTAGAATGGAATTCCCCACACATCTTCTTCCTATACAATCAAAAATAAAAACGTCTGACAATTCAAGGAAAATTAAATAAAGTATAAAATACGACTACAGCTCCTTCCCTTTTTTTCTCTTCTTAATCTATAAAGTAAATAGATGATCGTCAAACCTGCCGGTTTTTCCATAATTGTAAAATAATTATGTAATTCACTTAGCATCTTGATACCTCGAGAGCTGCTGGCACTAAACTGAACACTGTGAAGCCTCTTAACTGGCTGCCGATATCGGAAAAGGAGAGGGGTCTATACATTGTTGCTACTGAAATAATTTTGTCGTTCCGATCTCGCATCTCTCAAAATTCTTAAGAAATGCTCGTCAAGACTGATATAAAATGGACGTTTTTTTTTAATAAGGAAAAGTTTTGACAGTAATGGAAAATAGAGATTACTAAAAACAAATGTATCGTTTTTTAATAACACCGGCCCAATTAAATTTTAAAAGGCTTATGGTTGAATAAACTTCAGATTTGGGTTTAGTGGACCAAAATGCATAAAAATCATACTTGGTCTACAGTTCCACAAATTTTTTTCTTACCAAAACTGCTAATTTTTGGCGATTTTTATGGTTTTTTGCAATTTACTCAAAATTTTGAGGGTGTACGGGCAAAACTGACTTCAGATTCGGATTCAGTGCGTCAAAATACATAAAGGTCCGGTCAAAAGTAGAGACCTCTTTTTTTTTTTTTTTGTGAACCGGTGTTATTAAAAAACAATACAATTGTTTTTAGTAATCTCTATTTTTCATTACTGTCAAAACTTTTCCTTATTAAAAAAGAGGCGCCAAAAACGGGGAACAAATCGATTCACTCTCGGAATTTTATTGTTTCAATTATTTGTTCTCTTCTGGGTTACCCCCATTACAAAAAGGGTGGGTTGAGTAAAAAAAAAGCAAAAGGAAAGAAGGAAAAAATCGACCGGCTCTGGAAATTTTCTTTCTTTCATTTGTTTTTTCTCTCCGAAACTACAAAAACAAAAGCCGGGAATGAATTTAAAAAAAAAAAAAATAAAAAGAGTGAACTGCGATCGAACCCGTGTCCCGCATCACTCCATCCTCATGTTTTTTTTTTTTTTTTTTGAGGAGGAAACCATATTCATTTAGATGAACAATAAATGTACAATATTTACAATGTTGCACTTGTAATTATCTTAGTTTATGTAACTCCGGCTTAAATTTTAAGCTCAATCTAACATTTTATTTTACTTAAGTGGTTAACTTATTTTTTAGTGTTTTGTTTAAGACTTGAATGCAGTATTATAGCAAAGGCAGCAGTAATTAACTTAAATACAGGGAAACTTCGCGCAAAAACCTGTGATTGAAAATTCATCCTCATGTGGTATCCACTCAGCCACACCACAGCTACGTCCGTGAGCGCGCGTTTGCTCGGTATGTTTATGGAGCTTGCTTGGAACTCGCTGATGCTTCTCTGGAAGATTCAGTTCGAGAAAAAAAAATTTCCCCCAACCACTTGCCCATTGCACATTTTGCATAAATGTTATCGAGCTGGCTTCGTATATTTTTCCATAGACTGCGTGTACAAATATTCAAGAACACCAGGCGTCACATATTTTCATATCAGTAAAAAAATAATATATATTAAGAAAAAAAAAAAAAAAAGTATTCGGACTGGGAATAGTTAATTAATTTGGTTCAGCGTCCGCTAATTGAATCCAAGATTCATCAAATCTGCAGATACTTTTATTCGCTGACATTCATAACTGAAACAAAAAAAATCCCAATTCTTGCATTCCTGGAAACATCTGTGCGAGCGGGGACAAGGATGCGATTGGCAACCACTTGCTCGAGCAACCGAGTGTATCTATATATACACGATTGTGGGCCACCTTCGGTGCATGGCCGCCTGGTGTCAGGTCGGAAATGGGCCACCTTCGGTGCGTGGCCGCCTGGTGTCAGGTCGGAAATGGGCCACCTTCGGTGCGTGGCCGCCTAAGTGTCACGTCGACGCTCCAACTTAGCTGGTATCACGAAAAGCCGAGCGTTGGAGATCTCCCTACTCATCTCTGGCTATAGTGCCAATATCCAGTAAACGCTGTATAATTTTCGCACAGGTATAATAAAAACTCTGGGAAGAGTCAAGGAGGAGATGAGACTGACGAGGTACTTCACTTACATATTCGTCTCTGTGTGGAAGATTATCGCTTTCTTCGTAAGCTCGGTCGTAATACTGCACAATAAAGGCTACACCGTGGGCCACCTGTTCACGATGTTCGGCAGCGCGTTCGGTGACCACAAAATAACCGTGACCGAGGTTTCGACGACCGCAGCCGGCGCAACACCCGATCTTTTGGAAATCCTGCCGAATGGAGAGACGGAGACGATAACCGCGGACTTCAGCACGCCTATATATGTCCTGCTGATCCAAGTATTCGGGTCGTACTTCGCCTACGTTTTCGGTAAGTCGTCGCCGTGGAATTAGGCACGATAAACTCTTGCCGATAACGCTGTCGATTTTCCAGGCAAGTTCGCTTGCAAGATCCTGATCCAGGGATTCAGCTACGCGTTTCCAGTGAATCTCACGATTCCCGTGACAATCTCGCTGCTCATCGCTGCCTGCGGCCTCAGGAACGGGGATCCCTGCTTCTTCCACGATACGATTCCCGACTATCTGTTCTACGAATCTCCGCCGCTGTCTTTCCTCGGCGACTTCATCTCCAAGCAGTACGCCTGGGTTTGGCTGCTTGGGCTCCTTTCCCAGACCTGGTTCACTCTTCACATATGGACGCCGAAGTGCGAGCGTCTTGCTTCGACAGAGAAGCTCTTCGTGGCGCCGATGTACAACGCGCTGCTGATCGACCAGTCGATGGGATTGAACAGGAAGCGAGATGATCAGCCCGAAGTCACTGTGGAGGTCAGCAGTAATTTATTAATCATTCCTAGTCGTATTCAAGTCGCCGTCTCGCTTAAAAATGTACGATTATTCGATAATTGCGTGCAGGACTTGGCTGAGATTGAAAAGGAGAAGGGCGATGGGGACTACGAAACGATATACGAACAGACCGATGGGTCCGCGACTCCGCCGTCGACCGTAAAGAACAGCGATCTTGTTACGAGGATCTTTGCTTGCGCGACAATGTGGCACGAGAATAAAGAGGAGATGATTGAGTTCTTGAAGAGCATCCTCAGACTCGATGAGGACCAGTGTGCGCGCAGGGTCGCCCAAAAGTATCTGAAAGTCGTTGACCCCGACTACTACGAGTTCGAGAGTAAGTACAAGACTTAATATAAATTACTTTATACAACTCACACATCCGTCGCAGGTGATTAGATATGCTCGACTAACAGTTTTTCCATTGATTTAATACTGACTCATGCCTCTTCAGCCCACATATTCTTCGACGACGCCTTCGAAATATCAGATCACGATGACAACGAGTCTCAGGTGAACCGTTTCGTCAAACTTCTCGTCGACACGCTGGACGAGGCGGCTTCCGACATTCATCAGACTCGTATGCACGTCAGAGCGCCGAAAAAATTCCCAACTCCTTACGGTGGTCGTCTCGTGTGGACACTGCCTGGAAAGACCAAGATGATTGCTCACCTCAAGGACAAGAGCAAGATCCGTCACAGAAAACGTTGGAGCCAGGTAACAGTTGTCCTCATTACGGTAGAAACAGTTTTCCAACTCTCTGTCTCCGCTTCGTTATATATTCAATTTAATTACGGTGGTGTTTCGTTATTGCAGGTGATGTACATGTACTATCTCCTCGGTCACCGACTAATGGAGCTGCCGATTAGCGTGGACCGGAAGGAAGTAATAGCCGAAAACACGTTCCTCCTCACCCTGGATGGTGATATCGACTTCCAGCCGGCCGCCGTCAAGCTTCTAATCGATTTGATGAAGAAAAACAAGAATCTCGGCGCTGCTTGCGGGCGTATTCATCCCGTTGGTTCCGGTAAGCTTGGATTGTGACGAATTAGCTGTCGTCGTCTCACACGATCTCTAAATGCGAGCAATTCTCAACCTTGTTTACAGGCCCCATGGTGTGGTACCAGATGTTTGAGTACGCTATTGGACATTGGCTTCAAAAGGCGACGGAGCACATGATCGGCTGCGTACTTTGTAGCCCAGGGTGTTTCTCGCTTTTCAGAGGCAAAGCGCTCATGGATGACAACGTCATGAAAAAATACACCACCAGGTCGGACGAAGCCAGGCACTATGTCCAATATGATCAGGGAGAGGATCGGTGGCTTTGCACTCTGTTGCTGCAGCGAGGCTACAGAGTCAGTGAACATCTACCCTAATAGTTTATCGAGCTCTGCCACCAGAATGTAGAATTAAAGCGACGGATACTTGCAGGTCGAGTACTCGGCTGCCAGCGACGCCTACACTCACGCCCCTGAGGGTTTTAACGAGTTCTACAATCAACGACGTCGGTGGGTGCCTTCAACAATGGCGAACATCATGGATTTGCTGATGGACTACAAGCGAACGATCAAAGTAAACGACAACATATCTCTGCCGTACATATCTTACCAGATCCTCCTGATGGGTGAGTCTTAGTTATATTAACTTTGCCTCATACTTTACGCTTTGTTTCATTCGAACGTCTGAACGCTGACGTTCCGTTCTATTAACAGGAGGTACGATCCTCGGACCCGGTACCATATTCCTTATGTTGGTGGGAGCCTTCGTCGCTGCCTTTCAGATCGACAACTGGACCAGCTTTTACTACAATATCATTCCAATTTTGCTCTTCATGGTCATCTGTTTCACTTGTAAATCTAACGTACAAGTGAGTAATTCTCGAAAGGTTTTTACGGTTCACCAACGAACGCGAATTTCTGTAAACTACGTCCGTTGGCCTTTTCAGCTTCTCTGTGCCCAGATGCTATCGACGGGTTACGCGATGATCATGATGGCCGTAATAGTTGGTACCGCTCTCCAGCTGGGCGAGGACGGAGTCGGCTCACCCTCCGCGATATTCTTGATAGCAATGTCAAGCTCGTTCTTTATAGCCGCCTGCCTTCATCCTCAAGAGTTCTGGTGCATCGTACCGGGGATAATATACCTCCTGTCGATACCCTCGATGTACCTGCTTCTGATCCTCTACTCTATCATCAACCTGAATGTCGTTTCTTGGGGAACGAGAGAAGTCCAGGTTAAGAAGACAAAAAAGGTTTGTGCCGCTCGCTATCTGCATCGCGGAAATGTGTTTTCTAAAGGATTGAACTTACGCGGTGAAATTCGTTTTTCATTAATCAGGAGATGGATCAAGAGAAAAAGGAAGCTGAAGAAGCGAAAAGCAAGGCGAAGCAGAAGTCGCTACTCGGTTTCCTCCAGAACGGCGGCGGCAGCAACAACGACGATCAAGGATCGATAGAAATCTCATTGGCTGGGTTATTCAGGTGCATGCTGTGCACCCACGGCCAACCCTCGGACGAGAAGCAGCAGCTGGTCGCCATCGCAGAGTCCTTGGAACAGCTGGGGAAACGCTTGGAAACTATAGAGAAGTAATTAAAGTTCGTTCATCATCTCACCGATCAAAGGTTGCAGCCTTAGATGTAGAACTAAACCAGCCGATCCTCGATCCGTCAGGGCCGTCGATCCTCAGGGTCACGTTTCGGGCAGAAGACGTGCGTCCTCCGTCGGATCGCGGTTTGTCGATCCAATGAACCCGATCGAAGAGAACCCGGTTGACGAGGGCGAGAGGGACAGTGACACGGAGACAACGGTCAGCCAGAACACGGAGGGGAATCGCGAGCGCACTTTTCTTGCGAGTCCTTACTGGCTCGAGGACGAGGGACTGAAGAAAGGCGAGGTCGATTTTCTCTCGCCCCAGGAGGAGCAGTTCTGGAAAGACCTGCTCGAGAAATATCTCTTTCCAATCGACGAAGACAAAGCGGAGAAGGTATAAGAGACGACGTAAACAGGTTTTGCAATTCCTCGCTGGCGTCGGGGAATGTTTTTCAATATCTGATGCTGCTTGAACACCAGCTCCCATTATATTATTCATTCATAAGCTTTCGTTTTACCAAATATCAAGGTCTTGCCGTGTATAAATTGTAATGATTTCTTTGATGATTGTGACACGTCAGGCACGCATAGCTAGCGACTTAAAGGACCTCCGCGACCAGAGTGTCTTCGCGTTCTTTATGATGAACGCCCTTTTCGTGCTGATCGTATTCTTGATGCAACTGAACAAAGACGAGCTCCACATTAAATGGCCCTTTGGCATCAAGACCAATATTTCCTACGACGAGAGCTCTCAGGAGGTAAAGACCGCTCTGCGGGACCCAAAGACTCGCGTTCGTGACGCTGCACCAATGTTTAATTGTACAAAATCGAATTTTTATCCGTGACTGACGATTGAACGGTAAAGCTGATGCGAACAAAGTTGGGCCCTCGCGGAGTTTTTATTCATTACTATCTTAACGACTTGTCTTTTTTATATCCACAGGCAAGGATCGCCGCAGACTTGATTGAACTACGGAACAAAAGCGTGTTCGCATTTTTTATGTTCAATGCGCTCTTCATTCTGATCGTATTTTTACTACAATTGAACAAAGACCAGCTGCACATTGTATGGCCTCTAGGGGTCAAGACAAACATCACCTACATAGTGGAAACCTCAGAGGTACCGGTACTCCGGGTGCCTCTCAGCCCGGGACTAACTTCCGGTGTATAACTCCGTTCTCGGGTCGTCTTAACGATTATATTCATTCTGGTTACATTGGTGTTTGTTTGTTTCTTCAATTTTTTTTTTATTGGTAAATACAGCACCTACACAGGTATATCCGAGAACGAGTTACACAAGCATGGCTGCTATGTGGTGTTGATTGCACTTGCTGATGCATATTACATACATGTGTGTGTCCTACATCCATACTTACCGTCAACCCCACCAATTATCGGCAGGTTATTTACAACTCGGGATTTCGAATTTTCGATAATTTGCATCACTTACGCGAAAAACAATTCGGCAGATTTATTTTGGACAGTAGAGGTCTAAATTTTGCCAGTCCACCAGATCTGAAATTGATGCGAATTGTAGACGAATCAAAATCTTGACCCCCGAATCTTCTGGAATGAAAATTGGTGGAGTTATCGTTATACATAGGTATATATTAATGAAGTCTGCCTGTCAATAACATCACGATATACCTTTATTTTTCTCTGAGTACAGTTCACTTGGTTAATAATTAATCAACGAACACTTCCTCACTTAATTAATTCTCGTTATTATCACAGCACAAAACGGACGTTATTTAAAAATTTACACCGATTACCGAATAAAAAACCTTTTCAGGATTATTATATACCCATAACATCGGCGTGCGCACTGTGATCTAAAAACTAATCCTGCACCTGGGGTCCCGACAACAAGGATCTGTTGTGGCTAACTCAATCCACGTTTTTTGCATGTACGATACTGCATAATATGCCTATATTTTACAGGATGTATTGCGATAACACCGTTTTCTGACTTACACACAAAGAAATGAACTCGGAAATTTTGGTTTCACATCTCCGGCTCTATTCTGAAAATAATAACAGGCTTCAATCCCACGTTTCTCATAGCCACCGTATCTGATCGAAAACCAGAATTTCTGCGTGTATTCCATTTCTGCAAAATAAATTTCTCAGTGTACCTACATGCACCTTTGGCTCTGGGTTTTATGTACAGACGTCTTCGTCATCGGATTACCAAGAACTGATGCGAACTGTTTACCACTTTATAGGTACACATCACCAAGGAGTACCTACAGCTCGAGCCGATCGGTCTCGTCTTCGTCTTCTTTTTTGCCTTGATTCTGGTCATCCAGTTCACTGCCATGCTGTTCCATCGCTTCGGGACCTTCGCGCATATTCTCGCTAGCACGACACTGGACTTGTTATACTGTTCCAAAAAGGTGAGTCGCGAAGAAGTGGTCGAGAGTGGAGATGAGCGAGTACTTATTACCACAATTTACGAACAGACTAAGGACCTCTCCGAGGAAGCGTTACTGAGCAAACACGCGGTCGAAATAGTTCGGGATCTCCAAAGGTTGGACGGCATGGAGGGTGACTATGACGAGAGTACCGGCAGTGGACCGGGGAGGAGAAAAACGATTCGTAATCTGGAGAAGAGTCGGCGAAAGACGCAGGCGATAAATACTCTGGACGTCGCATTCAGGCAGCGGTTCTTTAGCATGGCTGAGGGCGCCGGTGGGTTCAATTTTGCGTTCGCTAAATGCGGCGTCGTTCGAAATATTCGTTAATGTGGAAAATTGCACGATTCGTTTCACAGGATTGCCACGGAACATGTCGACGAGGAGGTCGACCAAAGCATTCAAGGCGTTCGAGGGGCGTCGGAACAGCATTATGGCTGAGAGAAAGAAGTCCCAAATGCAGACGCTTGGCGCTAATAACATTTACGGGGCGGCCGGAAATCCGCTCGGAATTCAGCCGAGGCCCGCAAGGAGCAGTCAAATTTCCGTCAAGGAAGTGTTCGAGACGCATCCGGGCGTCATCAACCACGCCTACGAGTCTGAGGAAAGTCCAAGGAACAGTCTGAGAATGCAGCCGAGGATCACTTGGAGGGATCCCAACTCAAAGGTGTAGAGATCATATGGGAAAACCGATTTTAGGGGAAAAAAATACTTGTAGTGCAATATTATTATAATTTTCTTGTTTTTCTAACGTTGCGTGTATGCAAATTATTTGATAGAGAAGCGGCTGACCATGAAATGAAAATAATACGCTTAACAATCTTACCGTATTTA
Source organism: Neodiprion pinetum (assembly GCF_021155775.2). NCBI lineage: Eukaryota > Metazoa > Arthropoda > Insecta > Hymenoptera > Diprionidae > Neodiprion > Neodiprion pinetum. The sequence goes on along the minus strand of NC_060236.1, from coordinate 22,388,929 downwards.
TATGAAGCGAGATGTTGTACACGGTACAAACGTTTTCAAATGACTCGATACTACATATTTGGGAGAATTTTTCTTCAATCACACCTTGCCGACCAAACTATGGTCAATTATACGTCTCATGCGCACATGCAGGTACGACTACCATGAACGAATGTAGACTAATTAATTACGACAATACTGCAGGCCATTGCAGCCTATTGAGATACCGAATATCGTTAGCTTCTTCATTATACAAGTCCTGCGTAACTATGAGTGTATATTTTATGTCGATGAGAGGGAATAGGTGTATTTTTGTATGTGATATTTTAGAGATTTGATATATCAGTTATCCGATAGTCAATATATTATATTATACGATTTCATAGACGTTTAGGCGAAGTGATGAACAATATTCGCCTGAGTTTGGCGACCCTGTTGGGAATAAATCGTCACACTGCTTGAAAACCTGCATATTCTCATAGAATTATTAAACTCATCTTAGTAAATAAGCATAGAAGATATACCGGGACAATCTCTTGAAACTATACATACCGGGACAATCTCTTGAAACTATACATATAACGCGCATGCGCCAAATAATTTAATCTCATTGGTCGGGGAGATCGCGCCGCGGTGATGTTTTCATCTGCTGAGCAAGGCGCCAACGTACACAAAATGAAACAAAAGCTGTAATTCTCTCGCGCGTAAAGCCGTAGATTGAGGTTATGCTGCTGTTTATTTTTACGTAGCGTGAATTGTCTAAGAAGAATAGTATCGTTCAGCAATACCGTGGTTGATTTCGGAAGATATTCAACCGACGCAATAAAGAATTTAACGGAAAAGCAAATATCAAATGATACAGAAATTGGGTGTTATTTATTGAAAGAAGAAATCTGAAATTCAAAGTGAAATGTCATTAACAAGTGGGAGTCTGGACAAACAGAAGTAGGTAAGTAAAAACAATGTTTATTGTGAACAGATTCTTTATTCACATAAAATTAAAAATAAATGAATGGTTGAGACCCAGTAGATATTTCCAGAGTAGATTCGTTACGGTGCAGTGCTCGAGAAGTCAGTAATTAGTGCCGATGAACATGAAATAAATAAAAGAAATGAGTAACAAGGAATAAAGAAATTATTCATCTTAAACACGAAGCTTAGGAGGACAAAGAGTAGCAATTAACAGAAAACGTACCCGACGCAATACTCACAAAAATCCTCACCGACATCATTGATTAGTTGACAAAGTTTTTGCAGCTCCATTGTACAATAATCAATGTTCCGTTAACAAAGAGGGTTCACCAGATATCCAAGAATAAAAAGAGAAAAAGAACAACAGTTAATATTACAGTGTAAATCATGCTATTAATGAAAAATTAGGAAACAAAACAATAACTTACAAGACAATCGTCCGATAACACTGGGAGACCAATCTCCACTCTTCTGATCACCCCTCGTCAGGCCATTGGTTGCCTTTCAAAAAGTGCTGCCTTTTTTTTTGCCTTCAAAAATACCGAAAGATCCTGTTTGATAATAATAGCTTCTAATATTTTCAGGTACGAAATAATTCATTGTCAAAGCGGGACTAAATTTGTCAGGCATGGAAGCATGTAAGTAAATTTCCAATTACGTGATCTTTGACAATGACAATATTTTAACATGGATTCAATGACAATATTTTAACATGGATTCAATGATAAAATTCGTTTTTTTTCAGCAGGCTCGAAGTTTAAACTTTAATTAACACGAGGACAATTATGCCTTACCTGATGGTCAAAACGTTTAGGTGGCAAGGATCCTGGTTTCTCGAGCGGTGCAATCATTAGCACCATCGAACCTGGTTGTTTCGTCAGACATCAGGTGCCAGAGTGAATTTTATCAGGCCATCGCCACCTTCTTAACATCAGTTGAGGCAAAATTGAAGAGCGGGATATACTACAGATCATAATGGCTGAATATTCCATCATTTTACTTTGATCGAGCCAATAGCGATAAGTTTGTTACTTAACCGTTGCTGCCAATTCATTCTACCGAGGAATCATTCTGTGCACCATTGTAATTTAAGCATTATTATTGACCAGCATTGTTTTTCAAACTTTATACCATTTGATTTGATATCTTATTTTGAAGCTTACTTTTACTCTCTTTGGCATTGAATTCAGATGAATAGTTTTTCAAGTCCTCAATTAGATTGTAGGGTTGAATTTTGCTAGGCAAACTGAATCAATCTAAATCTAGAACTGTTAAATAAGTTCAGTTAAAAATGTCTTTAAATTTAATCTTAGTTGATGGTGTCATCTGGCTAGCTAGTTGCACGATAACTTGAAACCAAATTCAATTTTACACTCTTTATAGGGTCCTACGCTAAGACTGAAAGCTTGTGAATTTCCATGTACCGCAATTATTTCTGCATTTCATGTTAGCATTATCTGGAGCAAAAAAAATCCCATTTTGAGATTGAAAATGGAACCTGAAACACAGTTATTCAATAGCTCGAATTGAAAACCAAGAATTTTATAATGGTTTCTGCAACAAAGGGACTCTTTCCAAATATCCTTGTTAGAAGGTGATGTTCGGAGGACTATGAACAAGATATTGTATCGGATTAAATTATTTGGAAAAAAATTTTCGTAAACTTTGTTAAAAATTAGATATTCATTTATTTTGATGGAACAAGGGACACAATCTTTACATTACTTTAAAATTGACATTACTCTAAAACATGATTGTCCTTGAAGCTAATTGTGACATTGAGGCGCATTTTGAGAAACTTGATTTTCAACTTGTGTCACAGGATGTGATTTACATTCCTGAGTTCTACGCTTTCGATTAGATTTTCTTTGTTTCGAACCGCACTAACATGAAATACAAAAATCATTTTAATAAATCTAATATTACTTGAATTTTCAATTTGAGTATTAGGTTCCCTTCATTTATTTAATCGAACATCATTGAAAATTTGCGAAATAAATTCTGATAATCATTCGGAAATTTTAAATAGTAGTAGCAATAATTTGTTAATCAGAAAAAATACATTGACTATCGACTATTCGTAAATTTTGTTGAACTATTTTCAAGAAAAAAAAGATTCACAGTTCCGTTACAGATAGTGAGATATTTAAATTTCTTGAACGCTCGGTTTAATGTCTCATTTTCGAAAATGATAAAATTCAATATTACCGCCTGAAATCACAAAAGAGTGAGAAAGTTGCTTAGTTGCTTGAAAGTGGCGATGATCTTTGTACGTCTGACAAATTGAATGGGCAGATAACAGTGAATATCAGAGATGTAATTATTTTAGCCGTATCACCTGTTGATAGATAAAAATTCCATTGTTATTTCTAATGTACGAAATAATAAAAATGATTAAATAAAGTGTTCGCACCTACCTGCTGCCTTTCTTCCAAGCACCCAACATTTAAACAGATTTCTCATTTTAGTCGAATAAAGCCAATTTTCAAAGAGCATTAGCATCAACTTTCCGAGTCACTACCTCGACTGTTTAAGATTCTAACCTCAAAAATTCGTATGAACTACAACGCCGCCAGAAACAGAGTTTGACAGCTGAAACTCGGAGTGGTCAACCTGCCCGAGCAGCCGATAAAACTCGCGCATGCGCATTATATGTATAGTTTCAAGAGATTGTCCCGGTACTTATGTATACGTACTATTATAACAACGATATTGTTATGATGAGCATTATTGTTACTATTGTTATTAATTATTATTACTATTATCATTATTATTATTGATATTTGCCATCTCATTATGTACATTTATGATATGTAATAAATAAGTCTAGTAAAGTAGAAAAAAAGTTAAAATTACATCGATTAGTTTGAAAATACGCCTCAAGCAAATTACTTTCGAGATTCCATGATGAATATTTTAATAATTAAGGATACTCGTGTGGCTTAAAATTCTGTAAATAAGCTGGATCGATGGAAACTTCAACTAAAGAAGCGAGTTGCGTCATAACTAAGTAAAAATATATAGATTAGTCATAATTATTAGACTCCTTCAAATTGATTTGATGAACTGCAGAACTCTCGATAAGGTTGGATGCATAGCTAGTAGATAACGAAGCCCAATTTTATGTTTACGTAATCGGTTAAACTTGGTTGAACAATCTATAGCACCTACGAACAAACTGGATGCTGCGTAGAAATAATCATAAAATAACCATGATCTTGGTCTAAAACATTTTTCTACATGTTGAAGTTTTCAATATCTACAACAGGTAGTAAAATTTCCAAAAAACTCTGGAGCAAAAACCTTGTGCCAAGTATATTAAAGTAGAAGCTAACAACAAAAATTTACTTTGCCGCTGAAAAACTGCCAAAATGATAATGCACCTTCAAATATGTACCGGCAACAATACCCTTACCTAAAAAAAGAATTGAAATAAAAATCCTTACTGCCAAGTACATAACTTCTCCGAAAAGTCAATCAATAAAAAATGTAGAATTGAGGATGAAATTAAAAATTTGGAGTTGTACTCGTGGTCTTGTTGCTGGTACTTATTTGAACGTGTGTTGTCATTTTGGTGTGTCGATACTGCAAATTAAATTTTTGTCGGTGATTTCCACTTTAATGTACTTGGCACAAGGCTCATTTACTGTAGGTTCTTTTTAGGGTTAATACGATATACGTATAAATAAAAACTCCGTTCCATTATTAGGTAGTCGATAATGTAGGTGGGATTTTTATTGCCGATGGTTTCGCATTTGCCGATTCACTCTACTGGCAAGTGCTGTATAATCTTTATGTCAAACGCGCGGAGGCTGATTCTAACAATACGAGCTTCATTTCCACTCTGCGGAGAGAAGCATTCTTACCGCGCTAACGCTTTGACGGTGACGAAAGGGTTGTCAACCTATAAATAGAGTCGGACCGCTCCGAGAAATATGCCGCTCCTCCTCCACCACCTCCGACTGACTTCCTTCCGTCACTATAGGAAAAAATTATCTAAAATGGCGCTGTCGTGTTCGCACTGAAGTGCTCAGAGTGCCGAGAGTGCTGATCACTGATCACTGGTGCTGATCAGGCCAGGCCAGTCAGGTTGATCGATAGAACCGAGGCGAGTTCGAGGGGCGAGCGAAGGCCTGAAATGGCAATATCTCGCGATCGCTCGGCGGTATCGTGCTTCAATTCTACTACGAAAGAAGATATCATTGTCGGAATATAGTAGATGAGCCATTGGACGGGCGAGAAAAATTCTATACGTCGCGTTCGCTGTTCGTCGTAATCGATGTGGTTATTTGTCATTCGAAGCAGGCCCTGAGCTCTTTCGTATGACAGTATTTGGTATTATTATCGGGGGTCGGTAAGCAGGTATGCAACTGTACGTAATTCACACTTTTCCTAATACATAGATACCTATTATGTGCGGCAATAATCGGGGAATGATCGCGAGTATGATATTCAGATTGTAACGATCCTCTTATACATCCTCGACGTATTTATAAAATGTAACATAACAATTTCGCCTGTTTCTTCTATTTATCTCCTAGTAATGAAAAATGATTTGACGTTTTCCTCCTCATCAGGCGAGGTCATTTTTGAAAACAATTGATTATACTGTTGTATCATCTCAGATATGATTTTCAGAGGGACATCCAGAGATCGGTGAACAATGTCCAAGATTGATAATCCAAAGCTGGTCGTGGCGCTGTTCACGTTCAAGGGAAAGAACAACGACGAGGTTGGTAATACTCTTAGACCTTGAATGGAAAGCAAGGCCAACGTTCTGTTGGACTAACCGCTGTTTACCACAGTTGTGCTTCAGGAAGGGAGATGTCATCACCATTACTCAGATGGACGACGGCGGATGGTGGGAGGGCACGCTCAGTGACAAGACTGGATGGTTTCCCTCCAACTACGTCAAGGAGCAGAAAAATTCAGGTACATTTCTCCAAAAATTACATAAAGTCAGGCTTATGGTTAAGCAGGGAACAGTCGCTTCTTCAAATCAAATACAATGGTTATAACTTACAGACAGCAGCCATTCGTCAGTAAAATCCTCACCTGAAAAAACTACTCAAGAGTTGGCCATCCAGCAGAGAGCTAACCGAAGCGTGGTCTTGAAGGACATTATCGATTCAGAAAGAGCGAACGTCGCGGAGCTTCAGGGACTAGTTAACAACTTTCTAAAACCCTTAGACACAACCGGCATGTAAGTACAATTGCAAAGGATTGAATTTGATAGGATGAACATACGTCTGTCTATGCATCATGTACAGACTGACGAGGGAAGAGTACAAACAGCTGGTTGGGAACATACTCGACGTCCTGGAAATCCATCAACACCTTCTCACCAGTTTGGAGGCTGCCTGTGCTCAGGGTTCGGATGCTAGAGCAGGAAACCTCTTCTTGGCTTTGGCGCCGAGGCTCAAGTCCATTCACATTGCCTACTGTGCTTCCCATCCTCGAGCCGTTTGCATATTGGACAGATTCAGGTCAGCCGTTTTGGGATTTTTCACCCTGAAGTCGAGCACATTCTGCTTTTACACACTTTCAATTTTTCTTTCAATTCTCTCCATTTCTAGAGATGAGCTGAACGAGTTTATGGAACACTGCGGAGCCGTTACTCCTGGTATCCTTGTGCTAACGACTGGGTTAAGTAAGCCTTTTCGTAGATTGGAAAAATATTCGGCCATGCTGCAAGAGTTGGAGAGGCATATGGAAAAGAATCACCCTGACAGAGGAGACACTCAGCGTAGCGTATGCGTCTATAGGGAAATAGCGGTGAGAGCTCAAGTCGTTGACTCATTTATATCGAAAAGGAAAAATTAAGGAAAAGCGGAGAGTTACCCGAAAGCTCGTGTAATTGATCAACGCATGCTCACTGATCATATTTTTACGCTTAGGAAAGGTGCAGCGCAATAAGAAAACAGAAGGAATTAGCTTTGACGGTATTGGCGGGGGGAATAAAAGGCTGGGAGGGAGAAGACCTCCACACTCTAGGTGACATAATTTACGTCGGTCCTGTAACCCTTGCTACCGGAGTCGATCGCAGGGATCGATACTTTGTGCTTTTTTCCACAACGCTGCTTGTCTTGAGCACGAGCCAGAGAATGAGCTCCTTTGTCTACGAGGTAAAGTTTGCGTCCCTTAAAGACTATATATCTTGATTTGTTCTAGCTAACCTACAATCATTGACCATTTCCTTTTTCAGGGCAAGCTTCCGTTGACTGGAATTGCAGTGACGAAAATCGATGACACGGAGGATATGAAGAACGGTTTTGAAATATCGGGTGAGTTGTTATCTCGGTGTTACCGGCAAAAAGATTTTGCGTCATCTCTATCCTGACTCGGCTACTTGAATCAATTCCAGGACCAATGATCGAAAGTATACTCGCAGTCTGCCCTAGTCGAGAAGAGCGCCAGCAATGGATCGAATATCTGACCCAAGAGCAGCGTGTGAATACAGCAAAATCACCGTCGACGATGCAGCACGTGAGTTATTCGTCCCTTCCATTCGTTCGCCTATCGAAATATTTTGCGAAGCTTGTGCGGAGGAGGATCATCTACCCGGATCTGTTGAAAAAATTGCTTTACTTTCAATACATATTCAAACCTGATTTAAGCGATGTTAAAATGCGAAAGTGCACTGTTACTTACACGATATACCCATCGCGATATGACAGCTGCTCGCAATCCGACGACGGATCGACAGATGAGAATTCCTCAAACACCAGACACAAGTCACGCCACAAATCAAGCTTAAAACTCGATGTGACGTACAAATTGTGGGAAAACGACGAGTCCAGTATTAGCTGCACGGAGAGGTCTTCCTCGTTCATCTGCCATGACTTGAATTTGTCCGTCCCAGATCAGTTGAGGCTTGAGACGAGCAGGAGTATGCCAAATGCAATTATGAACCATGCGGCTTCGGAAGTCGACTCGGAATCCGTTCGCTCAGCGATCGAAGCACCCAATGCCAGGAGCAACCCACCTCTCTGTTTGAACCTGGCAGTTTCCACCTGCGACTGCTGGAATTCAACCATGAGGAATTGGAAGAGGACAGAGTTGTTCCAGCGAGATGTGGAGCTAGTTGCCTCTTCCTGCTTGGGGAGGGGAATCGAGAGCCCGGCGATCGTCTGCGGCAAGGAAACCGAGAGCCAGCTTCCACAGTTTCACAACACGACCCCGCGCTCCTCGGATTCTGGAATGGCAGACAGCTATCATCTCAATTCTTCCGATCTCAACTCGTCCTACAAGTCGTACCGACATAGCAGGGAAAAAGGCGAGACTGATGCGACACGGATGTCTCACAGCGAGAGCGAGAATGATGAAAACAAGTTCGAGCACCAGTGCATCTGCTCGTCGCCGTTCGGCTCGACTCCAAGGGAGAGCCTTCGTGATGCGGCCTCGTCATCTGAAAAAATAAACGATGACGCAGCTACTGAACCTGAGCTCAAATTAACTTTCGATAATCTTTCCGTGGCTTGGCCAGTCGTCGACGTTGATCCCATCGTCGGACATGACAAAAGTTCAACCGTCACCTCCGAGCTTGTTATCAGGGGTGCGAATCCGAAACATTTGAGCGAACCGATTCCCCGCAGACATGAGAATGTCGGAAAGAAATCCCGGAGGGGTGCCCATGTTCAGAGGCGGCATAATAATAATGGCGAGGAACAACAACCGCCAGAACAAATTTATACCTCCGGATTGTACGCACATTGGTGGCTCAAAAAAAAAATCCCAATGTCCGGAAACGCAGAACAAGGCAAGCTTCCATAGCATGGCTGTTTTTACACCATTATATCACATATAACATTATTGGCCAGTTTCACTACTAATTTATTGTTTCACAGGTGTATATTATTAAATATCGCTTATTTCACAGCCATGTTGTGTGAAGTATGCTTTCGCTTTGTATTGTTTAATAACTAACACACGGTATTTAACGACTTCATCACATCAGACTCAATTTCGTAGACCAAATCCTGATTCTCACTTCGAGCCGTGGGGAGCAATGCTTACCAAATCCGATCGAATCACCCCATGTCAATAATGATACATAGAATACGGCATCGCGTGTATTGCTTATACTAAACCTAGTCTATCAGCAGTTTTTCATCCATGCAGTAACTTGATTTTCGAATATCTTTGTCCAATGGTCGATGAAAAATGCAACAGACCATGCCAGGTTCACATTTGAGACCTGATATAACGGCCTAAGCCACAGATTATTTGTTGCAGTCTGTCGTGTTTGCTTGACAATTCGATTTTCGTGAAACAGGTGAGTCCACTTCTGAATGGAAAACAACCACGGATGGGGGTGGAGGGCTGTCTTCCTCCAGGAATTAGATCGCCCTGGTCAATCGCCTCGCTGCGACCAGCCCCCCCTCTGTACTCCTGCAAAAGTTTTGGCAAGACGGACCTATTGGACGCCGGCGGTTCAATGCGAATCGGTAGTAAGTCCCAACTAATGTTTACAAATATACTGTAACTGGAGACGTAAGCATAGAGCAAACTCAATTAGTTCTCCTCGTCTTCTTCCATAGATGAGCGGATGTTCGAGGAGGATGCCATCATATTGAGAGTTATAGAAGGCTACTGTGCCACTGTTAATACTCGACTCACGGTGCACTCTGGTAAGTATTTCAAGCCTAACGCCTAATAATAAACTGTTACTTCCACTCGATGAAATGTAGATCATATTGATTTTTATTTTTTTAATAAATAAAACAAAAGAAAGAATAAAACTAGTGCGGCTTTCATTAAGGGTGGTATATGCATGCGCACTACTGGTGAAGTCTATTCGTTGGATGGTGAAGATTGGTATTATGGGAATGAATACATCTGAATACCACAACCCTGAATTACAGGTCAATATTTCAAGTCATTGCTATTTTTTTGGCCAATGTTTGGTGCATATTCTATGCAAATTTGTGCAATGGAATCGTCACGCTCAGGGGGTCAAATATTTATCGTCATTTCAACTTGCATGGTAGTTATTTTCATTGTTCGTAATCAGCACACATCACGCTACGTTACCCACCCTTGATGCAACCTCTTTCCGTTCTCAATATCGAACAAGTAGTATTTGGTAGAATCTGCAAGTTTCAAACACACCTGGTTTACCCAACTCTTTGATAATCGATCGCAAGCGGTGGTTCTCTCCTATCTATACGTTCGCATGATGGGACACGCCGGTATCCCCGCAGGTGTGGCAGGCTGTTAATAATGGTCATAATATAAATTTCAGCCATGCTAGAATGCGAAGCAGTCCATAAAGCTTGCGATAAAATGTCGATAATGCATAATAGAGTTGGAAATTGGGATGGAAGTGAAAACAGGTATGTAATCCTGCGATTTGTTTGTTTCTTGCTATTAATAAAGACAAAAAAAAACAACTCCAACAACAACAACAACAACAACAAAGGCTCATTGTCGTCATACTGTGTGGATAAGTCATCAAATGCCCTGAATAGAACGTATCGTTTTGACTAGGATTCTTATAATTAATCTTAATCCAAAACTGTATTCGGGAACCATCTCTTTCGATCGACGCTTGTGTGTTAAAAACTCGTTAATCGATTATGCTCACCCTAGTTGGCATGTCTAATAGGAGGTCGTTTTATCCGCTCATTAATTTTCATTACCAAAGCTTTCTAATTGTCAGTCAAAAATTGTGATATTCTGTCGACAATAGAACAACCCGCCATCGTTTGAGCATATTTTCTATTGTTTTCATTTTCAGGAGTCTATCGGAGACGGTTAATACTCTGAAGGAACAGATAATCGACTTGCAGTCGCAAATGGTGCTTCTAACGAGACAGCTGAATGATGAAAGGAAGTCACGCCTCTCCTTAGCTGCTACGGTTAAACGCAGTATTGCTGTTATGGATGCTTCTGTGTCCTGAAACGTAATTTTACTGAAACTTTTTTTCTGAGGGGTTGGAGTTCGAAAAATTCGAAAATCGTGTGTATTGTAAGATCGGATTTTTGTAATTTTGTGAGAATAGCGTCCATGTTCTTGAAGTGCATAATACCAAATTGGAGTAATCGTTTACAGAATACTTGTGACAATCTTCAATCTCGTCAAATCGGGAAAAGAAGTATAGAGGGTAATGGTTGCAGAAAGGTAAAAGAGATCAGAGAGATGTGGGATTAATTGGTAGTAGAAACGTATCAGTAAATCCAGCATTTGCAAATACCGCGATCATAATTCCCCATCAATCGATTGACTAAACAATTAACAGAAATCCTCGATTGATCTATGAACAATCTTATTTCCACTAAAGCAATATTAGATAGTGAGTACTATGCGTGAGTTACTGAAGACTTGTCACCTCAGTTGACAGAGTTCTATCCTTGTGTGCAAAGTTCTACCTACAAATGAAGCATATCATTATCAGGTCGACGAGTTGTCCCGCGGGTCAGTTAGCATCTGGGTACCAGCTTTTTTTCATTGTTTGTTTCTTCCGGACAGAACAATATCCATGTGTACTTACGATTGGATCAGTGCATGGAATATGCTGCCTGTAGATATAACTGCATTTTTTCAGCGTACATTGTCGAGTATGTTATGTTATTGTTATTTTACACATAGAATTAGCAGAGGTATACACGTACCGTTATAATATGTTAGAGCCCCTCGTTCAGGTTGTCCCCTAGTGAGAAATTCTAACTTCAGATTGATGTACAAATGACTAACTCTTATATCCTACAAGATAAAAATAGACGGAAGGAGAGTAAGTAATGAGGAAGCGAACAAAAATTATTTTGTAATAATAAAATATAGTGTAAATAAAATAGCTCTTAAAACGATCGATTATAAAGAAGTGTTTGGTTGCATGTGTTGTGCTTGTATCATTAATACGTAATGTAGACATCGCAGGGGTAGAAATTCATCAGATACACTTATATGAAAAATGCATACATTATTTATTAGAACAATGGAAAAAACGTGGACTGAAAAACGTAGGTTAGTGTTTTTAAATATTCCCCGAGTCGATACACAAGATTTATGGATTTGAGGCAGACTGTGATAAGGGCTGTAAGGAAATACTGGACAGCATTTGAGGCTGCGAAGATCTGGCAACTGTTCGGCCGTGCAGGTGTTTGTTCTTTATTCGTTCAAGCTCGTTGACTCTGCTTCGTGCATGTTCCAGCCTGTGCCATGCCATTTGTAAAACCTTCTGACTGGCATATCCCGACCCTTCATGTGGTTGACCTGTCAATTTTACAATACATGAGAGTAGCAATGGTTGAGTATGTTCCATTTGATTGGTTATACTATTGTATTTTAGAATCTCAATCTTACCTGTCGACACCTGGGTCAAGTAGTGTATTTGTTCACTCAGTTTTGATTCCACATGTCCCAGAGTCTTGAGGAATTGGTGGGTTTGACTTTCAGCCTGTTTCAGGCTCGACTTCTCCTTACTCAACTCGACGAATGCTTGACCTGGGGTAACGAATAGACTTTACAAATTTGGACAAAACGAAGCAATATTAATGAAATGCACAATTGTGCTTAACAGGATAATCGGTTCATAGCGCGAATTGACGTGTGGATGAAATTACAATGACAGACTGGAGGTTATGTTCGGCGTTGTAAATATTGCCGATCGACTTGCCTGCACTTTGTAAACATATAATTATGTCCTTTTCAATTGATTCCAATATTTGGATTCTCTCCATTGGCGGTGTCATCGTGACAAACGAATTGCGGTCAATTTCTATACTGATTATTATTTCACGCAATAAGTATTCGTGCAGATTCGAGATTTCTGGCAACAAAGTACGATCTTAGATCATATACTACTGGAGGTAGCTACCAATGCCGACAACCTCGCGAAAACTGTGTCGTAGTGATGAGAGAGCGAGATATACCTATATCCCGACCGTTGACTGAAGAATGTAAAGTCAGTTGCCCTAATGGGCTTTGGTGTGACAACCGAAAATCGTCGTGCGCCTGCGTGCCCCCGAAATGTTCTAACAGTAGAGTTAAGAACTTATTGCAAAACATCAGAGAGTTACCGATTTCGACATGATGCTGGCTGCATTCACCTTCCGAGCAACACAGCTGCACAATGATAAGCCCTAGCCAGTATTTGGCCTGTGTGTACTTACCGACTTGTCGGCGATACAAGAAATTAATATTGAGAATAAATTTCTTCCAAAATTCGTAGCAAAACAGTGATTTAATTGAAGTATAGGTACCCGAGAAATGAATGTATACATAGATTATAAATAATAATAGATCAGATATAATAATGATGCAGAGACCAAAAAGTATATAGATATGTATATGCGGTCCATGTACGATATTAATTAATATATATGATCCATTTACGATTAATACGTGATGCATACTACAAATTTTATAATTTTCCAGGCGACAAACTAGATTTTCTACATTAATACGGCTATAATATGAAAATAGAAGAATTATTCATTTTGAAATGGGATTCTATTCGACAAGCGCTCGATGTATTCCATAACAATAATATTCATAATTATTCCAACAACTTTTCATTTGCTCTCTCGATCTTGAATTTTCGTTGACATAGAATCGAAACACTGATTTAGCTAGTCGCAAGTGAGGTATCTACGTTGGTTAGAGAAGCAGAATTGTTTTTCAAAAAGTGTTCGTATGGAAAAAAATTCAGAGTAACTGTAATACATCACGGTTGCGCTAATTTTGATCGAGATCAAATGGATACTCCGTATATGAGACAGTATTTAATGCATATCCTGATTTAAAGACCTAAAAAGGTGATTGTCGGCGATTTTTTTTTTTTTTTGATAGGGACAGATATAACGAAGCTTTTTGAAACTTCGAGTGTATTTTAACACACATTTGACAGGTACAACCAAAAATTTTTATCAATCAACTGTCGCAGAACGGCAGCGTTATTAGTTGACCCGTTAACTGAAGAATATGTCTTTAGTCAACGGCTGACCATCGAAGGGCCTAGCCGCTTGAGTCTGGAATCGGCAGGAAAGATAATAAAGTGCGTATTTCTTGTCTGAAATGTAAAAACTAAAATCATTATATATCATATCATATCATACATCATACATCATACATATAGTATTAAAGTTCGAAACCAAAGTTTGAATGTCGGATGTTCAGAAAGTGACGTCACCCAAAATTTTTTTTCTCTTGACGTCATCGATCTATATACACGAAAATCAGCTAGTCGAATTCCTCAGTCTGGAAACAACCGCGCAGTAGAGCGGACGTATGAAAATCGCGCTCCGCAGATTTCGAGTACCGGGTTCTCTACCTCCTGGATCCTGCACTCCGGGTCCGCTTCCTGGTGCAACTCGAGTTCCAGGACAAGCGCTCCGTAGTTTCTCCGCTGCAGGTCCGCCACCTGGTGTAACTCGACTGCAGGGACAAGCGCTCCGTAGTTTCTGCGCTCAAGGTGTGCTACCTGGTGAAACTCGACTTCCAGGACAAGCCCTCCGTGGTTCCTGCGCTCCAGGTCCGCTACCTGGTGAAACTGGACTTCAGGGACAAGCGCTCCGTGGTTCCTACGCTCCAGGTCCACTATCTGGTGAAACTCGATTTCCAGGACAAGCGCTCCGTAGTTACTGCGCTCCAGGTCCGCTACCTGGTAAAACTCGACTTCAGGGACAAGCGCTCCGTAGTTTCTGCGCTCCAGGTCCGCTACCTGGTGAAACTTGACTTCCAGGACAAGCATTCCGTAGTTTCTGCGCTCAAGGTCCACTAGCTGGTGAAACTCGACTTTCAGAACAAGCGCTCCGTAGTTTCTGCGCTCCAGGTCCGCTACCTGGTGAAACTTGACTTCCAGAATAAGCACTCTGTAGTTTCTGCGCTCAAGGTCCACTAGCTGGTGAAACTCGACTTCCAGAACAAGCGCTCCGTAGTTCTGGCTATCCAGGTCCTTGACCTGGTGACTTTTGACCTTCCGGACTAATTTTCAAGTTTACAAATTCGGTTATTGGAAGTGTCATGTTTTGTACTATCAAACCAATATGCATGCTTCAGATAACATTTTGAATCCGAAAAAAAAACCGAACGACCAGGATCAACAAATTGCAATTGGTGAGTGGTTGGCATTGTATACGTAGGAATACATGACAATAACGTCGATCAATTACAGCTAAAATTGCTGTGCGTCGTGTTTAAAATCTGAGAGCACTTAGCTGATTGTACTATGGTATTTTTTGACAAAATTTATTGTCATAAAATCACAATTCGTTATACTTACATGCATGTGTAAACGTGATTTGTAGCACTATATAGAAAAATTCTTACTGGCAGATTCGATTTGCGTCACATGCGCAAAGACAGTGTTCAGTCTGTATACTGTGAAGCAAATACCAGAATTTTTTGGGGGGTCATCGTGCCCCAGTCTCTCCTACAACTATGGCATCTGGTAAAACATTGACAACGAGTAAGCGAGTGCCCGAGCACAAAAACCAGTTACACTAGGCATCCGACCCCGAGCGAGTTTTAGCGAGCGAGTGTTTTAAAACTATATAGTTATTATTCATTTGCGTACCATTCTATTATCGATGTACCAAAATAACCCAAAAAAAACCGTAATATCATATTAATCGTCGAGCTCAAACTTGAAAAGTAACGATATTTACTAAGAAAATTCTGAACGAAAATGAATGTGATTTAACGTTTTTTCTGAGTTTTTTAGTTCATTGATGACAAAAATATATGTCAATTCAAAATAATTTTAGACTTTCCATTTCAGCTAAACATTACGCACTCCATCTTTCATGCCAATTCGAGATTCCAGCGGCGAGGCGCTTCAATGGTCAGCTAATAACTTCGCCATTTTCCGAAAATTGATGATTAGTAAGTTTTTCTTGTACTAACCAAATCTGAGTTAAAATACACTCGAAATTTTAAAACGCTTCGTTAGTTATCTCCCATTGAAAAAAAATAACCGACAATCAACGTTTCGCTTAAAAATTAAAGTATGATTGATTTAAAAAAAAAAAAATATGTGTACTTTTCCCGATCTTTTATATAGTAGCAT
The DNA here is from genome assembly GCF_021155775.2 of Neodiprion pinetum. Lineage (NCBI taxonomy): Eukaryota > Metazoa > Arthropoda > Insecta > Hymenoptera > Diprionidae > Neodiprion > Neodiprion pinetum. The sequence goes on along the minus strand of NC_060236.1, from coordinate 22,372,967 downwards.
TTCAAGAACCCGGTTTCCACTTTGAACCGGCATGAAAGATATTTTTTCTCCATTATCTGATTTTATTGTTGACCTTTTTTCGGTGTTACTTAAATATTTAGCTATATAATTATTGATTGCTTTCAGTTTTTAACCATTTGTATACGATAATAGTACAAAATAAATCATTATAATCAAATATTTTCATGGAAATCAACAAAACGTTATGTTACTATTTGTGCCCAGTGAGTATAACATTTTTATGATATACATTATTTCGATACATTTTTCGCATTAGCCCAAATTCAGTAGCTGTTAATGCGCTATTAAAATTTCTATAATTTTTTATAATCTTCTCATGATCTTGGTAAAATGTGTCAATGAAAAAATTATATTCATCCTTACACAATATTTTTGATTTGTTCTAATACTGAGAATATTTATTAGTATTCGAGGTATAACCCGAGGTGGTTAGCGGTGGTCGTTGGAGGTGGTTGGCGGTGATTGGAGTTGGTTGAAGGTGGACGAGGAGGAGGACGAGGATTTGTGCTCGGTGAGTTTAACATTTTTGTAATATTCAATGGCAATTGTAATTGTATTATACCTGAAATTTTTTAAACTTGTCATGTTTACAATAAATTATTTCGATTCATTATTCGCAAGCTTAAATTCAGTAGCTATCATTGCGCTAATAAAATTTCTATATGATTTTTTATAATTTTCTCATAATCTTGTTGGTAAAATGTGTAAATGAAAAAATGATATTAATCCTTACACAATATTTTTGATGTGTTATAATACTGAAAATATTTATTGGGATTCGAGGTATAACCCGTGGTGGTTAGCGGTGGTCGTTGGAGGTGGTTGGCGATGATTGAAGATGGTTGGAGAAGGAGTAGAAGGCGGTGGAAGAGGTCGATAACGACGAGGCGGAGGACTAGGTAAACGAGAACGACGGACGTGGTCGAAGGGAGTAGGAGGTGGTAGGGGGTGGTAGGCAGGAGTAGGAGTTGTAGGAGTAGTAGGAGTAGGAGTAGGAGTTGTAGGAGTTAGAGTAGGTGTAGTAGGAGTAGCAGAAGTAGGAGTGGAAGTTATAGGAGTTAGAGTAGGAGTAGTAGTAACAGTAGTAGGGGCAGGTGTAGAAGTGGGGTGGTACAGTGGCCTACCCTACCCTACCCTACCCTATCCTACTCCTGATCCTACTCCTATTCCTACTCTCACTCTTGAACCTACTCCTGATCCTACTCCTACTCCTGATCCCACTCCTATTCCTACTCCTAATTCTGAATAGCAATGTTACGTAATATATAGACTGCGTGTCGAATTGAATCCCATATCAAAACGAACAATTTTTTTATTGTCATAGTATGGCCGATTATAGTAGATAATCTAGTATGTTTCCTATAAAATTATAAAATTTATAGTTTGCATCACGTATTAACCATAAATGAATCATATATATCACTGTCGTACATAGACCGCATATACATTTATACTTTTTGGTCTCTGCATCATTATTACATCTGATCTATTTTTATTCAAGATCTGTGTACACATTCTTCTCTCGGGTACCTATACTCTGATTAAATCACTGTTTTGCTACGAATTTTGAATGATATTTATTCTCATGATTAATTTCTTGTATCGCCGACATGTCGGTAAGTACCCTCAGGCCAAGTACTGGCATGGGCTCACCATTGCGGAAACTGTGTTACTCAGAACGTGAATGCAGCCGGCATCATGTCGGAATCGGAAACTCTCTGATGTTCTGCAATCAATTCTCAACTCTACCATTGGAACCTCTCACGGAGCAATTTTCGGTTGTCACATCAAAGCCCATGAGGGCAACTATCTTTATATTCTTCATCCAATGGTAAGACTAACCCCTATGTATTTTTGGCGAAAATTTTCGCCATTCTAAAAAGTGCTTGAATGAATTCTTTGGCGCACTATTCCGACGTAATTTTGCGAGAGAAATCGATTGTGCCCAGTCCCAACACGCTGCGATCAACGCGTCAAAAGTTACAGCCAAAAAACGAGAACCTGTGATTTCGACATTTTTCAGCAGGTGCTTTTTCTCTCGCCATTTCTCTCCTGTTGATCCTACGCTCTTTTCGCTGCGTTTTCTGAGTTCCTGAGGGTCCAATCAGTCAGGTAAGGGTCGTTCAAATCGAATTTGAGACCAAAAATTTGCGGCTCCAAAAATGAAGAAAAAGTAAGGCTAACCCCTTTGTATTTTTGGCGAAAATTTTCGCAATTTTGAAAAGTGCTGGAATAAATTCTTTCATGCACTATTTCGACGTAATTTTGCGAGTGAAATCGATTGGGCCCAGTCCCAATACGCTGCGATCGACGCGTCAAAAGTTACAGCCAAAAAACGAGAACCTGTGATTTCGACATTTTTTAGCAGGTGCTTTTTCGCTCGCCATTTCTCACCTGTTGATCCTACGCTCTTTTCGCTGCGTTTTCTGAGTTCCTGGGGGTCCGATCTGTCAGGTAAGGGTCGTTCAAATCGAATTTGAGACCAAAAATTTTCGGCTTCAAAAATGAAGGAAAAGTAAGGCTAACCCCTTTGTATTTTTGGCGAAAATTTTCGCGATTTTGAAAAGTGCTGGAATATATTCTTTCATGCACTATTTCGACGTAATTTTGCGAGTGAAATCGATTGGGCCCAGTCTCAATACGCTGCGATCAACGCGTCAAAAGTGACAGCCAAAAAACGAGAACCTGTGATTTCGACATTTTTCAGCAGGTGCTTTTTCGCTCGCCATTTCTCACCTGTTGATCCTACGCTCTTTTCGCTGCGTTTTCTGAGTTCCTGGGGGTCCGATCTGTCAGGTAAGGGTCGTTCAAATCGAATTTGAGACCAAAAATTTTCGGCTTCAAAAATGAAGGAAAACTAAGGCTAACCCCTTTGTATTTTTGGCGAAAATTTTCGCGATTTTGAAAAGTGCTGGAATAAATTCTTTCATGCACTATTTCGACGTAATTTTGCGAGTGAAATCGATTGGGCCCAGTCCCAATACGCTGCGATCAACGCGTCAAAAGTTACAGCCAAAAAACGAGAACCTGTGATTTCGACATTTTTCAGCAGGTGCTTTTTCGCTCGCTATTTCTCTCCTGTTGATCCTACGCTCTTTTCGCTGCGTTTTCTGAGTTCCTGAGGGTCCAATCGGTCAGGTAAGGGTCGTTCAAATCGAATTTGAGACCAAAAATTTTCGGCTCCAAAAATGAAGAAAAAGTAAGGCTAACCCTAACCCCACGTTGCGAATTCCAGGTGAACTTGTGCTGCCCCTTCCGCATTCTGAGGCTGTTCGTCACTCCCTGACAGTCAAAGGCGCTCGACACTGGAACTCCCTACCTATCGAACTCAGGGCTGTCTCGACGCTTACGGTTTTTAAACGCGATCAGTATCAGTATCTCTTCCGGACGGAAGAGACACGCTCCTGATGGCGACGCGTCATCTAGTCTTCTCCACCTCGTGTTTCCCACACTTCTATAATGCTGCTTTCTTAGCTTTATTCTGCTTTCTTGTTTATGCTTTGCTTTTTCGCTTTTTTCTGACATTGTCTTCGCCGTCTTTCTCTGTTCTAACCTCCGTTCTAATTTCTTATCCCTAGATCTTAAATAGTAATATAGAACTAGGCTAAGGTTTAGTAATTAAGGCTCTGTTTATTTTTAATTTTGTAAGAATGTTTTCCAATATTGTTATGAAAAAAATGAAAATAAACCATTAAACCATTAAACCCTTTTGTATTTTTGGCGAAAATTTTCGCGATTTTGAAAAGCGCTGGAATGAATTCTTTCATGCACTATTCCGACGTAATTTTGCGAAAGAAATCGAGTGGGCCCAGTCCCAATACGCTGCGCTCAACGCATCAAAAGTTACAGCCAGAAAACGAGAACCTGTGTTTTCGACATTTGTCGGCAGGTGCTTTTTCTCTCGCCATTTCTCTCCTGTTGATCCTACGCTCTTTTCGCTACGTTTTCTGAGTTCCTGAGGGTCCAATCGGTCAGGTGAGGGTCGTTCAAATCGAATTTGAGACCAAAAATTTTCGGCTCCAAAAATGAAGGAAAAGTAAGGCTAACCCCTTTGTATTTTTGGCGAAAATTTTCGCGATTTTGAAAAGTGCTGGAATAAATTCTTTCATGCACTATTTCGACGTAATTTTGCGAGTGAAATCGATTGGGCCCAGTCCCAATACGCTGCGATCAACGCGTCAAAAGTTACAGCCAAAAAACGAGAACCTGTGATTTCGACATTTTTCAGCAGGTGCTTTTTCGCTCGCCATTTCTCACCTGTTGATCCTACGCTCTTTTCGCTGCGTTTTCTGAGTTCCTGGGGGTCCGATCTGTCAGGTAAGGATCGTTCAAATCGAATTTGAGACCAAAAATTTTCGGCTTCAAAAATGAAGGAAAAGTAAGGCTAACCCCTTTGTATTTTTGGCGAAAATTTTCGCGATTTTGAAAAGTGCTGGAATAAATTCTTTCATGCACTATTTCGACGTAATTTTGCGAGTGAAATCGATTAAGCCCAGTCTTAATACGCTGCGATCAACGCGTCAAAAGTTACAGCCAAAAAACGAGAACCTGTGATTTCGACATTTTTCAGCAGGTGCTTTTTCGCTCGCTATTTCTCTCCTGTTGATCCTACGCTCTTTTCGCTGCGTTTTCTGAGTTCCTGAGAGTCCGATCTGTCAGGTAAGGGTCGTTCAAATCGAATATGTGACCAAAAATAATCGGCTCCAAAAATGAAGAAAAAGTAAGGCTAACCCCTTTGTATTTTTGGCGAAAATTTTCGCGATTTTGAAAAGTGCTGGAATAAATTCTTTCATGCACTATTTCGACGTAATTTTGCGAGTGAAATCGATTGGGCCCAGTCCCAATACGCTGCGATCAACGCATCAAAAGTTACAGCCAAAAAACGAAAACCTGTGATTTCGACATTTTTCAGCAGGTGCTTTTTCGCTCGCCATTTCTCTCCTGTTGATCCTACGCTCTTTTCGCTGCGTTTTCTGAGTTCCTGGGGGTCCGATCTGTCAGGTAAGGATCGTTCAAATCGAATTTGAGACCAAAAATTTTCGGCTTCAAAAATGAAGGCAAAGTAAGGCTAACCCCTTTGTATTTTTGGCGAAAATTTTCGCGATTTTGAAAAGTGCTGGAATAAATTCTTTCATGCACTCTTCCGACGTAATTTTGCGAGTGAAATCGATTGGGCCCAGTCCCAATACGCTGCGATCAACGCGTCAAAAGTTACAGCAAAAAAACGAGAACCTGTGATTTCGACATTTTTTAGCAGGTGCTTTTTCGCTCGCCATTTCTCTCCTGTTGATCCTACGCTCTTTTCGCTGCGTTTTCTGAGTTCCTGAGGGTCCAATTAGTCAGGTGAGGGTCGTTTACATTGAATCTGAGACCAAAAACTTTCGGCTCCAAAATCGAAGAAAAAGGAAGGCTGACCCCTTTGTATTTTTGGCGAAAATTTTCGTGATTTTGAAAAGTGCTGGAATAAATTCTGCCTGGCACTATTCCGACGTGATTTTGCGAGAGAAATCGATAAAGCGTAGTACCAATACGCTGCGAGCAAGGGGTCAAGAGTTACAGGCGAAAAACGAGAACCCGTATTTTTCACATTTTTCAGCTGGTGATCTTTTCGTCGTCATTTCTCGGCTGTCGGTCCCACGCTCTTTTCGCCACGTTTTCCGAGTTCCTGGGGGTCCAATTGGTCAGGAAAGGGTCACTCAAATCGAATCTGAGACTAACAATTTTTTGGTCGAAAAATGAAAAAAAAGCAAGGCTAACCCCTTTGTATTTTTGGCGAAAATTTTCGTGATTTTGAAAAGTGCTGGAATAAATTCTGCCTGGCACTATTTCGACGTGATTTTGCTAAAGAAATCGACAAAGCGCAGTACCAATACGCTGCGAGCAAGGGGTCAAAAGTTACAGGCGAAAAACCAGAACCTGCGTTCTTCACATTTTTCAGCTGGTGATTTTTTCGTCGTCATTTCTCTGCTGTCGGTCCCACGCTCTTTTCGCCACGTTTTCCGAGTTCCTGGGGGTCCAATTGGTCAGGAAAGGGTCACTCAAATCGAATCTGAGACTAACAATTTTTTGGTCGAAAAATGAAAAAAAAGTAAGGCTAACCCCTTTGTATTTTTGGCGAAAATTTTCGTGATTTTGAAAAGTGCTGGAATAAATTCTGCCTGGCACTATTCCGACGTGATTTTGCGAGAGAAATCGATAAAGCGTAGTACCAATACGCTGCGAGCAAGGGGTCAAGAGTTACAGGCGAAAAACGAGAACCCGTATTTTTCACATTTTTCAGCTGGTGATCTTTTCGTCGTCATTTCTCGGCTGTCGGTCCCACGCTCTTTTCGCCACGTTTTCCGAGTTCCTGGGGGTCCAATTGGTCAGGAAAGGGTCACTCAAATCGAATCTGAGACTAACAATTTTTTGGTCGAAAAATGAAAAAAAAGCAAGGCTAACCCCTTTGTATTTTTGGCGAAAATTTTCGTGATTTTGAAAAGTGCTGGAATAAATTCTGCCTGGCACTATTCCGACGTGATTTTGCTAAAGAAATCGACAAAGCGCAGTACCAATACGCTGCGAGCAAGGGGTCAAAAGTTACAGACGAAAAACCAGAACCTGCGTTCTTCACATTTTTCAGCTGGTGATGTTTTCGTCGTCATTTCTCTGCCGTCGGTCCCACGCTCTTTTCGCCACGTTTTCTGAGTTCCTGGGGGTTCAATTGGTCAGGACAGGGTCACTTAAATCGAATATGAGACCGAAAAATTTTTTGGTCGAAAAATGAAAAAAAAGTAAGTCAGGAAAGGGTTTCACTCTACTTCTACTCCTACTCTTACTACTTCTACTTCTACTCCTACTCTAACTTCTACAACTCCTACTCCCACTTCTACTACTCCTACTACTCCCACTCCAACACCTACAACTCCAACTCCGACTTCTACTACTCCTACTACTCCTACCCTAACTCCTACAACTCCTACTCCTACTCCTACTCCTGCCTACCACCCCCTACCATCTCCTACTACCTTCGACCACGTCCGTCGTCCTCATTTACCTAGTCCTCCTCCTCGTCGTTGTCCTCGTCCTTATCGTCCTCTTACTCCGCCTTCTCCTTCTCCCACCACCTTCAATCACCGCCAACCACTTACAACAACCACCGATAACCACCTCCGGTTATACCTTGAATAGTAATAAATATTTTCAGTATAAGAAGACATCAAACATATTGTGTAAGGATTAATATAATCAATTAATTAAGTATTAATATAATGAATTACATTAGCGCATTTATAGCTACTGAATTTCTGCTTGCGCGAAAAATGAATTGAAATAATTCATTGTAAACGTGACACGTTTAAACAATTCTGGAATAAATATAATCACAATCGCCATTAAATATTAGAAAAATGTTTTACTCACCGTGCACAAATCCTCGTTCACCTCGTCTACCTCGTCCTCCTCCTCCTCGTCCTCCTCATCGTCCAACTCGATCACCCTCAACCACCCCTAACCACCTACAACCAGCGCCAACCACCTTTAACGACCACCACTAACCATCTTGGGTTACGAGTATACCTCGAATGTTAATAAATATGTACAGTAAAAATTAGAACACAACAAAAATATTGTGTAATGATCAATAGAATTTTTTTTGTGGACACATTCTACCAAAAAGAATTTGACAAAATTATAAATAATCATATAGAAATTTTATTAGCGTATTGATAGCTGCTGAATTTGGGCCTGCACGAAAAATGGATTGAAATAATTCATTGTAAACATGACAAGTTTAAAAAATTCTAGATAAAATATAATCACAATTGTCATTAAATATTATAAAAATGTTATACTCATCGTGCAGAAATCCTCGTAATCCTCGTCCACCTTGTTCTCCGAGAGTCGCGATTCACCAGGCAGCGGACCAGGAGCGCAGGAACCACGGAGCGCTTGTTCTGGAAGTCGAGTTTCACCAGGTGACGGACCTAGAGCGCTGAAACTACGGAGCGCTTGTCTTAGAAGTCGAGTTTCACCAGGTAGCGGACCTGGAGCGCCGAAACTACGGAGCACTTGTCCCCAAAGTTGCGTTCCACCAGGTAGCGGACCTGGAGCGTAGAAACTACGGAGCGCTAGTCCTGGAACTCGAGGTGCACCAGGAAGCGGACTCGGAGCGCAGAACCCAGAAGGTAAAGAACCCGGTACCCGAAATCTGCGGAGCCCGATTTTCATACGTCCGCTCTACTGCGTGGTTGTTTCCAGACTGAAGAATTCGGGTAGTTGATTACTGTAGATCGATGACTTCAAGAGAAAAAAAATTTTGGGTGACGTCACTTTCTGAAAATCCGATCATCCAAACTATGGTTCTGAACGATAATACTGTGTATGATGTATGATGTATGATGCATGATATGACAAGATGTATCATTATGTCGAAATCGGTAATTCTCTGATGTTCTGCAATAAGTTTCCAACTCTGACGTTGAAACATCTCAGGGGGGGCAAGCACACGACGATTTTCGGTTGTCACACCGAAGACCATAATGGCAACTGTCTTTATATTCTTCAGTCAACGGTTTGTACATGCCCAAGCTGAAGACCACCGCTGCGATGTGAACTTCCTGCAAACGCCGCAACGAGCTGCCAACATCAGCAATGAAGAGTTTGCGCGTCTTCGTTGAGGGAAAGTTTAAATCCCATAATTTACGAATCGCGTATATTAGCGGCCAGGATTCATCACACCTGAAAAAAATTAATATTTACAACAATTATGGATAGAGAAAGAAATCTGATGTACTAATGTACGTCACAATGATACAGAATTTCAAAGCAGCCCATTTATACATGAATTTTTCATCTTTCCAGACCACGATAAGCAGAACGTCAGAATTGCCGTTTATAGAAGTTTGATTTCGATCAATACCCTGCACGCAATAGTTCTTCCTTATTTACGTAGGTTACTTAGGTAACGATTTCGTTTGAAATTTGTGGCTAGAAGTGGAAGCCGTCAAACTAGTCATCGAAGGTATATAGGCAGTGTAAAATGCAGTCTACCAAAAGCTGTCACGAATTCGTTACGCCGTGTCAACGGAAAACTTACGAATATCATCGAGCTAGAGTAAGTTTGAGGATTTCAAATCTCTATCAACTTCATATGATGGGTGAATTTCGTATTTTTTGTTTTTCGCATTAAGAGATATTTTCTAAACCTCTTTGAGTACTTTATTTACTTTTGTTAATCCGTCGCATTATTGCAGGTAAAAAGTGCGACATCTGTGGTTGACGTCGTTCCGCCGAAAGTAAGACCTCACATTAAGTTTGATGCCAAGAAGAGGCAGCTGGAGGCTGAAAGACAAGCGAGAATAGTCAGGGATAATTTCATCCTGCTCAAGAAGCTCCAGTCAATAATGCACGGTAATAACAAAAGTAAAATACACATGAAATAAATGAACAAATGCCTGACAGCCCTGAAGCTAGAAGTATCTCTGCACTATATGCGAAACAATCAACGGTTTGAAAAATATCAGAAATGTCGTCGGAAGCCTCTAACTATTCGCAGTCGGTCGAAGAACCCGAGGATCATCCGACGTTCGGAGGTGAAAGCGGGCACTGGGTTAGTTCCCGAGAGGATGGCGAAGAGGAGTGTTGTCTGACCTTCGACGAGGCTACGAGGGGTCTCTGCATGCTGGGGAAGAACGACTCCGGGCTCAAGTATTCGTACTTGATGCTTAACGTCTCGGAGAAGGGGCTGACCGATATCAGCATCATTCCGACCTTCAGGAACGTCATTTTCGTCAACGTTTCCGGCAATCGGCTGACGCGCGCCGCGCTTCAGGTCTTCAGTTCGATGACCTACCTCCTGATGATCCAGGCTGACCGAAACAGGATCACGTTGCCCGACTTGGAGCCGATGGTCTACCTGCAGGTGCTCACCCTGAACGACAACGAGATATCAGAGACTAGTGGGATCGGGCACCGGCTGCTGGAATGCCTGGAGCTGAACCGCAACAGGATAAGGAGAGTGTCCCTGAGCCCATACGTCCTTGAGAATCTCAGGGTGCTCGAGCTCCGCGGAAACCTGCTGACCACCACCAACGGGATTTTCTTCCCCAGTTTGGTCGCGCTCTACGTCGCGGAAAACAGAATCGAGCGGTTCGAGGGCCTCGTGACGCTCGTCAATTTGAAGACGCTCCACGCTCGCGGTAACCGGATATCCGTGCTCGACGGCTTCGCGACCTCCTGCGTCAAGTTGAGCTACGTTAATTTGAGGGAGAACAGAATAGCGAGGCTTGCGGAGTTCGGGAAACTCCGATGCTTGCAGAGTCTGGAGACGATTGTTGTATCCCAGAATCCGGTGGTGAATGCGCTACCTGATGATGAAGATGAGGACGACGCGGCCGGATACAGGGTTAAATTGATCGCAATGATTCCAAATCTGGTGAGGATCGATAAAGGAGTTGTGAGTGACGATGAACGCAAGGATGCCGAAGCTTTGCGCCGACGTATCGTCCAGGATGGATCTGGTTTCTCCGAAATTGACGAGGACTCGACTTCAGCGAAAATTAGTAATGGAGGAAGTGTAATGAATGCTTAATGCAACATATGTTGAATTTGTGCAATGTACGTATAAATATGCATGACTTTGATGAAGTTTACTCAATTGTGACACCAATATAGATATGTATTTAATGAATTCGTTGAAATGTACGCAAAATGTTCAGTCTGAGTGTTGTTTTTTAAAAAAAAACTCCACTATGTCATATCTCAGCGAATTGGGACTAATTGTACTTGATCGATTTTCTCTTCGAAAAATACAAAAATGCAATAGATATTTATTAATTTTAAGTTTTTTTTAAGTAACAGCCATCAATTAGCCAAAATTCTAAAGAAGGATTGGGATTTGGTTGGGTCAAAAACCTTGGTTCGCCTCAGAATCATATTTGAGGATTCTTTTTCCTCCTAATTGGAAACTCAAGGACGCGCAGATAAATATCTAAAACATCGTAGATTCTACAATTAAGAGAATATAATCATAGAGAATATAGTCATAGAGAATACATAGAAATCTTTGGATTTTCAGCTCTACCTTTTGATCCACTGTTCACAGTGAGTTTTGGTTACGCGCAATCGATTCCTCTCGCACGATTACGTCGATATAGTGCATCAAGGAATTAATTTAGATATTCTTCAAAGTCGGCCAAATAGTGACTGAAAAAATCGAAAGAGGTTAGCCTTCCATTCTTGCAATTTTCAGAGCTCGGAAACTTTTCGTCCCAGGATCGATTTGCAGGACCCTTTTCCCACTAATTGGACCCTCAGGAATGCGGAAAAAAACATTAAAAAAGACCGCAGCGTGACCATCTGAACCGTGGTGGTCTTGAATATTTGCTATTTCGGAGAACCCGTTGATCGATCAGTGTAGAGAAACCCATCAAACCTAACCATACGATTTTTTCGTTTCAGGATATTATGTCATGTATTATAATTTGGTGGGGTATAATTACGTGCAGTATAATTATGTGCTGGTATATAAGAAAATATTTGACCCGTTGTTTTGTGAGTGGGGTTTGTTTTCGAGAGCACGTCAATGCATTGTACGGTTGTTCAGAGAGGTTTTCCCTTGTGATCGCTACACATTTTGCTCAAGTATTTTGCAACCTTTTCCCTTTTTCATCTTCTTATTCACATTCTATATTCTTTAGACAACGCATTCTCACTCCAATCTGTGAAGCATAAGACCAGTGTAAGACAATTCAAATCGAATTCTATGTCCGAGTTACCTCACCGTACGGCAGATAGCAGCACTATCCGTGTCCACTGGATCCGTAATCCGCGGTTAAAGCTGGAACCTACACACACATGTATATACATATAAAGCATTATGCATCAGTGATATCCATATACAACAAGTGCATCGCTAAGCAGCTCCTGGCTCCCTAGCTCAGTAGTGTTCGACGATTCGTTGTACCTAGTTGTGTGAACTGCTGGAGTTCCTTTCATCCGCGATAGTCAGAAAGGGTTGACTGAGATGCTGAGAAAACACGCTATTCTCGTAGCCGCAGTCTTACGTGAGTACCATGAAAAAAAATCTTCACTCCCTTTGTTCTACAGAAAAGAAATTTGATGCATAACGAGAATTTTTTGTAAATTTTCCCAGTACTGATCGGCGATACCGACGCCGCGTTTCCGTTTCGCAGCGGCGGGCGGAGTTCGGGCAGCGGCGTCAGGCAGTACCGCAGCAAAGGAAATTACTACGGCGATTTGGGGTCCGCTGGTGGCGACGCCACTGCTCGTTCTGCGGAGCACGGAAAACGCGATGTCGACCTGGTCAAGGGCAGCAAGGGCCTTTCGGCCTGGGGCATCATAGCCATTGTGCTGGGCGTGATCCTTGTCGGCACCGGCGGCTATTACGCCTTCGTCTTCTATCCCTACATCTGCAAGAGGGAACGCAGCTACGATATGATAGAGTTGACCAACGTTCTCTGACTATGCGTCCCTTAGTTTTACAATCTTACTTCAATTGCGTGCCTTCCATTTTTATTCTAAGGACAATCCTGCAATGGGTTTTTCAAAATGCACCGACAATTGCTTCTTTTTTTATTCTCTTTGTACATAATCGGAAGTATTGTAGCTAATTTTTTTGTGAGATACCGTCGGCTTTGTTCCGAAAATTTAGGTACAATTTGAGAATCATTCAAGACTGAACAAAGATCAGTTACTTCCAATATCACGCGCGTAGTATCTTTTTTTTATCTGTTGCTGAATATTAAGGCCATATTTTTGTACTTATATGTATACATGCTGTACACTCACCCCAATAATGAGTACATATATATGATTAGTTCATTAGTTTTATTTTATCTTTGCTCAAAGTAGGCCTGAAAGAATTGGAAAATAATCATTAGCAAAGAAAGTAAAAATAAAAATGTGATAATTATAAGAACTTAGCAAGTAATGAGTAGCATGCTCTCTTGGAAAGGAGATAAGATCGTCATTGGTGTTTTTTTAAACAAAAAAAAACTCAAGCTTCTTAATTTCAAGTATGGGGTTCACAGAAGAAAATAAACAATGATCTCACTTCTTTCCATTGTACATGTATATTAGATCATAATATGAACTTTAATCTTATTGCTAAAACCAGCTCAATTCTCGTACTGCCAAAATGCCGACTGAAGCTTTCAAGTAGCTCAGTAATATGCATTTTATATCTCATATACTAGATATACTCTAATGATTTCTTTTTAACGTATAAGGAATATGCATAGAAACTAATATTAGCTTATTTACTCTTTTTTGTACTATATACACCTATACATGTATATTGAATAAATTCATTAATATTTTCATCAATAGTCCGTTTTATCGTTAACCTTTCCTACCTATTACCTTAGAAGATATAAATTTTTTTAAGAATAAGCATATACCGGATTAAACGTTTCAATGTGAAATTTATTTGTTATACAAAACGAAATAATAATTGTTATACAAACATATTCGAATACAATCAATTATTTCCAACGAATGACATATGTACTCGTATAAGTAAGTGTGATATTTATCACTAGTTATCTTATGTATACATACAATTCTAGACTGGGAAAGAGGAATAGTAAATCAAGATAACCGAAAGCAAATTTCGCGGCAGAAATTTACCCTCGGATCTTCACCCCAATGGCACTAAACTTTGCGCATGGAGCGGAAGACTCTGTGTGTATTAGGAAGGTTCCGAGGAGAATACATGTTTTCTCAACGAGTATGCAAGTAAATTACTTGGTCCCGAGCGCATACAGCGAATAGGCCAATTAATACATAAACTTATTGAAAGAAACCGGTAAAGAAAAGAGAAGGAAACAGAAGAACAAAAAACGAACAAGGAATGGCTGCAAGCATGCAATCCATCGTGATTTGGCTAGACGCTTAGGGTCAGTGCAATTATTTTCCCTGTCTTTCATCGTGTGTAGTTGAATCCTACAATATCTATAAAAGAGATGAGTCTTACTTTGATGATGAATGATTCACACTTATTTAAAAATTATTCTAAGATTCAGTGGGTTTCGACACAAGTAGCTGCGCCGCCTCTTTCTTCGAACACGTTTTAAAAAATTTTTTTTTCCAAGGACACGATATATCAATCAACTGACAGCGGATCGTGGGATGAAACGACAGTATCGTCGCCACTTGAGTTTCGACGCGAATTTAATTTGTCAAAGTCTCACTGTTGCTTACATAACAACAGCCAAGGCGACACTCCGTGAATTAGAGCGTTGTCTCTTTCTTCCTATTTTAATAATAAGATAAAAATGACCAGGCAGGATTAAAGCTCGTCTTTGTCGTCCAGGTCGACGTCGCTCAGGTCAATGTCTTCTTCCTGGGGTGGCTCGCCATCTTTTCCGTCCCAGGGCTCGGTCTCGTAGATCGGAGGGAGCTGGGCTCCCTTTAGGGGCGCCGTTCCCCCTCGTCCGTAGCTCAAGTCCCGCAGGAACTCGCTGATACCGTCCTGGGAGAAGCTGCCCCTCAGCAATGAATACTTCATCTTCTTAACGTTGACCACTGCCATAGCTGGGTAGCCGAAACCTCCGATCTCCAGGGCCTCTTCGATGTTTGGCTGAGCACCGGCTTCCGCCCAAACCCATCTGAAACCCGAATAAAATTCGTATGTAAACAAAGTTTGCACGATTTTTATCCGTTGCGGCCACGATGGTTTCAAAGAAGATTCGCTCTAGGCGCGTATTAAGAAATAATAAGATCAGAAACCCACCCCCACATCTTTTTCTTGTACTTCTCGGCGAGCGCCTTGAGGATCTTCAAGTATCCGTTTCTGCAGTCTGCCTGGCAGTCGAGAATGTGCGGCAACACTGAAACGACGCAGAGCGGTTTGCTCTCACAGGCATCCTTGAGGCTTCTCTCACCGAGTATCTGGACAACCTCAGGGGCCGGAATATTCTCAGCGAGTTTGTCAAGCGCCCAGTTAACGATGTCGCTACCGGTGCGTCCGCCGTCGTAGTCCGCGACTGAGTCTGAATCCTTCTTACCCGGAGCGAAGAACTTGATTGTCGGATAACCTTGGACTCCGTACTCGCTCGCCTGAAATTGACGGAGAGGTTTACACGATAAATACGAGATTCAAATTTATCAGAGATGTTTCAATGAAATACTGATGCCTGGATAAAGTCCCAAATTACCTTAAGCGTATGCACAGTAGCATCAAGTGCCCCAAGCTTTACTTTACCCTTCAGTTCTGTCGCTGCAGACGCCCAGTGTGGCGCCAGATTCTTACAGTGACCACACCACGGGGCGTAGAATTCAACGAGCCACATATCATCTGAATCTAGTACCAGTTTGTTGAAGTTCGAGTCAGTCAGCTCAATCACATCCTTCACGTCCCCAGACTAAAAGTGACGATTTTGCATTTATGAAAGCAAAAGTTACAACGTGGGATTGAAACTATAATTGCAGCGAGAATTTAATTGTTACCTTTGTTTTTAATACTCAGTATTCAACTCAGGAATGGATTTGAAAAATAAGTAAACATTTGGGAAAAATTGGATTTAATTAAACAAACCTTAGAGCCTGAGCTGCTCTTCTTCCCTCCGAGAGCAGCGTACGACTTTTGTTTAGCAGCATTTAATCCAGCGTCAACGATTGCCTGGGCAGATCTCGCACCGTCGTAATCGTCAGGTTTGTTTTTATCCGCACCAAAAATCTTTATTGTGGGAAATCCTCTCACTCCGTACTTTCCTGCAAGGGATTTGTGCTCGTCTGCATTAACGCCGCCAACTTTCACGACACCCTGTGCATTGAGAGATATGTTAACAACCAATATTCTGATTGTCTGCCATATGTGATTGAAGGCGACTTTTGGATGTAGGATTATAAACCGAGAGTCATACCTTAAGCGCTGTTGCCGCTTTCCCATATTCGGGTACCAGTTGCTGACAGTGGCCACACCAAGGAGCGTAAAACTCGACGATCCAGACATTGTCGCTCTGCAGTACAAGACGATCAAAGTTGCTGGGTGTAAGGTCGACGACATCCGAACTGGTCGGGTACAGAGCATTTGCCCCAACGATGAGCAGAACTAGACCTGCTATAGACAGCGTAGATAAAACAGGGAAAAAAATCACCAGGGAATTAGAACAATTTGCTCTTTGTTTCCAAGTATATTTTGAACTCTAGACGGAAGTTCTCTCGGTTAGAATGACAAATGGTCGTCGGGTATAAATGCAGAAAAAACCAACGAGTGACCGGCTTCGAGGCAATCATGGTTTTTTAGATCCGGTATTCGGTTAAATAGAGCGTTGAGAATTGTTTATATTTACCTATCAAGACCTCCATTGTCTCTTTCGTCGGATGTACTGACAGCTAGAGTATTTGATTAAATAATCACAATGCGTATGTCGGAAGAACCTTCGTCGAATTCACAGTTCGTCTATTTCAGAGAGTATCGGGAACCCGTATCAACGACAGATCGCATGCCGCCTCCGCGGTTCTCCGTGATTTTTCGTGGACTGCGCTCATTGGTCCACGAGTACCTAAGAAAAAAAAAAAACAGTGCAATTTACACTAGTGGGCAACGACAATATCAGCATCTGTCGGGAGACTTGCCAACTAATTGTAACCTCAAATGGTTCTAGAAAACTCGGCAAGATGCCTTGAAGCAGCTTTCCTTTTTCGGTAATCTTCTGACACAACACTTAAGTATGTCAGCATGTAAAAATCACTCCCAATTGTGCCCCAAATTCGACCCACGCTGCAACAATCATGCCTAATTTTGCCGTAAAGTGCTGCGGAACACGGTCTTACATGATCGGATGCTACAGGAAAATGCTACCTAATAGACTCAATTATAACTTAATATATATATATATATATAATATAATGGACTGCCGTTTTTACTAACAGTATTTCAAAATTGAAAGCATATGATACGTGTATGATACAGAAGTCCCAACAATCGGAAAAGAATAGAAACGGAACGATTAACAGAATTATGAATCCACGGTGCGGCGGATTCTAGCAACACCAGCGCCACTATACCTGTAATACACCGCGGATTCGCGATATTGCACTCAATTTTCAAACGGGTGATTGATTGCACTCAAGCATCTCCTGGCAATGAAATAGCAGGCGTTTAAATCGTTGGAATGTCCCCTTCGATGCTACGTGAACGCCAACTGCAGGAAAAATTTTCTTGCGCGTGAAAAACGCATCAGAGTAAAATTGCATTCCAGCGATGCACCTGCCCTGCACTTCTGGGCACCGGTAGAGCGGTTTTTTGACCGAGTGCTCATTTTGGGTCGAGAAAGATGCAATCTCGAAAAAAATAAAGACGATCGGACGAGCCGCTCTCTCGCTAGCCCCAAAAAACCAATTTTGCCTTTCGGAGACCCCCCCTCCCCCAGGGGGTGGCGGATCAAATTCTTTCGGGGGTGGTTTTCATCCCCACATTATACTCTTTCGTTTCTAATCATATTTGCCATCGGCACGAGCGAAATCACGAGGTCGGTGGGTCACCCGTTTTTCCGCCCCCGCAGTTGTTCACTCCGCACGTGCGCAATTATTGATCGATCGCAATGATTTTGGTCTCATTCGAAAGAATATTAAATTTACTCGAATGTACATTTTTGGTTTTTCAAATTCTTAAAATTTAACTTGCCCTTTCTGCTGATGGATACCCTGACTCCGCTCTGTGCGAATTATTTCCTGACTCAAAAATTGCTCAGAGCATTTCGGTAAAGCGCACTAAAGCAACAACAATACAGTAAACTCCCATTTATCCGAAATCATCGGGACGGAGGACGGTTCGGATAAACCGAAGTCCCGCGTGAAACACCCCGAATTACATCAAATCCGAATCGCTTCCAATTCAAAGATGACATATTTGACATAATCGAGATTGTAGATCCAGCAACTGTCCAGAAGTTCCAGCGAAAAAGTCTAAGTGACATTCTCAACAGATTCCCAATCTTGCTGGAGTTTGTTGACAAGCAAGCCCTTGACAACGAGTGGAGAGAGCTTGCATATCTAAATTTTTCCAAATATTCCTTAAATGTTCTCGACGCACAGAAATTTTGGAAGCAGGTCTTCGCTATGACAAATTCTGCAGGTTAGTAAAGGCATGTAAATTAGCTTTTGTTTTACAAAGCTCCAGCTTTGCATCTCTAATTTATGATCACGTCCTTACAGGTGAATCTCTATTCCCGAATCTCAGAACTGTAATAAATCTACTTCTTGTATTGCCTTTTGCCAATGCATCTCTGGAGTGCATTTTCAATAATTTGAATAATATCAAAACAGAAAATCGAAATCCGTTGGCTACGTCCAAGCAAGAATAATTTTCGGTAATTTTTAATAATAATTATTAGTAATTTTAATAATAGTAATTAATAATAGTATGAAATAGTATTAAAGTATTAAAAAATATTAAAGTTTAATAGTAATAATGAGATCATGCAGACCGCACGTGCTTTGAACAACTGTAATATATTTTTATCGTTACGGATTGATGTAATTATCCCCTCAAAATTTATAGATTAAAAATCTAATATAAATGATAAATTAGTTCATTGTAATTACTTGTTGCACAAAAAATATGTGGTTATTACTAAAAATTTTATTATTATTAAAAATTTTGGTTATTAGTTAAAACAAGTTGCTAGCTGTCAAGTGCATAACCTCATTTCGAGATTGGAAATCATGATCCGTAACGGTGATTAATTTACGATTTTGTCCTTCAAGTTTCGGCTAGCTAACATTTTTATAACACTTGTAACAAGATTAATGTTCAACGAATACGTAGGTGATTTTTTTTTTTGATTTTTTGTTTTGATTCTAAAGATGCGTAACTGTGGGTAATTGTAACTGACCGGTACGTCCAGGTACGTCTCTGTACTAACGCTGCCGAGTCGATCCTCACGTATGTATCCTGTTCGTAACCAGGCGCTGGTATCGCTCGCGGATACCAAGGTCCCTAGATTATACCAGATCAAGACACGCGTGGGCAAAAAAATTAGTGAGAATGCGCCAAAAGTTTCGTACGACAATGGATGCTTTCCATTTACAGACAATATGACACGATATAAACATTTCTGGTCTATTCCTTTGCCCGGATTGGCCGCTTACAATAGAAATTTGTACACTTCGTCACACTGTCCTCTAAATGGAAAGCACCTGGTGTGGTTCTGATTCCTGACCTGTCACGATGATTAACCTCAAAATATATACGTGCTGCTACTTATTTTGTGAACGTCAAGACACTACGGGCGCAACTCGTTAATAATTATCGTCAAAAAATTGAGTAAGTTTGGTCAAAACTGGTTAATGCGGTAATGTAAGTAAATCCCAGTGAAAAACGCTATAAAATACTTTTGGGCGAACGCGCATAGAAATTTTTGTCCGGGTTATAGTGAGAAAAACTGGAACACGCGTGTCTTGACCTGGTATAATCTAGGGACCTAGGCCGATACATCCCGAACTACAAGATCTTTCATCACTTTCACGATCCATTTTTGGACGATCCCGCCATATGCGTTCGAATTCGGCAATGCCACGGAGTCGTAGACTCTGTGGGCAATGCACAACTCGGATCTGAATCCATGTTGCCTAGAGTCTGATATTTTTACCGATCCCAACAACCGAAAAAGAATGGAAACGGAACGATTAGCAGAATTATGAATCCCATTTCTTCAAGTTTCCGAATTAAGCATGAGTTATTTCAATGAGACACTGTTCGTTTTAATCTGTTTATTCGTTTCTATTCGATTTTATCTGTTCTTTCCTATCCCGTCATATTCGCGACAATGCCACCTCTAATAGCTTGTTCGTTTCAATTATTTATTTAGAATAAGGGATGGCAATTATCAATCCGATTCAATTCTTTCTATCCGAATTAATTCTTTTCAAAGAATACGAAACATCCGTTTGGATCAAGAAATCGGAATAGATCGTACTGAAATTCTTAATCCGTTTCTATTCTTTTCCGATCTAATTAATGAATGTTTACAGTCCGTGAAGACTAGTCAATTAGAAATTTTCTTTGTAAAGGGAAAATAACTAAAGTTGGTGTCTAAGGTCCTAATCACTAGTCTTAATTAATTTGATTTTGCATCTTGAAAACTTGAACCGTACGTTGACTGAAAAATATACTATAACGAACCGTATGAGTTCAAGGCTTCGGGTTATCGGGCATCTATGTTATTTACGGAAGAGTTTGTACACGGCTTGAAAGTTATTATTCCTCAGGAGAAATTTAAGTACACTGACACGTGTAACATCTTCCAATTCAACCTATAAAATAATAATAAAAGAGACAAGGTGGTTGCGCAAAGCGGATGTTACAATCTTCAGTTTGGATCAGGAAACTGGTGGTGGCGGGTGGATTTGCTAGCGCAGCCCTGCGAACTATTCGACGCTCGACTCCTGCCAGTAGCGTGTTTGGCGAGATAAGAAAACGATGTCGACATCGTTCCAGTAAAGAGGAGGATACGCATTCCGCTGCGAAGCGTTCTTTCAAGGCACACGCATTCAGAGAGATCACTGCGAGGAAGCAGAGTTTCATCAGCCCCTGATCAGCGTAACCTTAAAAGTTTCGCCTCTCCCTAACCGTCAACGTGCTTCGAAGTCAGCTGCCAAAATGACTAACAATACGCAGTTCAAACCTGTCACCCACTGTATCTTTGACATGGACGGCCTTCTATTGGGTAAAAAAAACAAAACAGAACAATTACAAACATCCTATTATATTATTAGTGTAACGTAAGCTATAGTTATTCCAATCATTTCATACCTTATACTGTATTATGCTGTGTGCAATGTTTGCACATCGTTTTTTTAACGCTGTTTCTGTAAACTATTGTACGTTTGACCTCGACAAGGTCGTGGGACCAGGAAGTAATTTATCGCGATGATGCAATCGTCCCTACGATGTCGATAATAATGACTGCTGGTTACAAAGTCTCCATTGCATTTCGGTCACGATTTTTGAACGGTTTAGATGAGAAAAAGATAACTAATATTTTGCTACATGCAGACGCAAAAAATTAAATGGAAATTTATAACCATGGATAAAGTAATTGATTGTTCAAGAAAATTGCTATTGACAGATTAAAAATTATCTAATTCAATGGCTTATAAGTCTAATCAGCTACAAGTCCGAGTACGTTTTGATGAAAATTAATGAAGGGGATGATGTCATAACGTTAGACTTTGAATAAAAAAACGACTATTGATTCGAAATTGTTACGTGCTAATACCTTCCGAGTTTTGCTCTCTTTGACAAGTGATTTAAGACACAGAAATGATGAGCTTGTGTAATTAAAGAGGAGTAACTAATTTGCACACGTGTCGCCACAATTCACGATTTATGATAATTATTTAATCGTGTCACGTGTAAGGATGTAAACCAGTCATGAAGAGATAAGACTGTTCTTCATTGATTAATATTATCTATGGACTGATTTTTTGAAAATTCATATTAGAACTCAACAATCGGTCCTGGAATATATTCTTACATATTCAAAGAAAAAAAATGGAAGATTAAATTTTGCACAGATACGGAAACGCTGTACACCGAAGCGTTTAGTCAAATCGTCGCGCCATACGGCAAGATATACACGTGGGAGCACAAAGCACGTATAATGGGACTGAGGACGACTGAAGTGGCAGCAGCAATAATCAAAATACTAGATTTGCCAATGAAGCCCGAGGAGTTTGAGGCGCAGGCAAAAAAATTGTACATCGAATTATTTTGTCGTTCAAAATTACTGCCCGGTAATTATGCCTGTGTTTTATTGAAACAGATGTTTAACAGGAGGAATCTTCTTTCCTTTCCTTTCCTGTCCTTTTCTTTCTTTCCTTTTTTCCGCCCTTGTCTTCGTTCCTCTTCTTTTTGATCTGTGCAGATACCGAGAGGATATACAAAGTTATTTATCAAAATATATGCTCCATGTATGGTCAGCGTTACGAAAGCGATATCCAGTTCCAAGTTCTCGGGAGACCGGAGCGTACAGGCGCCGAAATGATAATAGAGCATTACAAGCTGCCCCTTAGTGCCAACGAATTTCAACACATTTATCACCGTTTGCAGAAGGAATTGTTCACAGACGTTAAATTGATGCCAGGTCAACAAATATGTAGAAAAACAGAAAACAAAAATAACTACCCCAGACAATGTTTCGTTATTGTATTCTGTTTTATGTTCACAAAGTTGTTGTTCTCGCTGTGCCGCTGTAACTAATCGCGAATTCATCGTTTTTCTTTTGCCCTAGTAATTATCAATATAACTGGCATAGAATTAGAGAGATAGTTGCCTGGCAATTTTACGCTTTGACCAGATTTTTTTGCCCCGGCACTTTAATGGCGCTGTTCACTGTCGTTCTCATTGAGGTTTCATCTTGTTCCTGCATTTTACCTTACAAACACTTTTTTAATTTCCTGTACGTCTATCTTTTCTTCATCTCTGTTAACCACAGTGGGCCAGAGAGATTGAGGAACATGTGTTTTGCCATAGTTAATTATTCATATACATCCATTCAGTATATATAATTCATGAGCTTTCGTCACGCACATACATGAGTCAAGAAATTATGTAAATACACTTTATGTACATACTGATATTTTTATTTCAACCGAAAACAGTTTATATTCAATGTTTTTTGTCTTCTCGAAAAAATCAAAAGAGAAAAAGCCACAAACCCACATTTTTACTAACTGGACATGCTTCTGACTGTGACAGAAAAAAAAAATGGAACAGACTTCAGACATCTTGAAATCAGATGGTACAGAAAAAAAGACGAAAATAACGTAACAGATATTCATACCATGTTTCCAGTAAATAAAAGTTTTGCTATCGCACTGCATCTTGTGTATGAGAATCAAAAGAACGAACCTAGAACAACCTTGTGCTAATCGTACCCACGACAAATATTCCATAGGTGCTGAGAGGTTGCTGCGACATTTAAAAGCTCACAACATTCCAATAGCTCTGGCAACGAGCTCGAGCGCCGAAAGTTACAAATTGAAAACTGTGAACAGCCTGGAAGTGTTCGATCTGTTCAATCACCAAGTGCTGGGTGGTTCCGACCCTGGCGTCCGGAGGGGAAAACCATGTCCCGACATATTCATCGTTGCTGCTGAAAGATTTCCTGAGCCAGCAGACCCTGCCAAGGTCGGTTGATCAGTGATTTTACAATTCGATCATCCAGCTTTGTAGCACGTTTGGCATTTTCCATCTTCTTTCTTTTTCTTCCAGTGTCTTGTCTTTGAAGATGCTCCAAATGGTGTGCAAGCTGCGCTTGCGGCGGGAATGCAGTGCGTTATGGTGCCTGATGAAAACCTACCGAAAAGATTGCAGACTGATGCTACGCTGGTAATAAACAGCTTGGAGGAATTTAAGCCGGAATTATTCGGTCTACCGGCGTTCGCAGACAAAGCCTAGTCCATAAAATTAGTCGTAAACGGGGAAATTATTTTCCTCTTCTGTTTTCTTTCTAGAGATGATTTAATGTTCATTGTTGACGGCAGTTAAATGACGATTAGATGATTATGTGACTCTTCAAGCTAGGAGCTTAACTCAGGACCGCACATAGTCAGAAATACGATTAACAATTCCATTAGGATCTCACATTTAGGCAGTTTTCTATCTTTGGTTGCTGTGTTGTGATTTATAGTGTAAGATAACGAAAATAGTTACAATGATAATGATAATCCCATTCAGTATGCTACACTTGGCTTGGTTGTAAAATGTTACTGATTAATATTTAAGCATACGTGTATACACTCCTGTATAATGTAGGTATACCAATTTACTGACAACGTTCGGAGGAAAGAAAATATGAAAGACTCAATATCACTCCCCTTTCGCAATGGTCGTGGATCGAGTGCGCGAAATTGTCTTGTTCAGTTTTGTTCTTGTATCTGCCTTACTTCATCCCTATTTTTGAATATTTCGATTCCCTTCGGACATTCTCGAAAAGTACAAAATAATTTTGAATCTTGCACATATGTTAGAATAAATACACAAACACTAATTTTGTTTATCCAAATAATGGCTCCTTTGAATTTTTCCCCAAAATATTCTGCAGGATATTCTTTAAAGAGAACTTTTAGCAACAGAAGACAAGTAAAAAATATCGTAAATTAACTCTTTAATGTTCAATAAACGTAGATGGTCGCTGCACTGGCGATAAGCTAATCACTTTCTCTAAATAAATTATATATTACAAGTTATCTAATCCATTGTCTCTATAGTTACTTTGTGGCCAATTTTTTAACCTCACTCAGGACATCTTCGGACTTCATGTCTGACAGAGGGACATTGCGTTCAGTGCCGAATTCTGTGGAAACAAGACTATGATTGAAACAAGAAAAAGTGAGATTGGAATAATGATGTAACAACGCTCACCATAGCGGGCATAGAGCCTCGGCTCGATCGCTGAGCATTCCCTTATCAGGATTGGAAAATTCGGATTACTTTGTTTTATTTTGACATACTGCTGCTCGATAAAATCCCTGGAATATCAAAATATCTGTTACTCAAAACTGTGGGAGGCATATCATAACCTCAAAATTATCATACCCTCATTGTCTGACAGAATTGAACAAATACTAGATTTGCTATTTTGAGTGATATTACTCACTAATAAACTCACCTCACGCCCTGACTAGACTTGGAAGTCTGACACAACAAAATCCGCAACTCTTTCAAATGCGAGCCGAACTTGATCGCCGCCATCTTGGTTACCTTTCTGCTATACGACTGCGGGGGTCGTCGAATAGCCGACGTTAACTTTGAGTTTAAATGAATTATATAGGCAGATAGCATCACGCTTCCATTTCGGGATGATCTTAAAAAATTCAAGTTCTTGAGATGCGTTGATCCTGTGAACCTATCAATATTCTCGAATTGACATTTCGATACGTTAAGCAGTCCGTTGATCCTAGCGGTGATATTTCGAAGGATGGCGGGCCGCTGACACGCGGAGCAATTTCACCAGTTTCATTCAGACGGGTACAAATTCTAAGTGACAGGAGGATAAATGGGATCGCGTAGCAGCGGGAGGAGAGGCGTAAATTCGGGATGAACTCGCCGGATGCCGACTACGAGCTGGAACACCAGGGTCCGGTGCTTGTCTGGTGGTTTGGTCAGAATTTTTCGCAGTCTCGTTACGGGGACAGAACAAATGGTAAAACCGTGAAAAATAGATTCGAGTTTCCAAATTTCCGCTTTCGTTCATTCCCTGCACCAGGTAGCAACGCCTGCACCCTGATAGCGGTGCTCGTCGCCCTCCGGATATCCCAGAGCGACATGAAAATCTCGGGTGGACACGACTGCTGCGCTCAGACGCCGCTCAGTTCCCAGCTGATAAAATGTCTCGCTGATAGTTTCGTTCAGGGCAACAAAATTCATGAGCGTCTTCTCAAGTCCGGGGAATTACCCCACGTCAACATGTCCGTACCCGAGGCCATTCAGGCCGCTGGAAAGAGCATGAGGTCGATCATCGAATGGGTTAGAAACACTCTTTTCAATCAATTCAATCTTTTTTTTATGATTTCTAAATGTCTTTCGGACAATCTGTGGCTTTTTAAACAGATTATTTCTCTTCCTAAATTTTGATGCGGATCTTACGACCCTTAAACCATTGACATTATTTGAAATTGCAGAAGAGTCTGGTCTATCTCATGGACATGGGAAGTTCGTTGTTCGACCAGTTGAACGAGACTGTTCAAGAATGGTACAGAAATCCGCCGCCCAATCACTCCGACAATCTCTTTGTGATCATAATAGCAGACAACAGATCAGTCCTGCTGACGTTCCAACACACTGTTGAAAAAGTTACCCTCATCGATTCGCACCAGCATTTGAATCGTGGAGCGGTTGTAGCACAGGTAATGAGGTACCAAGAATGATACGTTCAATTGTTCAAAATCGGCTCTAAGCATGACCGATTCTGCTCGCAGGTCGACCTGCAGAAACTGGGAAGCCTTTGCGCCTGGTATCTGGGCCTGATGAAGCACTGCTACAACGTCAGACCGTCGTGCTACGAGCTCTCTTATCTCTACTTCAGGCGATACGACGGAGGGGAGATGATCCTTTGCTAAAAGTTAAAAGAAAAAAAAATGTATTTGAGGCCTTGCTAGATTCCTGTAGTTAAACTCTTCGTTCGCCGAGATCCTTGCGACAAATTTGACACCTGCAATGTATGTTGAAACAATTTTTTTATACGTGTGCCTATGTTTACAATGTATATTTTGAAGTCAAGAATAAAAGATGCATCAATTGACCGAGGCAAACTTCAAGTCTAACGACGAAAATACAGTGACTTTATGACAAAAATTTCAACGTTTGGTCAAAAAATCTTTCTAGTTTTCCCAGTTTTCCCCTCAATTTTCGGATAGTAATATGAATCTAATTAAAATTTCGAAAAAATGTATTCTCGGACTAAAATTAAGAGTTTGAAGAAGCAGGGGGTCGGTGACAAGTAGAAAGCAACAACGGATACCTCTTCTGGGCTCTAAAAAGTCATGAGCCAACTCCCGCCACTGTTTAGCGATGACTTTCCATCGCACTATAGGGAGTGTTATTGCGGTGTCGTTGACGTATTCTGGTACCATCCGGCCTTCGCCCAGAGCCGATATCCTCCTGGTCAAGAGGGTAATCTGATTAGCCTCCCTCGTTTTGTACCTCCTTATCTTTCGAGTAGAAGCATGATTAATTAAGGAAAGAAAACCATACCGCAGGTAGCGAGGCATGCACATTAATTTGCCTGCTCGTCGCCCAGCGTATATCCAAGAACGGCATCGTCGTCTGGGACGTAGACGAGTGCCAGGAGATGATCGTCACGATAGCGGAGGCCATCATCGAGGGCAACGAGACGCACTCTTGGATAATGAAACGAGGACTCGTCCCCTACGCGTACCTGAACACGGAAGAAGCATTGCAATACGGAGGAAAATCCTTGAGGACGTTGAAGGAATGGGTAATTTGGAAATTATTCGTGACCAGGTCGTCTTGTAGTGAATCAAAATTCGTCGAGTGAAGGTCAAACAATTTAAATTTATTTACAGTATGTAAAATTGACATTTCGATCGGGCAGCGCCGACCACCTTCAGGAAATAAGTGACAACCTTTTCGGCTTAGATGTTATTTAAACGGCATGATGGAAGGTATTGGACTACTGTAAATAAATTTAAATTTTTTGACCTTCACTCGAGGAATGGGTAATGGGGTGGAGTCGCATTCGTATCCGAAGTTCTACTCCTTACCGTCGTCGCTTTACATTTCTGCAGAAGTTCCGTGTCTACCACGAGGACATTGGTTGCGGATTGTACAGGAACGTTCAGTCACACCTTAGCGAATGGTACCGAGAGCCAAAAGGCGAGAACCTCTTCATGCTGTTGATAACGAGCGGAAGAACGATCCTGTTCATCTTCCAGGAATCGACGTTCAAGGTGGGAGTCGTGCCTTCAACTCCTTTCGTTTCATTTCAAACGTAGGATATTCCAGGTGACGCTGTTCGACTCGCACACCCACAACGCGGCTGGACATCCGCCCAGGGGTTTGGTCATCGCACAGGTAGGAAAGAAACAAATACGCTCCGAAAGACGTGGCGGCTTAATTCCTGATTATCTTCAGGCAAGCATCGACGACTTCGACAAGTTGTGCGAATGGTACGTCCACCACGTCTTGATTAGGTGCTACAGGATACAGCCTGATCAATACGAACTGGCGTTCGTCCACCAGATTAGACGCATTAAGAGCAGCTGTGGGCACGCAAAATTTTCGTGCAACTGTCGCGGTCAATGATAGAAAATGTAGGATCAAGACGAGGGTTGGATCAAGACTTTTCGGGAGCGCGAGAAGATTTGTTGTTACTGAAAGAAGAAACACAGACAATAATAAAAAAATTTTTAAAAATAGTACAATTGGTAAAGTGAATAAAATTGAGAAGAAAAAAACAGTACCACGATTTTTTTTTTTTCATATTATACTGAAATTCCACGTTTCTAATCGTACTCAATGCTTTAGCGACGGTACTCAGTTTTCCCCAATGGGCTAGAAACAAGTGGGCACCTTGAGACGATGGTTTTTTTTAACTTTTTTTTTTATTCAATCAATGAAATTAAACTAATCAATAGATTAATATTATGACATGGGTTTGTTTTTTTATTATTTACACTATTTACAATTTGTTGATGTTCTAAATATATATATTTTCTTCTTCCCTCTCTCTTCATCTTTTCCTAAATTTCTTTTTTTTCTCCTTTTTTCTCCAAGTTCTCAACATGTTGATCTACCAAAATTTGGATTGGCGTGACGCCAGGAATCAATTACGTTCCATGGTTTCAGAATAGTTTGCAAAACTTTCGGCATTGAACGAGTTAAAAATCCTTTCCAGAATATTCTTGTCGATATTTTTGGCTCGAGTGAGAGCAAAAATAATGTGACATTTAACATTGTCTGTAACTGGAAATTGATAGCAAGTTTCCATTCTTTCAGCAGTTTGCTATTTTTCAATTTCTTCCGTCTACTCTGCTTGTATTTTTAAATTGGATCAACGCAAATTCATTACATATGTATTTTACGTTTAGAGATGATTTTGGAATATCACGGAGATGTTCGATCGTGTAGTATAAATCATTCCTGACATTTTAGAACATAAATGGTCCGAGAACGATGATGATAGTCTGATATTCTAATAAATAAAACTAAAACTGTGACAACATTTCGTCTAATGTTTCTTTTTTCGACTTGTGGAATAGTGTCATATTAAAAAAGGGGGCTTGCAAAAATGTATCATGAAAAATCTTAACTATTATAACTTAGAGAATATATCCGAAGTTGAAACAGAATGTGTTGGATTTTTTCGCTCACTGAAATGCGTCTGCGTGGTAAAACAAAAATAGGATTAAATTTTAATCGGGCTCAACAAAAAATGCAGAAAACATCACTCTTCTTTTTGTGTAACAGGCGCAGGTATTTATATAGTTTGCAGCATTTGCTATCGTCATATCTGTGTGAGAAGTTTCGAAATGAAAATATAGATTTTTATATTATTACTATAATATTTATGTGTGTGTGTATATATTATCATCGTCATAGTCGTAGTCGTAGTCGTAGTCGTAGTCGTAGTAGTAGTCGTAATCATAGTCATAGTCATAGTCATAGTCATAGTAATCGTCGTATTCGTAGTCGTAGTAATCGTAATCGTAATCGTGATAGTCATAGTCACAGTCACAATCACAGTCACAGTCACAGTCATCGTCATAGTCATAGTCATAGTAATCGTAATTTTAGTAGTCGTAGTCGTAGTCATCGTCATAGTCATAGTCATAGTCATAGTCATAGTCATAGTCATAGTCATCGCGATAGTCACAGTCATAGTCATAGTAATCGTAGTAGTCGTAGTCGTAGTCGTAGTCGTAGTCGTAGTCGTAGTAATCGTAATAGTCATAGTCATAGTCATAGTAATAGTCATAGTCATAGTCATAGTCATCGTCATCATCATCATTATTATTATTATTATTAACTAAAAACCAAAATTATATCGTTTGCTGGTTAGTTCTTAATTTTTCTTTCCAAGCCCGACAATAGCAGCTTATACGGATAATAATAAGATATTATTTTGTTTGAAAATTTGACTAACAAATCGAATAAGCGTTCTGTGTAATCGTTATCGATTTATCTGCGTAACTTAAGCATCTTGTGGAATCTTGACCAATTCTTTTTCCCCTGTCTTTCTTTTGCTCGTACAACGTAGAACGTTACAACGAATCATTGCAAACACTTCTGATTTTTTTAGTTCATATAGTCCACTCACAAGTGTAATTCTTTAGTGTAATTATGGTTGATTCAATGTTAACGATTTTTATTTCTCACTTTATTTGTCCTTCTCTTATCCGCTTTTTTCCCATTATTTCTCTTTTGGAATACCTTTTTTTTTCGTTTGTATATTCTATTTTTTTCTCTTATTTTCTAGGAAGCGTTTATCCTTTGATATCTTCTCTTGATAATGAAAAAAAATTGAGCAGTATCAATTGATTGAGATGCATAGGGCATTTTTTTTTTTTTTTTTCAAAGGGGCCTGTTTCCTCATCGCTCATGTTTCCTACATATTTCCGCGGTATATGTACGTCTCTATATACATAGCTATATATATATTTTTCCGTTTCGAATATTTTCTTTGTAACAAATCATACAGCGCCAGCATCAATTTAATAACATTACTCTAAGAAAAAAAGAAGATTTTTCTCAATCAATCCTAGAAGATGTGTTTTGATCATTTCCTAACGCATGAATTATTTTTTGCAACGTTACAATTTTGTATAGTTTGTTTTTTCACTATAGTGAAATCAAGTGTTTCCTCGTTATAACGTTTTATATTTTTTTCTCTCTATTATTACGGAACTGACTTGTAGTTTGTGTGCCTGTGTGTTTGATTATTTACAAAATCAAATGGTGTATTCTTCAAGTTTTCCCGTTCTCTTTGTAATTTCGAACTTGGAGGTACGAATTTGCTGATAGTGGCATAATCAACGAAAAAGAAAAAAAAAGTTGGAGAAAAAAACGAAAAGAACGATGATATCAGCCTCAGAGCGTTCTCTCGCCAATCGATTTTAAAAATCATCTATGTGCAATCGACATTGTTATATCGCTGTGAATTATATAGTAATAATATGCACATATATCAATTTCTTTTTATACACAAGAATATTCCCAGCTCATCAATCAGCCAGCCACGCGATATTAGCATCAGTGGCGGCACTGACGGCTTAGCGTAAAATGTTAAAGAGACTGACGAACACGCGGCTGAGCCCATTCTACAAAGTCGTCGATCAGTACGGGCCACGCTCCTTCCTCGTCGTAATTACTCATGTCGGGGTTGATCATAAGCGCAAAATCTAACAGCAGGTTCCACGTATCCTTTGGAATCGATCGTTTGTGATGTTCCTGTGACGTGAAAGGGGAAACTGTTTCAGAATCGGTGTAAACAATTCTTTCTAGGGATACGAGTTATCAAATTTACCTGCAGAAACTGGCACCAGAGCTGTAGAAACCTGAACTTTTCGTCGAGCACGATGTTCCAATAGGCGATAGCCATGTCAAGGTCCAATCCCTTCTGTCCGGGGTTCTTGGCGTAGTTGAAAGTGAAGTGATAAAAGTCTTTGAATTTCTGAGCGTCTCTGAGCTCAGATTCCAAGCTGCTGAGTCGAATCTTAAGTTTGTCGATGCTGTCGACGCTAAAAAAACAACAATACCAACAATTACCGGGAACTATGGAACAAAAATGCGAGATATAAGTCGCTATTTACCCTAGATCCATCATGCCGTTCATGAACTCGTCTTTGGTGAATTCGCACTGCGTTTCGGCCCTGAACTTCCATGCTATTATCAGGACTAATTTACTTTCAGGACTGAGGCTCAGGTCGTCGAGGAACTTCATTATCCCATCAGCAGTAATTTTTTCAGGTTCGTTGAGGTCTGTGAACGGAGGTTGAGTGACAAATGAAGATCAAACGGAAGGTTGGTGTGCGGCCAGCTCACCTTGATATCTGCTGAATAGAACTTCAAGTTTCTTTTTATCTACAGAAACTTTCGGCTCCTTGTAATAAGCCTCGGGATTCTGAAAGTAATTGTCGCTGGCCAAATCGAGCTTCCAGTCATTCTGAGTCAAGCAGTAAATCGCCGTCTGTTCGCCCGTCTGCGTGAAGGCTATAAATTTCTTAACTTTATCCCTCTGGGAGAACTTCAGCTTGTACTGAAACAAAAACAACGATACATGTGGAGAAAATGTTGGAACGCTTGGTCTGTTTATTCTATTTAACTTCGGTAGACTCAGCTTTCCCCCCTCCTTAGTTACGTCCGCGACAAACCGATATGGACAAAATTCTGTTGAAGGATTGTCAAACGAGAATTCGAGGACTCAGTTAAAGGTCCAAATTGTGCGGATTCCATATGTAGGCTATGAAATACGGCGGTAAAATGCATGCATCATCCTCCCAACGAGTATTGTAGGTTATTTGACAGTGTCAAAGAGCCTGCGGGGTTTGCAATAAGGGCAAGAGCGAGAGAAAGAGCGTAAAATCTGGTGCAACGTGGATTTTTTTCTACAACCCAGTTTTCGATTTCGCAGAGCCAATGACGCGAATGTTAGGCAAGCGGTTGGGAATAACAATAATAAGCATGCTTGTGGTCGAGATTTGGGGTGAAACGGTCGAGATGACGAGTACCGGTAAAAATGTCTCAACTTGATCATACCATTTTGTAAAAATAATGTTTGTTTGGGCCCCCGAAGGCCAAAATATTGTTTTCACCACTCGCACACTACACTTGACATGAATATGCGCATGTCGCTGTTAATAACGCGTGTATTCAGAGAGCTGTCCTGCCGCTGCTGGCCGCGCCGCGCACACTTTCACAAATTTACACGTGAGTGTAAGGCTTTCGAGGATTCCTCGCGCCATAGACGCGACCGATGGGAAAAAGGGAGGGGGAAACAGTCCCGTACAAAATTCAAATACACCCTTCGTGACCATTTTTTTCGAGGTCCGTCGGTTTTTCGAAATTCATTTTATCTAGTTTTACCGAACTCTGCCTTACCGAGCTAAGATAACTAGATTGATAAGCTTCTCCTTCGTTACCAACCGAAATCAGTATTTACCGTCGATTGAGAAATTGAGTATCATCGTGCGCTGAACGACGATAATGCAGTTCTGCAAATTAGAACGCAGCTGCAGCAATGTAGCTTGCGCTGTAATCCTTTATGCAGAATTTATTTCCGATAAATACAGGCTCTATACTAGTTCTTGATACAAGATTCCTCCAGTGAGGTATCAAGTTCAACAATTTCAGACAAACTAATATTGAAATTAAGGTAAAACCGAATTTTAAATTGAATTTTGGAGAGTTTCGCGGTACGCTTTTTTATTTACGAAATCATGCCGAAAGATACCTGCAAGATATCGTCTTTGAATCTGGTACACCGCGATAATCCTTGCGCGTATGCATAATCTATGACAATAATAAAAGGGGATCTGTTTTTCCGGCGCAACTCGAATATCGTATGCATGCGTGGATGCATATAGGCGTATTCATCCGATCATTCGACTAGCTACAACCTTGCCGGCTTGAGGTTACCTTGGCTCATGAAATGATCAATCAACGAGTGCCAGCACAGCCAGCTGACTACTACGAGATTGAATGAATATCGGGGAGCTGGGGGATGAACGGAGCTTGCGGGCAAATGATCGAAGAAGAGGCAGACAAGGCGAGAGCATGACAGCGCAGCGCTGCGCGGCGACGAGAACACGGCAGCACTCTCTGGGTTTAGGAGGAAGGGAATGAGGAGGAGGAGAAGGGATTCTGTCCTTCGTCCTAGTCCTCGTCCTCGTCCTCGTCCTCGTCCTCGTCCTCGTCCTCGTCCTCCGGCTGATATCGGCTCGGCCCGGCTGCCGTCGACCGTATGACATATAGCCCCGATGATATAGCCAAACAGGGTCAGACCGTTCCGGGACTCCGTAACGCAAGCGTCAGGATCATCCCGACTGAATAATCTGGCATTTTAAGCTAGCGTACCAAGACCATTGACATCGTCGTCGTATCATCGGTTGGCACGAGAATGTAAATTATCTCTAAATTAAATTATCTATTAATCAGAAATGTCGCGTGTTCTAATCATCGTCATCATGCATCGAGTTCCGTTGCAACTGCCGCAGGTGTGATGATTGATATTTTATTATTACACACACGTGGGGTGGTGGTGTGACAGCAGCTGTCGGTCTGATTTCCAATCGAGAAAAGTTTGAACTGCGATGCAGAATAATAATCAATTGGCTTGAGTGAGGCGATTTCAAACAATTTGTAAAAACGGTGTGCAGACTTGTTTTTATAACTGTGTGATGTGAACCTGGGTTTCTAAACAATGCAAGAGGGAACAGCACGTTTCGTTGTTGATTAGAATATATCCCTGTGCCTATATAATCTTATTCCGCATTCTTCGATTCTTAACATTGTCCTGCACCATTCCTAATCAGCACCGACTGACTATAATTGGAATGGAAACGATAATCCGCGTAGAAAGAGAGCCCGCGCGCTTTTAATTAAATTTAATTAAATCGAACGAATATCCCCTTCGTCTTTGACGGTATAAAAAAAAGGTGATTTTCCCGCGCATCCGCTTTAAAACCGAGAAAGCTTTAAACTCTCAAAGCTGCACCATAGGCAGTGTTATCCCCTTCTCCATCCATCTTCCGCATTCACTATACATATATACGTACACCAGGATCTTTCTTCCGGATTGAAAAGCGTCCGTTCGCGAGCCAAGAGCGGTGAAGGAGAGAAGAGGGAGGAGATAGGGACCCGGTGTAATTAATTAAAACGTTTTAATCATCGCGAAATTAGCTGCTCTGTGTGCAGGATTCCAGCTGCCGAGCTGGACAATAACATCGCTACGTGAGGGTGATTCATATTTTTCACTATCATCGTTTTGGAAATAATTAATTTTCATACATCATCATCGTCATCATCGCCATCGTAATCATCATCTGGACGAGATGGATCAGCGAAGCAACAGCTGGAGTCTCGCAGCGTTCGCGTGCCTTCTCTTGCTGATGATGGGGGCCAGCAGTTCTTCGTCGGCGAACGACTACGACGACACTGGTGTAAACTTTCCTACGGGATTGGCCACTCACTGTCCCGGTATGAAACCCCAGGCTTCCCTCGATCTCGAACAGGTACGATCATTTTCATTTTGATAGTGCGTCTTTATAGTATCATTCCATATGCCATACCGTTTAACTCTTTGAGTCACACATTATTGCGCTGTGTCAACTTTTATAACAAGATAGTATTCTGTTGTTTTTGGGATTGCTGAGGACGAATCTGAAATCAGACTTCAAAAATTCAAGATGGCGGATCGAACATGGTGATCGAAAATAAAAAATGTAATCCAATCCGACCAAAAAACTTTATGTCGTTGTTTTCGGGGTCACTGATCACAAATCTGAGTTTAAATTTGAAAAATTCAAGATGGTGGATCCAATGTGGTAAACGAAAATTTCAAATTTTTTCGAATACGGTCAAAATATTCTATTCAGGGGTTTACGGGGTCGCTGATTGGATTCGCCACACTATATTTCCAAGACTTGATTTCAGATTCGTAATCAGCAATCCCAAAAATTTATAAATTATGCAATACATATACATGGGTAGCAGGGTAACTTTCTCGGGAATGGATTACTCCTTCAATTTTCACGATTTGTTTCAATCAATTTGATTCCAACAATAATAATTCACATTATATCGCAACAATTACTCTCGATTATTGAAAACCTATTATTATACTGTGGAAATAGCAAAATCGCCGAAGAGAAATATGTTTAAAAATGGTTTAAATATACAAAAAATGGATATAAAATAGGTGGTAAGAATGATTACCACTGTGACTCAAAGGGTTAATAAGACTTCCAGGTGGCAATGCGATACCCTCGTGATGTGATAAATGATCAACGGAGATCACAGGACGCGGTTTATGACCGAAATTCACGGCAGGAATGGTTCAGAGATCCGCGCTCGAAACAAAAATCCCAATAATATATTCTGACGATGTTTCCCGCAAGTTTCAGGGATAATTCCAGACACGATTGCAGATACCATGTCTATAGGGAGCATCGAGGTTTAGGACTTCGGTCCCCACCGAAGAAGCCCCATAGCTGTATTAAATTATATATGTATGCGCACACAATGCCTCTGTGCACGGTGGTGTTATTCGTGCATGCTGTTGCACGTAGGCATACTATACAACACAACACGTATGGCTGTGCCCTGGGTGTAGGGACAATTTATTGACGTTAGGCAGGAAAACCCGCGCGTACGGAACGCAAGACGATACCTATATAATGTATGCCTATGTGCTGCAGCAGGGGTAAATATGGCGCGATATGTACAGGTACATTAGTGTGTATCGAAAAATTAAAAAACTCTTGGCTACCCTCAAATATCAAAGATATCATTGAAATAAAGGTCTCCGTGCAATAATTCGATTTTTTGACAATATATAGGGGGCACGCGGGAGGTTTAAAAACGCCTTTTTGTAGCGTTAAATTCACTTTATCACTGATAAACGGAAACAGATCAATCAAAAAATTTTGCATTTTTTGTATAAGGTGCCCAGATATGTGCTCTTTCAAACCCATATTCACCGAACATTAACAAATGGTTCATATATTCGAAAAAAAAATCTCTGAAAATCATTATTTTCACTATTTTTCAATTAATCGTCATTAAATATTGATTTTTTTTTTCTAAAACGCTTTTGTATTTCTGCCATCTTTTTTTCTTGTAAACGAGTATTGGCAATGAATATTGCCTACAATGCGAAAATTGCTAAAAAATAAATCTTTATTTTGAAAATTTTCATATTTTATTGATTCACACCAACAAAAATGTTGATTTTCAGAGATTTTTTTTCGAATATATGAACCATTTGTTAATGTTCGGTGAATATGGGTTTGAAAGAGTACACATCTGGGCACCTTATATAAAAAATGCAGAATTTTTTGATTGATCTGTTTCCGTTTATCAGTGATAAAGTGAATTTAACGCTAAAAATGGCGTTTTTAAACGTGCCGCGCACCCCCTATATATTGTCAAAAAATCGAATTATTGCACGGAGACCTTTATTTCAATGATATCTTTGATTTTTGAGGGTAGCCAAGAGTTTTTTAATTTTTCGATACACCCTGAGGTACATATATTATACGCGAGTAAATCTGACTCACAATGTCAGCTGTAAATCGTAAATTGAGGAAATCAGTTAAAAACTCACCTTAAACGAGAAAGAATAAACTTTTATTCACCGGGCTCTTTGAACATGCAGACGAGCTTCAATCTCATCGCTCTTGTATTCCCGGTATCGTTGATGCGAATGTAAAACGGGTGTGAAAGTATACAATCATAAGTCAGGCGGAAAATTTGTATCTGGTGAGTTTGAACCGAGATGACAGATTCATTGTACACCCTGTAAATTCCGCCTACGCAGTAATTTTCCTAATGCATAAACGGTACACGACGGAACCTATCTCGAGTTTTAGCCTCACGCACGCGTGCGTGGCGTATTATATACGCGTGCATTAATTAATGTACGCTCGGTACTTGATTTATATACATACAAGGGGTGGCCGCATTTATAGTTTTACCTAAAACGAGGGGAGTGTTCACTAAGGTATTTTACGCGTATTATATTCCATATCAGAAAACTGTGGATTATATATTATGTACAGCGCAATCCACAAAAAATTCGTCGATTCAGCTGTAAGGCCTTTAATCATTTACTACGTAACTTATTATACATCGTACTTCGGAGAAAAGAAGTCTGGCAGAAGATTCGATGCAAAATATCATGTATTAAATCCGATACAGCGATTTATTAGACTGCACGCCTCGGTGGAGTTGGCATGGAATGCTCCATACATAATTCACGATGTATACCGTGTTTATTGTGCAAAGAGGGGCGGCAGGTGCGTGTCGCAAGTTATACATAACCACGCATTATATCCTCTGGGTACGCTACGTATAACGTATAATGTATGTATCTAATGCAAAACTCTGTATCTATATTACAGCCGAATGTCACGCACGCACCGCATGTACATGGACGTCATAACACGCATATTCTAACTCTCCGTACATTGCATACGTACATCAACGTATAAAGCATGTAAATCGCATGAGCTTCGTACACATACCTGGGAAAAGATCATGGGGGAAGACAACGAGATAATGTACATAGATATGTATAGGAGTATGTACACGTTATATATATATATACATGCGTGTATGTATATCCACACCGTATTCAAAACACGGTCCCTAAGGGTGAAACCCCCTCACCCACCCGCCCGTCAATTCGCTCTTCGCCTTTTCGCTACACTTCCCTCCTCCTAATTCCACCCTCTCTTTAATACCCGTGATATACATACGTGTACGCGATACACCTTTGGCGTGTAGAGAAAAAGTTACCACCCGTATTATTTTCGATTCATTATTTTTTACGCGTTTTTCTTTCGTATCGTTTTGCGTTTCAGTAAATGGTACACAGGAATAAATAAAAATGAAAACAACAATTTGGGAATAACAACTCTCTTATATACGTAGGTATGTACCGTTGGAACGATTCGATAATAATATCGTTTCGTACAGTTATTTATGAATTTCGAAAAGAAAAACGGACAAAATTCCGATTGCTGAGCTTGGGTGAACGGAAAATAATAAAAAAAAAAAATTAGAGAGAGAGAAAAAAGCGAGGAAACACGTATTTGTACTGCACAGATAACTGGAAAATGGTACGTGGTCGAGTACGTGGAGCACAAGATGAACCCTATGCGACCAACCAGCAGCAGTCGTGGTATAACCGAGAGCTGCCCGGTGGTCAGGCTGCGATTCACAGGAAGTAAGAGTCTCACGATCAGACTCTTGTGGAGCACGCTGGATGGTGATCTGGACTATTCTTTTACCGTGACGGATCCTTCCGGCGCTCCGGGATTATGGAGATCAAGGGATCTGCAGAATGGTCAGTATACCCATGCATCCTTGATAATTGATGTCGATAAACTTGCTACATGGCTCGAAATTACTGCTCGTTACTATGATTGTAATTCACTGCTTGACTTATTCTCCACCTCTTCTTCTCGATATTAATATATCTTAAAATCCGACGCTGCAGGTACTTTGGTGAACAAGAATTACGTCCACTTTGTGGGCATCGTGCAAGTCATGAAAGCCGTTGCGTCCCACATGGTACTGACGTTCTGTACTAGATCGCCGAACAACGAGCTGTACTCGGTCGTCCTGTCACGAAATTATCATTTAACGGAGAATGACAGAGCTGGCGTGCAAAGTTTACTGTCGAGACGTTTGCCGATGATAAGCGTTACCGAAACCTGCGTAAACATCGTCGAAAACGGCAATGATAGCATAAACACGGTAAACTTCACTCGGTCGGGGTGGTCGATCATTCTCCCATTGTTCACCCTCCTCATCGCGGCTTCGACTTACACTACGACAATATGAGATTTTCTGTCGGATGAGTTAGGAAACGATAAGAGGACAAAAAAAATAAATAAAACGAAAATCGTTCAGAAAACATGCATGTACATAATATATTATTATATATATATATATCAAAAATATTAAACATATATATATGTGTGTATATACATATATATGCTTATGTGTATCAATGATCAAGACGTTTCAATCGAGTTTACATATGAATAATGATATAATAATGCTCAGATTATTATAAATTCTAGATATTATTACATATAACATGATTATTCGCGAGTGCACGATACAATAAAATTTTCGTGACAGTTTTTTTCGTCCGGAATACGTAAGAAAAAAGTAATAAAAAAGTAATAGTAATATAATAATGATAATAATAATAAGGATGAATTATTTTTTAAATCGTCGTATTATAGTTATGGTCATCTTCTCGTATCCCTTGACAATTTTCTCAAACCTTGATAGTTACAACCACTAAAACTCTTTTTTATTCGTTGTCCAATCGATATCCCGAAAGAAGTATGAAACAAAGATAATAACAATAACAATAATAATTATATTATTATAATCGAAGAATAAAATCCTGAGAAAATTTTTACTCAATTTACATATATATATATACGTGTAATTTTAAAGATTGCCCATCGCCGTATATAATATATTTATGTATCTATATGTTGAAGTATACTATATTGTGTATTTATATATTAAAAGTATATTCATTGAAAAAAAAAAAGTTTCAAAGTTGTTGTGTCGTGTAATGTACTCAAGTTATTGAATATAATTAGAGATAAAATGAAAACGAAACAAATCAATTACATCGCGCTCCGTTACACCTTGTGTCTTCTATACAACTGGCTAATCCGGCGTTGTTTGATACGTGTTTGAATGCGGAAGTAGGAGCAGAATGATGAGTAGGAAGAAGTAGCTAGAAACGTTGTAGCAGCGCAGGAGGGTTAAATAGTAATTAAGGTTAATTCCGCAATAAACCTCACCCTGAATCATCACTCCTTCTTCACCCGCGCCGTGGCTTTATACCTCCAATTCCATTCCATTTCGTTTCATTTCATTTCATTTCATTTCTATTCTATTCTATACCTGCTATTCTCTCCTCTTTTCTCCGAGATCGTCGCTTGTGCAAAGCGGAGGATTGAGTATGCCTATACATGTATTATAATCCCTCCGCCATCACCTTTCCAACGCATCCCCTTCTTCTTACACATACCCGAAGATCAGCTCCTCTTACTCTTTTAGGGTATATACGTTAACGCGGGTAGGTGTATACGTGCAGGTATATATACGTATGTATATACATGCACATAGGTGCCATAGTAGTAAAATATATGTACACATAATAATGTAATATACAAGTTATGTATATATTGTGTATACGATGTTGCAGCTTGGTGAAAAATCAATAAAGGTATGACGTCATTGGCTCACTTCAGTTATGGTATAAAGTATACAATAAATATACAAGCCGTTAAAGACGCGAATAAGAGTCACGATAGTGTAATCCGCCTGGTCCTCCTCCTCGTGGGTAAGCTTTTCCGCGCGGTTATGCCATCATGTACCGTGATAAACGGAGATGGAGATACATACACTCTATGGGCGGAGACAATTATTGTGTCTGTATAGGTACGATGTACACATCGGCGGTAGAACTACGGTGGTGGATAAGTGCAGTAGATTTGTCGAG
Organism: Neodiprion pinetum; assembly: GCF_021155775.2. Lineage (NCBI taxonomy): Eukaryota > Metazoa > Arthropoda > Insecta > Hymenoptera > Diprionidae > Neodiprion > Neodiprion pinetum. The sequence continues at coordinate 22,332,213 of NC_060236.1, read as the reverse complement.
GGTCTTTAATACGGTCTAAACGGTAATTACAAGAATTTAAATGTCTCTCTCTGTCTCCTGCTCTCTTTTCTCTGGCTATAATGCAGAGAGGAAGACGACTTCGTGCACGCATGCTGTCGTTTTTAGGAACCGACACCGTTACACGCGTAACGCGTAATTCATGTACATACACACCTACCTATCTACCTAATTCTTGTGTATGATGATGCTAAATTTTTAATGCCCGCGACATCCGGCGTTTTGCCGTGAACTCTGAAACTTGAAACTTTGTTGGAAGCGCTCGTAACTTGAATTTTTTACTAACGATGAACGGTGTAGTAGACATCGTGCCTGCAATTTCCAGGGCATTGCAATATTCGTTTCAAAAAATATATTGGCAGGTATGAGGTACTGATTCGTCATCACCGCGTAACTACCAGCATATGTACCCATTAAACATCTATCGTAGTTTCTAATAACCAACTTTTTTGATAAATCGATTATGTTTCTTGAAAGATACACAAGAACCCGATAAGTGCTGTAATCAATCACGTCAATGTCTGTTCAACTATATACTTATATCGGGTTGAAGTGAAATGGAGTCAAAAATTGACCTCCTGTAGAAAATTCTTCCAATCTTCCGAAAACAAGAAGTCAGGAAGAGCGTATTGCACAGCTCGGTTAAATATCTTGTTATAATAATAGTTCAACGAGGCGCGGCGTGATCGCGTTGTTCGAATCCCGGTGGCACCTTAACACGTAGGTACAGGGAGGAACGAGCACCGAATTCAACCCATGTGCATCTGACGATGTGCTCACGCACCGATGAACCGAACCGAAAGCAAACCTGGCCTCTAACCGGCACGTCGGTCACGAGATACGTGGACCACCGCCTAATTCCATTTGCTATAAAAATTATGCGACACAGGTACGTATGTAAGAAAGTATCTCATTGCTCCTACTATACCCTTCCAATCCAATCTGCCTTCAAGCACACAAATTTGCAAATATCTCTCTGCGGTAAGCTTTATTCGTTTTTCACACGTATCCGGAGTGATGAATTAAGTTTTGAACAAGTGTAGGGGATTGGTGTTAAATATATATATATATATATATATATATATATATATATATATATATATATATATATTCTTTTTTTTATAGAATTGCAATGCATTTCTAAGATGAATAATGATAAAAACTGCGTGTGCATTCTCCTCCATCAGTTTTATAATGACAACGCAGAGCAGAGGTTCCATCTGACGTAGATTTCGCGAATGAAACAAAGTCGATGAGTTACCGTCAGAGTTCGGAACGTCGATCGCGAGGGTGAGCAGCGGAGAATGGGCGGAAAATGGGGTGTTCAAATATACCGTCGTATGATAATTTCCCGATATTCACTATTTCATTGCTTTAGATAGTGAGACTGAATAGCACGTACATACATTAAACTCTCAAAATGTAGTTAAAAGAGAATGAACGTTCTTTCTTGCGATGCGATAACCCGGCAGCCTATTATCAAAGGTCCCGGGCGTTATATCGTAACGTTAAACTCGCGAGTGACTCCATAATGGCGGCACCAAAATCGCTCTACGATTAATGGAAGAACTTTCCGGAAGACTGCGAAGCCTATGTCGGGATGCAGATGAACCGATCAGGCACAGTCGCACACTTTTCGGCGTTTCAAAAGTAGCGCTAAAGTGGAATAAAACAATTTCGGCTTCTGGAATGTCGCCGCGCCGCCCCATCGTCACTGCTCTAATATCTACGAGAGGATGATCGCGATGAAGAAGAGCGGTCATCGGAGGTTTGGAAGGGGCAGAGATCTCCTTCCGTTGCATCCGTAGCATTTAGTTGGCTAGTCAGTTGACAGGGTCAGATGACTTTGTGTGTTCGGAACGTTAACAACAGTCTCTATCAGTAACAGTGCGGATTATGATATTTGGTGAATACCAGAAACGGAGAGAAGAATATTGGAGGAGAGTAATTAGAAAATACCGCGCGTGGTTTTGAAACGTGGAATTTGCACAATAGGTTGATTTGCAGCGCGTAATTTTTGTCCGTTTATTCGCATTAACTTTTCCTTCAATCTTCCGTCACCAAAGATGCATTGCAAGTCATTTCCACACCGAGTATCGATTATAATCCTGATAACAGTTATTGCAACGATTCACGATTCGTCGTCTAAAATCACGGATCAAGCGACAGATACAACAACAGTTATGGCTGAATGTCCGGATTTTAATCCACAAAATTCACTCAATTGGACCCAGGTAAATAATTGAACAAGATTATATTCATGTTAAGTGTAAACTGAGCTAAGGTTCAGCTTTTGTGAACCAAGTATCTCGTATCGAAGTATGAACTCTGGTTTGGCCGCCTTGGCAAGTGAACGATATGTAGAATTCCAATCGAGGTAGAAGAAACGGGTACAATAATAGGCACAATGGATGTTTATATCTTATTGTGGCGAATCAGATACATAGTCTTGCGTATTTTTGTTCGCACTCTCTTTCTCTCTCTTGTTTTCTTTAAATATGTTATGTAAGGATCAGCGACATGATACATACCGCATACGTATGTACATATTCAATTAGTAATATTAAACGACACTTGCACTTGTTGAAAGAGAAAAATAGAGTACCGATGACACGAGCCGAGCTCTGCATGATTGATATTCTTGGACTTCTTTATTTTCATCCATTGAATGATGGGAGAGAGAGGGAGAGAGAGATAGAAGTAAACGTCTATATGACATGTGTATTTAATACCCAATGAACAAGCTGTTAAAGATAAAAGAAATCTATCGTGAGGTCCTAACTAATATGGACTTAACCGACCGTCCATACTGATCCGAAGCACGTGCCAAGCCGCCCAGACTATAGACAACCGAAAAGCGGTCGACCCATCGTTCATAATTCTCGCAAAAAGAATTGCGTGGCAGTACAAATGTCGAGTTGATTTTGTTCGATGGGGTAAATACAGATAATATGCAATTTCAAGAAATTTCTCCGCTTTTCCCAACTATCCAGCCGACAAACCGTTCAAACTATGGACTTGCTTCTATTCTGATATCACAATTCTGTGAAAGATAGAGCGAACTCTCAAAGGTCATCCTCTGTAGCTTAGTGCGAAGGGTCATAGAATGATACGCTGCAGTATTGATGCCCGATGCAAACATTACTAAGCGGTGATAATGATTTCACGGTATTCAATCGATACAGATAGAGGGACAATGGTACGCGGTTGAAGTGGTGAAACACAAATTCGAAAAATTCGGCCCTATGACTTCAGGTCGGGTTTTTGTGAAGACGTGCCCCGTGATAAACCTCCGAGTTACCGGGTCAGGTGACGGCTGGACCCACAGGAGCCTGAGGCTTCTCTGGACCGAGGACGCTGGGAATCTCGACTACTCGTTTTATGTACCCTCGAACGTGAAGCCTGGAAAATGGAAATCAAAGGATAAACAGAACGGTACGCATCTGTTTTCCGTGATATTTTTTTTCAACAGTCTTCGTATCCTAGTTGCCGGGATCAGAAAACTCATCGTCCTTGGTGTTGTGCGTTAATGCGTTCTTCAAACAGTTTCGCTCTCGTCAATATATAAATATGTCGGCCATTGCCAAAATTAACACAATTTACTCCAATTCTCGTGTATATAACGCATTCCCGTCGAGTCATGATGTTCGATGACTTCATACGAGACCTTTTCGAAATCGAAACCACTCTGCGGCTGTAATGCTTGAACTGCTTAATTGACAGTTTTCTTTTACGATTGTAACGCAGGGACGCTTCTGGCCAAAGGATACGTTCAATTCGTCGGCGATGTTCAAGTGATGAAAGCGACCGAGTCGCACCTCGCCCTAACATTTTGTTCGACCACTGCTGACAATCAGTTGTACACGGTGATATTGTCCCGTGGACGCGAGCTGCCGCTAGAGGAGATACGTAGTATCGAGATCCTACTCTCGATAAATAAGGGATTGAACAACATAATGATTAAACAGACTTGCGCTAATTCGGGGAGCAGGGATCACCGTTTCAGCGTTTACACTTTATCGGCATTGACCGTTTTCACCATCCTAGTCACCGTTTCTCACACGGCAATCGCACAAGCTGCTAATTTTAACTGTTGCATATTATAGTTTTATTGTGATTCTTATGATTTGTAGCATATGGCTGTTTATATATTATACAAATACCTATTATACAAATATAAATAATACGAATCACCCGCGGTTTGATCTTATGTATTCTATAAAGGATTTACCTTTATTCCTTTTTTAAAAGAAATCTTTACGAAGAAGTGGTTATTTATGCAAGAATGTGTTGTAATTAAATAGTGGTTATATCAATGTAAGTTTTAATATTGTGTTACACGATTGAACGTTCAAAAGTATATATTTTACTTATATTCATTATCGTTGTATTGTAATATGTATATTGATTAATAATTTATAGCATATATAAGGGAGGAAAAATTGTTCACTTTTGTATGAGTGTTTATTCATTAAACATGTTCGTTATTGAAATATCGTTATTTTAATTTTTTTTTTTATAAGTAAATTCGTACTCGTTGTACAATAATGAGTTTCAATATAACGAGATGATCACGAATTCTTGAAAATATGCTGATAATTCCGAATTATCCGAGAAAAAAGTAGCGAAAGAAAGAGAAGAATTGGCGAGGATCAGCAGATGCGTCAGCAATACTGGTACCGAGAACAGAGACGCGGGAGGGAGAAAAGCGAGCCGCGACGACGGGGGTCAATTGCGGAATTAACCTTAATTATTACCAAACGAATCCCTCCTTCGCTATCATCGAGCACATCGCGAGTCGCACCGCATGAAACAAACGATCCTCGTCGTCATCCTGAAGTCGTCGACGACGATGATCAAGTATAGTACACACACACACACACATATATTAGGGTGCTTTTTTTTTGGACTATTTTTTTTTCTACAAAAAAAGCTACAAAAAAAAAATATTCAATAAATTTGTAGGAAATTTAATTATTTTTATTATTATTAATATTTTTTTTTTGTAGCTCTTGTCATTTACGAGATAGGGGCAAAAAAACAAGAATTTCATGAAAAAATTGGGTTTGGGTGGTCCGTACGACTTCACCGCAATGAGCACTTTTGTAGAGCATTTCATTCTGAAGAAAACCTACTGATGTCCTAGACTATACCATAAAATGCCTCTGAACTGTAGATGTTTTAAAGAAAAAAATTAAAGTTTACGTGTATTTTAAGCGGGAAATCTTTACATGCCTTGGGCGAGCACTTAATATTAATATTAAGGACTCAATCTTTCAGGGATTTTTTTTTGTTGTATTTCCAACAAAATTTCACGATGGGACCGAAAAAAAAATAGTCCAAAAAAGAGCACCCTGATATATATATATACATACAACATGGTTCGTGCAGAACTTAAAAAACGAAATCTTCTTCGGGGAATAATATTTACAATACAAGATGCGTAATGTGTGTTAGTAACGTGAATAATGCTAGCTTGCGTGTCAGAGTGTTGATTCTTCGGATAATTAATTGACAGCATGAGTAGATTCACGTTGACCAATCTAATACAGTTTGTTAACTGCAGCCAGAGCGATCTTGCATATAATTGCGAATAGAAAAATCGTGTCGAGACTCATCGTGCTTTATGAGAGTACAGTGGTTCGGAGTCGAGCAACAATAAAAGGCCAGACCTGTCCGGGACACCGTAACGTCAACATCATTCTATCGCTGCCGCATCATTGTCATTCGCTACACAGAAATAAACGTTAAGATATATACGGCGCACATTATCATCGAGTTTCAAATAACTTGTGAATAAAATATGAATTGCCAAAATAACAAGAAGAACGACAGCGATCGTTCATTACCGTGGTTTTTGCTAATCGTGGTCGTTGGATTAATAAACGGCTCATCGGGCTACACGGACAACGGAAAAACGGAAAATTCAACAATCATCGGAAACGACAATACTGGCAATGGAACGTTGTACTGTCCGGTCCTCAAACGACAACCGGCTCTGGACTTGAAGCAGGTGAAAAATCTTTCTAAATTATACACAGTTTGTTGGCAATGTCATTGGAAAAATTGTAATCGATTGAAATAGAATACCATAATTCAATTCCCTTCCATCTTATCGTGTTTCGTGAATAATTGCACATTATGTATACCCACAGATAATGGGAAAATGGTACGCGGTCGAAGTCGTGAAGCATAAAATCGAACCACCTGCACCCGATGGCCGTAAAGACGACGCTCACCACGTTACGACTACGGTAAAGACTTGTCCCGTAGTGGAGCTGTGGCCGGACGATAATTACAATTCGAAGGGGAACAAATCGGAAGATAAATCAAGCGGCATCCGCATCCGATTATTATGGGTTGAAGACGCTGGGGATCTTGAATACTCCTTTAGCGTACCCGATCTAGGAAAGAATCCCGGCTTATGGCGTTCGGAAGGGCAGCAAAACGGTGATGTTTCGATTGTTCTTGCGTTTTCAGGCATCTTTCTTCGACATCGACGTCCGTTAATTTATTTTCAATATTTTTTTCAGGCACGCTGCTGACCCATAAATACGTCCAATTCGCCGGGTCGGTCCAAGTAATAAAGGCCACGGGATCACGGATGGTGCTGACTTTCTGCTCGACGCTGAGTCCCGCGGGAGCCGAGGAAACCCGTCAACTATTTTCCTTCATATTGTCCCGAGAACACAGACTCCAGGAAAGCTTCGCGATCGGGGTGCAAAATCTTTTGGCGAGACACGGGCTCACCGTCGAAAGCGTCAAGGAGACGTGCGTCAACGTTCCTGCAAACGATTATTCTAACGCCGATTTGTAGGAATTCCGAGACTACGGGAGCAATTTTATAATATTTAGGATGTACTTGGGATTTCGGTAGATCAAGCTTGATTGGAAATTCTGATAATAAACTGTCTTTTGCGGAGAAACCGAAACGTGATCAGCTGTTCAAAAGTACGAAATTATGAGCCTGAGGGTACATATTCGATTGATACAATATTCGTTCATTGTCAGAATTTGAAATAAGCAAAAACTTGAGATTTCGATCGTACTTGATCTATTGAAATTTCTTATTCAGGGTTCGTACGCTTTCTCGAATCTGAAATTTCCTGACTTTTCCAGGTACTGTAGCCTGAAAATAGGATTTTTCCAGTAACATTTCAAGAAATATAACCCTGAATAATGACAATTTTTTCACACATTAATACTAATACCTTCAGTGTTACCTAGTAAATATCTTACTATCTGACTATCAATTAAAAAAAAAAAAAAAAAAAAAAAACAGTCACCGATTTTCCGTAAGAAAAAAACGAAAGAAAGTTTGGTATTAAGTAATATACACGGAATGTATGAGGTGGTGCGATGACACAAAATTTTAATTATATACAATTTTTTTTCTCGACATATCGATAGTAATTTGTATAAGAACGAGTTTATTTCTTCGACACATTCAAAATTCCAGTCTTATTTTCGAAATCCCCTGACTTTTCCGTGTTGTAAGAAATTTCCTGAGTTTTCCAAGTTTTCCCCGTTGTTTTAGGGACCTGCACGATTTAGGGTGTATACAAGAACACATGGATAAATGATCGTAACCGATTTGTATTCCAGACTTGTACAAATACGATTGCGAGTACATGACAATGATAATAATAATGATGATGATAATACTAGAGCTCGTTGAACGATGCGAGGACAGGGAGTGTTGCAGCCTAGGAATAACACGTGTGTGTGTGTGTGTGTTTGTGTAGATAATGACCGACCCACAACCGAATGTGCTTTTCCTACTCCAAACAGAGAGAATGAATGAATGAATGAATGAACGGATAAATTGGATGATTGGGAGCGAAAAGGTGCGTATGTGTACCTACGTAGAGTTGGGAAATTAGTTAATCATGCAGTTCGAAACCGTTCCTCGAATACCACTCGCCAATTACGACGCCTACTCAACCCGTATGAATGCTACAGTACGCGATTCGACATTCAGAGCTTACAAATACCATTATATTTATACTTTTTGTCGAATCGGGTCGAGAATTCTAGCCCAAATTAGATTCTCATCTTTCTGTTCATCCAGTTTTACGAACGAGAAAAGAGAAGCCTTAGAGAGTCCACGCTCGCATTTCTCGAGTGAACTCCGTTTGAATACCAGCCGATTGGACACCAGTGTTATTGGATATCAAAAGTAAACGAAAGCTGTATTGGATATGAGATTTATTGGACACCAATATTTATTCGACGTAGCCCCGAGGGGTCATTCATAAATAACGTAACACAAATTTCATGGTTTCCGCCCTCCGCCACGAGTATTTACATTCGTGTGAGTCTACCCCCGCTTTTGTGACGTCACTCATTTGGCAATTTTTAATGTCGAACATTGTTAAAATAGCAACCCTAATATGATCATTATTTTTTAATATTTTCAAATAAAGTAAAAAATTTGTATATTCTCACCCAGACAGCACAAAACTTAAAGTCGTCTAAAGGATGTCTTATGCGCCATTTTCTGACGTCTATAAAGCCTCAAGGACATCTTTTAGGCATGACGATATCTTTTGGACATAGAGGTATCTTTTGGGCGTTAGAAAATGGTGCATAAAAGATCCTTCAGACGACTAAGTTTCGTGCTGCCTGGGCAGACAATAGATAAGTACTTAATTTTGTGTTGTTTTGGTTTATTTTCATTTTATTTTTGTATCTGGCTTTCGAGCACAGAGTGGTATGTCCCTCTCTCTTTCAGGTTATATTTTGTATCTCTTAGGTGGAAATGAAATGCATCGAAGCTGGTAATAATGAATAAATAAATATTGTTTTTGGCCGAAAAAAAATTAATCATCCCGTGTCCGCGGACCTTCAAACCATTCCTTTATATTACTAACGTAGCCCGGACTTCGTTATCTTTTTGTAAGGCGATGGAAAAATTGGAAGTGTCAAAATCTTCTTCGTCCAACCATAGAGCAGCGTTGTCATTGTTTAGCAATGAGAGTCTTATATAATTTGCTTATTTTTAGTGACAAATAAATAACAGAACTAAAAGAAATTACCATCAACAAGTGAAAATAAGCGTCGAATGAAGGCGTTATCAGTCTTCAGGTTTATGAATATTATGTGTCTCCAAATATCGATGTCAACGTATCACAAACGAAAAAAAAGGCTCAACAGCCCCATTCTATACACAATTCTGAACAAAAACACTCCAGTGTACTTTCATTTGATGGAGAAATAAATAAATGGCACGGATTCTACGAAATCGCAATGGTAAATTCGTCGAAGTAAAGTCCCATTTTCAGATTTCAAAGACGAGAATCTTTCGTTTTTCGCAAGCAGTCTGAAAATAGGACTCCACGGATTGAATTCACTCAAATAAAAAAACGTTAAATTCAGCACAAATTTCCACAAATTCGTGATGCAGAATGAGACCCAAGCTCGTTCGAACTCCCCGGCGTCCCAGAATTCCGTGAGTACTTTGAAGGCAGCGCTGCAGCAGCGACATTTGCGCGGCAAAACGAAACCGCCGTTGCGCTCGCGCTGTCTGACTAAGTTTTTGGAACTAATTTTTTATAACGAAAGCATATCGGTAACGGATTTACAAACGACATGTCGTGCATCAATGGTATTATAGACTTACCGTTCAGCATTGGCACAATTCACACACTCAAACACGATCCGATACAGATTTACTCACCCGAAAGCAATCACTCCACGACGTGAAACAGCGGCGGACGGTAAGCGATCGTCTAGCCACTCACAATCAGTACAAACTACAGTGATATGAACACGAACGTACTAACCGACATAATCGTAATTGGTAGTTGATAAACAAACCGAGAGACTCCTGAAACATGCGACCGACGCTGAGACCGATCTTCACACAATTCCAAATGGTTCGAACGGTCCGAAGCTCGAGCGACGTCTGCGAATGCGCTGCGTCGGCGGCCTGTCGCCAACTTCAGGCGGCATGTGACGTCACAAATCCACGCGCGAATGACGTTTGTAGGTTATTGCCGGAAAGTGAGGAAGAGAATAGTTTTGCATTTAGCTGTAAGGAGAAGAAGAATAAACGTCACTGGCAATCAGATTTTAAAATTTCTATTGTTCTTCTCCTTCTGTTTCCTTGGTTAGAGTGTTTGGATCAGCATTTGTTACTTCTTACATGGATATTGTTGTTTCTTAGTCTTTTATTTATTTTTTTTATCAACTTTAGGTTTGTTGCAAGCAGATAAGAAGACTTGAATCTCACGGCTTGACGATTTACTAATATGCAACGTAACATATTGAGGCCTCTGACAAATTGTTACATATCATCGTCGCAGAAACGATGCTACAGTAAGCAGCAGGTTCGGGTTCGATTTGCACCTAGTCCAACCGGTGAGTAATTGAACATGCGGCTGATAAACCGAGAAGTGCGTAATATGGCGCAGTTAAGCCGAGCGGTGCACTTTGCCGCCTGTGTTTTTGAATGATTACGTCTATCACGAACTATGCACATTGAACCAGGCACATGGAATCCGAAAGACAAACGGCGAGAAGACGTACCAATGCAACGGAATTCAAATTTTGAAGAAAACACTGAACATGAGAGATTTTGCTACCGTTTTCAGCCGAATAGGATATTCATGTACTTCTGTAAAACATGTAAAAAAAAAAAATGAGAATAAGATTTAAAAAAACCGAAAAATTCTTATTGGCAAGATTTACAGAATTTTTGAAACTTTGATTCAGTTAAAATTACTATATTCATGTATGTATCACAGTTGCTGTAAACACCAGTTTGACAATTAATAAATTTAATTTCAAATTAAATATATCAATTCCATGGCTTTAGCAATAATGTAAAACAAAGAATATAGAAAAGTCCCAATTCTATATCGTTAAACAGGACACCTGCATCTCGGAGGTCTGCGAACAGCTCTATATAATTACCTGTTTGCCCGTTCTAACAACGGCAGTTTCATACTGCGGATCGAAGATACGGATCAAACGAGGTTGGTTCCAGATGCAATCAAAAAACTGCAGGATGATCTTCTCTGGGCAGGAATTATCCCTGACGAGGATCCGACGAGAGGCGGACCAAAAGGGCCATACCTCCAGTCAAAGCGCCTCGAGCTGTACAAGTACGCCTGATCACTAGTCAAGCGAGTAACTGAGACTGTCAGAAATGGCATTAAATCGCACACGGCTTATTTTTTTAAATTTAATTTGATCAATAACGGATTTATACCCAATACATAATTACAAAATTATTACGTGGGATAAAAGAATATAAATTCTAAGCATTGATTAGAAAAAATTAAATATATGATATGAATTATAATTGATAATATGTATTAGTATTCTGACATATATCAATATACAGTATGAAAAATAATTAGCCAATTTAACAAGCTTGTTTTGATTAATATTTATATATTTACTTTTGCATTTCATTTTCAAATGATGATATACTTGTTGAAAATAAATCAATGACTTCTAGGTTTTGATTCGCTATAACACTCGTTCCATAAACATAAAACTTTTCTCCAGCTTTACTTAAATTCAACAATGTGGTAAATATTATTTTGTTGATTCTAAATCTTCTTGATGGTATGTAAAAATCAAAATGCGATAAGCCTTATAACCATATGGGATTCTAGATCTTTGAATTTATGACACTTAAATCTCAATAGGTTTAAGTTTTTCGTTGCAGTAGTAGTGATGTTTGTGATATGTTTTTTAAACTCAAGATGAGACTGCAAAGCAATCCGAAGATCTTCAATTTCCTTTACTTTCTCTATTTTTTCTTCATAAATAATGATATTCTTGCTCATTTAATGAGTATGCAATTCTTTTCAATTACACAAACCTTGGATTAAAGATCATTATATTTTCTAGTGACCATTTCTTGTTAACTTCAATATCTTTATGCAACTTATTATTATCATCAATGTTTCTACTACTTTTATAAACTTTCCTTATGTTCCAGTGAGCAGGTCGAGACTCTTCTGAAAAATGGATCCGCCTACAGGTGTTTCTGTACTGATCGCAGGCTAGATCTTTTGAGACGTGAGGCGCTTAGGCTCAGACAGATTCCAAGGTACGACAATAAATGTCGCCACCTTGCCAAGGAGGATTTGGCAGAGAAATTGAGAAGAGAAGAGCCCTACTGCATCAGGTTCAAGCTCGTCGGGAATATTAATTCCTTCGACGACCTTGTTTACGGGCCTACGAGTTACGACGTGGCGCAAAACGAAGGGGATCCGGTAATCATCAAGTCCGACAAGTATCCAACTTACCACTTCGCCAACGTGGTGGACGATCACTTCATGGAGATATCGCACGTCCTGCGTGGTGTTGAGTGGCTCATGTCGACGCAGAAGCATATATTGATGTATCGGTGTGTGTGTTCGTTTCCTACTCACAAATGCTCGACAATGACTGGTTTTTGTCGGATTTTTCAGGGCTTTCGGATGGACGCCGCCGCTGTTCGCACATCTTCCACTGATCCTCAATCCAGACGGTTCGAAACTGTCCAAAAGACAGGGGGACATAAGGGTCGAGAACTATAGACAGAGTGGAATATTCCCACTTGCTTTGCTCAACTTCATAACTCATGCTGGCGGTGGTTTCAACAGGACACACGGTAGGGAGCAGCGATGCTACAGCTACGGGGAGCTGATAAAGCAGGTGATTTGATTCGCTTTTGCAAAGGAAAAAAGAAGAAGGAGGCGAATTGTTGACTAACTCTGAAGTTACTCGCTTTTTTACCTTCTTGCTCTTCTTTTTCCAGAGAAATATCTAGAGAAAAAGGGGAATGAAGGGGGTTATTTTGCTAATTTAATTTTGGATTTGATAGATTTAGTAGTTTCAGGTGTTTCTGAAATGACTAAATAAAAGAATAAAAACATTAAATTTGATGATGTTGTATGAGCTTGAAACGCATTCTAGTGGAAAGTTCTTAGCCAGATTAACCACTTGTTTTATTTTGTACGAAGTTCGATTTGTCTGCTGTGAATGTCAACTCCTGCAAACTGCTACCCGAGAAACTATTGGAGTTCAATAAGCTGGAGATATCGCAGCTCCTTGAGGAGGAGAACAACGCAAAGTTCCTTATCAACAAAGTCGTTAGGCTGGTCAGTGACGCGTTTCCCGACAGGTAAGAGCTCTCTGTCCGTCATTGAAACTGTTCTGTGAGTTTAAATATTCCATGCTCGATGTTTGATCGCCAGATCGAAGGACGGCACTCTGCAGCTGGATGAGAATCACGTTCACGACGTTCTCAATTGGGCCAAGAATAGGATATCAAAACTTGAAGACCTAGTCAGCGGTGAGCTGGCTTTTCTATGGGTGGTTCCTCCCCCCTCGACTTCAGCCATTAGCCAAAGCCCCACCGAATATTTGAGTAAAAAAATTCAAAAATAGATACATATACGTACGAGTCTCTGCTGCTGATCATGTAATAAATAAATCGATTCTTACCAGGAATACTGGAGGAGTTTGATAGGCAGCTAGCTTCCAAAGACGCGGATTTCTTCCGAAAAGAGAGTCTGAAAGACTGGTTGAGGAATTTCGCTGACACAAACGATATTCCGTTTGAAAAATTCATGAGATTATTGCGCAGCGTCCTAAGCGGCTTGAAGGTAAGACTCGTCATGACGCTTTGATTAGCAGTTTTAAACAGTCTGGTCATTCTTTCGAAATAGGAGGGTCCAAGCGTGGCTGAGATGATTGAGATTTTAGGCCAGAACGCGACTCTGGATCGCGTGAAACGAGCTCTTTCCTAGAAAACAAAAAAGAGGACTCAAGCAGATTTTGTGTACATAATATTATCGATGGTTGTACAGATTTCGAATAATTGTTAATGCTATTTTTATCATAAGTAGAAAAAAGAAATACAAAATCAAATGACAAAATAAACCTTTTGTAAATATACTTAACTGCGCACTTCTGCCCAAAGAATTTTATAGACACACTCGCATGAATTTCATGTTTTCACTCGAAAAAAAGCCGGTGAAATGAATAATTAAAAATAAAAAAACCATTATACCAGCTTAAATATAACATTGAATTTTTTTCTTTGGTAGTTCTTGTTCTCGTTGTACCTATTAATCCTATGCCACTTTAGTCTCCTAGCACTAGTCCTCGATTTACTTGTAGTTTTCATTTTCCGTCGAAGATCCGAGGGTAAAATTATTGACTCACATGGAACGTGGACGGTTTTTTCTTTTCTATTTTTTAACACACTTTGGCTGAGCTGTAACAGTAAGGAATAGGAAAATAAGCGTTTCATTAACAACAAAATAGAGTTCGAAATGTCAAGAAGTTTATTATTATTATCATTCAACCTTTGGTATAATGTAACTGTTGTATGTACCAGCTCAATCGTTATATCGATCGATGTGCGAATAAGAATAATAAGAATAACAACAGTTGTAATAATAATAACACTAGGAACAAGAAAAATCGTGCGTATTTATAATATCATAGCATAGCGCGATATAGTATTAAAAGATATTGCCGGAAGAGTTCGAATCTAAATTCACTATACAAATACAGTTTTTGTCAACGCATAAATATATCTGAAGAAGTAGCCAGGACTAAGAAGAAGGATCGACGAGTCGCTCGTTTATCGGTAAGCTGCCGCAAAAAGATCGTGGAGTGGCGAAAATCGAAATCGAGCGACACGTCGGTCATTCTTTCACGTACTGAACACGGACAGCGACGACTGGTTAGCGCATTGAATGTTGTTATTATTATCATAAGACAATAGAAAAGAAACTACATTTAAGTGTTGGGACATAAAAAAAAAGAGAAAAAATACAATACTGTTACACAAAAATTTGTGAAGTTTTAGCTTAAAATTATATGTATATAGGTATAATACAAGTGTATATTATCTATGTTGTAAAAATAATTTAAAACGATAGGTATTTCAATGGCCCGAGGATCATGTACTTTTTTAGTCCTTGCTTTTAGCTCGGAAATTCAGACATAGAAACGACGAATGAAATGTTATTACTAGTAATGACAATACATAACTTGTGCAAAAGAGAAACAAGTATGTATTTATCTATTCTGTGAGATATTTATCGAGGAATAAATCGTCGATTGTATTTGTTCCGTTTTGTTAAAGTTTCTTGGACCCAAGTTATTGCAGAACTCTTGCATACTACAAAGTCAATCTCTTCGCGTGATAATAAAAAAACTTCAACAAGGTTTTGTATTTTATTCCTCGTCGTTTGCAGCTCGAAACAACATGGATAATATTTATTATCTATGAACAGGATGCTGAATTAGGACTCGAGAAGAGAAAACACAAGGACGAATTTTAACAATACGGCAGGTAATCGATGATGATGATGTCGATGATTGTATCGGGACCGTTAAAGAGAATAATTCTAATTATATTGCAGCAATGTGCTGAGTGGCGCATGTTATTTTTTTTATTTTTTCAATTTCTTGTTTAAGATTTATTAATACATGATTTAGATCAGGCATTCTGTGTATATTAATTACCTAGATCATTGTACGCATATATATATTGGTAAGATTTTCTTTTTTTGTTTTTCTTTCTTTTATCACAGAATTTCTTTTCAAATTTAAAGTATATCGTGTATAGTCGCTATATTTATTTATTTATTTATTTATTTATTTATTTATTTATTTACGAACCGGCTATATAAATATGTCGTTAATATCTATTCCCCCCCCCCCTCCAATATTTTCTTTATTTTTCTTCAATGTAATCTGTGAATAGGGTATGTAATTTTAAGTCAATATATTTAAATACAATGTAGAATATATTATGTATATATGTTTTGGAATGAGTGATTGAAACCCTTGTTATGCATAAGTTTTATATTATATATGTATGCATGAAGATTTGTTCTCAACTTTGAAGGGTGTCTATTCGTTTCCTTGTATATTATTCTCTTTCAACAACAGCTATCCGTGCTACGTATTATTGTAATTAGAGCAATAAATTTTCACAATTAACGCAGAAGATTTTAGAAATTTCTGTGCAAGTAATAATTATCATCGATTAATAATGACGATAGTAAGAAGAATAATAATAAATTACAATTACTATTTCGTTATAATAAGATTCCGCGGTATAATTAATAATGTAATAACTATGAATGTACGATTATTACGTGTAAACCAGTCGATAGATACAAACTATTGCTTATAGATTTAGAATATAACTTCGATTAGTTTTAATTTGTTTTATTAAATATTAATATTATTATTACATTAATTATTTTTTTCTTCCTTTTCTTGTCCAGATATATTATGTACGTATGTAATATTTCTTGGATTTATATTATTAGATTAATTTTTATTATACGGTTAAATATTAATTATTTATTTATTTTATATAATAGTGGTTCATCATTCATCATTTATCGCATAGATAAAGGTATAAGTATAATTTTTAAACTTTGTATTATTATTGTTATTATATTATGTATGTAGGTCGTTTAAGAAACAGTCTGAGAGATGTGTGCTATTATTATTATTATTATTATTATTATTATTATTATTATTATTATTATTATTATTATTATTATTATTCAATATTAGTAGTTTTCAGAAAGGAATAGTTTTCTTTCTTCTTCTCCTTCTTCATTTTTTTTTTGTTTGTTTCATTCTCGTTTTTTGGCGGTTTTATAGCTTGTTTTTTCATTGTAATGATAGGTATCGAGGTACACATTGATAATAATACAGAGTATAATATAGAAAAATTTACATTTTTACATTAATGTTAGGTATGCTGTGTGTATAGTATAGATAGATAAATAAAGGTATATACATGTACTCGTGTATCATACATCGTAGTGATGAAGGCAAGAGATATATTTTATTGCCTCGAGGAGGCTTCTCCGTTAGAAGAGGAGAGAAAGAGGAAAGTGTGCCGCTGATTACCGACAAATTTTACAACTTGAACGAAGTATTATTGTTATTATCATTTCCTGTTTTTCATTTACTTATTTAATTCTTTATTTATTCATCATCTACTCGAGGATACCAAATCTTTTGCACGTGTATAATTAAATTATCGGTTTAAAATATCCCCTTACTTAAGCGGGTACCTAAGCCTTGAGCTCAATAAAATGTTAATACTTTTCAGAACGGTATAGCATTAACGGACATGTATGGATACAAGTATGAAAAATACGGGTAAAATCCCCGACTTGCTTCAATTTGAATAGAAGGTTTACTGTAGCATCAAAATTTTGGAAGTTGTAGCCACTAAAGTACTGGTCGGTGAAAACCTGTGCTGAAATCTGCGATCACGATCTCGGCCGAACAGAGTATATGAAATAAAAAAATTTGGGCTCTTTTTGACAGTCAAGGTATCCTTTAGACTTCCATGCAACAGATTTTTGATAAATTGAAATTTGGCAGAGATATAAAATTTAGGACTAAAAAAAATCCGTTTCCTAGTTTTCAAGTAACATTTTAACCTGTATTTAAGAAACGAAACGACGAATCACAAGTCTGCCTCACAAAAATCTAGTTCGTAATGACATAAAGCTACAGTGCAAATTTCAGGCTGATCGGACGAACCGTTCTGAAGTAATTGTGGTCGGAGTTATGAAAACTCATATATGAGTATGTTGAAACCTAGAAATCTAGAACAAAAATAATTGAAAATCTAACAAAAATAATTTCGAGGCTTAGACACCCCCTTAACTTTCGTTTTGGTTCTCGTTTCACGATTTCAGTAAGCAATTGTGTATAAATTCGATTATTCTTTATTATTTTTACTCTCAGCAGCGCAAATAAATGTATTTTTTCGTTCAGCTGTTTCACTTTAACATGCAAGCGTAGCATTCGTTCAACGTCAAGAACCGCGAGTTTATTTCGGTTGTTGTCTTTCTTTTTTATATACCAACTTTATCTTTTTATCGTCGAAGAGAATACTGATAATTATTGCGCCATATCGTTCAATTGCTTATTTGTGTATATATATATATATATTCGACCATTTTTTTTTTCCTTTTTGAGTGAAGTTCATCAAGAGATTATTTCTTTCCTATTTTTCCATTCCGTTGCATCCCGTCTCAACTCTTCTCTGTATATTTTCATTATTTGGTTCTTTGCCGCGTATAACGGATAATACTTTACGCCTTGAAGAAAACGGCAGTGCGCACGTTACGGTTAATTATAAGTCCAACTATTCTTCTACTTCTTCTCCTAATAATCATTAAAAATAATAATAATAAGAATGTTAAACAACTAATAAATAATATTAAATACTTTACGTAACTTTAATCTCCTTATGCCTAGTAATTTTTTTTTCGATACCGTCGAAGGGACTGGTAGGCGTGTGACGCAGGTATTCGTAGCTACTCGCTACAAATTCCTCGCACTCTGTAGCAATTAAAAACAGTTTACAATGTAGGTATAGGTTTGTAAATATTACATTTTATCTATATAACATTGTAGAAGTCGGGAAGATTCAAGGTTTAGCGTACATTACGTAATATTAATTTACTTTATGATTAGTTTTTTGCTTTCTCATTATCGCTGTCTCACACTTCGTCGTCTCTCAGTTTTTACGATACCTTTTGTGAGCTTCGAATACTGTGATATTGGTACGCGTTATCTCATATTCAATAAAGAAACGAAATATAAAGAGAAAACAATAACGCGGGTGGAAGAATGATATCGATATCGAAAGAGATTCGTTCGTCTGATTATTATACGTATATATATTTATTATTATAAATAGAGAATGAGATCAATGTTAATTTTTTTTTTGTTACTACTGTTTCGACGCGTATTTTATCATCTTCATAAATTGAGATTGCACACACTTATCCTAATATTATATTCATTTAAATCTGTATGATAGAAGTTTTTTTGTATTTTTATCATCATCTTCTTGTTCTTCTTCAATCCTTCTTCTTCTCCGCAAATACGATTTTTACTCGAAGGGAACAATGCGTTTGTCTTCGACTTCTTCATTGCCAGATTCCAGCAGGAATTGCTCTAAAGAACTTTCTGATATCTTTTGTACGGTTTTTGCAAATTTTTTCCATTGTAGTTGCAAAATAAAAAAGATAGTATCACACGGCAAAGTGTGGAAAAATGAATTGTTCGATCAACAATGTCTTTTTTTCTCTTCATTTTCACGCTTAAATGCCGTACTCACTTTTGTCGTCGTCGTCGTTATTGATTGAACTTAATAGTAATGGTAAGCGAGGTAAAATATGTAAATCATTATCGAAGAAGAGAGTTCAAAATCATAGGCATACGAATTTCCCTTTATCCTTTCCTTCTTTGACTATGATCATAATCATTATTATATATTAGCTTAAATATATAGTGCTTGAAATAAATACCTGTCGGTTTTTTTTTTTGGCTCCTGTCCATTTTTTGTTTCTTTGGTTCCCACGTCGGAAAATACTAATAATATTTCCCATTTATTAGAAAGAAAAGTAGCGGTTTCCTTTTTCTACTTCTTTGTCTCATCTTTTCCATCATCTTATCTTTGGTATTTTGTTTTCGTGATTGCAAGTTCCTCTTTTTCTCGATTTAACACTTCGAATTTCGTCACAATCGTAATGAATGTTTCCACTCCAACTAAGAGATCCTCAGTTTATTCGTTAATTCCTGATTCGATCGCCAAGTACGAGACAAATCGAGTATGACGACGACGACGAAAATACCGAAATCTACTAATTATTAAGGTCGTTGATGGCCTGTAGAATTCGCTTGACGTGTCCGACTTTGGTAATGCCGAGCTCTTTGAGATCCCTTCTGGCCAAGGTGAGCAATTCCTTACCTCTGATGTCGTGCGACATGAAATTCTCAGCATATTCGCCAAGCTGAAGACTCTCCAGCCACGAGCAAACCTCGGGCACGTTCCAAGTTGTCGCTTGATCGCGAGCCGGCGCCGACCCGCCGGGATGATTTCCCGAACCCCATCCTGTCCGGCGAAACTTTAACCAGAACAATCCTCGGTGACGATTCTTTTTATCACCCTGTGGAGCCAGATTTACAGACGGAGAAGAGCGTTAACGGCGTTCTTGTTAGCTTTGTTAGTTCTATTTGTTACAGTAAAGGAAAAGGGGGCGGGGGGTGGGGGGTGGTGGTACAGCTTGGACAGTCTAAAATCATACCTATTTTTAGGAGTTTTTTTTAAAGAAAATAAAACACTTGGAGCAATTTGCGTTTGAGGGCTTTATTATTTATTGTTTCAAGACCATTTTAGAATTTGTTCATTGAAATTAATAACAACATGGCGAATATAAGTAGCGAACGACTCTGAATTCGAGAGTTTTTGGGGTGGTGACATCGTGACATCACTGTCCAATTTGTGATAAATGAAAAAAAAAGTTTTGCAAATATACACGATTACGGATAAAAAATTCTATTATTCGAACAAAAACTTGTTACACAAATTTGGATGACAAAATTTTGGAAATGAAATTCAAAAATCTAGCTAAGAGCTGGAATCGATAAGTAAGTTTTAAGGATTGTGTAAAAACATAGTGATCGGATAAAAGTTGATCGAGAAATATGCGCTACCGGATTGAAAACGTGGTCGTCCACTACTTATATTCACCATGCCACCATTTTGTTATTAATTTCAATGAAAAATTTTAAAATGTTCTTGAAAATATAAATAATAAAGCCCTCAAACTCAATTGCTCTAATTGTTTTTATTTTCTTTAAAAAAAAACTCCTAAAAATAGGTATGATTTTAGACTGTCCAGGCTATACCCCCCTCCCATCCCCCTAACGGAGGCAAAGTCCACCATCCAAAGGTTGTTACCAATCTTAGGTCTCTATAATCGAAATTGTACAATGATATTTCACATTCTCTAATCGTTATCACAAAGAAATACGAACAGAATTTACAATCGTTACGTAATCATGAGTATCGATACCGAATTGCAAGTTTCAGATTTTCAATGGAATTTCCAGATTTTATCAGGTCTGTAACAACCCCGATGTGTTTAATTTTCAGCAAACCTGATCGTTGGTCAAAATTTCGATCAGCGCGATTTGCAGAGAGATCGAAATGTCGACCGTAAGCTGGTTCGCTGAAAATTGGGGAGTCCAGCCACAAGCTTGTTACATTTCTAGGCACGTTAGGCGTGTATTAGTATTAGACAGAGATCTTCAACTGAGCGTGCCATCTTTGGTGAACGGTTCATTCTTCATCCAAAAAAATGGAATCGATATTGAAACACGAATTTCACAAATAATAATATGATAAACGAAAGGATTGGACAAGGAATATTTGTTCACCAAAGAAGCCATTGTGCAATCATAAGCATGCGAACATGCTGTGGAGCAGTTTTTTTTCTCATTTCCCTGCGACTTTCGTTTTCCCTTTTTGTATTTAGTGATAAAAATACCAAATATTAAATAAAATTAGCCAAAGTAGCAAAGTATACCGAGCGTAATGAGTTGTAAATATGCACGACTAGCAAGCAAATCAAGAAAAAAAACAGAAAATTAAGCAACGAACCAACCGGTTTATACTGCTGATATCGTTACACATTCAATTATATATCCTATGTACATACATACACACATACATTGTACATATTATAGTATATACATATATAATTAGATACTATAAATTTGATGAAAAGCGTATTACCAGCAACGGAATTGAGTACTCAGTCAATCCGAAACAAAAGCACAGGACAATTTATTAATTATAATGATAATAATAGTAGTGGCGATGATAATAATAACCATGATTATACTAATAATAATAATAGTAATAATAACAGTAGTAATACTAAAAATACGATGGTGTTTTACACAAGAAAACAATGCGTGTGGGACGATTTTGTGAGGCTATAAAAGACATGTCGTGACGGCGAAACAACGACTAATAATAATATGATAAAAATAACGATACTAACAATTTATTCATTTTTACATTAATGATAAATTTTTGATATAGTTTTGTTAATGAGAATTTTGTGTGTACTTTAGAAAGCTCTACGGGGAGCAAATATAATTCAGAAATCGACGAGTCGCAGTTGAACAAGTTCCTGCTTTATATATTGATAAAAATACATATCGTGTGTTTGTAAAGTTTCGCAGCTCTAAAATAAACTTCCTAAATTTGGATAAAAATTATTAACGATTTTTTCAATATCAATCGCAGTTGATTGTAACGCTTTAGGTGAATTTTTTCACAATTTGTAAGCAATTATTTATCGGTTTGAAGACCCAATTACTTATTTTTTATAAAAAGAAAATTGTAATTTTCGATCTCATAAACTGTTTTTTTTTTCTCGGCACAGAAAATTAAATGCAATCAGAAAACAAGCGACAAGTGTACGAATTTCAATGATAAAAAATTTACAAACAGATATAACTTAATTGTAGGGTTTGAAGAAAATGTGTGCGTGTGTGATATAAAAAGATGTAGGTAAATATTTACCCTGGAAAGAACAAACATGTATTAGATGAAAATAATGTGAATGAATTGTACCTGTTCGTCAGCCTGCAGATGATGAAGGTACACGAGACCTGTGCCAGATTCGTCAAAGACACATTTCCTCAGTTCTTGTTCCATGCCAGCCAATGAAGCAGACAATTTGCTCTCCAAGTCTTCTCTCAGTCTCTGGGATTGAAAATTGAATCAAGAATGACGCGACAAACAAAAAGAGATAATTCGCGAAATGGGGTGGAGAGAAGAATTGGGTAAATTTCTCACCAAATTATGCGCTTTGTCCCTGAGCAGCTCACAAGAGTCTTCATAAAGCTGTCGAGCGCTAGAAACGAGCTCCGTGACGACGGGCCTCAAGTCTGGCTGGAATTCAGATGCAAACGGTCCGTCTCGTTGTGTTCGAAAAATTAAAATTAAAAAGTTGATTATTCGTAAAGTGCGCCTTTTCGGTGTAAAACACGACCGAAAGGGCGTATACTTTACGGATACTCGAATAAAAACTGTTGTTCGCGCCTCGGTCGTAAGGTTTTCTATTCAAATTCGACATATACAGACCCCTTGGATAATCTTTCCACCAGGATGAACGTTTTCCAAACTGAGCGCCGTCCTTGCCGCTACTTGATACAAGTCCGGCTCGAGACTGGGATGCGAGATGATGAGGAGCTTGACCCACTTGACAAGGGTCGTCACTGTCTCAATAAACGACAGCAGCACGCCCATTTCCTCCTCGTTTAGGTTCGACGGCTTGGCGTCCACCTGCGACGACGGAGTTTGTGAACCGCCCGACAAAGTCGACGTCGACTGCGATGTCGATGTCGAGGTTGAGCTTCGCTGCTTCTCCTCCCAGGTTCGCAAAGACGTTTCTAGTGCCTGAAAGAAGAGGATTAAAATTCCAGTTGAAATGATAAGAAGGGTGGAAAATATTGAATCAAATTTAGTCACAGCTAGTATGAATTCTGAGCATGGAGGCTCAATCGGCTTGTTTTTTACATCCAAAAGATGGGGGATTTAGGCAACTTTATTCGTTAAGTCTCACTCTGTTTCTGTACAGCATTTGCATCCGATTTTTGTGTATTATCCTGATCATTCCCGGTGGCTGAATCCAGGCCTCGCCGTCGACTTGAATTGGCACTCCTTCCTCGCCGAGTATGTTTATCTGAACTGTCTGACACTGCGCTATCCTGTGATGCTGTAGATTGATCAGACGTGAGGCAGCCATTTGTACGGATCCGAAGACAGCGACGACTTCGAGTATCCTGTCATCAAAGGACGGTGCCAGGAAAAGATCACCCTCCTTAGTACCACCCCAGAAATTCGTCCCTCCCATAAAACTGTGCGAAAAAGAGTTTTTTTTTGGCGTCGTTGTTGTTTAAAAATAATATCGAAAACGAGGAAATAGGTGTTTCGATAAAACGGCAAAAACAACTACCTCGGTATGTTTAGAACTACGATGCCTTGCAGCGAGGGAAGTGGTATTCTCTGCCCGTCGCATTCGAGCTGCACACGCTGCTCGAGATTCTTGTAAGTCTTCTGCAGCCACTGTTTAGATCCGAGAACGCCATACCACATGTAGTTCTTTGCGCGAGATCTACACTTCTCGGGATGTTCCTCACGCTTGTGGTGAAAGTCTAGACTTATTTTAGCGTCTATACCAATGCCAAAATAGTTGTTCATCACACAGCGCTCATAGTAGCCTTCCCTGTGTTTTTTTTAGAACCGTTTTATGGTCAATTTTACTGCATAAAAATTGCATCAACGAGAGTTTTAACACGATAAATCAAATTTCAACAAAATTTCTTACAGCAAAGTCTCGTCCGGATCCATGAGAGGGGAAACAGCGGCGCAAAGCGCGTCTGCATTGGCGAGAAGCGCTTGGCTGATCAGTCCGGCACCTCTGCTGACATCTGGAAGTATCAGAAAATCATTTTCATGTTAGAATTGGTCGATTACGACCCATACCAAAAGGTCATTCGCTGGAGGAAGTCATATATTCAACGATTGCAAATCGAATTGATAATTAAAAGAAATTGGACGATTAAAATGTTCTTAGAAATAATAGGAAATCAATTGAGCCAAAAACTGCAATTATTGGGAATCGTTGCAAATCACTTGAAAACATGATTGATTTCTAATTTACAAAATATTTCCCATTAATTTTATATAATTTCCCAAAGTTCTAGGTAATTTTCAGGGATTCGTTGTGATTCTATCCCATCCATAAAATACTGAACATAGCCTAGAACGCTCGGAAATCATTAGAAATTAATGGAAATCACGTGATAAGCCAAAAATCAAACAATGGAAATCATTCCAAATCAATGATATTGAATTATTTGTCTATTTACTTATGTACCAGAGAAAAACTTTACAAATACTTAACAACCATTAAAAAAAGAAGATGTGCATTACGCATTAGCACAATTGGAAAAATTCGATTTATTTCCAAGCTAATAGAACCTCAACACGTACTTACTCGGCCACATCGGTAGCTGAACCAGGGGATTTATGATCGGTAGTTTTTTGGAGTCCTCGCTGCTTTTGTCGACGGACTTGGCACGCTCGTGTCTTAGACTGAGACTGGAACCGCCAAACCTGGCAGCGTTTGCGGCCAGTGAAACGACTTCTGAGGCCTTGAGGAGACTCCCACTGCTTATGCGCCTCGTCGCCTGCGGCGAGCATCCAAGGCCTGGCAGTTCGACACTCACTAAGAAACAGAAAACACTGTGACACATCGAATTTTCGGAAGTTTTTCTAAAGCGATTGGCAACTTACGTTTTTCCATGCTGCCTCCACTATAGCGTCGATATCGAGGGTCGATTTTGCACGAGGCGTTGAGTTCCTGGTGATGATCTATCGACATTGACGGACTCGGCGGGTCGACAATCACACTAATAACAGGCGGGAACGAGGACGGCGATTTTTCGCTAATCGGTGTCGCGTCAGAGGCGACGGTGAAACAGCAGACAGGGCTCAGCAGATCCGCGATTCTGTCCTCCTCAGGGTTTTTCAACCCTGTTGTCAGTTCCATCGGGTTGTTTTCGTTCCCTGTAGCGTACGCATCCTCAGTCAGATCGGTAGAAGAAGCCGCTATCTGGAGTTTGAACATTACCTGGAACAAGTGGTTCTCATTGCTCATCTCGATGCAGTTTCAGCTAATAAAACATCATCGAATGAAACAGTTTCTTTCATGCGTGTTTTATTCGAATAACTCGAGAACTGTTGAATTGATCGAATAAAAAATTCAATCAGTTTTAGTTTCGAGATGATTGTATTAACTTCCCTTGTTTTCTTTGTTTGTTTCTAAAATAGTGCAGCAAAAGTTAAAATATATAAGAACAAAATGTATAATGATAGGATTGCAAATGCTGAAGAGAGTGTCAATTTGCCTCATAAAATCTTTCTACCTCTTTGTCGACTTTTCTCACGTTCCGTGTCGGTTTCTTGAAGGATCGCCTGGCAATGTCATTGCCCTCGACGAACTGCGCGAGACTACAGAACTTCTGTGGTTTCTCGGGCTGCTCGGACTTGAGACAGTCTCTGACCGAGTCGTACTTCTCTCCAATCATCGCGCTGATAAGATCCTGTCCGAGGGAGCTGAGATCGTCGATGATGCTCTCTGAGTTCTGCCCATCGCTGTGACAAGTGTCGGAGTTGTCAGGCGAGTCGATATGCCCCATCTCTGGACTGTCCGAATGTTTCGTTGTGTCGAGAATGTCGCTGTCTATGTGTCCTGAAAAGCGTGACTTGAGGTTATCCATGCGTAATCATCGCCTATTGGGAACGAAGTTGGGAGCGTGGCATACGAGCAATATGGTACCAAGAACCGGGCTTTTAGTGCATTATTTGAGGTCAATGATGCGGGAACGAAAGTGCAGGAAACTCGGTGCAAGCTGTGAGACTTAATTTTTTGCGTGCAGAATTGATACAACACAAAAAAAACGGAGAATAAAGAGTTTTAAAACTAAATATGACTCGGTTCGCGTGAGGCATTTTTTCCCCACCAGATGTCACAGCGCCGCAGTTTCATTCCCAATGGGTGAGAGAAAGGTCGGTAATCGCGAGATTTTACACGCACCGATTTCGCTCTCGCTGTTCTTAACAGTCAGGTTCCTTGAGTCCATTGTCGTCGAGCTATCCAGCACCATACTGTCTGAACTGACAATGCTGTTGCTGCAGCTGAAGCTGCTTCTCGACCCGTCGACTTTCCCCTCGCGATCGAATTTCCTGAGATTGACACCTTCATCGGGTGATGCATTTCTCGAGTTCGGCGAGTCTGTGTCCGGCGATATCATCGTGTCCTGTATCGTCGTGTCGTCTGATGGTGAGCTCGTATCGAGCGTTGTGCTTGTGACCGTCACTTGGATGTCGGACGGGGTCTCAGGCTGTCCAACTTCGTCCCCATTGGATCCACGCTCTGCATCGTTTGTTTGCAGATTCATCGCTGTTACGTCTATACTCGGCACTTCGAAGCTGAACACACTGAACAGGAAAAGATAACATGGTTGAAATTCGATTAAACAGCTTATTGAGTCGAGAGTTATTACTTTTTCGGAAATTTTAATCCAAAATGAATCTCACTTGATTATTCAGCAAATTTAGTTACATATTATTTCAGGAGCTACTTTGAATTTCCTTAAAACGACGAAAATACACCTACATGGAAGGTTCTTCTGTGTATCGTATACAGCCACCGAAATGAATTTTTTACTAACACTTGCAGTAAAAATTTTCACGAACGTATAAAATCTGTCGAACTTTCTATTACAGGAGTAACAAAAAACAGGGTCCGATACACTCCTGAAAGATGGCAATGCGAAACTCGTGCGAATGCGCGACACTCGCTCTTCGGCTCGTGCTGAGCCTTTTCACTTAGTGTTCAGACTTTGCTACTTTTGCGCATTAGTATCGAAATATACTATTATCCAACTCCTTAGAATATTTAATTCATAACTCTTTTATTAAAAAATTACTAATTATAGGCCGAAAATAAATATAGTGTTCATACGAAATTTTTCGTTAAATTGACACACAATAAACTATTCGAACAATTCAGTAAAGTATCATTTCCGAGCAACATAGTTTTCTCGAAAGAAGGGCAATACTAATTTGAGTATTCATTTCGATTATATACAACATTTATGGTAACAATTAGTATTTGGTAAAAAAGCTATCGAAAAGTTTTTTCTCTCTAATGAATGATTTGTATTACATAATACAAGCATGTAATTTTTTCTTTTTTGTCATATTTGCATTACTTTGTTATATTCGTTGCGAACGCTTCACCCATATATTTTATTAATAATTTGTTATATTACTGTATGGGCATTTCCCGTTGAAAAAGAAATAGATAAATAAATTTCAATTGAAATAAGCAAAGCTCGTAATCGATTGGACTGGATGAATTTGAGCAACGCATATTCAAATCTATTGTTTCACTATTTGATGCAATGTTTTTCAGTCACATACCCCTGAGGTAAGTTTGAGCTGTTTCTCCTGCTGTCAGCAAAGCCGTCCGGCGCAGGCAATGTAAGCATTTCCTCGGCCTGAGAGTCCCGTCTCAGATCTGGCATCGGGCTGAGCGAGATGAGATTGGGCGTTGGGCTCGCGCAGGGAGAGGGTTCAGTGCTGCTGGCAGAGTCGATGGTTGGCATGACACTGAGAAGTTCGACGTTGTTAGGTCGAAGTCCAGGAATATCGAGTTGGTCTCGTTTCTCTGCAAATTTTACCCTTGTTTACTTCCAGTCTTTTCAAATGTTACAGCCATTCTTTGTTCGAGAAAATATCAAGCTGCGTTACCTCGTTTTTCATCTACTGCTGACGTGTCATCATATGTTATCGTTATGTTAGGGGTTTTGCTTGCCAGATGGTCCGATGACGAACTGTTCTGCTCGTCTACGACAAGCTCCGTATGCTCGACCAACCGTCTTACAGCTCGCTTCAGGCTGTTCGCTCTGAAAGTTAGGCAAAAGAGGCTTCGTAATTTGTTGCGTGGAGTTTTTCAACAATGCATCGGATTTCAAACTGGCCGAAATTGATGTTCTTGCAAAATAGCCATTATGCCACTTACCTGGACGTGACGGTCTCTCGCTCGATGAACCGTCTCCGCTTCCTGATCCTTTTCAAATTGGTGATATCCTTTTCAGGCTTCTCCAAAGCTCCTTTCTCCTGGCCGTCAACAGGCAGTGGGCTCTGCAATGTCAGAGTCACCTGGGACGCAGCGTCATCTTCGTTGTTATCAGAAAAGTAACTTTCCTCCTTGTCTAACGTCTGCAGCAGGAGATCGAGTTTCTGCTGGAGTACGTTGCACTTCTCGCCCAGCTGCTGGTCTCCTGTGTTCTGACTGGCCTCCGATATTCGCACCACGAAATCCTTCACCGTTTCGCACAGAACCCTGCATATTGAAATTACAAGCAGAATTAGCAACTGCCAAACCAACGACGAAGAAGATCCAATCTCTTCCTCTCACTTTGCGCTTGATAAAACGACGTTGTCCTGATCAGACTGAAGGATGTTCGTTATGTGGGTGATGACACTGTCTTCGTACTGCTGGGCGATGGTCGTGTTCAGTGCCAGGTCCGTCGGACTCAACATCTTTGGCCCCGGCAACGAGATGCTTCGCTCAAAAGTCATTATACTCCAACGATCGAGCATCTTGGTACTTGCTTTTTCGTACTTCTCCAGCAGCTGGGGTAGGTGTGTATCATCGTCGCATGACGCCCCCCAGCCCAGCACTCGCGCCAAATCGTTGCCGGTGCCCAAAGGGAGAACGCCAACCTGACATTGTTTCTGCACGAAAAAATTAACCGATGATTAGCGGATTTCGTAGGAAAGAGGAAAAAGGTGCACAGTACAGTTGAAAAAACGAACAGATAGTTTACGTCCATGATTTGATTGTTTTCTATAATTTTTCTGCAATTTTTCTCTCCGCCTTTGTGAAATGTCGCCAGATCAACAAAGAAACATCTCTATCGAAGTGTGTCGAAGCATTCGCATGCTATGTTAAGAAGTGTCTAGTTGAAAACAATCTCAAAGAGAATTAGAGTACACGTAAAAGGGTTTCTGGATCGATTGTAAAGATTCTAAAGCTGGACACACATTGCTT
Organism: Neodiprion pinetum; assembly: GCF_021155775.2. Classification (NCBI taxonomy): domain Eukaryota; kingdom Metazoa; phylum Arthropoda; class Insecta; order Hymenoptera; family Diprionidae; genus Neodiprion; species Neodiprion pinetum. The sequence goes on along the minus strand of NC_060236.1, from coordinate 22,302,691 downwards.
CATATTAAAAACTGCAAGGTATTTAGGCGTTTACTACTACTCACCGGCTAAAAATAAATTTAGCTAACGTTAGCGCAACCAAAGATGAATAAAGCTCAGGCTTCTGTAATACCTGAAATAAAATAATAGAAGAGACACACCATGCATTGAGAATCTTGCGGTGATAAGTTAGGGTAAGGGCAGATGACTAATAGAGGTCCTTGTGATCAAACTGATGCAAGGTAAAGTTCGTCATCTTAAGAAACAATAAAATGGGAAATGGTATGGTGGTAAATAGCAGAGTTAAAGTGAAAAGAAAAGAAAAAATGCAAACTGCTAGAAAACGGGTGCAAAAATACTGTAAGAAACGAATGCCAATGGGGTATTGGAGGACTGTTACTCACGTGCATCCCTAAGCGATCAATTTCGGATAGAACCCAACCCACCGAACCATCGCCGCTGCAGACGAGGATTCGGAATGGATCGAAGTGTCGAAAGAGCCTCAGCCTGTGCGAACAAACGTTATAATAATAATATTTATAATGATAATGATACTTGTTGCCACATCAGTAAATTTACAATTAATTTATATGAAAAAATCATATTATGTCTTCTACAGAGGTGGACATAGTTCCGCTTGTGCCCAGGCATGGCATAAACAAACTATATACAGTCCGCTCTTGTAATAAGGCCACTCTAAATAAGGCCGTTTCCCCTAATTTTCGCTCAAACGCAACCTCCACTACGGGCTCACCTCGGGTTTCATAATCGTCTATTTCAGCCTCAATAAAATAGTGTATAATTCTCTGCGTAAATTCAATTTATTGTCAGTATATTTCGAGAAAACTTTAAAGTGTTTTTATTTTGTGTAGGATATTTCATACAAACGCATGCCAATCAATTGAAAATTTATGCCATCCAATTAAAAATGCATACTTACTGAATCTAAATACACATGAATATATACGATTATCACATACTACCCAGCGGCCTTATTACAAGAGCGGACTGTATAAAGGTTTAATACTGTATAAATATAACTAGATATCAATATATCATTCATATCACGAGGAGTGCTAGACCTCAGATAAGGACTACATTAATCCTATACTCGGATTGGTATGTGATTTGCCTATTGACATAAGAGCGAGAATCAGTAAAGCAATAAGAAAATTAATAAAATAAATAAAATAAATAATTCTCAACTATTTTTCTTCTGCCTACACAGGATGATAAAAGTCCCTGCTAAGAATTGATCGTTGACTGCTTACCCAAGGCCAGGTCCACCATTGATGAGATCAAAGACTTGCGCCGGATTGAGCAGCTGCTTGAACCTCCGGAGAAACTTCACTCCCTGATTGTCACCGGATTTACTGTTCACAAAAACGAGGAGCGGACTGCAGCCCGTTGGTCTCACCGCCTCCCAAGCTTCGTCGCTTCCTGCAAGACGTTTGGACGTTTTAAAAATTTGATGATGAAAGAAAAATTTGATAAGTGGCTGAATAAGAGGATAAACATGTCTACCAATGCTGTGCAGTGACGTCGGCGGCACGACACTGACTTTGGCAGGCCCCAGCGGACATCGTATAGAAATGGCGGGTCGACAGGCAGTGTGGACCGTCGCTCTGCACCAGAGACATCGCCAGTCTTGAAGCCTATGTGAAAAGCGAAACGGAAACTCGAAAGATCAGGAATCAGACTAGATATAAGGATCTGTTTCAATAAATAAATAAATATGCAGGTTATGAACTGATAAAAGCATTGCTCCGGCTAGTTTTGCATACCTGAGAACTGAGCCACAGGTCTTATCGCACACAAAACACTTCGACGAAACAGGTAGGTTTCCCTCCATCCACTGATGAGGCATTGTGATATTCTGTGGAAAAAAGAAATAACAACAGGGACTTTTCATATGTATTTATGACCAGTAAATCTACTCGACTGAAGCGAGTAAAACAAGACAATATATTATTACCCCATCCTCATCCTCGATAATATCTTTTCCAATGGAAGCGAGTGTCGTCCATTTGCAGTTGTTGATCGCTTTTGCCGCGCATCTCTTGTGCACCTTGCACTTACACACTTCGCAGCTGAGACCGTGTGACGTGACGCCTGAAGCAATCTCAATGTCAAGAATGGAACGGAAGGTTTGCAGTTACAAGGTGCACCGATTTCGATTTCACAGAAGAATAATGAGCGATTTACCGTAGAGCGCATCTCTGCAGACGTTGCAGTACGTCGGTCTCGCGTGACTGGTTGCGTACCAATGGTGATTCCCTCCCAGCAATTCGGCAGGACCCGGCTCACCGCTCTGCGATCTGCCCTCGCCGGCTGCTCGCAGAGCGCTCAACCACTCCTCCATCTCTCGTCTGCTCTCGCCACAAAGAACCAAGGATCTGAACGGTGTGATCACCTGGAATCGATCAGTTATAATTCTGAATTATTCTTTTGTGGTGAGTGTCAATAGGTTCTTGCAATATTTGAATGTTTATCTCGGGAGAAACTTGAGAATAAGTACAATTTCTTTACTCTGTCAATAACGATTGGATCTTTGAACGATAGGAAAAAGGAAAAACAGTTGGTCCATCAATTCAAGGAACTCTTTCCCCATCCTTCTTTACAAGCAAAGTTTTTCGAATCGTTTACAACCTGGGGTTCCAGTTTTAGGTCCATTTACAAATGTTTATATTACTTCTTCACATGTTTTTTATTCTTTTTCTAAATATCTTTGTTCTTAAAAGACACAACGAAAGGAAATGAACAAACCTGCCAAAAGGCAATGTAGAGCACGCGGCACATTAGGGTGACAAAAACATTGAGATTCATTTTACATGGAATGTGTTGCTAGCGACGTGAAAGAATGAAAAAAGGTTTAAGGACTGTGCAACAATAATTATGAGAATAGTATTGAAAGAGAGGGGAAATGATAGCGGTTAGTAAGAAGAACTCAATTATGATAGAAGTAAGAATAAAAACAGTAACAATAGTGGGCAGGTATATTCAAGGTAAGATATCTGAGGATAATAACAACGGCCTCTCTTCTCCCTGTGCCCCCTTTGTTGTCGCTGTAGCTTTCCTTCTCACTCTCTCTCCCTCTGTCTCTAGTTATTGCTCCCACTCTAATCATTATTCTTCATTACAGTAAATAAAAATCAGATTGTCTGATAAAAAATTGCCCCCCCCCCCCCTCCCCCTTGGCATGCGTAGGCGGCGGTATAATTATGGCAGCATCCGCGCCACCCGCATGCATACAATAATTATCACACGCATGTGTTACCTAAACTGAAAAGTGCATAACCTGAAAAATGCTTACATGGTTAGGTTGGGTCGGTTGGGTTTAGGACTATTAACCCCAAATTAACCCCTTGACTTACGATTCATGTTCCGACCGCGCGGGTCCATAATCAACAGCAACATCGGTCACACGTGTAAATACCACGGCTCCTCACACGCAGTATATATTAGTATATGTTATACTCTGTGTACTACATATCGTAGGCGAAGTGCAGGTTAAGATTGCGTTGGATTTTAAAATTACTTGGGTTTGGATCCGGTCTAGGCTCAGATGGTATTTAGGATTAGATCGAGGTTAATTTTGCTAGTCGTTTGGGTACAAGTTCAACTATGGGCGCATCACGCTAAAGCGTTGGGTTAAAGCTTAGGTTAAGTCACGCTGTAATATCGTTCGGACGCACGCGTGTTTTGACGTGCAGATATGTAAATCAGGCACACCGATCCGCGTTTGTTTCTATGTATTGTGTACCTTAAATCGTGATCGCGTGCGTTGCTGTTTCGGAAGCGGCATTTAGTCAGTCTGAAGATAGATCATACGTGTAGCTCACTGAGTGTAGATGTGAGAATTAATTGTGGGCAGGCTTTTGTTTTTCGTGACTTTTATTTTCGCAAGTTCTCATTTGTTTTTTGTTTTTCTTTTTTAAATTTTCTTCTTTTTCTACGATGAGACATTCGGTTCTCCCAAATCAATCGATCAATTCATTTACATGGCTAAAATGCTTGTATTTCATGAGAATTTTGTTACATACATGGAACAACAGAGATCTTTTTCATCAAGCCAGCGGCTACAGGCAACCGATTAGATGTAACTAGGTAACGTCGTCGATCGCAACGAGGTGGAAGAACGACACGGGCTGCAGACGGGGTGTCGAAATTCAACGATCTTTTATGCATACTGACTAACATGTCTTTTTTTACATTTCTAATTATTATATTGGATTGCCGCCTCTTTTTCTGCTAGCTGTCCTAGTTTTCATCGCGCATGATCCATCGGCCCGTGAAAAATTCAAACACGAAGACGCATCGCTTTGTGAAATATCGATTGATAAGTAGACGAAGTTGTTGATACCTCGTGTCGATAATTTTGAAAACCAAAGTTACCGGAGTGGACTATGCGAAATGTCGGTAATAGTGGAATCAGAAATTTACGACGCAATCATTGTAATGCATCGGTAATCGTGGAACTAGTAGTTCGACTCATCGACATATCGATACACGATGAATTAATTTTGAATTCAAATTAAGTAGCCCGATAAAAATTTGAAAAAATTTAGAAAATCGACGATTACTACGATCATCGTCGTTTTAGACTGTCAGTTGTCAACAAATTCCGTAATATACGGTACAATAATGACTCTGTCGAAGCGCGAACGTCACTTTTATATTTTATAAACTCAAAACATGAAAAAAAAATCATACAGATGACCAAGTCGCCTCGGAATCATCGTGAGATTAAATTGTGACGACAAACGACGACAACCACATGAAGCCTCTTTAGCTCAGTGGTAGAGCACTGGTCTCGTAAACCAGGGGTCGTGAGTTCAAACCTCACAGGAGGCAATCTATTTTCGATACCAATAACATTACTTATCGCGGCTATAAACTCGTGGTCAGCTTTTTTTCTTTCGGTATTCTCATCTTTTAACAAAAACTTTGTTGATATATCATTCAGTTGCTTTGATTCGGTAGATACTTTTGAATATGTTGCAGTTAGCGATCGGTGCGAGTCGAAACAAAATTCCAATATAGGTAGTAAAGATTACACAAACAATTAACAGGGTGAAAATAACTTAGATTTTTCTCTGTAATAAATGAAAAAAAGTATAGCGAAATATAATTACGCGACAGTCTGCGGAACCCGAATCAGGGCGTGTATCAACGATAAACCGACGCATGCTCTCTTCTCTACGTGTATACATAAAGATCATAGGTATATACTTCCATCCAATCCTAGTTTAAAACTGATAAGTACGATTATCGGGTAGTTACATGTTATTATAACTAAGTTTTTTTCTTTTAAATATTGAATTAATTTTTTTCTGCCTTTATTTCGTTGCCTTCCGCGTCATCGCCGCTTGTGTACACAAAAAGGACGTTTTTTTCATTAAAACAATCGATCCCTTGTTTTATCGCGTCGTTATACTATATTTTTCACCTCGTATCATTAATATATTTGCAGGTCTTGTCGTTTCAGAGATATACCTATAGGTACATGTGATTTTTTTTATCCCTCTGCATCGATTATACGTAATCACATGAAAAAAAACATTGTACATACGCAGGCATGTATAGGTATACGTATAAGTATATATACGTACTAGTCAATTAAATAATTGGTCAATTAATTAAGATAAATGTAAAACACCGTTGATCGCCACGCCTCGTATGCGTATGAATAAAAAAGATAATGGTCCACTGAGGAAAGTAATAGTCGGAGTAATAATGATAATTGCTCCGTTTTCATTAGCGATACGCAATTAAAACAATTTAAAAGTAAATACAGGACAATGACAACGACAGCGATCGATCGTTTGAGCCAACGTTGTCAAAAACACGCAGGTCTCTCAAAGAGATCGTCGTTTGTATTCACTTCGCCTCACTAATAACGATAACAAGGATAACAATGTAAATCTATAATCATAACAACGACAATAATGATATTCAACCAACCCATCAACCCGAAGTATGAATTAGCTATAAAAGCTAGAAGATCCGCTGCTGTTGATCAGCTGTACAAGTTTCGTATTCTATAAAATAGGTAATTCGGGGAAACGATGGAATGGGTTTCATAAATTTTGTATTAATTTTTTTATTTTACGCACAACAGCAAACTTCGCGCTTAAAATGCGATTCGAGATGTGATCGGTAGTACAGTTCACCGCATGCAGATGCAATGCAGTCATAGATATACGTGTTCAAAATGAAATAGGTGACGATAAATACCTGAAAACTGTGGTTCGCGTTCTTAATGCTGCATTCCGCGAACGTCAGATCGGTCAGTTCAATCTCGTCAAATATGCCAGCCTAAAACAAAATGTGAAATGACAGTTTAATTTTAACCCTTTAATTATTCTTTGACCAGGCAAGAAAATTCTGCGCTTCGACACTTTTTATATGCTTTAAAATATTCAATTCGTTGAGATACCATTACTGAACAAAAAAAATAATATCCGTTAAAAAGAAAGCAGTAAATGTGAGTTGCGACGAAATAGTAAAACAGAATACGAAATCGACCTTAAAGATCAAGTTCAGCAAGAACAACTGTTAAAAAAAGAGAGATCACATTACGAAATAATCCCGTTTAAATTCCTGAAGTGTATCGTTTCACTGATTTCAATAAATCACAGACTCGTTACATGAGCTGCAATGAAACAAGATTATAGGTTACCAGAACAATAAATCACTCTTTCATTGGCCTATTGTATTTTTTCGCTGTAAAAAATCTATCGCTCATGTAACTCGATTCGCAGAGAATTTATAAACTAACTGCAAAACGAGCCTCTAATTTTTGTTCATTACGGTCTCCTGTTGCGCTACAGAACCGATAGTTAAATAGTGTAAAATTGGCTGTTGTTTATTGTGCAGTCTCTGCATAGGCTCGGGAAACTCGGTGTCTGGAGTACAATGAAGGTACATTCGATTACACGGGTGCGTGTGGGAGTTGGAAACTGTTCGTAACAGTTTGACAGTTGAGACGAAGAGTTTCCGTTTGCGAGAGAATATTGAAATCGAGAAATTTTCATCGAATTTCTATAAAGACTTCCGACTCTTTGAGGCTAACTCGGAGATAGAAACAGTGAAGTACGGAAGGAAGCGCCTGACAACCAGTCGGGGGAATCCCCGCGCGGTATTGGAAGGGAGACAAAAGCGCGGGATATTCAAAACGAAGAACAGTGAACGGTCGATGCTGCTGCGACGCGGCGTTGCGAGTGCCAACAATTCGCATTGGGAGGGTATAAAATCGGTTAGCACGCGCCCCCTGTTCTAATTATAGAATTCCACTCTACTTCTTTCAATTCTCTTCTCTTCCCTTCCCTTATTCTCTCATCTCCTCTCCTTATTGTGTACGTACATACGCTATGCGAATGCCTTGTGCCGTACGCAGGTATATGTGCACATAACGTACTGATATGAATCTGTACATACACTCGACAAATATAGAATTGCAATCTCCTCCCTCAGGATGATTGGGCGAGTTGATGGCTTGCGAATTGTTTTTCGGTTATATGCGTTGTACGCTTGTGCGGCTAAATACATACGTCACGTGCATAATATGTGTGCAATGTTGCTGTTGTAATACTGCTTGGTCTGCAACTTTTACCAAACGATATAGGTGTATAATATAAGACGCCGTCTCGCCTGCACGTCTGCCTCGTGATCCACTCGTCAAAAACAAGCTTTCGGTGCCATGATTAAATATTTGCACCTGATGATTACAGATACAATTCGTTCTGTTATGTTCTATTACGGCTTATAGAAAACTGACGAAATTTCAAGACTACTGCTACGATTTATACGAAATTAATAAAATGAGGTGTCGACGACAAGCGTGCAATGCCCTCTGCTATGAAATGGCAAAATCATGAGAAGAAGGCCAAAGAGAGAAACCTGAGACCCAATTTGAGTACAATAAATAATTTTCAAATATATTTAATCTCGAAAATCAGAGCAGTGTGCTGGCTGCACTATGGTGATACGTACACGTGGTTGATTCCGATGCCGCACACATATTGTCTGTTAATACTCGTTTCTCCCCGTGAACTTTGCAGGTATACGTGAATAATATCATTCACACTGCAGGGAATTGACTATCGAAAGAAGGATGGCGAGAAGAAAACAATAATGAACAAAAGGAAAATGACACTGGACCGCCATTTACCATTTACAGCAGCGAGAACGAAGAACAATTATGAGGTACTGATAGGTGTTCAACCGATGCACCGAAGGTTGAGGAGCTGGTGACGGGTTGGACTTGTCGCGTGGAACGACAGTGCGAAACTGATTGTGAGGAACGACGACCGTCACGAGAACTATAACGCGACACGCCGGATAGAATAGGGTATAGGTATAGATGGACGTATGGATGGGTAGGTGGGTGTAAGGTGGAGGCTGATGATGGAATATAACGAGTTTCGCGGCCGCGTTCTCTCGCACCTATACCTACATAACAAAGAGAAACGTTCTCTGCACCACCAACAGATGCAATAAACAAACGTCTAACAATAACAGTCCCTTCCCCCCCGCCCCCTTCCTCCCTCTCGGCAGAGCACGCTTCAGTGTATAATGCGCCTCCGTCATTCGAGCTTTATTATCTCAGTTCGATAGAAACAGGAAGAAAGAAAAAAATAAATAAAATACACACACAAAAACGTAAACGTAGACTAAAAGAGAAAAAAAAAAATCAGCAGAAATAAGTTTCGGTTTATAGATCACGTAAACACGGTTCACCCACGTTGGAAAAAAAATCCCTCACCTTGCAAAACTTGACGGTTTTTTTCTTTGTCATCGTATCTTTTTTACTGCATTTTTCACGATTTTTTTAACTTTTGTTTCTTACTTTGCTTCGTATTATTTTAAAAAAACGAGAAAGGAAAAAAAATTACAAAGGCAGAGCAGCGAGTTTCAGATTTTACTCTCGGTTAGCTCATTTTGTGAACACAATGTAAGCCCGACGAAACTTACCACCAACTTTCCATTGCGACTTGATGTTTCTGTAATTAGAATGAAATGACCTGTTGATAATCGAGTATAATGGGTGGAACGGAATGATAGGTAATGCGCATGTAGAGTTGCTTACTCTGTAGCAATCTGTAAATACGTGTACACACAATTACATCGATTCGCACAATGCGCTGCCGATTTTTTACACGCAATTTTGATATCTGATCCCCTTCTTTTCTCTTTCACGTAATGACAATCTTTGTGTTGATCTATATTTAAAGCCCTGACAACCGTGAAGTTGGTCGTATCTTAAACACTAATGAATCACGCTTCAGTAGAATCGTATAACGGTCATGCGGGGTGAAATTCAATCCAAACGTGATATTTTGCTTCAAAAATAAGTTCTGAGAATCTGAAAAAAATATCTAGGCATAGTTTAAGGATCGCAGAAAAAGCTCTCTCAGTTTTCCTACCCAAAATTGATTTTTTAAATATTGTAAAGCATCGGCGAACTTAAAGAAAGTCTCTGCCAAAAATGTAGAAAAAAGACCTTTATTTTGCATGAAGAATGGCGCCGAGAGGCCGATTTCCACAACTAAGGGACTCTACGAGAAATTTAAAAAGTTTTTGGAGTGAAATTCATTCCCAGTGACCCAGTAGGGTTGAGACAGACACAATATGTTGCATTTCCCGCATCGTTGTTCAGCAAGCCCTAATAAATAACGTAACGGCTATCTCTCGCGATTGCTAGGTTGCCTTTAAACCAGGCGTCACAGCGTCGCATTCATTGCCCAAGAACGCCTTCTAGCCTTTTTTTTTTCTTTCATTGGATGATAACACAATTTATTGATCATTGTCACACGATACACCAGCTGGAAATTTTCTTGGAATAATGTAACCCAGGCCTCGGGTTTCAGTAAATTTGTTATGAAGAAAATAGGTAAGGATATAGTAAAACGGAGAAGAAAAATTGGTGGAGAACAGAAGATTACATACGTATTACATACGTATTATATTTAGATATGTGAGGACGAGAGGGATTGATTTTAATATCTCGAGGGGCAGAACCCTGAAGTGTATAAATACCGGTCGATGGCGATGAAATTAAAATGGCAAGCCTTTCGCTATTCTTGAATTTTTAATGATTCTCTAATTTCCCGTTCTACCACGATCTCATTCTTCAAACTTTCAACGGCCATCTTCCATTTTTCATCAATTTTTTTTTTATTCGATACAGTACCAGGGGTTTCTAAAGAATCATCAATATCTAATCGAATCCTGCATGCCTCGAAATTTATAATTCAACTTCAGCCGCAGCGGCATCGGTATACAACATTTTATACCCTACATATCACGTACTCTGTATAGAGTACATTGTATGCTATTCGTGTCCTTAAATATACCTATGTATCCGATACGTTGATACATGAGTGCACGCTGCAAGACGTACGTACAGTACATACAAGAGTATTTATAGTATAAGTACAGATCCAGAATTGTACATGCAGCACAGAGGCATACATAGGTACACCCATTTGCCTTTCAACCGTGAAATTTCAACGCCCGCTCGAACACAACCAATCATGTTCGGTACACAACGAGAGCACTTTCGTCCATGGCTTTGAAGGCAGAGTGGAGGAAGAAGGAAAAAAAGAAAGAGCAAGCGAGCGAGCAGCGCGTCGAGATTTATTCGCCGACGTAAAGCGTCTCTCTCTGCTGCCTAGCGGATAATGACGGTAGAAAAGGAGGACGAGAAGAATGAGGGTTGGATCAGGTGGCTGATAAGAGAGACAGCCGGGATAACGAGGGGTTGGAAAACAGGGCGGCTCTGACACTGACGTTGATGCTGCCGCTACTCCTCCGTCTATTCTAAAACGCCGGTGAACGGCAATTCGTTCTCCCTTCTACACGTATCAGATCGTAATATCGTCGTAAGATTCAATATGGCAACCACAAAACCGGCAATATATCGGCACGCAATGCAATATGGCGAAAAAATGTATGTAGCTCTTGATTGCCCGAGCTTCGGCAACCGGGTAAGCCTCCAGTACTGCTTTACCGACGCATCGGTAATCATCGATAACACAGAGGGTGAACAAACGAGCAAATAAATATCAAATACACGATACCCGAATTTTTCGGGAGTTTTGCGCAGGCTAATTATATTAATTATAAAATACGGGTGTTACGTGTTTTTGTTTCACAGTTTCATGTGGCTAGAATGTTATTCAGAGATGCACGTTGGCATTAATGCAGGCGGGTTGAGTCGATCGCAGAACAGAAGGAAACGATTAAGGCGTGAAACGAAGTGGCGTCACAATACCGTCAAGGCTTCCTCGAGGATCCAAACTCAGTTAATTGCGAGCGAAAATGATTTTCAAGAGTCGCAGTACACTCGCACTCGCAGACACACATACACATTCATACGTTGCGGATCGGAAAAAACCCCGAAACTCCGACATCGATTTCTAACAACGCGAAAATGTTGCGACGTTTCGTTCGAATTTTGCGTGTATGTGTATTACTCTTTCTCCTTATTTCATTGTTCAAAATCTTTTACCGTCCGAATGAGAAAATTCTCGTAAGCAAGGTGAAGGTATCATATAATAATGAGTAAAATAATACAAGAACCGAGAAGAATAGCTACATAGAATGCGCCCAACGGCGATATAATATTACTGAATTACTATACTGTTGCACCGCGGGAGCAACACAGTCTTCTTGGGGCGTCGGCCGAGGTAAAATATTTTAACGCCTTGTTTTGACGCGAAGGCTAGAGTAGAGCAAAACGAATGAGTAATGTGATCTCATATCCCCGGAGTAGGAAATCCCTCTGCTGAGGTACAAGGGTGTATATTGTATACTTTATGTATACACCTGACGTACATAGTCTAGTATGTGTATAAAATTTCGCGATACTCTGAAGGTAAATAACGACATGCTGACGCCTTCAGCTACCCCGGTATCGCACGAAAATTCTCTTCCAGGGTATTTGGCGAACTACAAAATCCACTTATTTCCTGTGTCCGTCCGTTTCGTTTTTTTTTTTTTCTTTTTTTCAAGTTAAATCTTGATACTCTTTTTTGTTTCTACAGTGTGATCTTAACTTTCTGTAAAATTATTGTACAACGCAATGTATATTATACATATATGCTATAAATTATATCTATCTATCTGTCCATTTTATTTAAAAAGATTTTCTGAATCGAAAAAAGCTGGTCGGCGAAGTCATAACGGGTCGAGCGTCGTTTTCGACCTTTGTCGACCTGCAAGGCAAGGATGCCACTGATTGTGAGACATGTTACGATATATTCATATACGAACCGAGTGCCAGGGTGCAAACCCGGAGATTAAATTGCTAACGTCGATGAGATTAAACGGAGTGTTCCCCAATAAAACGCCCCACGTAGTAGATTGATCGATTTTTATTCCGCAGGCCAAACAGGGCAGTATCGCGGTCAGACAGAGAAACACCGATACCATCGTTACGTGCGTTTCTCTACCCGAGAATTGGAAACACCGTTCGCTAATTCAATTAAAAAATTTCACATCGCACACGCGCTCCTCCCGCAAGTTTAAACGCGATGCATATCTGTCTATCTACAAGTCATATTATACGGTACACGCGGCTAGCCAACGATTTTAATTATAGATAACGGTGCTTGTTGTTTGTACTCCTTTCTGATAATATTTCCTCAGGGTGTCCCCCGGGGCTGAAACTGGATATAGATCATAGCGCTGTTTCACCGACCGCGTGCCGACACCTACTGTCAGTAAAACAGATCAGGAAACGCGGAAACCATCGATCCACTGATTTGAATTTTGGGGGTCTCTGTTTTCATCGAGGTTTTCTCGTTTTTTTTTTCCGACGTAGACCCGCGGCGAGATGTTCCATGACGATTATTATTATCTCTCTTCTTGTCCCAGGGAATGTATATCGCTCATTTTATATCCCTGTAAGCTGTGGTAGTATACCTATATTAATTCCGGTTCCTTTCTACACCGAGGAAGAGAATGACAGGCACATATCGAGCGTCACTTTATAGATATACCTCACAGTCATCCCTCTCTCAAATTTTCCGGAACCCTCTGACCTCTTTCCCGAATTCGTAACCGCTGAACTTTGACCTTTCATTTCCCGCTGCTCGTGGTGTTGGTGGTCGTAGCAGTTAGAATCTGGGGGATAGAGAGATGAAAAGAACGAAGGAAGAGGCCGACGCTTGTGAGAATTAAACAAGAGTAACCCTCCTCCCGCTCCTGTAGCGTTGCATCTCTCCTCGTCTCGCCCTCTCAATCTCTTTTTTCGTGTATTACGGTATAGTTGGCATGTGTTATAGTATAAGTATAGTATTATACGTTGGTATACCGCGTGTATATTGAGCGGTGGCTGAAAGGAGGTCAAGAGATAACCGCCGCATCCCCTGCTGCTGCTGCTGCTCCTGCCGCGGCTTATGTATACATATACCTGCACACCTATGTACACGAATATCCCGGTATAATACCACATTTATGAGACATGCGTCTTATACCTATATATGAGGCATTTCGTGCGAACATTTGATCCTTCGACTATGTCCCACTTGATCTGCGTATACATAATATATATATTTATGCAATATACATAGATGTATTTAAGCTATTGCTTCAAGTTCGACGTACAAACTTAGATTTTTATTTTTTATCATTATTCTCGAATTTTTTTTTAAATAACAAAATTGTCAGTAGCTTTATTTGTCCATGGAGTTTATTCAATAGATGATTCTGTTGCAAGATTTTTTTCTTACGCGAATGTATGATTGCTGGCAAATGGTTAATCGTGAAAGAATCAGCCGCGTTGTCGGAAAAATTATATTTTTCTTTACTGCGCAATTCAATTTTCTGCCTCATACATCCCGATCACTTCTTCGTACGAACGTTGCGACGGTTCGCTAGTCGAAAAATTTTTGCTGTATTTCCTCTGGGAACAGAACAAGGATAATAATAAAATAAAAAGACGAACAGCAAGGGAAAATCCGTGGGGATATCGAAAAAAAATTCTAGTTTTGATATTCAATTTCGATGATGTTTTCACTTATTCTCGAAACGACAACGCGATTATTTAAATTTTTATTGAACGTTGAAAGATGAGATTTTTCGTATGTGCCGCAGGTATTATATCAACTTTATGCAGTACAGAGGAAATCTGTACCGTGCCGATAGCTATGAGTCCATCCATCAATCATTCTTTCCGACTCTTGTAGAAAAAATAATGGTATAAACGCAAGCAACTTCAGATTGTGGACACAGCGAATCTGTCCAAGTTCGACTGTTGATAATAACGATGAAAAATGAAGTGAAATAAAATAGTAACTGAATGAATATATAATAAACTTTTTTAAATTGTTCCAATGTAATTCTTCCTGGCAATAATAGATTGTAAACAAAAGGTATTACTCAGGACGATAAACTCACCATATAAGAGCCGAGTCTTATTCGGAATGCTCGTTGTCAAAATTTATGAAATATGTGTTCTAGTATGTTTATCGTTATTATTACACTCCTGAATTACAAGTTACAAATATTTTTTCGGCTTTCATCGATTAATGTTCCGCGTTTTAAGTTCAATTTATTTTTGGACACGCGCAGCATAAATTCGATTTATTATTATTGCAGTTATAATTATTATTACTCTGTTATTATTATAGATATACCTATATTAGATGTAAAGACCCTTCAAGTGATTGTCGAGTGGAATGCTTACATTCGTCGTTACTATCAATATTACCATTAATTATTATTAACCATTTTAGTTATTGAACCGCGTTCCCAAGTATAATATACACAGTTTAATTAATTTTCTTCAATACCTCTCAATGATTATTCATTATTTTACTTATTACCAACATTGTAAGGCTTATTACATGAAAATAATTTTTGCTCCGAAGAAGTTTTGTGCATATCGAATAACATAGAAACCGAGCAACGAAATTAAATAAAACGATCCAAAGCTATCCCTTATCAACTCGTGATTTTTTCCTCTTCCCGTTGCGTACTTTAATCGGTAAAACTGTTACGATTATATACGTTTATCGCACGGCCTTCAGTAGTTCGTAATCACCATTTATTATACCCAAAGACGATGAGGAAGTAGACAAATTTAAAGTTCGCACAAAAATATACCGAAATATGACGTTAAAAAAGTCTGTCAAAAAAATTATCATTAATTTATGTATTTGTATACATTTGGTTTTTGTATATATGAAGAGGAAAGAATTTGATTGTCAATCGTCGATGATCGTACACACATCAATGTGTGTGGTATTATATTATATGTATATACATATATCGTATTAACGTAAGTTTGTAGATGTTATTAGTATGCTTGGTTAAGTACTCGCTTCTTACAGACGTTTGTTCCCATTTTTACAAGCTTCATAACTAACGATAGATAATTAGCTGTGTGCCGTTATACTAGAATTGTGATAATCTATAACATTAGATCTAGAAATACAGTTTGTTTATTGTTTTATTTTGTTGTTTTTTTTTCTTTTGTTTTCAATTACGGTGGTAGAACAAGAAAAGATTCGATTATCAATTAATGAGTTTGGAAATTTAAGATTTATTTTATATGTTTATCTCCGCACGAGGCGATATCTGCGCAGGTTTAACGCGACGTATACACGTAAATACAGTGAGGGTATAACATGAATTATTATGGGGTTGAGATTAAGACACGCAGCGGTGGCTGGGCCAGGCGAATCGGGTAGTCGGCTGGTTCGTTGCAATTCGTTAATACCTCCAAGTGCAACAAAACTCGCGTCTGTCAGTTGACCGCGGTGCGTGCGACGTGTTACAGGTTTCGCGGCGGGATCGCGACAGCCAAGTTATCGCGAGTGCCGACGCAGCGGCGGAGAGACGGCCCCTTGACCGCCGCTACTCTCTTTCTGCCTGCCCGACTGCCTACCCGCCTCGCAGCCCTGCGACGCGGGCCGACAGATCGAACGATCCCAACTTGGCTTTGCGCGCCGAACCGACAACGCGCAGGTCCCACGGATGACAGCAGCTGCGCCTTTTCCCTCCCTGTTTATTTATATGCTCATCTTCACCGGGTGTAAATTATGATTTACGTTGCATCGTTGATTTTCTGTCGTTTCCTTATGGAGAGTCAAGTGAAAGAATAGAGAGGAAGCGAAAGGCAGAGGAAAAACAGGTGGAATAAGAAAATTGCAAGTGAAACTGTAATATGTAAAGCGAGATGGACGCGTTATCGAGAATTCATTTAAAAGAACTGATAGATTCTTCTTTTCTTGAAAGATAATAATTTTCGCTCACAATCTTACATACCAATTGGGGTGGATGGTAGAGCTTTGTAATCGGAAGTTGGGAAAGTTTGAAGAAGGTTTCACGGCACGTACGCCGCATGCCGGAAATTTGATTTTTCTCACAAGCTTTCATCCCTAAATCCGGTTGATTGCGAATCGTTTTGCAGTTTGTGAAAAAATTTTCAAGAAATCCCCGGTCAGAGATACGGATCGAAAATGAAAGGTCACCTACCAACAATTTTCCGCAAAGATTCACGTCTTAAGGAATTAACCCATTTTTTTTCTTTACTTTTTTGATTTCGTTTAAAGTCATCGAAGTTTGAAAGGTCGCGTGAAATTCGTTAAGGCTTATCGCCGAAATACGAATCACACTTATTTCTCATTGTGAAGCGTCGGAACTAGGGGCCTAAGGGGGAAAAAGTATCCCTAGTTTTTTTTGTCTATCTCACGCCTATTGAAACTTCCGGACGACAGGCGGTCGACACCCGTGTGTGTTCGGTTGCTCTCGCGTGCACCCCACGGCGCATCGGCCGCGCCACCCGCGTCGCGTTGCGTGGTGACGAAAATGAGTAATTCGCTACGCTGTACTACGCTACGCTGAGTGAGTTGAGTGTTTTTGGTCGACCACCCACGGCTCG
The DNA here is from genome assembly GCF_021155775.2 of Neodiprion pinetum. Classification (NCBI taxonomy): domain Eukaryota; kingdom Metazoa; phylum Arthropoda; class Insecta; order Hymenoptera; family Diprionidae; genus Neodiprion; species Neodiprion pinetum. The sequence continues at coordinate 22,285,818 of NC_060236.1, read as the reverse complement.
CCGGTATATATAGAGGCATACTTTTCCATCGCGCGTTGTACACCCGCATTGCGTTCAGACGTTACCGTCGCGCTATAATGGAAAAGGAATTCCGTAGACTCACCTCGTCGTCCTTCGAGCAGTAAAGCATTTGATCTTTCAATCTGAAATACCGCCTCCTCCACCGCTGGAATGACCATATTTGTTTCAAGAGGAATCCCTCCTTGGTACAGCAGCCGCTGCCCTCCTGCAGGGATGTCTATATTTCCTCATGGGAAAAACAGAGAGTGGTAAAAATGAACCGAGCTGCGAAATGAATCGCACGAAAATTTGAAAGACAGATCTAGGGGAAATCTGTCAAGCACTTAATGATTATTTTTTTTTAATCAACACAAAATTCGATATATATTATGGAATTACCTGAACATTATCTTCAATCTCTTCCCGGGTGCCTAATTTCCGTTCCTCATGGTCGTAAAATATTATTCCCGAGGGATCGGTACCACTGTTATAATTTTCATTCTCCTCCCGATTTTCGTCGTCATCGTCGTGATCCTCATCATCGTCATCATCATCATCGTCATCGTCGTTATCATCATCATCATCATCATCATCATCATCACAGCTGATGTCATTAATATCTTCCTTATTATTGACATTAATATCCTTAGTTGTGTTCTCCTTAATCCTCCTATTCCTTCGCCCAGTAATTACCGCGGTCGATGATGTTGCTGCGGATGATACGTCGGTCTCCATTTCCCGCCCACCATCAAAGGTGCAGCAGCCCCTTGTGCTACCCTTGCCTCGCAGTCATCATGCTGTTAGTTTGTTGCCTGTGCAGTCGATGATATTATGTGTCGATTCTCCGCACGCTTATCAATCCTCGGTGACGACGAATTCGTCGTCGTCCTGACTGCAATTACGGCGTCTCTGCGCCGCTCCTCGATCAACGCCCGAGTCCCTCATGTTGTAAATATCCTGTCGGAGAAACGATGCGTACGTAAGTCATAGTTCGCGGATATTTACACATGTAAACAATGACATCAACAGCTTTGACAGAGGTGGCTGAAGCTGTGATATTTCGTACGCATACCGTGTGATAACGTACGATTCGTGCGGGTTCGGCCCTTGATTTAACAAGTTGGTGGCTGCTATAGGTCAGCCATAGGCGACGTCTAGGTAACGAAATCTTCGAATTCATAACTCGGATCAATTTCTCGATCAGTTGTAATTTATAGTGACATTAATTACCGCCCCTACGGCCTATAGCGTGGAATTTAATCGGGGATTAATAATCACGATCGACGACGTTCGACTGCAGTTTATCGTCATCAAGACCATTGCCATCACTATCACCACCAAAAGTACTGTTCAGAATTGTTACAACAGGTGTAATACACTGATGCGTTACATGTTCGACGTACATGACATAAAAAAACAATCTTCTTTGGTTGTGAAAGATGGTTACACTGCACTTTTGGTTCGTCACCACGTGTCGTGAGCGTAATTATTAATGCAAAATTTCATGCAGTTTTGTAATTATCACCTGATACCTGTGATGTTATACTGTGTTACGCGTAAGGTCGTAACAGCGGATTAGGGCAGAATATCAAACTACAGCTAGGACTATCCGGGTGGAATGTGTCGGCGCGGAGGCGTGTCTTTGGCCCTTATTCAATTCCTAACCCAACCTGATGGAGACTGGCAAAAAAAAGCGGCTCGACTCGGGCGCCTAGAGTTCAAACGAATCGAATTGTACTGTACCCGCCATCTGTCCAAAACAAAATGCACTGTGTTTGTTTAAAACAACCGTCAAAGGGCTCTAACGGAAAATATTATTCGTACATTGCTTGTCGGTAACTGTGGCAGTTTGACAGCCGGTAATTTATTAGTTGGCAAGAATCAGTCAATATGTTGACGTTTTTGGGTTTTCTTTTTCTTCAAATTTCTCGCCCACGAAATCAGTGGTCTCGCCGTATCTGCGGCTTCGTGAATCAAGCGTCTGTTCGAATATTCTTGCTTTCTTTCCATTTAATTTATTTACATGACATACGTTATTACATGTACTATACAATACGTGATTATTACATGTAATTGTACAGTTCGATTATACATAATTAACACGAAACTGTCGTAGCTGTATAAAATTTACGGTGGCATGTTACGTGCGCGCATGCATTGATCAATGCTACGAATGTAATCACGCGGTGATGCTTTCTTTTTCTTTTTTTAATGTATTCACAACCTTAATTCAATTATACTCACAACATATACGACAAAACGAGACAAAACGAAATGATAGACAAGCCGAACGATGCGGCGATGATAACGCGGTCATAGGTTTACTTGTAAGTGTGTATATGCGTATATTAAGTAGATATGGTGATTAAAATCTACTTATCAACTAATTTCATAATCTATATCACTACCTATGCATATAGTTATCATTATTATTATTATTATTATTATATAGTTATTTGTATGCGCTACTTTTATCTATCACAATTGATTTTCTGAGAGTTCTCATCTGTGTAACATAGAAATATAATTTACGAGTGGGGGTTGTTTTTTTTCACTCGTTAATTTTTCTTTTTTGTCATTTGGGAAAACTTACAACAATAGACAATAGTCGAGACAAAAGGATCGCTGAATCGTGTCAAAAAATCAAAGCAAGGTTATTGAAAACTCGTATTTTCGATGTTTTCCCATTTTTCATCAGATTTGTAACAACCCCGTAAAACATATGTAAAAAGAACGGCTGAACTAATTTATCAAAAAAATTTCAAACTATGACGAATAATACTATGTGGATAACTACATTGCATCATGGATATTATTACATTTAAATTGCTAAGAAATATAAATGTCATAGACGTAAATGAAACATTCTGGATATGTGCGTAATAAAGGCTTTTTCAAAGCTACATTTCTATGTAGGTATTTTTTGGTCCGATGTTTTTGTCGTTTTTTTTTCGCTCCCTCTCATTAATATTCAGTTACAATGATGATTAATAGTAAGTGGTAATAACAGTAATAAATATTACTATAAGCAAGATAAATATAACGATAATAATAGTTATAATTAAATAAAGTGAACTTTACAATCTAGAATTAAATATTATAGGTATTTAGAATATATTTTATACCTACTAGAGCTGTACGATTAATCGTCATGATGGTATATAGTTTCAATCGATTGATTAATCGTGCAGTTCTAATACCTACGGTATTTAGCATAATACTTTTTTTCAAGTTTTTTTTTTCTATAATTCATATGTCTACTCTATAGAGAGAAGCATTGCGACGTCTCTTTCCCAGTTACTAATCAATTGACAGTTATAACAAGATTAGTGATGTAAGAGAATAAAAATCTATGTCTGTATCATGTATACAATACCCGTTATATTTTTACCGCTCATTGCACGAAGAAGAAAAGTAAGGCAACGAATTCCGAATTGAAAAATAGTTTGCTTCCATAATTCTATTACTATTAATACAAATATCATTATTATTCGTACAATGTCGACCTGAAAGAAAGAATAATGATAAAGGTCCAATACGCCGTGAACCGTTTACACCTGACTAACAGAGATAGAAGATTGTTTTTATAATTCAAAAGATTAGGAATCGCAACGTTATCTATGTTTACTTCAAAACACCCTAAGAAAAAAAAACAAAAAAAAAGAAAAGAAATCTTATTTGTACTTATCCGCCCTATAATTTGTTGGATCTCATATGGTATTTGCGGCATGTATAATATAGTCACATCGTCCTCCTTCTAACTATTCGTTCTATTGCACTATTCTTTTTTTTCTTCTTATTCACCCACGTATATTAAATATTATAATAATAAGAACAGTTAATTTTTTTGTTTTGTAATAGATCAGTGGTATATTTAAAACTTCATTCTCTTTTTTCGTTTCTAAACATACAAGTGCAAATTCACGTGCAAAATTATACAATTTGCTTGCATACGTCAATAAATTTTTTTGTCATGATTAATAATCATTGCGTATGTTGATAAAAAATTTGTTCATTAGTGATTCATGGACGAATACTATTATTTACATGTTAACGTATGACAATACGTAATATTTACGGAATGTGAACATTCTTATTGCTATATGTATTTCTATTCCAAAGTGGTGTATAAATGAAAAAAATAAATAACAGAGGAAAAAAGATATATAACAGCGCGAATTTTTCCTGTTCTCCGGAAAAAAAATTGAATAGAAACATTAGGAGTTGCAAGAAAAACAGTAAAAATTAACAGGATGTAAAGAAAAAAAATCAATTACTCAATAATCTTTTTTAAATCATTCTACTAATACTTGCGGCTCATCACAATCTACAAATATTAAAATATTCTATGCAATCAGTTTTTGACATTCTACAAGTAAGTAAAATCAATCGACCGACTGCACACGTTCGAGGAATTGATGGTTAAAACTTTTCCATCAACAACGTCTTCAATTTATCCTTACCTCTTTGTTTCACAATTTCGTGTGCTTGACGCTGTCAGTCCAATAATTTTGGATCGTCATAGCCTCGAGCGAGTTTAAAAATGAGTCGTTGTCCAGGCTGTACATTTCCTCCGAGTTATCCTATTGTCCATCAAAACAAAGGAAAGAACATATGTCTCAATTGCGAGTTATAGAAGAAATATCACCATAGTAATAGCAATTACCCTGATGGTTGAATCGTCGATGTAACCCGAGCTGTCCGGATTGCTGCATTTGTCACTGTTGAGCGTTTGAGGCGGATTCAAATACCTTCGTCTGTGAATGAAAGAGGAAACTCAAGTTAACCAGAAGAAGGAAAACGTAAAAATTTACCAACTCTTGTGTTATTTCCTGGTAGATATCGATGTACGTGTATATTTATGTACCTGTACATAACGAAACCCAGACTACCCATGGTGCCGAGTAAAACCAGCGTGGCCAAACAGCTTCCAGTGACGGCGGCGACGTCGATGGCGTTTGCAGTCGCGTTTCCCGAATTCTCGGCGAGCCTTTCCTGAGCCTGTTCGTCAGGCCTTTTGTCTCTCTCCTCTTGCTGATAGTCTCCGGCAAAGGCGCTTCTCGCTCTGCTCAGTCTTGGTGACTCGCTAACGGCACCTGGAATTAGAATTTGTGTAAATAGAGAACCGATCTTTTTCAAACGAGAAAACACGCATTCACGCAGTTATTGTACCTTGTAGAATGGAAGCTGCAGTGGCTATCATCCTCGTTTCAACGGCCTCGTCGTCTCTCAGATTCTCGACCTCGTCTTTATCATCATTAACATTAGTGGAAGGAATAAATTTAGTTCTGTCTAAGACCAGCTTAAACCTATTAGTAGTCGACGGTGTCTGTGTCGTTTCTTCACCGTCCTCCTCCTCCTCCCCCTCCGCGTCTTTCACGCGAAGCGGAAGTACCGCCAGATTACGATCGTCCTCCTCATCCTCGGTGTTGTTTTTTCTCCGGTAATCATCCGTCGTCTTGAATTTGTCTCCAGTAATTTTCGTCAATCGCGACGTTTTGTTACCGCCGTTCAAAATCCACGTGATTTTACTGTCCTTCTTCAACGACGAAGATAAACTTCTCAAGCTATTATTGTACTTGTTTTGTATATTGACGGCGTTTTCTTCATCGCCTGGGTTATTTAATACTGATGAATTTCTCCCATCCTTCTTCCGCTTTTCTTCCTTGTATAAGTTATTGCTAATTCCTTTTCCCGTTCCGTTATCGTTGTTGTTATCAGGTCTGATAATTACGGCGAGAAGATTTCGCGGCTCGCCGGGATTCGCGGTTTCGTTCGAAACGGCATCAACCCGCACGGGAATTTTATCCTGACGCAAAGGTTCGATTTCCGCCGCTTTAGACGCCTGATAAATGTCCCCTGTGACATTGTTTATACCCGGTAAAATCGGCGTCACCGTAGTCACCGGAATACGAACACCGCGGTCTTCCTGGACTTTTAAAGCCGTCGTGAACTGCGTTGTAGGAGCTCCCAGAATAACTGCAATATAAAGAAAGAATCTGTTTAGCGAGCAACCTATTACCCTGGCAGTCGTGGTATTCGATTTTTGCTTATCAATGCGAAATGATCATGCTCACCGGTAAATCGCAGAGTAACCCAAAACCAATGCATCCACCAGTGGAGGGTCATCGCGGCATTCGAATCGCGTCGGGAACTCCTGCGCAAATTAAAAATATTCTTCAATATTAGAATATTACGGATCAGGCGGGACTCTTTTGTCTACACATGCAACGATGATTCATTTAATAACCGCGTTAAATATGTAGTTATTCATAATTAATGTTTCCAGGTTGTTTCAAGGTCACTTAATATAGCTTACGGCGTTCGTTTCGATTTCTTTTCCCAGACTGCACCGAGTCTATCGAATGCGATCCGAAGCGCAAAAATATATATTAGATTATCGGATTAATCGCAACGTGTGCAGTGTGTACATGATATGTATGCCTACGTGCAATACATACATACATATATGTATAATAATATCGAGGCCACGGAGAAACACGCCTAAGTGTATATAAATATATGAATGTATAGCTGGCCATGACGATGCGAAGGAGGATATACCTACCTATGTATAATGATGTTTGTAAAACTGTGTCGACCGGAAGCCAAATGAAATACGCGCGCGGGTTTATGTGTATCATACACATTACATTATTACACCAATACCAACAACTCCTAGCCGAACCCTCGGATCGTGTATTTTTTACATCCGCATGCACGTTGCTCGTGATTATAATGTGGAATACACGTCTATTCGCTTATTTTCTCCAAACGCGGGAAAATTTTACAACTTACATGGGTATGTGTAATGTAGACAATAAGTCTGCACTGCTGAGACTGATTCGTCGTGCTACTTGAATAATTTAAAAAGAAAGTTTAAAGCATCGCGCGTTAGAGTGCAGTTGATGCAGATATTTCAGTCTAGCAGCTGCCTCGGTATAAGCCTCGTGTCTCGCTCTGTAATTATACCTGCATTATACCTAATTAACACGAAAACAGTATGAATATAGATATAAATTAAGCTGCATAATTCATACCACAATAACGACAATTTTGCTAAAATAAAATTCCCTAACTTTTCCCGTCAAAAAATTCAGAATTCCCCGACGTTTTCCCACAGAACTTAGGTAATGTTGGGCAGCTTTTACAAACAAAAGCTCCAGAAGTTGTGCACCTTGAATGTACAATTATGGATCTAAAAAACACATATATAGTATTGCTTCGATTCACATGAATAATTAGAAATTTAACGATACCATTCCGAAAGTTAGCTTAGCTGAATTTACGATACACAGCTGAAGTTTGATATCGGTTTATAAAAAAAGTGCGTTTTTCCCTACGGACCATCATAATTCTCTGACTTTTCCCTATAGATGAAATTCCGTGACTATTCTCGGTTTTCCTGGTTTTTCCAGGTCTGTCGCCACCCTGAATAATACAATAGAATCGAAAACGGAGATAAATTTTCTCAATTATTGTATTTCTGCCGCGAGTGAGTTTCAATGATGAATACCTATTTTACATGTGGGGGGAGATGGGGGGGGGGGGGGGGGGGGGGGGGGGCGTTAAAATATTCTGGAATTGTAAATCTATTTAAACCACAAACTGTACCGTGAAATAATAATCGCACAAACGATACATGTATATGACATATTCGTCACACCCGAAACGGAACTTTTCGAGTGAATCACTACGTCGGAATCACACAATCGGTATGATGTTATATACCTGAGGTATAATAATTACACGGCTTCAAATAGCCAGCTGAGAGCCACTGCGCGAAATATATCTCTCGGTGTTATAAATAATTTGGGGATGTAAAATTGTTAATCTCGCTGTAACCAGATGTTTTTGTAATCAAAGACGAAATGAATAACTCTCGACTCGTCGATTCCATGACGGAAAACTGAATTTACCGTCCGTTTTTGCGTATTATATTCTCTAGTCTCTCGAAATCGGCAACTCTGATAGGCTGACGCACATGACGTCATATTTTCATAACGAGCACAGCCGTCGGTGCGCGGTTGCTTTCGAAACCCTTGAATAACCGCTGCTCTACGGACTCCGTTAAGTCAAGAAGCCTGTTAGTTTCGTGCACACTTATCGTTAATAAAAATGACGACTATTAATCGGTGTTGGTGTTGTTACGGGAGTATATATCGTGTACAGGAACCGGGAGAGGCTGAATTGTCATGCTCTCTTAAATCCGAGACCGCGGCGAAACCGTCGACGCGAATCGTGACATGTACATAGTTGTAACTAAAACTGCACCGTCGCTCCTTCTTTGCTTTAATCTTCTTGCCCGGCACGCTTTAGATGTGCTCTTTGTTTGTTCCTTTACACGGATGTCGAAACAATTCAACTGATCCGTTACGTTTATACCGGGTGATTCATTATTCTCACCCGCAAGGATGAATTAGAAAACGATTTAGAGAATTGATATTTAGAAAAGAGGAAAGAATAGTTGAGAATAATTGCTAACCATTGGATCGTCGATTTTACTGCTAAAACGTGTGTGTCTACAGAAAAAAAAGGAGAAAAAAAACTACCGATCCTGCCAGGATTCGAACCTGGAATCTTCTGATCCGTAGTCAGACGCGTTATCCGTTGCGCCACAGGACCTTGTTGGGGATACTCTAGCAGTGGCGAAACACAAATGACGACCGGCCGAATATCACGCCGGTGATAACTATTACGCAGAAACGTGAAACGAATCGTTTACGATCTACACCGCGTGTTACGTATACGAAATTCGAACTACGCGTCATCGAACGGACGTATAGGCGAGTTATTTTTACGCTGTTCCTGAATCGTATTTTCTATTCGAATTTGTTGAAAATGTCGATAGATTTCCAACTCGATTAGCAGCAACAATTACGTATTTTATGCAGGCTGTAGAGAATCTGTTTCGCTTTTAAATCGGTTTTGAATTAAAAAAGCGAACAATATCACAGGTGTACGTACCTAGTTCAGTTGGTGGGCTACAGCTGTCAGTAAATACGTTAATAGAACGGCGATAAAGCCGAGAAAGACCAGAGAAATAAACAATTGGTAAAAATAGTCATCAAGAGACAGAGAAAGAAAGAAGGAGAGAGAGAGAAGGTAGCGGACGGACGGCTGGATGTCATTCGATCTATGTTCTATTGGATGAAAATTGGTATGCACACATACGCTAAATAAATACTACTCAATTCACTCGAAACCTTCACACAGCTCTGTGTGAATATGAAATTTGGCCGTCCATCCTACTAAATTCACGGTAATTATAAAGCAGATAGAAAAAGATTTGAGATAAGATAGTCAAATCTGGCAACAACAATGATTACGCACGAAAAATAATCCTACCTGGAGGTATAATATCGATAATGATATTATTGTCTGTCGTCAGGCTGTACACACGCGGGAACAGCAGGGTTAAAAGTATCCGTGGATGTGTTTCACACCCTGATCATTGTCACTGTAATACGCGGTGCACAACATTGCGGCATAAGCGCGTGTGTTCTTGCATTTAATGAACTCGCGTTGACACGCACGAGTTATACGACTCGTGAAAACTGTCGCGAAACGTCAATTGACTCGCTGTTGCCGCCATTTTGTTATTGTGTATATGAAAATTACCACCACCTCCACCTCCGCCACAGGCGCATGCCCGTCTTCAGGTGCGCAGAAAACCACCTGTGTGTTGCCACGGGTGGGCGGGCCTAGGGTGCCGCCATCTAGTGGTCATGCTCATAGGTACCAGAGGTAACGGCAGTGCTTTATACCATAGACTTATAAAGATATGCTTTATACTTGCCTCCTAATTATAGACAAATCAGAGTACAGACCACTGCGCTCCGAACAACTTCGTTGCTGTCTTGCACTGTCTTGTTAGCACGCGGCTCGTATTGCTCCGGCGAAACTCAGAGCTCTTCAGGTGGATTTGTACTTGATTTACCACAATTATGCATTATTATCGCATCAGGGAAATAACCACCCATGTACCGAAAATGGTACAAAGTACAAATGACAGCAAATTTGACTGTACTTGCGGGCAATAGTTTTACAAAAAATTTCTACAGGATATGGAACCTACGTATGTATGTATATTCTGTTTGATTGTGCAATCAATCTGAAAAAGGCAGATGTTATAAAAGCTTTGAAAGCTGTTAGCAGGCAGACCTCTCTAAATGCAAAACCCTTCGATTTGGTAAAAATAATGGAAGAGACTGAGCCAGCAAACGCTCAAGGTTTTCAAGTTCAAAATGGTTGGATACAGATACTTAATTCATGTGAACAACGAAAGAATGTTTGCTTTGAACCCAGACAAGGAAGCTCGTTACATTAAACAGCTATTTTTTAAAGATGAGACGACTTCAGGTTTTGTATCAAAATTTTTTTTATATCTCTTCTACTTTATAAATTTTGGAACGAAGTTCCTTATTTTAATAATTTTTAAATGTTTGAAATAAAACGATGAATTATCAAAAAAACTTTTTCGCTTTCAAGACTACATACCAAACTTTACGAATTTTGACTTCAAATGCACCGTTTCAGAAAATACGACATAATCGATTAATTTTTACTGATTCAATCGAGATGCGTTAGATTATATTTTGGACTTAATCATTTTTGCCTTAGTGGCCATCGCTAAATTGTACCAAGATAAGTAAACAGTATTTCACATCCATAGAGGATGAAACGCCATCTCATATACGCTACGGTATTATTGTTTCGGTATAAATTCTGAACTATAAAAGAAAAAATAGAACAACAGTTACTATGATTTTTATTGTTATTATTATTATTTTTATTAAATCGATAGTTTGAGTGCTTGTGGGGATAAATTATTACAGATATTTAGTGATGAATGCTAAGTGCGTCATTTTGTACTTCGTGGCTCAGCTGTGTCTGCAGATTAGACAATTTGTTTTTCAGGGCAACTATACCCATCATGACAATATTTTCGGGCTTCAGAGCACCGCTGCTTTCGACATTGAAATAATACTTGTTAGGCTTCGCTTCCCAGTTGAACGGCGCTTCATCTGTACATACAAAAAAATAAGAACTGCGTGTAGATGCACAAATTGTTTGAAGTAAGTTAAAATTTTCTTCATTTAATTACTCTTACACTGATCTTCATCGAGCTCAGTATATTCCGACTTTGGCCACTCATCGGGCTTGGGAAACAATGTATGACGCATCGCATTGTCTGGATCATATTCAAAGCTGACACCAGCAGTGGGGTTCCACTTGGCGTGTTCTTTTCCAAATCCCTTTTTTGCATAAGCTCTCAGCTTTAGTTCCTGGCCTTTTCGCAGTTTGACGATGAGTATTTCTACAAACGAAAGGATAAAAACATTGTGTAGGAATAATTTATGATATCAAAGCAACTTATTAATGCTACAAACTAAACAGAGTGGTCATGAAAACTGTAAACCAACCATCTGTCTCTCCATATTCGCTTGCATCGTCTTCTCTGTGTCTCGAAGTAACTGGCAGCACTCTGGGGTCACTGGATTTCAGATCGGCTGTTGTCACATGTCTAGTTTGATCCTCTGCGCACTTGACATCCAGTGTGAATTCGACACTGCAGTCAGGGCAGAAATCCATACACTGACAGTCCCTTGTGTATAAAATTCTGTCAACCACCTACGAAAACAAATGAACAGGCAGTAGAACTATTGTTCTTTCTTAGCAAGAAATGGTTTCAAAAATAAATCGATCTCACGTCGTCACTGATCAACGGTATCATTCCAATCCTATGTGCAAGAAACTCGTCGCTTAAAACTGTTGAATTCGCTTCAAGCTGTATCCAGTCTATGGCCATTGTCGGAGTTTCGGCAATAAACACTCGCCTCATGCTGTTGGCTACGCTGCACCACAGAACATACGAGGTTATAATGAGATTGAACGCTAGTCTGTTTTGTCAAGCGACTGAAAAAGCAGGTGGCAAAAATGGCGAATAAAATTTTTTAAGGCAAACTTTTACAGCTACATCATAAATTTTTCCGAAAAATTTGAAAAATACAGCGAGTTTATAAGAAGATCGTTTTGATTAAAACACGTCGAGTTAGGTTAGGATTTTGTTTTTTTACCTTAGTTCGGTGTCTTCTACCTGAAATTTAACGTTCTCTTCTGTGAGATCGGTTATATGAACCGAAGGCTGATTAGCGTACGGCATTCTGTATTATTTTATTCTCAATTAATGCAAAAATGCAAAAACACTCCACTGTTTTCGCAATAAACTCAAACTTGTCATTTGTGCACGGTTATTCAATGTTCAATGGTCACTTGAAGTAGAATGTGTGCCGAAATAATCCGTTAGCTCCAAAAAATCCCATAGGTTAACGCAAGATGGCCACCAAGGTACGGTGCATCATGCCCCTGACACTCACCACTGCTCGTATACTAAAAATTTGTACGCGTCTTGTCCCCGTTTTTTAGTTCCTTTACGTGGCGCTAGTAGACTTCTGACACGCTCGCTGCCCTTGCTGACCGCGCGCAAGCATCGCGCAAGCTCCTTAGGTCACTACTAGCGCCACTAGTGGTGGAAATTAGCGGCAGAATCGAAGGACATTTTGCGAACCACATTTAGCAGCGTGTGTCAGGGGGTTGCGGTGCTTCATCAGTGATAGACTGCACGATTTCAATGCCTGGGTGGTGCATAGAACGCGCAGCTACTTTAAGCCTATGGTTTGGTATCGTTCGGGAACCTTCGTGCATTATCGGAGGCGACGCAGTTTTCAGCGCTCCCGCCGAAATGGTTAACAGTTGGCAAACCTGAGTGTGTCCACGCACCGTGTTTGTTATTTCTCTGTGTTAAAAGTACGCTCTAAACACGATTTTTGGGAGCCCGATTAATACCCCGAAGCGTAAAAAACCCTCACTAAAAATAAGCCGGTAGAATAACGCCCGGACGCGCCGTTTTCGTGTGGCGTCGACCCGTCGTTGTGATGGGTATCAAACGTCACTCTGAATACACTGTGTGAGCTAACCGGACCCAACGATCGTCCAGCTCGCAGACTAACATGTACATCAAACAGGTAAGCCGCCCTCAAATCTCGCTGCAGTCATTTCGAAAATCATCCTGAATGATAACGTTGCATTTTCTTCTAGGTTATCATACAAGGTTTCAAATCCTATCGAGAACAGACCGTTGTAGTGCCCTTCGATCCGAGGCACAATGTGGTCGGTGAGTAGAGATATTCTTCTTTCCGTACCTTTAGTTTTGTCTTTCAGATTTCATGATTCTGTCAGCCCTTTTATACATTTTCACTTGTTCAAGTCGGCAGGAATGGATCGGGCAAGAGCAACTTTTTCTACGCTATCCAGTTTGTGCTTAGCGACGAATTCTCCCACCTTCGGCCTGAGCAGCGTCAAGCCCTTCTTCACGAAGGCACGGGTCCACGCGTCATCTCTGCTTATGTCGAAATTATCTTTGACAACTCGGATGGACGTCTTCCGGTGGGTTTTATTATACCACATCAGCAAGGTTAACGCTTCCTGGCTTATACCTTGGAGCACACAAGGCTGCACAGTTTTCTAAAATTTATATTGAAACAAGATAACGATCATTACGTTGGCAGTTGGTTGTTTTTTATTCTCTGGTTAATTTATCATCCAGATACGAAGTTGTTTTGCAGAAATATCTGTTTAATTTTTGGCTTCACTGTCTTTACAGATCGACAAGGATGAGGTTTATCTCAGGCGAATGATCGGGTCGAAAAAAGATCAGTACTTTCTGAACAAGAAAATAGTGACGCGAAGCGACGTCATGAATTTGCTCGAATCGGCTGGATTTTCCAGGTCCAATCCATATTACATCGTCAAGCAGGGAAAGGTATGCGCCAATAATAAGTTTTGTATATTTTGTATTTTGCTAAATGTCAAATAATCCGAATGATACTAACTACATTCGATATTATTGTGTATACAGAATTTTATAGGAATGACTAATATAATTTCATTCTCTGAAATCGATTGTTTCCTTGACTTTCATCAGATCAACCAAATGGCAACGGCCCCAGACTCGCAGCGGTTGAAATTGCTCAGAGAAGTGGCCGGCACTCGAGTCTACGACGATAGACGCGAGGAGTCAAAGGCGATCCTTAAAGAGACTGAAGGAAAGCTTGAGAAAATAGAAGACTTTTTGCGAACCATAGGTGAGATGATTCGATTGTAGTTATACATTCCCCAAAGGTGGTACAATCTCATGATTTCACACACTTGTAACCTTACAGAGGAGCGTTTGAAGACATTGGAGGAGGAAAAGGAGGAGCTGAAGGAGTACCAACGCTGGGACAAACAGCGGCGGTGTCTGGAGTACACAATCCACGAACGCGAGCTGAAGGAAAGTAAGAAAAAGCTGGAAGACTTGGAAGAGTCACGCGCTAACAGCGGTGCTATGCAAGCCAAACTTGGAGCCGATGCGAAGGCTGCCCAGGAGGCTGTGCGTTCGGCAGCCAAGCGGCTCAAGGAGGCCAAGAAGGAGGTGAGTTCCGCCAAGGAGGAACGCGACACGCTCAGGTGAATCTAAGCTTCTGTTTTGTCCTTTTGTACTGCGTTTTCTGAGGCTAATTATAAAACTGGCGTCACTGCTGATGTTTTATTCCAGTGCTGAGCAGCAGCAGCTCCTCAAGGAGAAGACCAAGCTCACGTTGACGATCAACGATCTGCTCGAGGAGGTTAAGGGTGACAATGACAGCAGAAAAAGAGCGGAGCAAGAGCTGGAGAAGTTAAAAATAAACATTGCTGGGAGGGAAGAGGAGCTCGAGAAGATAAAGCCTCAGGTATCAACTGTGTTTTTTTTTTATTCATCACTAGAAATGTAGGAATACTTTTCTATCATATGTTGTCGCAATACTTTCCAGTACGAGCAAATGAAAGGCGTTGAAGAAGAATGTACGCGTGAACTCGCGCTGAAGGAGCAAAAGCGGAAGGAGCTTTACGCGAAACAAGGCAGAGGCGCTCAGTTTACAAACAGGGTAAACAGATTCTTTTTCGCACTTCTACCTTGAGAAATCCGTCCTTTTTCTTTCTTGACTTGGTAATTCTGGCTTCTTTTTGTTCTTGACTATGTGATTTCAATCTGTTTTTTTTCTTTCTTTGTACTGTTCAGGCAGAAAGAGACAAGTGGATTCAGGACGAACTCAAGCAGCTTACCAAGCAGATCAAAGACAAGCAGGATCACCAGGCAAAGATAAGCGAGGACCTGAAGAGGGACGCCGAGAAGCAGATCGCACTCGAGAAGAAGATTGAGGATCATACGCGTGAAATGGAGCGTCAAAGGGCCTCGATCGATGAACACAACAAGCAGTATTATGACCTTACCAAGGCCAAGGATCAATGCCAGGCTACACGGAAGGAACAGTGAGTGCGTCGAGTGATTTTTAGACTTCTGACTATTCCCTGATCATTCGAAATTTCTTACCAGATACCGCCAGGAAAGCGTTCTTCAGTTAAATCTTTCGGGACTGAAGGAAGACCTTGCGAAGGCCGATCAAAGTCTTCGTTCCATGGCTGGAAAACCAATCCTGAATGGCAGGGACAGCGTTCGCAAAGTGTTGGACACGTTTCGGTGAGTCGAAAATGTATCAAGATGTTTCCTGTCGATGCGTAAGAAAGAAAAAGTAAAACTAATTTCGAGCTGATTTTGTGAATGATCAGGGAACGCCGAGACATGGCGCACGAAGTGAGCAGCTACTACGGCCCTGTGATCGAAAACTTTGACTGCGACAAGAGCATCTACACTGCGGTTGAAGTGACCGCCGGTAATCGACTGTTTCACCATATTGTCGAAACGGACAAATTCGGTACTAAGATACTGAAGGAAATGAACAACCAGCAGTTGCCTGGTGAGGTGACTTTCATGCCTCTGAATCGCCTCCACGTCAAAGTCATCGATTATCCTCAGACGAGCGATGCCATACCAATGATATCAAAGCTCAACTACGATCCCAAATACGATCGTGCTTTGCGGTAAGCTATTTTATCCGAGAGATAAATACAAATCGATGTGTTTGTTTGGCTACTTTTATTCGTATACATTTCACATTGATTCTCATTGAACAGATACATATTTGGAAAGACTTTGATCTGTCGAAACCTGGAGGCGGCGACGAGCCTGGCACGAACATCTGGACTGGACTGTGTGACTTTGGAGGGTGATCAGGTGTCTTCAAAGGGTTCTCTGACCGGTGGCTACTTCAACTCGTCCAGATCTCGTCTCGAGATCCAAAAGACCAGGTCAGAACTCATGACGCAGATCAGCACGCTTGAGGAACAGATGTCGACGCTGAAAGATGAGCTCAGGACCACTGAACAAAGCATCAGCTCCTACGTCAGCGAGATGCAGAGAACGGAGACTAAGAACAGCAAGGCTAAGTCAGTTTTTAATCGCGCATTTTCATCGGCTCTCGGAAATTCTCCAGAATTTAATTAATTGGCGCTAAATTAAAGAATGGGGTTTGATTTTTTGCTGTAAATCATTATTCAGAGACATTTTCGATAAAATGAAGGCAGAGATACGACTGATGAAGGAGGAACTCAGCGCTATCGAGAGATACAGAACGCCCAAGGAGCGCAGCTTGGCTCAGTGCACCTCTAATCTCGAGGCGATGACTGCTACCAAGGAGGGCCTGGAGAGTGAGCTGCACCAGGAGTTGATGGCTCAGTTGTCAGTCGCTGATCAGCACCAGGTGAAAAAAAAAATGCACTACCCTACTTTTTTTTTCACGTTCATCAACTGTTATCAGGCGACTTTAATTTATTTATTTAATTTTCCCAGGTCGATACGCTGAACGATGACATCAGACGTCTGACTAAAGAAAACAAAGAGGCGTTCGCCAAGAGAATGCGGCTTGAGGCGGACAAAAATAAACTCGAGAATCTGCTGACGAATAACTTGGTGCGGCGTAAAGACGAGCTGGTTCAAGCACTGCAGGAAATCTCCGTCGAAGATCGTCAGCGTCAGTTGGAATCATCCAAGGCGCAGCTCGCGGATATCGAAAAGCGCCTAGTTAAAGTAAACTCAGACTTCAAGGCACAGAATGACAAGGTTTCTAGCGCCATGAAGAAGGTGAGATGCATTCAAACGTTTTTCTTAATTCTGCTGGCTCTCCTCAAAATAAAAAAATCCCGTCTTTTAATTTGGTCTAACTAGTAATGTGTAGAAAATTTTATTGCTGTTCGTCAGCAAAAAGCCGAGTCAGCGGAAGTCGAGAAGTGGAAAGTTGCGGAGAAGGAGGCACAGGAGAAGATCGAGGCAGATGCTAAGGATCTGGAAAAACTGGCAAGCAAACAAAACATCGTACAGCAAAAGATTGCCGAGTGTACGCAGAAGATCACTGAGCTCGGTGCTCTGCCGAGTCACGAAGCGTTCGGAAAGTTGAGTAAATTAACAACGAAGCAGCTGTTCAGAGAAATGGAAAAGGCGAATAATCATTTAAAGAAATACAGGTAAATGCAAATGCAACAACGACATCCGATGTTACTACAGATTTCTTATATATTTACCATCAATTTCTTCAGTCACGTCAACAAAAAAGCACTGGACCAGTTCATGTCATTCAGCGATCAAAAGGAGAAATTGGTCAAGCGTAAGGAGGAACTGGATCGCGGTGATGAAAAGATCAAGGAACTCATGCTTGTCTTGGAGCAGCGCAAGTGCGAGGCTATACAGTTCACCTTCAAACAGGTAGTTTCAACTAGTCATGTTTCCTTTATTCAGAAATTCCTGACTTTTCTTAGCAACAAATATATCGAGACAACTATTGTTTATTCGTGCTTAAAGGTCAGCAAGTATTTTAGCGAGGTTTTCAAGAAGCTCGTCCCTTCTGGACACGCCCAGCTTGTTATGAAGACAGCGGATGGCGAGGAGGGAGATGACACTGTTCCAGAATCTGCAGACTCCGACCGATTTGTTGGTGTCGGTAAGTCCAGAAAATATGTATTTCACCTGTCTTCCATCGAAAATGTAAGATAATTCAAATTTATTACGATAGAGAATTGAATATCGACTTCTTCATTATTTTCGGTAGGAATTCGGGTATCGTTTACCGGCCACAAAGCCGAAATGCGAGAGATGAATCAACTCTCGGGTGGTCAGAAGTCGCTAGTCGCCCTGGCGCTTATCTTCGCTATACAAAAATGCGACCCGGCCCCGTTTTATCTCTTCGACGAGATTGACCAGGCCCTCGACGCCCAGCATCGAAAAGCCGTCGCAGACATGATCCATGAACTGAGCTCCGATGCGCAATTTATCACTACGACATTCAGGCTAGTACTTATTGTTGTTAGGGATTTTCTTCGCCTCTTTATAATCCACAATCCTAATCTTGACAATATTGATATACAGATATTTAACTATTACTTGAGAGTTTGAAATTATAATGTATTCAATTTACTGTCTGATTCATTTACAGACCCGAACTTCTGGAACATGCCAATAAATTTTACGGTGTTAAATTCCGTAACAAAGTGTCGCACGTCGAGTGCGTATCGAGAGAAGAGGCGGCCGATTTTGTCGAGGATGACACAACGCACGGTTGAACCAAACTGCATAAAACACTAGGATCATTTGTAAACTATATAAAATCAAACGCTGGTATATGTATGCATGTACATACATATTCCGTTGCAACAATTGAGTAATTATAAATCATGATTTGATGTATACATACATACCACATCATACAGATTATTTCTTTTTTTTTTTCTATGGTGGAATTCAGATGCTTAGCGATTCGTATCGTGATCTATACTTTTGTAATTGATCTATTTACTTATACTATATACAGATGAAAATAGAAAAAAAATGAAGAAAAAGAAATTCACCTTTGTGCATTTCGATGATATGAAACAAATGGAAATACTGTATTGTTCTGAATATAAGCCGAGGTTTTTTTATGGTTGAGAGCACTCGCCAAAATTGTCCTAGTCTTACACACGTTTTATGAGCGGGTAACTGTGGCAAACATTCTAAGATACTATCTCAAAATTGGGGGTCGTCTTATACTCTGAACAATACAGTGATTAGATTTTCATTCTTCGAAAATCTCAGACGATCATTATTGGGATGAAATAAAGAACCACATCTTTATTTCATTATCTCGTTTATCTGTAATTTAGAAGAAATGAAATAACCAAGTTCAATTACATTTATTCTAATTTACAAAATTTGCTATAATTTTAAGATTTTATCAAAGAGTAGTTTTCACGGTCTTTGTGGAAACATTCTCGAGACCAATTTGTCTCTGCGTTTTTATTTTTGAGGACTGAAAGACGGTTGGTTTCTATTCAACCAAAGTTTCAATTAAATTATATTCAACAAAAAATTACTTGGAATAACTACGTTAAAATAGTGAAAACGGAACACGCGAGGAAGAGAGATTCTTTCCGCCGCCAGTATTAATAAATAGGTACATACATAAACATATTTAAGAAAGTAGAAAAAAAGTCTTATACTCGAACCAGACTGTTTCTATTTCTTACTTATCACCAAATTTATTTGTCCTTGCGACTGGCAGTCAGACTATCATGCAAGTTACTGACCATGGTTTCAACCAGTTCTGGAATGATAACGCCGTTGCTGTCTATGAATTTGGCCACGGAATTCGTGACTGAAGTCTCGTTGGACGTTCCGGCTTTTTCATCCCTTACCGAAAGTACCAAATTGTATTTGTCATCATATTTTTTCAGGTATGAACTCGCCTCCCACACCAATTCTGGATCGAATCCAGCCGGGTCTCTACAACAACCGAATTGAGAGAGAGAAATTAAACCTGTGCAATTCATAGCTTGCTAATTTTCTGGAGATCATTCATCTTTCTCTACCTTTGAGTTGCTACCACAAATATCCCCTTTTCCTTGTACGTTGTGTATAATGTCAGCACTCCCATAACGACAAAATACTTCGACACGCAGGCAATTAGCACAGGCTTGGATGCTGGGAACGGATTCATGTAGTCCCAGAGAAGAGCAACCATTGCAACCCCGACGGCGATGCCGCACAGTGCCAATCTACCGTCAAGTAGCGAGAAATTCTCCACGTAATTGTACTTCCTGGTCAGTATATCCTTGACTGCGTCGTCCAGAGCATTCTTCACTGCAGAACCATCCCACTTGTTGACTTTGATCAGCTGAAAGGAGAATGTGTGATACGTAAGTTGGAAATTTTTCACTTGAAATTGTATGAATATTACGAGTAAATTAAGGTTTTGGGTGAATCCTTCGAGACGTTGAACGAGTTACTGATCAAACCAACTCTGCACCACGTCAAGTGTTCCGTTTCTGTGATTTACCATCACCATATTGCTGGTCGTATTTAACCTGTGATCAAATAGATTTTCGACCAAAAGTGGCTCTGTCCCTTCTATTCTCAATACTCACTGCAGTTTCGTCCTTCTGGTCTTTTTTACCAGCCATTTCGAACATGTTGAACAATGATGTTTTGCCGATGTAAATGCTTATCCTACTCGGATACGGCACGTCACCAATGATTTTTATAACCTCTTCTCTGCACGGCGCTCAGGTGCCGCTACCTTTTTCTTTCTTTACCCACGGAACATTAGACTTGTATATAGAGATGAAACGCGAGGTATAAATACTGATATCACAGTTAGATATCGAGACCAGTGACTTACAGAGTTAATAGAGAGTCCATGATATACATAGGCCGTGTTCGTAAATTGACTGACAGTACTGAAAATTCCCTAGGACAGAGTCAGAGCTATCCACGAACTTGGAAGCGCAAAAGAGATGAAAGATTGCTGACAGTACTGTCAGTCAATTTTCGAACACGGCCATAAACGTTGACTGATGTAAAAAGGTAAGGTGTGTCTCTGCTAGAAGAACACGCCTGGAACATACTTATCTTCTTACACCAGAGTCTATGCGGTTGAACCATCTCTGTGTTTCTCATTATTCAAGGATGAGGATTGAGGATCCGGCATTGAAACAACCGAAACAACTACAGCAATAGAACGGCAACTATACCTGCGTTCACGGAGGACGGCAAGAAGTTTGTATTGCTATACGCACGGTTCGCAACATCGTATCGGGCATGGTATGCATCTGTGATCGCAACTCCATCCATAGATCTACCACTATCCAGTCGCGACAACAAGCAAAGAGCGCGGTGGACGACGGTAAAAGGAGAACGGTATATGGAAAGAACACAGGAGGCCAGTCGCTGAGAGACGTAAATAGGGAGATTCGGGTGTCTTAATTTCATCCATCCTAAATCGCCATCGTCGCTCCGAAGATTGGACCGGTAAAAACATTCACAGATTCGAGAGCTCCGAGCATCGTTCAATCGCAAACTCCAGTTTTCCTCTCCTCCTCCCCAATTTACCCGGATTTCGAAACGTACGCAGGTATGTACGAACATGTATGCATTCATACGTGCAATAGCTTGAGAAGCTGAATAGAAATAAGAAATATGTAAGCATGAAACAGAGGCAGGTCCGTTCTCATCCTCCAAGCGTTAATTCATCTGTCAATCTATGCCGTGTTAGCGAAGCTGCCAGACAGAGTCCCGACTGTCGCTTCCTCCGTTCCGAGGAGATCGAGTCATGGAAGGCTAGTGAGGACACCTAGGTCTCTTCAATCGGCTAATGGGCCCCATCAAATCGTCCCGATGACGACGGCGAGGTGCTGATTTCGGGTGAGCGACGTTATTTGTCGATCTTAAATCCTCGTCGCGTCAGTGTATCATCAAACAAAACACGATCTCACCACTTTTCGCCAACGTGTGTAACACTTTTTTTTGGTCATGACGCTTTTTTTTCAGATTTTGTCGATACGTCCGCTGATTTTGAGCACTTTGCACAGGTTTTATGACATCTTACGTTCTCCTTTTATTTATCTAAAAATCAAACGTGCATCTTTAAAACGTCATTATGATCATTGTCATTTTCTGGTCATCATTGTTATTGTCGTCACTTTTTAATTTCCTCTCTGCCCGTCTCTATTATCTTGCTTTGTACGTACATTCAGTTTTCAACTGTTTGTCAAGATCCTGACGTCACAGCACATAGTACAGTTCATTTTCTGCTTCCGTTTGCTCCATAAAATCCAAAACATACTTGTTGCAACTGCCCAAAGATACCTTAACCTATTTAAATCAGTCTGTAATTCGTGAATTTTTTTATTTGTAGATTTTTTGTTCTATCGACTGATCCTCAGAGGTAACTTCGGCATCTTAAAAGAATTTAGTAGTGTCAAATGACTTGAAAACGTCTGTAAATAATTTGTAAAAAATTATAGAAGGTTACTGAAATTTCATTGAGCAAGAAAAGTGTTCAAAGAACTATAGTGCCGTCAAAATTCTCAGAGAAACTGTTTTGGTCTCAGTGAAATCAAATTACTGACTCTGTAAAGTTGCAACAGTCTTCAAAAACTCTTTCAGGGTCGAAACAAGGTAAAAAATGATATTTCAGGGCAGAAAAATGTCTTTAGATGAGATCGATTTTATTCCTCACATCTTGATCTGTTCTTAGTGCAAGTTCATTATATTCCAAGCAGGGGCGGTGTTACTTCATCAACGGATATGGCGCGTCGACGAAAAACTGATGCCAAACCTCCGGCGAAATTGACATCGGCGGCAGCGGCGGCGGGGCCAGCATCGTCAGAGAAGCCAACAGCGGTGAGAAAGTCACGTCGACAAATAGCCAAGAAACAATTGGATAAGAAAGAGAACGGAGAAGGGACAGTTCGCGATGTGCCACACCAGAAATCTCAGAACGAATCTGAGGAGCCCGAATCTGAGGGAAACTCAAACATAGATCAGACGGTTGTGCAGCACAAGAAATTTGGTAAGTACAGATGCCCAACCGAAGTCGGGGGAAAGGAACAGCCTCAGCATGTCAACAACTCGTCGACTAAGGACAGCGATTCGAGCGACAGCCAGGAACTCGTAGCCGAGTTTCTGCATGAGGGCAACACCGAAACGAAGATGACGCAAATGGATGTGAACACTATTGTCGACGAGAATTGTTCGAACGAGGTAGTCTGGCAGGAGGATGTGATAGAGGAGACGATCGAAATATGCGAGGAAATGGAGGTGGAAGATGGTGCAGTCGAGGAAAGCTACACCATCTCCCAGGAGGATGGCAACGTCGTGCTGGAGGAAGTTCTACTCGTCAATAATCATGACTTCGAAGGTGACGGTGTGGTTGAGTTTACCGTCATTCAGAACGAGGACGGAACGGAATCAATGGTCGTCGCCAGAGACGACCAGAATCTCTCGTGCAAGGAGTACATCGCCAATAGTCTAGCATTGCAGCAAACGAAGAAAGGTGGGCGTGAACGTGAGGAGTCTGACGAGTTTCGGGAGATCGAGAAAGGTGTGGGAAACATTACCGTCCAAGAATCTGCCGAGACTGGGACCAAAGATGCTGAGCTATCGGAAGTGTTCAATCACCTCTTGCCAGGCTCCAAAAGCGAGACAAAAAGTTCAGTCAAAGGAGATGGCGAACAAACTAGCAAAGTAGAACGAGACAATAAAGTGTCTTTGAACTGCCGTAGTGAAAATTGTGTAGAAAATTCGACAGTTTGGACAGCCGACAATGCCAGAGTCAGCCCTGAACCTGGTGACATCAACATCTCTGTGGATTCAAGTGCAATTTCTATGGATTTACCCATAAATTTAGATAGGGATAATAATTTTATTTTGAACGCGACGACGGAAAACAAAGTTCAAATCGAATTGAACGCCAATCGTTGCGCTCAGTCTAGTGAAAATATTCGGACAGATAATTTAATAAATAAAAGCGCGAAGAAAGTCGAAGACACCGAAAAGCCACATTGTTCGACCAAACCTGAGTGCTCGAGTGAAGAAAAAATTGTGCAGAGGTTGGAGGTGAAAAAAAGCAGCGACGATGTTGCTATGCCAAAAGTCGGAGGGAAGGAGAAGAGTGCTAACAACGTAGTCGACGAATCCTCGTCAGGCGATAGCGAGATTGACATCAAAGCGGACACAGAGGACATTAAGATGTCAAGCAGCAGCGAGAACAGCAACGATACTCTGATTTCTGGTAACTCGGGCTATAAACTACCCGAGTTCACGGATGTTAAAAACATTCCCAATCAACAGAACGACACGGAGAAAAAGACTGGGTTTAGGAGCCGCAGCGGCAGTACTGATACGACAGGATCCGAAAGTGGCTCCAACAGCTCTGGCGTTCGACGCAGCAGCCGTATCAGGTCTATAGGTCTGATGAAACAGAGGTGAGGAGGTGGCGACGTTTTTCGTTTTCAGTTTACCACGATTAATTCTCATTCTTACGACGTTTTTTGTTTCTTTTCTCAGGTCGAGGGGACGAGGCTTGGTCACTAAGCCTAACCTGGATTTGTCCAGAGCGGTATTTCAGCACCAGGAAAGAGAGAAGCTGCTCGCTAGCAGTGGTGCTCTATCGCAGGACAACTCCAAGGACAATTCGGACAACCAGTCTGAGACGCAGTCGGACAGGGAAAGCGGCGGGAACAAAACTGGTGGGTTTTTCGATTCACCTGCACCTCTGACTGCGCTTTCAGGCACCGCCGGCTACGAGTCCGACACATCAAAACCCGTCAAGGTAAAATCGCGCTGGCGGAGATCGAGCGAGCTTGAAATGGGTGGGAGTGGATCGGCCACCAAGGTTCACCAGCTTCAGTCGGAGGGTGACGCCAGCACCGAGAACAATCTACCTCTTGTGCTCGGCAGCCCTTCCATGGATCTCAGTCTCGTCGCTGTCACGAGCAAAGTGAACGTTGGTAAGAATTCCATGCTGCCGACTGTGCTTGAAGCCCAGGATAAGGAGATGGAGGAGAGACTCAGCCAATTCGAACATCTGAGGGAGAATTTGTATTTAACCGAAAGGTGAGAAGGAATCCTTGTTTCGTTTTTCTTAGTACTAGTTCATAATGTTATCCTTGCGGTTATACTTATGAATTGGAAGTGGAAAATCACAAGTTTGCTTTTTGAAGTTCCTGCTACTTTTGTTCTCTCGAAAAAAGGAATAAGGCTAGTAAACTAATGTAAACTTGACCCTCATTTTTGAAAATAAGTTGTTTTTTTTTTTTAGGTCTAGCTTCTATTTAAGTTGTGATAGAGTTGTTTGTAAATTTTAAAAATAGATCTATCAATTTTGGCAGTAAAAATAGAATTTCAACCCTCGGCGGGTCGACTTCCTAAAACAAGCACCTAAAAACCGACGCAACTTTTTCCATTTTGATCGGATCGCAAAATGTCTTGGAGTATTTGTAAGATCTTTTCTAGGGCTACCTGGAACTCTAAGAAAAATTTGAAAAAGTGATGAAAAAAAATGATCTGGGAACTAAAAAACTATACCTAACTTTTCCAATTTCGATCGGGTTGCCAAATTTCAAAAAGCTGGAAATCATGTAGGGCAATCTAGAACTTTGAGTGGAACTACAGGAACTCGAAAACCCCCAAAAAGTACCTCGAAAACTGTCAGTTGAAATCCAAAAATGTCATGTACCTTTCTGAATTTTGATTGGATTACCAAATTTTATTGAAATCATCGACGGAACTCGGGTATGGCGGCCCAGTACTCTGGGCAGAACTCCCGAGACTCAAGAATCCAAAAAGTATTCAGAAAATTGTCGGTTCAAATCCAAAAATCTTAACTTGTTTAATTTTGATCAGATTGCAAAATTTCAATCAAATCATCGGTAGAACATGGATATGACTACCCAAAAAACTAGGTAAAACTCGGACCCGACTTGCCCGATTAGAGCTGCAAACCAAAATATTTA
This sequence comes from Neodiprion pinetum, assembly GCF_021155775.2. NCBI lineage: Eukaryota > Metazoa > Arthropoda > Insecta > Hymenoptera > Diprionidae > Neodiprion > Neodiprion pinetum. Next base: position 22,260,075 of record NC_060236.1, on the reverse strand, counting down.
TTGGGTTCTCGAGTTCTGCTAGCACAATTGGATTTCCCTGGATGAGTGTTATTATTACCATTATAATTGGCAATTTGATCGAAATTGAAAAAGGAGTTTGAAATTAGTGACCACTGTGGTTATATATTAAAAATAATTGTTACTTCATCCTGATATGGCGAGGCAATAACACGTTAAGCTCGTAGGATCGTCAATAATTGCAAGTAATCTTTTCACGTCCGCATATAATACTAAATTGCCTGAAGATGATTGGGCGTAGCCGATCAAAACGTCTCAACCTTTTAAAAAATCAATGAAAAGATTATTTGCTATGACCAACTTCGACGAAGTTTTTTTAATAATAAAGAAATTAAAAAGGTTAGGTACAGCTTTATCTTTCCAGTTATCATAATCACTAGGGGCTGTGCAGGTATCAGAATCCTTTGGGTGGGGTCAGGTTGGACAAAATCTAGTTTCGGGTCTGGGTTCAGAAATTTTTGGGGTTCTCGGATCCCCCGATGAAAGATGCTATAGTTTTTACAGAAAATATCGATTTCGTTTAGATATACGATGCACTATTAGTATTTAATATTTTTCCAATATTATAAATATTAGTTAAGTCAGGTTACCCACGTTTCAGACTTCTCAAAAATTTCAAGTTTCCCAAAGACTTCGGGTTTTACAAAAATCCCGGGCTTCCCGCAGATTTTGGGTTTCCCAACCATTCCAGGATCGCCAAAAAACCCGATTCGATACAAACCCGTCCCGAACCCGAACTTTTTTTCCTGAGATTTCAGGAACCCACTCTAATAATCACCTTGTAAATTAATAAAAAAATCTCGGTGTGTGCGATCAACTTTTTATCTTACGATATTTTGAGAATGGATCAACATATTTTGATGATCTTAAACTCAATTAATGCGGATCTTTATAACTAAAATTGATTACATTTTGGATTCGATCGGTCTAGTAGTATTCGAATTATTCAAATAACGTCATGGAAAAAGAACCCAAAGTTTTCATTTGTTAATGTTTTACGAGTTCAAAAGACATCTAGTTGACCATTTGTTATGTGCTTAAATCCTCAGATATACTAATAAGGAGACGAAGCGTATGGTTTGCGACTGCTTCCTGACAGAGGAAGAAATAACTAGGGGTGAATTGGGCTGCGGCGAAGACTGCCTGAACAGGCTTTTGATGATAGAATGGTACGTGATTACAAAGTCAAACGTGAAATATAATATTGGTTACGCTTTTATAATGCCGAAATGGCTCTTTACAGCGGACCAAGATGCGTTGTCGGCAATCGCTGTACCAACAAACGGTTTCAAAACTGCGAATACGCCAAATGCGAAGTCTTTCGCACCGACAAAAAAGGCTTTGGCTTACGCGCTATCGCCGATCTCCAATCGTAAGTTAAAAACATTCTCTGTATTTTTTGTTGATTGCTATTATTTTTGTACCGTTTAATGTGACCAACGATTCTGTGCATTATAAATTGTAAAAATATAATGACAGGGGTGAATTTCTGATGGAGTATGTGGGTGAGGTGGTCGATCCTAAGGATTTTCGTCGCCGCGCGAAAGACTATTCCAAGGACAAAAATAGGCACTACTATTTCATGGCATTGAAGTCTGATCAGATAATCGATGCGACTGCCAAAGGGAACATATCCCGTTTCATAAACCACAGCTGTGATCCGAATTCAGAAACGCAAAAGGTTCGAGAACGTTTTTCTTATTTTGTATTTGGTATTTTCAAGCAACGTTCATTTTTAAAAATTATCAGTAGCTGATTGTAATGAATTTATTTACGATTTCCTTCGCAGTGGACAGTGAACGGTGAATTGAGGATCGGCTTTTTTAACAAGCAATTCATCGCTGCAGGAGAAGAAATCACCTTTGATTATCACTTTCAACGATATGGGTGGGTCTTTTGCTTTATTCATCTACTGATTCTGATATTTAATGTGTTAAGTTGTTGTTACTTTGCTGCTGTGAAAGAAATAAATGTACGAATAATGTAGAGAAAAAAATAAAACCGTTTAGAAAAGAAGCACAGAAGTGTTACTGCGAAGCCGAAAATTGTCGCGGATGGATTGGTGAGAGACCTGATGAGGAGAAGGAGAAAACTGAGAAGAAGGAGAAGACTGAAAAAGATGTGACAAAGAAGAAGAAGGAAGAGAAGAAGATACACGATTATACCGAGGATGAGGATGTTAGTGATTTTCATAACTTTTTCTACTCTTTTTTGTTTTACTCAATACGTCATCTCGACTTTCGAATTACGGTCCGAAGATTGTGACTTCATTTCTTTCGCGAATGTTTCGTAATTGTTGCTTTTCAGCTGGAGGAGGAAATTGAAAAACTCTGTGCGGGTGGACTAAAGAATCGAGCACATACACTGACACTCAGCAGGTTGATGGTGCGCAGCAGAGAATTGGAGCACAGGACGCGGCTTCTGCGTCTGATACAGAGCGGAGAGCAGCCATGCCGTCGTCTCTTCCTCGACTATCACGGCCTGCGTCTGATATGGAGCTATATGATGGACGTGGGTTCAAACACCTCGTCAGAGGCGCAAACTTTCCGCCTTGAGATTCTCAGGACGTTGAGCATGCTCCCGATACCAAACAAGACGATGCTAATGGACAGCAAAATTTTCGCCGTTGTTGAAAAGTGGGCTAAACAGCTTTACTCTTCGCCCACGACCAGCGGATCGCCGGAAGAAGAAGACTCGGTGAAGCCAAAGTTAAATTGTGACGAGCCGGACAGTAGTTGCGACGTCGACAGCAACGAAAGGCTCGCCATGATTGATCCTGTAATTTCGGGTTCCGATCCCAGCAAAGGATCGAAGGAATTAGATGTCTCGACTGCTGAACCTATAAGTGAGGTTAAAAACGATCCTGAGGACGTTGCCAAAGCTCTTGAAGAGCAAACCACCTTCACCGAGCTCGCAAACAGCCTTTTATGCGAATGGTCCAATCTCAAGGAGGTATTTCGCATACCCAAGAAGGAAAGGATCGAACAGATGAAGGAACATGAGAGAGAAGCAGGTTTGTATTAGTTCAAGGTTGTCGACGTCGACGTATTTATTTTGTCGTTTTGGCTAAAACCATTTGCACAAGGTTCTAGATACGCTGTGAGGGTGCAAAGTACGACACGGTTAACTTTCAACTTCTCATTCCTGTAACTTCATACATTTATAACATTATAAGAGAAATGAAAATGATCATATCTCGACAAATGGATGTATGGATTTAGATGATTTTTGTGTCAATCGACGCAACTCTCAGTTCAGAATTGATTGAACTCTGGATTCATTCAGTCCAGTAGTTTGTAGAGTATTTAACTACCAATAACAGAAAAAAAATTTTAATTGTTGTTTTATGAGCTCGAAACGTGCAAAAAAAAAAAGACAAGCACGATACATCAATGGTTACTTTGTACAGATCGCGGCTACAAGGAGGATCTGGAGAAAGAGGACAGGCGAGACAATTCATATGAGAGGTAAAATATCCCATAGAAGATAAAGAAAGAGTTATAGAATGGATCGATTTATGCCCGAAAGGGCTAGTAGTGCCTCATACGATAGCGAAAAACTGAAATTTCAGATCCTACAGATACGGACGGAGTGACAGTGGGGGCATCGAGAAGCGATCGGATCGACGACGAGGCCGGGAGTCTCCGGACTTCGATTACAGCAGCAGAGGGAAAGAGAAGAGGGTCGAGGAGCGGGTGAATCTCGTGCCAATTCCAAGGATGTCGAAACACGAACGACGACAGTTGTTCGCGATGAAAGTTGCCAAGGAGGAGGAAGAGCGCCAGCGACGTCAGCAGCAGGAAACTTGGCAAGAACACGAGGCTCGCTGCCTGGCTCTTGGCATGGATCCCCACACCACCGCTGCTCTAGATCCGCAAACCGGATATCCCCTATTCTTCAACCCTTCGCTCGGACAATGGCAACATTATCCACCGATACAGGGTAAAGATGGGTCTTTATCCTCAACCTAGCAAAATAGTTTACTGAGTTTGTACAATGTCGCAAATCTTTTCAGACGCGAGTATAAAGTGAACTGATTCCAGTTGTACTTGTATTTTCCAAGCTGTTACCAATTCCGATTCCACATAGCGGATTTTTGAATCTTTCAATAATCATTTAGGGTACTCGTGAATTGCAGAAGAATGGCTCGATTGGTTTCAACAAAATTTTAGTGATGCATCAAGTATTCGGTATAGACAAGTCACGAATCTTTTGAAATTTCTACTGCTTTGGGTTATGTATGTCGAATCAAGAACAACAACCTACCATATCGATTGGAGTCAAATTTGGGAAAGACATCGACCATGGAAATACGACATAAATTTTTTGATTATTTCTCCTCTCTCAGTTACAAAATAGCGGTAGCCCTGACTTCAAAAATATACGTCACTCAGAATTTTCCTTAATCTTTCCTAGAATTTGGTACACCACCTTTGGTTTTCAATTTGTTGTAGTTCTCTGTCACTTATTAATATATAATTCATTTCTAAACGTTTTTTGATTGTTTAAATTCCTTTTTTCGTTCATTCGTATTCGTTTCTTCCTCGGTATCTTTCAATACTTGAACATTTTTCCTTGTGGAAAAAATTGCTCCGATTTCCTTCATTCAAATATCCAATGACCAATGAACCGAGCTATCGCACACTAGGAATGCGATTGTCCGGTCGTGTCTGTTGCAAAAAATTGTTGCTCTGTTTTTCAGATGCCCCTGACCTGACGGTGCAGTGCGCGCCTGTCTACCTTGGAGGATCTCAACCCCTCGCGGGTCAGCCTGGCATATTGGGACAAACGCAACATTTGATACCGCCCGGAGTGCCGCCGCCCGCCGTTTTCCCCCAAACCCAACAGCAGCAGCAGCTGAATTCCGTCGGCGCGTATGCGCCCCTCCTCGGAGCGCATCATCACGATCATCAATTCGCCGATGGTCAGCTCAGGATATCCGGTAATCTGATACCGATACAGAACGGTGGCTCGACGGCAGCGGCGGCGGCCGTTAGTCAGGTCGGGATTCATCAGGATCCAGCGAATATTTATGCCGGTGATAAAATGCCGGAGGGGCTCGAAAACGCCGAAAACGCATCGCCCCCGCCGCTCGACTTGCCGCCGAAGTGGAAATCTGCTAAGGATCCGAGGGGTCGCACCTATTACTACAACGTTAACGAGCGGATCTCTCAGTGGCTGCCGCCACCGCCTGACCACCTAGCAGCTTTACCTGAAACATCATCCAGCTCGGAGTCGAGCGACGAAAGTAGCTCTTCCGATGAGGCGGAAGACGAGGAACTCGAGGAGGACGAGGACGAGGATATTGGTGCGGATGAGACCGCCTGCCAGATGGACGTCGAATCTGCCGCCGGCAATCAGTCGGCCCTTGTTGCCCTGAAGGCTAATTTCGCGGAGAAATTTGATGCGACGGCCGTTGACGAGGGTTCTATTATCATTTCGGAACCAAAGAAGAGGAGGGATGGACTTGTTCAGGAGAGGATTATCAGCGTTAGTATTCGATTGAACACTTTTGTTTTTATTACTGTCGCAGTCGTGACAACGCCTAATATCAAGGAACTATCCGCGATGTACCTCATCGATTTTCGTCATTCTGCGATATGTTGTACCACGTCTAGAAACTATGGACGCCTATGTTTTTCACATGGCAATACGGTCGTTGAAGTGAAAACTAACGGTAAAAGTTATCCCTCAACAGTCGTTTTTCCACGATTTCTCGATACTGACTTAAGATATTTTGAGACAATCTAGACACTGTTCACTATTAACATACTATAATATGTGGAATGCTTATTTTTTTGTGGGGGGGGGTAAATTTTATTGCTGCTTTGTGTCCTTAAACTGCTGAATTTGCGCGTAAGACGAAAATACAAGGCTCATATCTCTTGATATACCACAATATGTCCTGGAATGAAGAAATTCAGTCAGGTACACCTCGAATATTTTCCTCGTTGAGAGTATAAAACTGGTAGATTACTATGTTCAACAGCCACGGCGAGAAGATGAGCGCGTCGATCACAAAAAGTACAAGGAAACAAAAGAGAAGTTAAGACGGCAGAAAGAAAAGGCAAAGCTCAAGGAGCACGTGGAGAAATTGAAGAAGCACAGACGTGGCGGTAAATCGAAATCTCACTCGCGAACCAGTCATACCTTGAGTAAAATTCAAGCGATAACGGCCGACCCGTCTGTCACTTTGGAACGGAAGATCAAGGACACATTTAGGGTAAACATGGCGAACGTTATGGTACACTTTTTAAATCCTTATAGAAAAAACGACTGCAAACAGGGTAGAATCACGAACACCGAGGACTTTAAGCATCTTGCCAGAAAGGTAAGAGCTAATCTACTATTTCTTGCTGTTGCTCCCGTATGTCAGAATTATTTTCTACTGAAGGATGACCAACTTTTTGTATTAACGTTTCGCACAGCTGACCCACTTCGTGCTCGCCAAAGAACTGAAGCATTGCAAAAGCGTGGACGAACTGCAGTGCAACGAAAATGTAAAACACAAGGCCAAGGACTTTGTTCGCAAGTACATGAACAAGTTTGGCCCTGTTTACCAAAAGGGTTCGGACGAAGATTAATATTAGGGCGTAGGTATTAGTAATTTTTCTAATTTATTATAACAACGGCAATAATTATGATGACGATGATTATGATAATGACGTCAACAACAACAACAACAACAACAACAATAATAATAATGGCAACAACGGCAGTATAAACAATCATTTACTATTATTACTATTATTGTTATTGTTACTCATAAGAATATAATGTGTACTTTTGCCTCGACGTTGACAATTATTATTACTATTATTATCGGTATAATTAATAATACCTATAATTGTTTTAAATCGTGATGGTGATGTCTTTCGACTACAGGCAAAATATCCTTGTGATGACGACGAAAAATTGTAAAGTTGCGTAGGGGAAATTCTTCTGTAGAATTGATATGTTAATGTGTAGATACAATTTAAATAATAATTCATTATTTTTAGTAAAGAAACAATGAAAAACAAAACAAAAAAAAAGAAATAAAACAACCGACAAACCAATCAAGAACTGCAATCGCGAATAATTGCGTGGGTAAACAATATTTTTGGGTACGTTTGAAATAGTGATGTTCTAATGCACAATGAATAATGTTTCCCACGCATAAGTAGTAGAATTAATAATATACCGAAGATTTTTATTATTGTTATTGATATAATTATATATATGTACATTGTGCAACTATTCTTTCCGTATTTCCACAGCTGTTATTTTTTTTTTTTTTTTTTTCCCCTCCAATTCCTATTCTGTTTCAAGTTCGTTTGCGTCGATTTTACCGTATACCTGTTGCAGATACCTACGTCTTGCATGCATACGTATAATACATAGATATGATCTCTATGTTCTATTTTTCATCAAAAAAAAAAAAGAAAATAAAATATGAAACATACACGGTATTAAATAATCAAAGCGCTTACGCGCCGTCCTGTTGTTATTAGGAAATGATTTTTTTTCTATATTATACGTATTATGATTTTCAATACTATAATATAGTGACTATATATTATACCATGTATATACAAAGGAAGGAGATACAAAACACTAGCTGTTTCTGTATACTAATATAGGTATATAATTATTCTCGTCTTCGAGTCTTAATTTAAAATAACTCGAAATAAATCGTTCTCAATCGACATTTATGTAATTATGTAACGCATGTAAAATTACTGCTATCGCAACGCCACTCGCGTACAGTTCAATTTCTTTTTTTAAGTAATTTAAATCACATACCCATAAATCACGTATTTGTTTGTCGAGTATGTATAATATACAAAACACACGTCGGTGTATAGTAAAATTTTATTTACGTATACGGTGTATCATGTTTCTGATTTAAATACCGTTCATAAGAATATTTATTATTGTATAATTATAATTACAACCAACAACGGTTGTATTAATATTTATAACGACGATGTTGCGCGCTGTTGACGCCAGAATTCTTGACGACTTTTCAGAAAGGCGATACCCTCCTCTGCGTAGGCCGATATGTGCTGCGCTGAAGCTTGATGGGGTGCCTTTATGTCTGAAATCAGGCAAGGCCAGTTTGATTTGCGAATCAAATTTCGTTTTCGAAATTCATAGAATTTGATTGCTGGATATTTTGTTATATCATTCGTTAGAATTTCAGATTTAAGTTTAAGTCTCAATCTCATGTAAATGTCATCGACTGAATTTCGCGGGCTAATTTTAAGTCGTCCAAAAAATTGGTAATCAAATCTATGAAATTCACCCGCAGCATATACTATGTGTGTGTTCTTGCGGAAAAATTGCACGAATTTAATAATCGATCGAACCTCTATTCCGTCCCAACTAGTTTATCTTATTTTTGTTTTAATTAAAGAACCGTTAAGGAGTATCTCCGCGCTTCTGGGAATCTAATTAATAGTCCTGCAGGTTTCTGAAAGCCTGGACCATGTCCTCGTACAGCCGATCGAACTCCATGCAAATATTCTCCTCGCCAGTGATGCCGGGATCCTCGAACTTCATAGAAGTCAGCCTGTAGAGAATATCGCGCATCGCGTCGCGGATCATGTTCCAGGTGATTCTGTTTTCCGTGGGGGTGGTAACTGCGTCGACGGCGCTCCTCGCCATGTCGTAGAATCCGATTATGTTCTTCAGCATGCCGACGGTCTTGTAGAACGGACAGAACCTGTCATAGACAGAGTAGCTGTTCTGCTGAAGAAAGTCGTCCTTGATGATCTTGGCAACCTCTAGGGTGACTTTATCACTCTCCGCCAGCGAGGCCTTTCCTACGAGCTGAACGATCTCGCTCAACTCCTGCTCCTCCTGGAGTATCCAGCAGGCTTTTGTCCGCAGCGGCGGGAACTCGTGAAAGTTTTTGTCATAGAAATCGTCGAGGGCTGTTCGGTACTTACTGTACGAGATGAGCCAGTTCACTGAGGGAAAGTGCTTGCGCTGCGCCAGCTTCTTATCCAGGCCCCAAAATACCTGGGCCAGGAAGTACAAAGTTGTCTATTCGGTTGGTTATATCAGAAATAACATTCGTAGCTGAAAACATTCCATTTGCCTAGCAACTGTTGGTGTATCGAGAGTCGAAACCAATATTTTCACCGTGATTTTGAGAATTACGAATTACCCAAGACCTCTGCGAAGTGGGTGCGATTAAACCGAATAATCAAACTATATTACCTAGAGTTGCTGTTTTTTTTCGCAGCATTATTATTTTGGACCTCTTTTTTCGCAACTTGGAAACAGCTATTAAGTCTCCGCCCTAAGAGCCAACCATATCTCGTTTCTACTGCAATACACGTACACTAGGGTGGTCCAAAAAATCGATTTTTCTTTTTTTTCAAAGTTACACGTTCAATAGTTTTTGGAATAAGAAATGAGACGCCTGTTATAGTTTGAGCCCTTGATATTAATATTTAGTGGTTTCTGAACGCATAATTCCATTTAATTATTACGCGAAAATACTTTTAGTTATTTCGGAATCTTGTACTCAGTAACGAGGCAATACATGTATACATAAATGTCCGATACAAATTTTCGTAGGGAATTCAATGCTCTACAAAAAAGGCCTGTTACAATTTTTTGATAACTGAACACTTTCAAAAGTTTTTCAAAGTTAAGGTTAAAATCATGTAAAAATTCACATTCTTCGAGATTAACAGCGAAAATACTAGACTTGTCGTAAAGCATTTCAACCGCCATAAAATCATATCATTCAATTAATTTTAACTAAAGGAAATTTATTTTTTACTCACAAAAAGGTGCTTTTAAAGTGGAATTACATATATAACATATTATTACTTGTAGTAATTGCGGAATAAATTTGCTTAAGTTGAAAATTAATTGAATGACATGATTTTATAATGTTAATCTCGAAAAATGCGAATTTTCACATGATTTCAACTTTAACCGTGAATAACTTTTGAAAGAGTTGAGTTATCAAGAAATTGTAACAGGCCTTGTTTGTAGAGCATTGAATTCCCTAAAAAAATCTGTCTCGAACATTTTTATATACATATATTGCCTCGTTATAGAGCTAAAAAATTCAGTAATAACTAAAATTATTTTTGCGTCTCAATTAAATGTAAAATGGAAAATTGCGTTTAGGAACCACTGAATAATTGCCATTGTCGGGAAAAAATAGCCGTCCTGAATTAATGTCCACGTGTGTATGTACAAGTGATTTCTGCAGACTGAATTCTCGATTATTAGAATTTAGTTGATGGTGAAATTATTCTTCAGCAGGTCTGTTGTCATCCCGTTGGGCCTGAAATAACATTCGACATCAGACGAGTTCCGAAAATCAGTTCAGAGTTAACATAAAATTGTCAGCGTGTCTAATAGCGGTCATTTTTATTTTGCGCAAAAGTTCGAATCCACCTGATAAACATGTGAAAAACAATGTTTTTTTTCGGAAATCAAATCTAAAATTGTCGGAAAGGAGACCTTCGAAAATTGAAGAATTTAAATAATACCTTTTAATATCCATGAATTGAACCCGTGAAAATCATTTGTATATACACATGGACAGTGGATTTGTGGACGACTAATTTTTCGGCTGATTGTGAGTTGATAACGTTGGTAATGCAAAATTCGATATTTCCGATGTAATGCGCCATTTACACGCATTTTTAAATCCGGTATTACTACGTCGGCCATAGTAAAACCGGAATAACAGCCGCCGTGTCAATGTATTCTATGATTCTACATTCCCAATGTTATCAACTCAGCTGAAAAATTAGCCGTCCACGAGTCCACTGTCCATTTGTGTACACTATCGCCCCCGGGATAGGCTACCGAAGTTATCCCTTAGTGGCCACACGGGATAACTAGTCACTCTGGGCTCAGAAAAAGTGAAATTATTAGCCCCTCCAGTAATTTTGCAAAATAAAATATACTTTTTGAATGATCGGCGGATATTGTTATTTTTTTATGGTAGTGGTATATGTTGTGCGTACAGTTCTAAAATTTTAGCCCTTAGTATTGAGAAATGGCGGAGTAATAAATTTTTTCTGAAAAAAGCCATTTTTGTTGAATTTTCACATATATGACCAGTTTAGAGTTTTTAGAATGCCATCTATAAATTTACCGATAAAAATCATTAGAAATGTTGAAGAACTCTTCAACAAACATGCAACAATCGGTTAGAAGTCTTAAAACACCCATATATATGTCTTGTACAACTAGGTTTTTCAGTGTGGGGTAACGAGTTACCTCATGTGGCCGCTATATGGCCTGGCTGAGGTGTGGCCGCTAAGGGTTAATCTGGATTTTCATGGGCAGCAAAATGCTACCGCAGTATCTTGCTACCTATAGTTCTTGGCCAATAGGCATGCCAAGAAAATGGGTAATTCACATTCGGCGCACACGTGGTAGCGCTAGAGTCAGTTTTGTAGGAACTCTAGGTATGTACGCTTCCCTTACGGAGCTTCCCTGCTTTATTAACATTCCTATTGGTCAGAAACTCGACAGCAATATACTGCGGCAGCATTTTCCCGCCGGTGAAAGTCCGGTCATAACTTCGGTTGCTCTCCCGGGGGCGACAAATACTGTGATCGTGTGTGTACATATGTGTCATGTAGTGCAAAAAACGGGTATGGTTGACTCCTTAATATTACTTCCTAACCTGGACGATCCCGAGAGTCGCGCTTGTCACCGGGTCTGAGAAGTCGCCGCCCGGAGGCGAGACGGCACCGACAACGCTGACGGATCCCTCACGCTCTGGGTTCCCGATGCAGAGGACGCGGCCCGCACGCTCATAGAAGTTCGCCAGTCGTGCACCTAGATAGGCCGGATATCCAGAGTCCGCCGGCATCTCGGCCAGCCGGCCGGAAATCTCTCGGAGCGCTTCGGCCCACCGCGACGTTGAATCGGCCATCATCGAGACATTGTATCCCATGTCCCGGAAGTACTCGGCCAGAGTTATTCCCGTGTAGATCGAGGCTTCCCGTGCTGCGACCGGCATGTTAGATGTATTTGCTACCAGCGTTGTTCGCTTCATTATTGACTCTGTTGATCCATCGATCTCTACCGAGAGCTCGGGAAAGTCGCGGAGTACCTGAAGGAACGTTGAATCCGTTCGGGGTAAATCATTGACCGGGGCTTGGATGGATTTGAAGATAAAAGCGGTGTTATAGATCGAACGGCCGGGGACCCCTTGAATCAAAACTTAGGAATAAGACAAAAAAACCCTTTACAAAATCTCCACCTGTGTTATTTGCGTTAATGGTAGTGAACACGAATGAACCTATATTGGACTGTGTGATATTAATGATGCCAACAAAATTCGAACAACACAGACTAAAATTGTAAGATATCGACAGTTTAGGAAATTGTTTTACAAAGAGAATGTTCGAAACGCTTAGACTCTGGTATTTTGATCCGATTGTATAGTGTTTTTGATACAAATTTATCATAATATAAGCACTATCAAGAACACTCTTAGGCGTGTAGATAATAGTAGTAATTGATTTCAGAAGAACTTTGGATGAATAATTCCAGCAACGTAAAATAACGCCATTGATAATTTGTCTTTAAAACAGTCCTTATACGGCCTCAAGTAACTTTACATTATTTAAAACATGAGAACGCTTGTCTTCATGATTTTAAACGATTTGTATGGGATAAATTCATAGTATTCGAAATGAATACACAGAGATTTCTCGCCAAAGATGTAAAACGATGGTTTACGTTCCCTTTCCCAGTACCTCGGACATTTCATTCCCGCGTTCTCCGCACCCTACGTAGACGATAACGTCCGAGTTTGAATACTTGGATAGTGACTGCGAAATGACGGTTTTCCCACATCCGAACGCTCCCGGAATGGCGGTGGTCCCGCCTTGGACGCAGGGAAAAAGAGCGTCGAGGATGCGTTGGCCAGTTAGGAGAGGATGATTGGCGATCAGTTTTTCGGTGTATGGCCGGGGTGTGCGGACGGGCCAAAGTTGGATCATCGTGTGACCCGTGAGCTGCCCGTCGAATTCGGTCTCGAGGATGACCTCGTCGACGGCGTACCTACCGGGAGGCGCGATGTACGTCAGGGTGCCCCTGGCCTTCGGGTGGAGGAGCATCTTATGCTTGACGAGGGTGTTCTCGTCGACGATGCCAAAAAGGTCACCACCGGTCAAGTGGCTCCCCGGCCTGATGTTGAGCGGCACGAAGTCCCAGGAAACGTTCCTGGACAGGGAGGGAACGCTGACACCCTTTGGGATGTAAATCGAACCCGTCAAATCGTGGATATCTTTCAAGGGACGTTGAATCCCGTCGAAGATGCTGCCTAGGATTCCAGGCCCTAGTTCCACGCACAAAGGGGTCCGCATTCTGAAGACGGGGTCGCCCACCGTCAGGCCGCTGGTGTCTTCGTAGACCTGAACCGTCACCGCGTCGCCGTCCAGTCTTATCACCTCACCGATCAGCTTGAAGTATCCGACTCGCACCACCTCGAACATCGCCGCCCCCAGCATCTTCTTGGCGATTACAACCGGGCCCGAGACGCCGAAGACGTAACCGATCCGAGACTCGACCTCGTCGTCGTCCATCGTTGCGGTTATGTTGGCAGGATACGACAAATCTGAACCATTGACGAAGAGAGGAAACAATCGACGAGTTCTCGTCATCATATATTCGTCGTTGCTTGCTTCACAGCTATGGGTGATTGTAACCGATGGGATACATATTTACTTGCCGATAAACAGGCAAATCGTTTCGAATGGTTTCAAAGTGATTTCAAACGGTTCAAGCGGTTTGAAAATGATTCGAAAAGTTTCAAAAGATTTTCAAATTATTTCAGGCGATTTGAAAACAATTACAAATGTTTTCAAACCATTTTTTAGGATTTTTAAACGACTTCACGGTTCGAATTAAAAAGTGATTCCAAGCAGTCATCAAAAGTGGTTTGCTATTTCAACGAGTAAATACCGCTTTGGTTTATACTTACCGTAGGAGAACCCCAAAAGCAATCGCTTCCCGCTTACCTGGGTGTTTCAGCAGGTTCTGAAGATATTTTTTGTCGACCTCCAGCTGACCCAAAAGTCGCTGATGAGCCGTACCGTTCTTCTGACCGCAAGGCGTGCCCGATCTCTGACGCCGAGGAGCCGGCTTCTTCGAGGGTTGATCCTTCGCCTCGACCTTTGGAGCATGCTGAGTTTTTGGTAGCTTCGGCTCTTCCGGCGGCTGTGCAGAATCCTCAGCGCTGTTCTTGCTGGTCAGCAGAGTGACTGGTATCGGGGGAGATTTGTCTGCGGATCACAGCGGAGGAATCTGTTAACTAAAGAAAATCCGAAATACCAGTGATCAAGGAAGTGGTTACATACCTCCGATTATGTTTTGGATTGCCTCCTGGGCTTTCTGGACACCGAGACGAAACCCGTCGAACTCCGAACGAATCCTCATCCCTCGGTAATAGTAGACCAGACTAAGCTCGAAGTCCCCGAGGTGGTAGAGCGCTTCGGCCTTGTAGTACATCGCCCTGGCATTGCTCGGGTCCCTCGAGTTCTCTTGGAGTGCCGCTTCCGCGTCCTCCAATGCTTTTTCCGGCTCTCCCAACAGCAGGTAACACTTACTCCTAGCGATCAGAGCGTTCTTGTCGCCGGGACTCAGCTCCAGGGCCTGAACAAAACGATAGTGAAAACGTGAGATGAGTGACTTGAACCGGTTTGGGGAAATCGACGTCCTGAAGAACAACGCTATACTGAGCGCGGCAAGAAAAAACCTTGTTGACGAAGTTGATGGCTATCTCAACGTCCCCGGAACGCATTTCGCGAGCAGCGAGAGCGAGCATCGCACCGGGTTCCGCCTCTTCTGGTATCTGAAGTGCGCGACTGCGGTCCTGGCGACGCTTCATCTTGAGGGATTGCTTGATGTCGCGACTGCCCATATTTACGGCGGCGGCGCGATCCTTGTCCGTGTAAACCTCTTCCTGGCGTCGCAAGCCGCAGTTTTTCCGGCGCTTCTTCTTCTTCGTCTTCTGGGCCCTCATTTCCGTGTCCAAGGCACTGGCCGGCTGGCGTCGCTTCCGCTTCTTGTCACCCTTCTTGCGTCTCGACGCACCTTCATCCTTCAACTCCGAGAGGGTGTCAATCGTCGCGTGCGCCGTCAACGCCGAGCCGTTTCCTAACGCCTTAAACTCGCGTCTTCCGTACTTCCCTAACTTGCGGCTAGATCCCTTTTCTACCGTCTCCTCGAGCCCGACCCGGACAAAGCTCAGGAGGAAGTCGTTGTCCTGCATCGTCTGGTTCAGGATGTCCCTCGCCTGCGTTCCGGCAGCGTCGGACGCCCCCGAAGTGACGGTTTCGGCGTCCCCCATGAATCTCCTGCCCTTTACCCTCGGGATTTGGGATAAACTGATACGTGGAGCACGACGCGTTACTCGTGTACCTTTTCCCGAATTCTAGCATAGCCGATCCGCGGATACGTGTGGATATCGACACCTTAACTAGGTGGCTCGTCGCCCTGGCAACTCAGTCAACAACGAGTCACGATCCTACATATTGTACTTTTCGTATACCTATAATCTTACACGGATTCTCTCACATGTGTGATATCCACCGCATGCGAGTGTGTGTACCATATGTGTTGTGCGTACCACTCATGCCGAAGAAAAAAGTAAAGTAAAGGAAAGGAAAGGAGAGGAGAGGAGAGGAGAGGAAAGAAGGACCCCCACATGTCGCATGATGTGCGATGAGACCCTAACGATTCCGCATGAGCAGCTTATGTGCGCGAGAAGTTTTAGAGGAGAGGAACTTGATCAGGACTAGTCGCTGCTCTGCCGACACGCTTTGGCTGTTCGAATCAGTTGTACCTGTTGAAGATGAGGAAGACGGCGATACGATTCGTCGCCAATTGCACACCTACAACAACAATGGGTCATCGTTCATTGACTCACTTCGTCAGGGTCTTGTTCGCTGATCCTCATACAAGGTTTGTGCACTCGCTTTTGTCGATCAGCGATCGAACACTGTTTCGGTACTTTAGTGACCTAATTTAACTATGGCACTCCTCTCGTCACCTGTTATTAATAATTAGAACTTATTTCAATAACTAATACTGCACACGATTACGATCGGCAACATATTACAGTTGATGTAAGAGAAGTTTGGAAGCTTTAGCTAACGTATCGATTTGCTTGCGCTGATCAGATAACTGAACCAATTTTACGATTACTATTCGATTTCCATTACCGTGAAGAATTGAAGCGTGATGGGGAAAGAGAGGGCCAAAGGAGTTTGTGCATTACAGTGCCTATAATCTATATGCGAATTATGAGGCTGACTGACCTGGTTGTAGGAGTAGAGAGCCTTGGAATAATTCCCATTCTTCAGGTGTCCAGCGGCCTCGTCGACGTGAAGTTTCGTCTCCACCGCCACAGCTGAGACCTTGTGCTTTCCAGCTTTCCGGCTATTACCGCCGTTTGGAGGCGGTGTCATGCTAGGTTTCCTTTTTACCGCTTTTGCTGATCAGTTTTTCAGCGTCTCAGCCAGGCTCGTGATTCATATTTGTGCCAGTTCATGATCCCGACCGTTGGAAATCAAGGTAAGAAGATGAAGAAGAAGCAGAAGAGGAACGCCTGCTGTTCCGATGAGTTCAGTCCCAGAGTTTGCAGAACAGTGCAAAGAGTTCTGAAGAACGAAACAACTAGGTATGCCTCTGCAGGATCGTGAGGTGGATCGGAGAGAAATGGATGAAAAATGGAAAGCTTCATCCTCTCGCTTCATGATTAGCAATTTTTTGCACGACGTTTTAGCCGGGACAGGCCGTGCCTGGCATCCGCAATGTATGGAGCTGGGTTTTGAATCCAGTAATTGCCGCTGGCAGTGCTCCGGTACCCGGGTGAAATTTATCATTGTTACAACCCCTCTACCGCCGACCGCTAATGGTAAAGTGAAACTATAATTTGTCGTTTCTTTATCGCCACGCCCCGACGAGGATGAAGATAATTCGGTAAGTTTTCGGTAAACTTTGGGACATACTGAGCTACAGATTTGACTAAATTGCTGATATACTTACCGACAGCATGGTTTTTTCACCGACTTAGTTCTTTTTGTTGTTCACATTTCTAGAAGCGTCGTTGATGATGAGTAAAAGAACACGTACTTTGACATCGTCGTTATATCGTTGGTCCGAAATATGAGGATAACACGACAACCGATCAGTCGGCCAAGGAAAGAGCTTAGTGTTCTTCCCGATAACAGTGGCTGTACTCTGAGCGGGATAAGAGAAGGCAATAAGGTCAGGGATTCGGTTCGCCTGGAGAAACAATAGCTCGCTGATCCGATCTTATGCCGGGAGCGCGCAAGCTCGGGTTCACTTAGCGTGTCTGCCACGCGGTTATACCTGTGCCCGACAATTATCCGCCGGCTGACTTGGTCGATTGGGATCTCGACGAGGTGACTGACGGATCGAAAGGACAAATAATTAGACGTCAAATTACTGGGGCACCCCGGTTCCCCCCGATAACCGTGGATATAAGATCGCGTCCCTGCACAGCCTATTTATGCGACAATTGCCATACTGTTTATTGCTACCGTTGCATAGTGCAGTAACTTAGTGTATTACACTATCTTTCTGCAAGGAATTTTGTCAACCGCGCGGCATGCGACGATCATCGAGGTAATTACGCGCGCACTGCTGTCTGACAAACTCTAAAGTTTAAGGTAAGGAAGGGGAGGAATCATGCCCGGAATGCGCAAGCTTGAGTTCGCTCATTGTTAGCGTGTCTGATATGACCAAGGCTGTAGTTATAGCTACGGCAACCCTGTACTTAACTCGGCAATTAACTAATAGCCCCGACGGCCACGGGGCCTATCAATCCCTGAGGCTTGTTTCCCCTAACCCTTAGAGCAAAGGCTCATCGACGTTCATCACCTTTGATCAACCGGTCTGTGTAGTCTTAATGCGAATTCATCGATGCACGGATTGAGAAGCATGGCATGATACTCTTCGTCGGAGGGTTTTCACGACAGCGGTACTCTTCAACGTTCTTCTTACCCTGGTTTTTTCGATGCTGCTGCAGTTGCGACAAGTTGAATTATTCCACAGACTCCGGACAGACCCAGAAGCCAGACTTGGACGACCGATGCAAGGAACAATACTGGGGTATATTCTCGAGTATTACATCGAGATACCGGCTAATATTTCCATATAATTATTAATCGATAGACGAATGAATGAACGAGGGCCCCCCTTGCGTGTTCCGGATTCTCTGATATTGGTATTGAACAATGTTACGTGTACAGGGTTCGCGGTCTGCAACGGCTTATTATTAAGCCCAAGACGAATGTCTGTCGTCACGCCATACCAGAAACCCCATCCCACTGTTTTCGGGACAATCGCGTCGACGTGCATTACGGATTTGCGGAAAAGTTGGTGGTGACGCCGAAGGAAAGGTACTTGTAAGAAGCTCGCAATTAGGTTATTAGTATTGGTGCAGTATTTTATTGAACAACCGTGATGAACTAAGATTCGTCAAGAGGCAATTACCGGTATCCTTAAACTCGGGCTTTTCTTTCGGCGTCCTCTTTATAGCGGGCGATATCGTCCGCGCTAATGGTGTATGAGAAGTCTTGACCGGCAATATTCGTGTGGACAGAGATCCGTCCGTTAGCGTCGAAATTAGGTTTCTCGGCAAGAAGCTCGGTCGTATCCCTGCAAGAAAAAAGTTTTTATAAAACAATGCGATCATCGTACAAGTACCAGACTTTGGTGAAATTGGACATCACCGGTCAACCGATACCATCTAATCGAAAGTATGCTTGAAGTCAACAGTTGACTCTACAGCGCAGCTGACTTTGGGTGCGCTAATGTACCGCAGAATGCGTCAGGTTATAATCTTGGTCGACTAGAACCAAACGATGATTGCAACAGACTTACGAGATTACTCTGTATCCGTTTTCGTCAGAAACGTAGACGACCGTTCGCTTCTCGACCCCATTGCTGTACCAGTATTTTCCCTCAACGCGTACACCCTCCCTGACTTCTATCCTTCCCTGGGTCACATCCATTATACTGTCGACGAGGATGGTAGTGAAATTGTATACGGCATTTTCGGCCTGCTTGTGGAACAGCCTTGCCTCAGCCTCACCCCGCTCGGACTCGGCTACATCCTCTTTCGACGACTGTGCCGCGTTGTCCTCGAAATCCTGGGCGAAGACTCCGGCAAGGAGACCAGCGAGAAGGAGAAGCTGGAAGAGAAACAAATCTGTTTATCAACCGCGATTCGTTTCGAAATATCTACATGAAATTCAATTTACCTTAAACGCAGCTGGGACAGTCATGCTTCCTGATGATATTGATCACGTACTATTGAATGTCTCGGTATCGACCTATTTATATACGAAACGATAGACCAGTTGCCACTAATTACTCCCTCTTTGCCCCAAGGGGTGATGGAGTACGTGGATTTTCTTGAAATTTCAGTGACCTTCATCACTGGTGTCTCTGTACTTTCACTTTTTCGATTATGCATCCGTGCTGTTATCTTTACCCTTAAGCGATAATTTCCACACTATGATATGAGAGATATTTCTAATTTGTCTTGAACTTTAGCATCGAATGGATTAATAATTGAATGAATGGAACGCGAGTGGAATTATTAGTCCAATTAAGTGAGAATTCCACTTCGGAAATTGATGCTCGTGATGAAGTTGTACTCAAATTTTTTTTTCATGCCCCTGAAATACGTATTTGATAAGTCTACGCAGAAAAATCTTGACGCTTCATTTGTTTAACATTTTTTTTTCTAAATTGTTAATGCCATTCGATAGAACAGGTTTTTCTATACAAAACAAATATGCGTCACAAATTCCTAACATCAAAATTGATACATCTATAATTTGTTGAGGCACCACACCACGGTCAAAATCTTTTTTTTCGTTTTTTTTTCATTTTTAGACACATGCATGTTTCAAGAATGCTCTTACCAAAGGGCATAGACCGATAACCGTAGTGAATCGTCCCCAGACGGAAACCTGGATCACCTTTTGAGAGTATGTTGGTACTAATGAGATACGTTGAACCTGCAAGCTTCAGATCTCTATCTATTTTGGTTTTTAATAAATCGAGAAAAACGAAAAGTCAGAAAATATCTTTTGTCTCAGAAGCAGCTGAACCGATTTGAATGAAATTTGTACACATTATAGTGTAGATAATGGCTATACTCGGAAAAACAACAGCTCATAATCTTCACAATAATCGTTAGAAACAGGCGATTTTGTCCAATATTTTTCTTTTCTTATGACAACTTTCTAGAACAATTTTTAAACTAACTTTATTTAATGTCTTTATAAATTTAAACGTTATAATTTTATAACGTTTGAGTTTATTAAGGGTCTTATTTTTCTTCACGCTTATCTAAATTTAAATTATTTCTGGTTTATGCATTTTTTTGAATGGAATTTCAATGATAAATTAAAAAAAATTAAGTCAACTACCTGAATCCCCCATTTTCAATTCTAATAATTAGAGAGAAATTAACGACAACAGAGTTAGGGCGGCTAGGTGGTCTAGTGGAGTAAGTCTCCGGTAAAGCATCTCTAGATACCAGGTTCGATTCCTGGCTCCGTCGTTAATTTTTCAAATTCACCAGTTTGTCAAATTTACATATTTCAACAAAAATTCTCTCGTAGATTAATGATTTGCACACCAGCATCTCATTTATTAGACGGCATTGCCGTCTTACGGGCTTCTCATCGGAAGCAAAGGATTCAAAAAGGGTAAACATAACATCTACACACTACAGTCTCCTTACATCGTGCATGCAGAGAAGAAATTCTTAATCTAATAATTAGACTTTGAATTTCTCATAAGAGATCTAAAATGACCGTTCTCAGCGTTTTTGAAATTGAATAAATTTTTCAAACTTTTCACCTTCACATTGGACTTGCCATCTAGAATTTCCAAAATCTGATGTTAGATTCATAACTAAAGATCTCAAAAATCCCTGGGTACCCACTTTCACGGCTAAATTCTTTCAACTCTTTCAGTTATTCAATTATACAAGTTATTTTACCGTTAAACAATGATATAGTCAAATTTAGGGCTTAGCGTGAAAAATTTGGGGGTGAACTTTGCTCCTTTTTTTCATTCAAAACATTTGTCAAAAAATGAATTTACGAGCAACTATTGCCTTTACATTATTTTACATTATTTTTGTCTCTATATTGACTGGAGTATATGAACAAATCACAACACCCTTGCTAATTATTATCAACGTTGCTTCTTTCATCAGGATTAACTATTTTCATTCTTGCACGTTTTTATATAGTCCAACCGATCAGTAGTTCCGGGCAGAGATTTTCAATGATTTATACTTGTAATTTTCAAATATACTGGACGAAAATACGCCAGTGTTTGAATCAGCAGAACTTCAAAGTCTACAAACCCATTTTCGCATAGATGCAAAATGACTTCTGATGTTAGTTTGAAAAAACTAAGAACCGTCACGAGACCAATCATTTTAACTTCCTATCCGAATCATTTGATGTTATATATAAAAGTCTTTAGCAATGTACGAGGAGGACAATTTTTACACATATGTAGGTATTTAGAATATTTAGATGCATAAATAAATGTTGCGCATTATATTGGATTAGAAAACAAATGTTCCATAACACTACCGATGTTTCGGGGGAAACGAAAGTCTGAAGTACTTGCCTGCATTTTCCTCGGAACGAAGAACCACGTAATCATTCAGCGTGAGTTGTTACTCTATTAGTAACTCACCCAAGACAATCGAGTGCAAGGGAAGAAAGTTTTACTTACAGTACACTGGATATTCCATTGCCAGTGCCGATTAGCCTTCGAAAATTTAGCCTCAATGTATTTTCGACAGTGTGACAACGCGTAAGAAACTTTCTATTCATTCAAAATTTTATTCACTGATTTTTACGATGGTCCCGTTACAGTAGTAAAAATAGACATAACGTTGCACACTCGATCACATTTAATACAAATATTATATCTAAAAATAAATGCTCAGTCCTAACAAATGGCACTATGATGCTATAAAAATTACTCCGGTCTTGAACCTCTTGTGAACAGATAAATGGTCGGTCAACCTTTATTTCGTCAGTGCATCTCTCTGTGGACAACAACCATGCACTGAAAAGTGTTGACATCTCTGAGTCCGAGGCAGGGTTCGGAGGTGGTTTTCTTGACACGTCTTTCGTGACAAAATAGGCTAGTGTTATTGTTCACGTTGACATTCTTCTTCAAACACGTTGCAATAGCGTTCGATCGTGTAATTGGCATGATCCGTGGTGCCCGGGTCGGCTTTGCGGTTGACTTTCTCGCCAGTTCGTCGCTCGCCTAAAATGAAACCCACAAGTGTAAGATAAAAATACTGACACTAACAGTACCTCGTCGCTTATTCTCACCGAGACCACCTGCAGATACGCTGGAATGAAGAGGCTCGAGCCCACCGCTCCTGCTTCTCTCTTCTTGTCGCCGTAACGCTGCATCCTCCGCTGGGAGCCGTACTTCAGGAGTCTAGCCGTCATCGACTCCTCCGAAACGACCTGAAACGAGATCAGAGGTTGGATAAATCACCTGCAGATCGTCGCAACCGTACTGCGTGCTCATACCTGGAGGACAGTTTTTATCAGCCGTGGCATTTCCAGCGGAGGATCTTTCGCCAGCTTTATCACCTCCGACTCGCAGTCCGTTAGAGGTCTTTCCCGTGCGGCGTTCTTTCGCATCAGGGACCTGATGGTGTCGAGCAAGCATTACAGAGAAGAAGTCAGTGAGAACGAGAGGTCTGAGAATAGTATTCCCTAAATATAAGATTCGCACCTCGCTTTTTTCTTGAGAATTTCTTGGGCGTCAGGATAGTGTAGGATAGCTTCGTTAAGGTCTGACTTGCTCAGGACGAAAAGGTTCGAAAAACCGTGGGATCGGACGTCCGCCGTTCTCCTGTTGCCACCGTTTAGGGCCAACAAGCTTATTTCTCCGAATACCGAGCCTTCCGTCAATGTTGCGAGGACCTCGTCGCCGGTAGGGCCTCCGATCACCTGGACTTGCCCGGTCTTTACAATGTACATCTCCTTTCCAACTTCTCCCTGAAAAAGCAGATGAGCATTTGTAACATGAACGTTTCATGAATTAAGCGATAAATGCTCAAGTTTATGATGATCCACCACCTTTCGACAGATTGTGTCACCGGGAAGATATATCACCGGGCGTAACTTCAGGACGAGTTCTCTCAGCAATGCTTCGTCACAGTCATGAAACAACTGGACCTTGCTGAGGGTCTGAATGTGGACGTTTATCGCCACGTCGGTCTTCATCTTTATTGGCAGTGAATCCAGTATCCTGCCTTCATCTTGAAGCAGCACGGAGGTATTGGTTGACACTACGTTACAATGAGCTTTGAAAACATATTATAAAAACATTCACTAACCAAGAGTATGCTGCTGTTCCCAAGTGAACGTGAACCAGAGTTTCACCCGCTCTTGAAGCTCCCGGGGCAAGTTCAACCGACGCATGTATTCCAGAGTTTCGTCGACCAGCTTTCGGTACTCGGTTCTGGAGTAAGTCGCCGTTGTTATTATGTCGCGAATCTGCGGAAGTGAACGTGCTTTAGTCGTATCAACAAGTTTCCAGTGCTCCCTGACCTCTGGTCTCGTGATTATACCTGGCCGATTAGTAAAGCGAAGACGAATACTCCCATCAACCAGCTTGCAGTCATGAACATGTACTCGTACTCGTTCTCTGGTTTTGGGTTCTTGCCGATAGACGTTGCTGTCTTGGTCGCGAAGTAGAAGCACCTAATGTATCTGGTAGTTTTTTTTTTAAATTTTTTAGTTTCGTTTGATTATAAAAGGTGATAACCAGCTACAGTGGAATGGAACTCACGCGTTTCCAACGCCGTTGAATACCCAACCGTTGCTACCGAGGCCCTCCCAAGCCGAAAAAGCGTAATAGGCACAGGCGTTGATATGGATGAGGTAAAGCATGTAGGATAAAGTGCGCGCAATGCGGACAACGTGAGGATTCGACAGTACGCTGTCCATACAGTTGTATAATTCCCAGAATGTCTGTATCTGAAATTATTCGGGGATTTGCTAAAGAATTCTTCGGATCTGATCGACTTGAACTTTGGAGGCGAGGAATTCTGCTAATCCTTATCTTACCTTCAAGAATCTAGGGATCCTAAGAAGGGCCTGACAGTATCCGTAAGCGAAATACAAAACGTCGAGGGGCAGCAGCGACAGAATGTCCATCTGCATTATTGGAACAGAGCGTTTAAATCAACCAGTTCAATCATGCGTGCGATGAAGTACTAAGACGGATTGTATCTTGGTGGCTACAGACCTTGAATTGCCATTTTCTCATATAGTTTTTCCTCGTAAGCCTTGGATCTTTTACCCAGAAACCGTCCTCCAAGAACATCACGCGCGGTCTGACCACGACAATGTCAACCAGGTAGAAGAGGTCAGCGACATAGTCGCAAATGAGCCAGATCACAGTGTTCTTCGTATTTTGATATGGAAACGTGCTCCGCAACGGAATAACGCAGCAGTTATAAGTGAAACACAGTGTGACGCTCAGCAACCAGTAAATATAAGTGTAACCTATCGAAAGAGATAGCAAGAAGATCAACGTCGATATTTCGGGTGAAAAAATGGGTTTCAATTTTATACTTTGCGGATCTATAGTTTTGTTCCAATCGATGTTTTTAAAACGCCACCACAAACTCCGAGGCTGATCGTCTGTATTCGACCAGACGGTGTCGTCCTGAATTGCCGTTGATATTCCAACCTGCGTCGCGTTCGCGCAGTTGCAGTTGTCCCCTGTATATAAGCATCGAATTAACGCGTTAGCCGGGAGTTTAAAAATCTACAAATCATACTGCCAAGCTTCTTTTAGGATATTTCTCACCTTGCCCAGCTCACCTTGTTCGCTGCTGGCGGTCGAAGGTGTTGGCGGGAAATCGAGACGTCGACGAATTCGCTGGGCTCGTTCGGTGAACGCGCGAACAAGATGCTGCATTCTTTCTTGGATGAACAGCTGACCGTTCGAGTGAAGACTGGAGCAAAAATATGGATCTAAAATCAAACCCGGGATGTCATCGACTAGACTATAAATTGAGTTACCGACATGTAAGCGTTGCTCCCAGACTCGCAAATCCCGCGATAATTGCTCCTCTCTTCCTCACTGTCTTTGGTGAGGCGAGGAACTTTCTCGTAAAGCTTTTCCAACTCCTCGAGGCCCGTCAACGGATCGGGATCCGCTACTCTGGGTCCATCTGTAACTGTGATCAAGTCATTTTTCGATGGTCGCCTTATTCTCTAAGGCTTTCGAATCGCCGGCCACTCGCTTTTGGAGAGAAGACTGAATTGAAATGTTACAGCATCATAAGGTTGTATTGTACATTATACCCGATAGCAACCGCTCGCTTGAGTTGTTCGGGCTACAGAGCAGGCTGTGATCACCGTCGCACCAGGATCCTATACTTGGTTTATCGGACGACATTCTGTTTAGCTCTAATTGCACCGGATATACCATTCTCTGGAAGAAAGAAGAAATGTAGGTACAGAATTCGAATCGTGGCTTACGGGCCTCGACGGCTGTGATACCTTTTTTAACAATCCCATTCTTTCCATCGCCGTGTTTGAGCAGGGACTGAGAGATATCTGTAGAACGATACTACGGAGTTTGCGCTCAAGAATCAATCGATAAGCGCACCTCCACTTTAGCGTACATGTTGAGAAAGGGTCATGGCTGATTCGCATATCCCCAGGGGAAAGGTATTCTTATTATTGCCTGAATTGAACCAGCAATGGTCAGCTTGGTTACATCAATGCTGACATATGTACTGTGTATGAGACTGTACATACGTGTTTCTCACTTAGATGGCGTTTACGAGGAATGGATTACGTAATGGCGGAAAAATTAACCACCACAAGATTTGGTTCTCCATGCGTACCTTTCGAATTGAAGATTTTTCATTGATCATGTAAAGCAGGGAATTTGAAAGACAATAAATTTGGATGACAAGATTGGCTCTATGATCCAGATTTGATTTTGCAGTTCAAACATAACGAAATAAAAGCTGACGATGCAGTGACTATCGAACTGTCCAAGGAAATCAATCTACGCATTCTATTTCAAAGACTAATCACGCATCATTTGATTTTTTAGATTATCACAGCTCCCGAGGCGGATCATTAAAATCGAATTCTAGCTACGAGATTTACTGCTGGTAGTTATGATTTTCAACGTCATGCTCAGGGCAATCGTTCGGCATGGGCTCGCTGGGTTTGAGTTAACGGTCCCGCGATCCATGCTGTTCCCTAACTCTGGGGAGAGCAGACCAACCGGAGAATCATTTTTCAACCAATGAAAGATCGTGCACTGAAAAAACTATTTGCCATTTTTTACAAATCTTTCATTTGAAGTTCAACAAACTTATCAACTTATTCCGACAATGCGTTGATTCCATCGATGAACTCGCTGGTTTACTAGAAGGAGCTGCAATTCGTTAGATTTCGCGTGAAGAACGAGACCATCCGACTCTTGAAATAATCGACTTGTCCTATTTTTCGCACGTGTGCGGAGTCTCTGTGACTCGGTTGTGCAGTTTTTGAATGATATATTCAATTTCAAGTCTCCCTTGAAGCTTTCTAATTCGTAAAAGTCGCATAATCCACAGATGCCAGCAATCCATACACCCCCTTACCGAAGCCTATGTCTCGGAAACTACTGATTTTTGGGACTTGTATTCATGAGCTTTTAATTGGGATGATATGTACTATAATAATACAATATACTGGAAATCCAGCTAATTTGACGGGGAGCAAATGTCCATAAGGATTCTGCGGGGTCCTTTAGTTAAAATTTACATCTCTACGCGTGCTCGCGAAATATATTCGGCTGGTAAAGACCTCAGCAGATCCTACACTCTGTTGACGTTTTTTTTTTTTTATTTCAAGATTATACTTATGGTGTACTCAAATCGCTAATGCATAAGAATATATACGTATACATTTATGCATCAAAAAGAGACAAACGACGATAGATAATCTACGATATATATTTGTTGTCATTTTAATATTCATGATTATAAGCAACTAATAAATTGAAGTTGGATCTACTTTCATTTCAAAAGAACGTTTGAATATGAAAGTTTTTGCGTCATGTAGGTTACCGATATGAGGGAACACCATGAAAAAAAAGAAAATTGAGTATTGGGTGCAATATCCGGTTACGATAATGACATTTGAAATATTATACATTTTAATATAATCCAAAAATGCTATAATTTTCACCCGAATACGATAAAATTACGTCCCCTGTACGATGACAGGTGCCATCTTCAGTGCTGCCAATACTGCTCATGTCATCAGGTGAGTTTAACAGTTATTGTGAAGACTATTTTTCCGAGACATTAGCCACAGCGAATCGCTACTGAATATGGATGGTCATTGTTACGGCAAGAACTTATCAAATTCACGCACAAATTTACACCTTTACTGAACTCAGCTTTCCTAAAAATACCTAATTGTATACAAATTTATACAGGGTAATTTATTCGTAGCCAAACATGAGTGATATGTTAATGTGGAAATGGGTAGAGATTCGTGGTTGTTTAGATCGAATAAATGACCCTGTATGTTTGCGTAAAACGCAGGTGTGGATTGCAGCGCCAAACTTTAATATTTTTTTCATAATGAACTAGTGTTCTGGAGAACTTCACTGGTTGGTTGGGAGGATGAATACGTTATTTTCAAGACTATCACCCGCCTCTGGAAAAATTTTGTTAAATACGAGTATGACGACCGGCGATTTTATCTACTCAATGTATAATTTCCCCTCTTACCATCCTTTCTCCGTTATGAATCCAACTCCTGCAAGAGACACGGTTAGTTGGAAGCCCGGACCCTAAATGAGTTCAATTTTTAGAATGTATTCAGGTGGAGTACAAATACTACCGTGAATCCGGACTCTGGGCGTGCAACATTCTGGGCGAGGCTTTACGACAAATGAACCGCATCAAAGCCGTGACTTTTTGCAGTGTCAAAGTTCAGCAGAATCCCATAAAATCTAAGATTGCAATTTGCAAAATGCATTTCCACCAAATACATTCGCAATTAGTGAAAGATACGATCACAGTAGTATCCTCTCTATGGTTAATTTTTGTACCAATAAAGAACAATCAGTCCAAACTCAACCTTGTACACTCGGTAAGAATGGCCATCCATCCGATTAATATCTTCGTGCGGATGATTATGCTTTAAGTCGAGACTCGATTATTGCTTGGGTGGCAATGCAAAACCAACGTTGGTCAGATATAGTAAGCCGAGACTCGACTATTGCTTGGGGTGCCGATACAGAACCAACTTTGGTCAGATAGAATAATCCGACACTCGATTATTGCTTGGGTTACCGATACAGAACCAACTTTGGATCGCCAGTGTACGCCAATTCTCAACCGTTGTTAGGATCACCAATCCACAACCAACGTTGGGCCATTATAGGACGCCAATCCTTAACCGTTATTACCACTTCCGATACTGAATCAGTGTCGAGCCGACTTGAACTACCATTATAGGACCCTTATATCGGTAAATCAATATCAGAACGATACTGCCCCGTTTTATATCAAGGCTGAAACTAGCAGCCAAACGTTCTACCGTTGAAAAGAATCAGGTACAGTGAAGACCGATAATCAAAATTTTGTGAATTACCTTGAATCTCCAATACTTTTATAGCATTATGAGGGTAAAACTGAACTGCATTTTTCTATTATCACAAAGTTTAACACGTTTGGCTACTTACTATGGCCGTTAGCTTCAGCATCATGTTTTATAAGAATAGCTGACATCGCATGATTTCTGCACAAGTTCTCGTCTATCAAGCTATTATTTGTGCATGTACGATAATTAATGTCCCAGCACGTGATCTGCGATAAGCTTATAGAATGAAGAAACGGATTCGCTTTGAGGGGGCAGAGGAAACTATCTCGCGCCATGATCGCTGCCAAGTTGAAGCAGCTAAATCGGTTAGACAGTCGTCACCGTGGTGTCATGGGAAAGATCGGCTACGTGATCGCGCTTGCCGCGCTGTTTCTGGGTCTAGGTTATAACTACTATTTCACCTACGACTACGTTCACGTGACCATGGACAAAGGTGTGATTCGCGGATTCAAAACCACCACCTGGCGCGGCGTTCCATTCTTCAGTTTCAAGGGAATACCCTACGCACAACCACCGCTGGGGAAGCTCAGGTTCAAGGTCAGTGAGCACACTGGCACTGGTTATTAACACGAAAGTGACACTCGATTTATGCAGGTGAAAATACACGCGAGCATCTTCGATGTCAGTGGAGTTCAGAAATAATGTGCGATTTCATTATGCTTATCACGATGATAATTATTTGGTATATGATCGATGTAACTCGCTGTTAAGTATCGTCAGATAACTTACAAGCTCAGAAATATCATCGCTGCTGATTATAGTATGCGAACGAACCGTATCACTCGTGCAGACATAGCGTGTGGTCAACCGGTTACGAAATGACCTCGAAATATTCGAATTATCCGCAGTGACTCTCTAACTTATAGACACTTATAGTATATCTCTATACCACCTCTATACACATATATTATAGCAGTGAGTCCGGGTAATAACGGCACTGAGCGTCGCATGAGTATCCGTTTGAATCGCTGATACCTCAGTGGTTGTCAATCGGCAAACAAACAAATGAAAGCGTCGACGTTTTACATATTTACACATTTTATTTCCATATAATAGGCATTTTTTGGCGATCGACTAGTATAAGAACCAAGCTGTACCAGAACGATATTGTGTGTAAACGTATACTATATCACGTAAACTATACTTCGGTTCACTTTGGTACCTGTACCAACGGCTCGCCAAAAAACGCCTAATATGTAAGCAACCATGGTGCAAGGATACCTCGCCAAAATCCTTCGAGTTGCCCCTTGGTCAGATTTAAAGCGTGATAAAACAGAACGGAGAATTTTTCCTCAACTCCCGCGGCTGTTGTCACTGACATTTTCAATGTCTCAAATCTCATAATTTAATCTCGAAAATGTCTCCCTGCTCCGCATTGTTTACCAAAATCTGCGAACACTCGTATAGCTTACCACACTTTCCAAACAGGCTCCACAAGAGGAAACTGCGTGGTCGGGAGTCCGAGATGCGGTTTCGCATGGCAGCATATGTCCGCAACTCGACGTAGCGTTGCCCATTTTACGGGGTGACGAGGACTGCCTCTTCATCAACGTCTACACCCCGTCTTTGGGATCCGAACGCCTCTCCGTTATGTTCTGGATCCATGGCGGAGGTTTCGAGCAAGGTTCCGCCAATGACGAGATTTACGGTCCGGACTATTTCATGGGAACCGGCGTTATCCTTGTCACAGTGAACTATCGCCTTGGCGCACTCGGTCCGTATTTCGTACCCCGAGCAACGAGAGTTACTATCCTTCATCAAATGCGATAATTTTTCATAATCCACTCCAGGGTTCCTTTCTTCCGGGGACGACGATGCCCCCGGCAACACTGGACTCAAGGACCAGGCTGCGGCACTCCGCTGGGTAAAGCGGAACATTGCAAGATTTGGCGGGGACCCTGAGAAAGTCACCATATTCGGGGAGAGCGCGGGAAGCGCCTGTGTCCATTATCACATCCTGTCCCCGATGTCGGCCGGTATACTTGATTCATACCTTCAAGTTTGGCAATATCGAAGCACTTTGGTACCAAATCCGACCTGCTTTTAGGCCTCTTCTCACGCGCTATCGGCCAGAGTGGATCGTCTCTGAATAACTGGGCCCACACCAATGACGGGGCCGCGGTTACGATACGACTCGCCGAATATTTGGGGGCAAAAAATCTCGACCAGGACACGAGACGGGCTGTCGATTTTTTGAGGAGTGCGCCCTACTCGGACATCGTCAAGGCTCAGCAGCTGCTGAAAACTCCGGAGGTCATTATTTCGTGTTACAGTCATTGAAACTCCAATTTTTTCTTCGACGGATGATTGATGAAATGAAATTTTTTTTTAGGAGGTCAGGATACGGAAGGCTTTCCTTTTCGTGCCGACCGTTGAAAAGGGTGTCAAGTCCGAGGAGGTCTTCATGCCCGATTCACCTCTGAATTTACTGAAATCTGGCAACTTCAACAAAGTTCCGTTCATCACTGGCTACAACAGTCACGAAGGCTACTTCTTTACGAAAGGTAACAATCTGAGGGTTACCGTCAGGGAACTGTGCGCAGATATTGACAGAGGTGATCACACGTTTCAGCGATAGCGAAACCGGAGATAAGAAAAATGGCTCTTGAGGACACGGAGCGATACGTCCCACAGGATATCAAGAATGAGGTGCTGCGAAACGAGCTGGCTACCTCCATTCGCAAGTTTTATTTCAAAGACAAACCAGTCCACCCCGACAAGATCGACGATTTCGTAAACGTAAGTGCACAATAACTTCCTTAGAAAGCTCACTTGTAGAAATGAATCCCTCAGTAAATTGAAAAGTCGTTGATGGATCGTTATCTTATATTCGCTGCGGATCTTCATTACGGTTGATTGGTACTTCGTTATTTCTCCTCGCAGCTTCACTCGGATATAACTTTCATAGCAGGAACCAACTTGGTAGTGAAACTTCTGCTCCGTCATAGCCAGGCGCCCATTTATTACTACGTTTTCGAGTACACCGGGAAGCTGAACCTCGTTAAGTTCATGCTGTGGATAGAACATCTTCCAGGTTGGTAGATCAGCTTTATTATATAACATTGAGCGATAAAACAATGGTCGGAAATACACAAGAAAACTATTTTTATTCATGTCAACAGGTGCGTCCCACGGTGACGATCTTGGATACTTGTTTTATCAGAGAATTTTGTTCTGGAGAAAACCGGTGGCTGGTTCAGACGATGAGCACGTGATCAACACAATGATCAGACTCTGGACGAACTTCGCTAAGTATGGGTAAGTGCGTTCCTAGCTGTTATCTTTACGTAATTTTATCACGCAGATCTAATCGTTATGATCTAAACCGAATACAGTAATTACTTATTTTGTTTACTTTGGCCCCTCTCAGCGTAATTCATATCATGATAATCGTTATCTGTCTGTACCAGGAATCCGACACCGAACGAGGATCCCTTGACTTGGAAGCCCGTAACTCTAGACGAATTCAACTTCTTAAACATTTCTGGACGTGATACCAGACTTCAGATGAATCCTAATCACGAACGTGTCCGATTCTGGGATGAGGCTTACCAAAAATCAACGATAATCGATTATTGACGTCGAATGTCAATGAAATAGTGCCATGTAACTTATTCATTGACCCAGTTCTATATTTATTCATTTGCATATCACATTGATAAGTCCTGATTATATTTCAGACATATTGCATACACTGTAATCACTTTTGATTTGAATGTATAGTCAAAATAATAAAGATATTTAAAAAATCAAAATATAAAATAAATAAGAATGGTCAAAAAGCGCTTGCATCATATTGAGTTCAAGATCACTGCACTAGAATGCTTACGGAAGGGACTTGAACGAGGTTCTAAAACTGTTCGATGACTTAACGTTTAACCTTGATTATCAACAGAGAACTCATTTATCAATTCGAAACCAAAATTCTGAAAGTAATGCTTCCTTCAGCCGATACCGTCAACAGGGTTTTCCAAAATAAGGAATCACTGGGTACTGGCGTGCTGAAGATTAGGGGCGGTCTTACTAAGCAACAACTAAAATACCGGAAAAAGATATAGCGTTAGACGAAACAGACCTATTTGTAAAATTCGTCAAACGAATTGCATTTATTAAATCATGGAATAATCTGATAAAACTAGACGCAGAGTACAGTGGCATTTGCATCATTTATCAGAGCAAATGCATCAATAGCGCTCATCGAGCCTACTTTAGGATGAATATCAAGCTTCAAAAAGATTTCGGCATTCTTGATCTCACAATAATCCTGGCTAAGCTAGGAAATTAGTAACTCTAAGCTCGGTTTAACCGATTGCAATGTGTTTAGTTGTGACATATCTATACTTTCAAGGGTTGGCTTTACTTATTTTAGTGTCAGATTCGATTTGTATGAACCTTTTCTGACTAATTGGACCCCCAGGAACTCAGAAAACGCAGCAGAAAGTGCGCCGGACCAACAGCAGAAAAATGACGACGGAAAAGCACCAGCTCAAAGTGGCGAAAACTCAGATTCTGGTTTTATGGCTGTAACTTTTCATCCGTTGCTCGCAACGTTTCGGGACTACGCCCAATCGATTCCTCTTGCAAAATTACGTTATTATAGTGCACCAAAGAATTTATTCCAGCACTTTTCAAAATCGCGAAAATTTTCGTCAAAAATACAAAGGGGTTAGCCTTACTTATTTTTTGGACGAAAAATTTTTGGTCTCAGATTCGATTTGTATGAACCTTTTCTGACTAATTGGACCCCCAGGAACTCAGAAAACGCAGCAGAAAGTGCGCCGGACCAACAGCAGAAAAATGACGACGGAAAAGCACCAGCTCAAAGTGGCGAAAACTCAGATTCTGGTTTTATGGCTGTAACTTTTCATCCGTTGCTCGCAACGTTTCGGGACTACGCCCAATCGATTCCTCTTGCAAAATTACGTTATTATAGTGCACCAAAGAATTTATTCCAGCACTTTTCAAAATCGCGAAAATTTTCGTCAAAAATACAAAGGGGTTAGCCTTACTTATTTTTTGGACGAAAAATTTTTGGTCTCAGATTCGATTTGTATGAACCTTTTCTGACTAATTGGACCCCCAGGAACTCAGAAAACGCAGCAGAAAGTGCGTCGGACCAACAGCAGAGAAATAACGACGGAAGGAGTACAAGCTGAAAAATGGCGAAAATTTAGGTTCAGGTTATTTGGCTGTAACTTTTTATTCATCGCTCGCAGTGTATTGGGACTATGCCCAATCGATTACTCTTGCAAAATTACGTCGATATGGTGCACCAAAGAATTTATTCCAGTACTTTTCAAAATCACGAAAATTTTCGTCAAAAATACAAAGGGGTTAGCCTTACTTATTTTTTGGACGAAAAATTTTTGGTCTCAGATTCGATTCGTATGAACCTTTTCTGACTAAGTGGACCCCCAGGAACTCAGAAAACGCAGCAGAAAGTGCGTCGAACCAACAGCAGAGAAATAACGACGGAAGGAGTACAAGCTGAAAAATGGCGAAAATTTAGGTTCAGGTTATTTGGCTGTAACTTTTTATTCATCGCTCGCAGTGTATTGGGACTATGCCCAATCGATTACTCTTGCAAAATTACGTCGATATGGTGCACCAAAGAATTTATTCCAGTACTTTTCAAAATCGCGAAAATTTTCGTCAAAAATACAAAGGGGTTAGCCTTACTTATTTTTTGGACGAAAAATTTTTGGTCTCAGATTCGATTCGTATGAACCTTTTCTGACTAAGTGGACCCCCAGGAACTCAGAAAACGCAGCAGAAAGTGCGTCGGACCAACAGCAGAGAAATAACGACGGAAGGAGTACAAGCTGAAAAATGGCGAAAATTTAGGTTCAGGTTATTTGGCTGTAACTTTTTATTCATCGCTCGCAGTGTATTGGGACTATGCCCAATCGATTACTCTTGCAAAATTACGTCGATATGGTGCACCAAAGAATTTATTCCAGTACTTTTCAAAATCACGAAAATTTTCGTCAAAAATACAAAGGGGTTAGCCTTACTTATTTTTTGGACGAAAAATTTTTGGTCTCAGATTCGATTTGTATGAACCTTTTCTGACTAATTGGACCCCCAGGAACTCAGAAAACGCAGCAGAAAGTGCGCCGGACCAACAGCAGAAAAATGACGACGGAAAAGCACCAGCTCAAAGTGGCGAAAACTCAGATTCTGGTTTTATGGCTGTAACTTTTCATCCGTTGCTCGCAACGTTTCGGGACTACGCCCAATCGATTCCTCTTGCAAAATTACGTTATTATAGTGCACCAAAGAATTTATTCCAGCACTTTTCAAAATCGCGAAAATTTTCGTCAAAAATACAAAGGGGTTAGCCTTACTTATTTTTTGGACGAAAAATTTTTGGTCTCAGATTCGATTTGTATGAACCTTTTCTGACTAATTGGACCCCCAGGAACTCAGAAAACGCAGCAGAAAGTGCGCCGGACCAACAGCAGAAAAATGACGACGGAAAAGCACCAGCTCAAAGTGGCGAAAACTCAGATTCTGGTTTTATGGCTGTAACTTTTCATCCGTTGCTCGCAACGTTTCGGGACTACGCCCAATCGATTCCTCTTGCAAAATTACGTTATTATAGTGCACCAAAGAATTTATTCCAGCACTTTTCAAAATCGCGAAAATTTTCGTCAAAAATACAAAGGGGTTAGCCTTACTTATTTTTTGGACGAAAAATTTTTGGTCTCAGATTCGATTCGTATGAACCTTTTCTGACTAAGTGGACCCCCAGGAACTCAGAAAACGCAGCAGAAAGTGCGTCGAACCAACAGCAGAGAAATAACGACGGAAGGAGTACAAGCTGATAAATGGCGAAAATTTAGGTTCAGGTTATTTGGCTGTAACTTTTTATTCATCGCTCGCAGTGTATTGGGACTATGCCCAATCGATTACTCTTGCAAAATTACGTCGATATGGTGCACCAAAGAATTTATTCCAGTACTTTTCAAAATCGCGAAAATTTTCGTCAAAAATACAAAGGGGTTAGCCTTACTTATTTTTTGGACGAAAAATTTTTGGTCTCAGATTCGATTCGTATGAACCTTTTCTGACTAAGTGGACCCCCAGGAACTCAGAAAACGCAGCAGAAAGTGCGTCGGACCAACAGCAGAGAAATAACGACGGAAGGAGTACAAGCTGAAAAATGGCGAAAATTTAGGTTCAGGTTATTTGGCTGTAACTTTTTATTCATCGCTCGCAGTGTATTGGGACTATGCCCAATCGATTACTCTTGCAAAATTACGTCGATATGGTGCACCAAAGAATTTATTCCAGTACTTTTCAAAATCACGAAAATTTTCGTCAAAAATACAAAGGGGTTAGCCTTACTTATTTTTTGGACGAAAAATTTTTGGTCTCAGATTCGATTTGTATGAACCTTTTCTGACTAATTGGACCCCCAGGAACTCAGAAAACGCAGCAGAAAGTGCGCCGGACCAACAGCAGAAAAATGACGACGGAAAAGCACCAGCTCAAAGTGGCGAAAACTCAGATTCTGGTTTTATGGCTGTAACTTTTCATCCGTTGCTCGCAACGTTTCGGGACTACGCCCAATCGATTCCTCTTGCAAAATTACGTTATTATAGTGCACCAAAGAATTTATTCCAGCACTTTTCAAAATCGCGAAAATTTTCGTCAAAAATACAAAGGGGTTAGCCTTACTTATTTTTTGGACGAAAAATTTTTGGTCTCAGATTCAATTTGTATGAACCTTTTCTGACTAATTGGACCCCCAGGAACTCAGAAAACGCAGCAGAAAGTGCGTCGGACCAACAGCAGAGAAATAACGACGGAAGGAGTACAAGCTGAAAAATGGCGAAAATTTAGGTTCAGGTTATTTGGCTGTAACTTTTTATTCATCGCTCGCAGTGTATTGGGACTATGCCCAATCGATTACTCTTGCAAAATTACGTCGATATGGTGCACCAAAGAATTTATTCCAGTACTTTTCAAAATCACGAAAATTTTCGTCAAAAATACAAAGGGGTTAGCCTTACTTATTTTTTGGACGAAAAATTTTTGGTCTCAGATTCGATTCGTATGAACCTTTTCTGACTAAGTGGACCCCCAGGAACTCAGAAAACGCAGCAGAAAGTGCGTCGAACCAACAGCAGAGAAATAACGACGGAAGGAGTACAAGCTGAAAAATGGCGAAAATTTAGGTTCAGGTTATTTGGCTGTAACTTTTTATTCATCGCTCGCAGTGTATTGGGACTATGCCCAATCGATTACTCTTGCAAAATTACGTCGATATGGTGCACCAAAGAATTTATTCCAGTACTTTTCAAAATCGCGAAAATTTTCGTCAAAAATACAAAGGGGTTAGCCTTACTTATTTTTTGGACGAAAAATTTTTGGTCTCAGATTCGATTCGTATGAACCTTTTCTGACTAAGTGGACCCCCAGGAACTCAGAAAACGCAGCAGAAAGTGCGTCGGACCAACAGCAGAGAAATAACGACGGAAGGAGTACAAGCTGAAAAATGGCGAAAATTTAGGTTCAGGTTATTTGGCTGTAACTTTTTATTCATCGCTCGCAGTGTATTGGGACTATGCCCAATCGATTACTCTTGCAAAATTACGTCGATATGGTGCACCAAAGAATTTATTCCAGTACTTTTCAAAATCACGAAAATTTTCGTCAAAAATACAAAGGGGTTAGCCTTACTTATTTTTTGGACGAAAAATTTTTGGTCTCAGATTCGATTTGTATGAACCTTTTCTGACTAATTGGACCCCCAGGAACTCAGAAAACGCAGCAGAAAGTGCGCCGGACCAACAGCAGAAAAATGACGACGGAAAAGCACCAGCTCAAAGTGGCGAAAACTCAGATTCTGGTTTTATGGCTGTAACTTTTCATCCGTTGCTCGCAACGTTTCGGGACTACGCCCAATCAATTCCTCTTGCAAAATTACGTTATTATAGTGCACCAAAGAATTTATTCCAGCACTTTTCAAAATCGCGAAAATTTTCGTCAAAAATACAAAGGGGTTAGCCTTACTTATTTTTTGGACGAAAAATTTTTGGTCTCAGATTCGATTTGTATGAACCTTTTCTGACTAATTGGACCCCCAGGAACTCAGAAAACGCAGCAGAAAGTGCGTCGGACCAACAGCAGAGAAATAACGACGGAAGGAGTACAAGCTGAAAAATGGCGAAAATTTAGGTTCAGGTTATTTGGCTGTAACTTTTTATTCATCGCTCGCAGTGTATTGGGACTATGCCCAATCGATTACTCTTGCAAAATTACGTCGATATGGTGCACCAAAGAATTTATTCCAGTACTTTTCAAAATCACGAAAATTTTCGTCAAAAATACAAAGGGGTTAGCCTTACTTATTTTTTGGACGAAAAATTTTTGGTCTCAGATTCGATTCGTATGAACCTTTTCTGACTAAGTGGACCCCCAGGAACTCAGAAAACGCAGCAGAAAGTGCGTCGAACCAACAGCAGAGAAATAACGACGGAAGGAGTACAAGCTGAAAAATGGCGAAAATTTAGGTTCAGGTTATTTGGCTGTAACTTTTTATTCATCGCTCGCAGTGTATTGGGACTATGCCCAATCGATTACTCTTGCAAAATTACGTCGATATGGTGCACCAAAGAATTTATTCCAGTACTTTTCAAAATCGCGAAAATTTTCGTCAAAAATACAAAGGGGTTAGCCTTACTTATTTTTTGGACGAAAAATTTTTGGTCTCAGATTCGATTCGTATGAACCTTTTCTGACTAAGTGGACCCCCAGGAACTCAGAAAACGCAGCAGAAAGTGCGTCGGACCAACAGCAGAGAAATAACGACGGAAGGAGTACAAGCTGAAAAATGGCGAAAATTTAGGTTCAGGTTATTTGGCTGTAACTTTTTATTCATCGCTCGCAGTGTATTGGGACTATGCCCAATCGATTACTCTTGCAAAATTACGTCGATATGGTGCACCAAAGAATTTATTCCAGTACTTTTCAAAATCGCGAAAATTTTCGTCAAAAATACAAAGGGGTTAGCCTTACTTATTTTTTGGACGAAAAATTTTTGGTCTCAGATTCGATTCGTATGAACCTTTTCTGACTAAGTGGACCCCCAGGAACTCAGAAAACGCAGCAGAAAGTGCGTCGGACCAACAGCAGAGAAATAACGACGGAAGGAGTACAAGCTGAAAAATGGCGAAAATTTAGGTTCAGGTTATTTGGCTGTAACTTTTTATTCATCGCTCGCAGTGTATTGGGACTATGCCCAATCGATTACTCTTGCAAAATTACGTCGATATGGTGCACCAAAGAATTTATTCCAGTACTTTTCAAAATCACGAAAATTTTCGTCAAAAATACAAAGGGGTTAGCCTTACTTATTTTTTGGACGAAAAATTTTTGGTCTCAGATTCGATTTGTATGAACCTTTTCTGACTAATTGGACCCCCAGGAACTCAGAAAACGCAGCAGAAAGTGCGCCGGACCAACAGCAGAAAAATGACGACGGAAAAGCACCAGCTCAAAGTGGCGAAAACTCAGATTCTGGTTTTATGGCTGTAACTTTTCATCCGTTGCTCGCAACGTTTCGGGACTACGCCCAATCGATTCCTCTTGCAAAATTACGTTATTATAGTGCACCAAAGAATTTATTCCAGCACTTTTCAAAATCGCGAAAATTTTCGTCAAAAATACAAAGGGGTTAGCCTTACTTATTTTTTGGACGAAAAATTTTTGGTCTCAGATTCGATTTGTATGAACCTTTTCTGACTAATTGGACCCCCAGGAACTCAGAAAACGCAGCAGAAAGTGCGCCGGACCAACGGCAGAAAAATGACGACGGAAAAGCACCAGCTCAAAGTGGCGAAAACTCAGATTCTGGTTTTATGGCTGTAACTTTTCATCCGTTGCTCGCAACGTTTCGGGACTACGCCCAATCGATTCCTCTTGCAAAATTACGTTATTATAGTGCACCAAAGAATTTATTCCAGCACTTTTCAAAATCGCGAAAATTTTCGTCAAAAATACAAAGGGGTTAGCCTTACTTATTTTTTGGACGAAAAATTTTTGGTCTCAGATTCGATTTGTATGAACCTTTTCTGACTAATTGGACCCCCAGGAACTCAGAAAACGCAGCAGAAAGTGCGCCGGACCAACAGCAGAAAAATGACGACGGAAAAGCACCAGCTCAAAGTGGCGAAAACTCAGATTCTGGTTTTATGGCTGTAACTTTTCATCCGTTGCTCGCAACGTTTCGGGACTACGCCCAATCGATTCCTCTTGCAAAATTACGTTATTATAGTGCACCAAAGAATTTATTCCAGCACTTTTCAAAATCGCGAAAATTTTCTTCAAAAATACAAAGGGGTTAGCCTTACTTATTTTTTGGACGAAAAATTTTTGGTCTCAGATTCGATTCGTATGAACCTTTTCTGACTAAGTGGACCCCCAGGAACTCAGAAAACGCAGCAGAAAGTGCGTCGAACCAACAGCAGAGAAATAACGACGGAAGGAGTACAAGCTGATAAATGGCGAAAATTTAGGTTCAGGTTATTTGGCTGTAACTTTTTATTCATCGCTCGCAGTGTATTGGGACTATGCCCAATCGATTACTCTTGCAAAATTACGTCGATATGGTGCACCAAAGAATTTATTCTAGCACTTTTCAAAATCGCGAAAATTTTCGTCAAAAATACAAAGGGGTGTTAGCCTTACTTATTTTTTGGACGAAAAATTTTTGGTCTCAGATTCGATTTGTATGAACCTTTTCTGACTAATTGGACCCCCAGGAACTCAGAAAACGCAGCAGAAAGTGCGTCGGACCAACAGCAGAGAAATAACGACGGAAGGAGTACAAGCTGAAAAATGGCGAAAATTTAGGTTCAGGTTATTTGGCTGTAACTTTTTATTCATCGCTCGCAGTGTATTGGGACTATGCCCAATCGATTACTCTTGCAAAATTACGTCGATATGGTGCACCAAAGAATTTATTCCAGTACTTTTCAAAATCACGAAAATTTTCGTCAAAAATACAAAGGGGTTAGCCTTACTTATTTTTTGGACGAAAAATTTTTGGTCTCAGATTCGATTTGTATGAACCTTTTCTGACTAATTGGACCCCCAAGAACTCAGAAAACGCAGCAGAAAGTGCGCCGGACCAACAGCAGAAAAATGACGACGGAAAAGCACCAGCTCAAAGTGGCGAAAACTTAGATTCTGGTTTTATGGCTGTAACTTTTCATCCGTTGCTCGCAACGTTTCGGGACTACGCCCAATCGATTCCTCTTGCAAAATTACGTCGATATGGTGCACCAAAGAATTTATTCCAGTACTTTTCAAAATCGCGAAAATTTTCGTCAAAAATACAAAGGGGTTAGCCTTACTTATTTTTTGGACGAAAAATTTTTGGTCTCAGATACGATTTGTATGAACCTCTTCCGACTAATTGGACCCCCAGGAACTCAGAAAACGCAGCAGAGAGTGCGTCGGACCAATAGCAGAAAAATAACGACGCAAAGAGCACCAGCTGAAAAAGGCAAAAACTCAGATTCTGGTTTTTTGACTGTGACTTTTTATCCGTTGCTCGCAGCGTATTGGGACTGCGCTCAATCGATTCTTCCCGCAAAATCACGTCGATGTACCACACCAACGACGTTTTTTGACCTTGGTAAATTGTTGTCTGAGAACCGTGCTGCAGGACTCTTTTTCTACCAATTGGACCCTTAGGAATACGACAAAGCCATTGAAAAATGCGTGCGACTAACAGCAGAGGAATCAAGAAGGAAATCTGTCGGTTTCCGGCTGAAACCTTCTTATGAAGAAATGAAATCGGATATGTTCGTAGTGGAATGCTGTACAAAAAGATAAGTTCGAGCACTTTTATTGAAAGAGCATCAATAATTAATATCTTGCCTTAGTCTTTTGTTTCCCTATTTTCCAATCTTCCCACAAGAACTATTTTATCAATAATATTAGCGCGGAAAGTTATAAATAGAAGTTATACATGATTGTATGAGCCACAAAAATGTTCTTGTCAAGATCACGGTCACGGATGTAAGTCAAAAAATGAATTATACCCTCAATTTGAAGATAACAGCCGAATAACACACCCCACGTCCCAAAAACACGGTTTTACATCAACAGCTGACTTCCTTACGGTACCAGCGCAAAAACATCGCTGCCTACTAAAAATGCGCGATTACCCCCATTCTAAGCACGATTGGACTGGACTATTTGCTTAATAGCCTAAAAACTTAAGAGCAGGCTCAAAGTTAGCGCATCACGCCTGATCTGCTTCCGAAAGGTATCTGAAGACACGTGACAGTATGCCAAGTGTTAGGACGATAGCGAGAAAATTCTTCTTCCTGTCTGCTGACCTGAGACTTAACGCAATAGTTGTACCTTAGAAAATACGTGGATACGTCTTATTCAGTTCCCAATTTATTCGTTTTTCTTAATCGGTAATAATTTTGAGAATAAAAAGGGATTATTTGAGTCTGGTTCATCACAGTTTATTTCGTATTTCCTTAATTACTACATATTTTCTTGGTGTCGATGGATAGCATTATATAGTATACTGTAATCGTGTAGTAAATAAACTCATATTCTATTCGTGTAGTGTACTTTATGATGAATCCATAATATGTTTGTATGATCATTTGATACAAATCTGTAATTGTACAAATAGATCACACTGTTTAAGTTTGACCTGCAACAGGATGTATGTCTGATAGTTTTGCTTTACACATCGAAATAATAGTTTTATCGTGGTAAGTCAAGTATCGTATCCTTGTTAGCTAAGATTAAAATCTACAAATTGTTTCTAGACTGCAATTCACGACCCTTTTCGTTAGCAAAATTATGTCGACCTAGTATGTGCAAATCTTAATACCAGCGTGTATCACAATAAACTAAACTTTTGGCGTCAGTTAAATGAGATTTAGAATTTAATTAGAATAGTCCATTATCAGATAACATCAAATTCGTAATCGTTATTAATCGTGTCTCTCCTTTTCACTTTTACTGATCGGTTTTACCAAATATTTTCCGCTCAACTTCTTCAAACTACATCACCTAAGTGTGCATCGCGTGTTTCGTTTAACGTGCTTTTTGACGGCAACACACTACACGTAACATCATCTTGGGTGGCCTATAAGCCCGAGCACAAGAGCGAGCCCATCTTCCTCTGTTGCACTTGCGCTAATTTGTTCCAATTAGTTCCGCCAATAGAAGTAGCACTTACTTCGCATCTGTTATTCTGGTACCGCACCATCACTGACCACCGCCAAGCTGGTTCATTCGTACGATAGTAAAATGTCCATGTTGATCAAGCAGAAAACTGACACAAGAGAGCAGGAGACCCTGAAATTTTAATTTCTGTAAACTTTTGGATGAGAATTTTGGTATTAGATATAATAAACATGTTATATAGGAGAGGTTGTGTCGTCTTGCGTTAAGTTATGTTTAACCAGAATTTAAAAATTAAACTGTATCGTTTTCCACTCTCTTGTTCTTATTCACATCCTCATTAATAACATGGTAAAAGCAAAGATTGTTCGATCGAAAATCACCACGTCATTGATTCGTCTCGTTTATCGGAGGTTTGCAATCAATTTCTTCCTAAGTCGAGCAATCGCGGTAAAAGACTCATAATAATCAATCGACAAAAATTAATTATGAGATACAGATTCTCTACCTAGGATATTACGTTTGGTATAATTTGAATAGAAAAAACGTCTAGCGACAAACGTTTTTTCATAAAAATTTTCTTTTTTTTTAGCATTTTCCATTTTCTTTTTTTATAATTACATGTATGTCACTATACATACATGATAGATTACCAATTTCTAAGGTAACCACCATGTGTGTAATCATAATGGTTGTTTTATTGATACGAGTTATAAGATTTAAAAATCGTCTTCCTGACCATGCCTCTGTTGAAAACATTTATTGAAATTTGACTTACTCATTTATTAAATTTCTCATATAATACTTATACATATATTCGTACATTTTAATGATAGCTCATTACATTTTCTCCATACCACATATCTATACACTATATTGTATACTAAACTCTCTTGTATCATCATGTAAATTTAG
Source organism: Neodiprion pinetum (assembly GCF_021155775.2). Lineage (NCBI taxonomy): Eukaryota > Metazoa > Arthropoda > Insecta > Hymenoptera > Diprionidae > Neodiprion > Neodiprion pinetum. The sequence continues at coordinate 22,216,255 of NC_060236.1, read as the reverse complement.
TATCATATTCATATTTAATTATGTTACGTATTTACCTATCAATTTTTCATTTACTAGTAACTGGCATTCACACTGGTGCTTTTAGCACACTTTAGCTGGTAGTAAAAACAAGAATAATAATAGTAATAATAATCAAACACCTACAAAGTTGTGTGTAAGGAACAGGCGGTAGGGTGAAGGTAGTTAAAAAGAAATAAAAAAAAAAGAAATAAAAAATCGTTAAACAATATAATTACATAAAATTGTTTTTTTTCTTCAACGTCTCGTTGTCGTTTTTTTTTCTTGTTTTCTCTTTCATTTGCATATTCAAATATATCAAGTGTCATCCGATTTGTTTACAATATAAATTTTTGTTTGTTCAACAGTTTCGTTTTGTAATCATTTATTTTTTATACTCAATTTCATTTTCATATTCTAAATCTTCTTTGTACAGCCACGATAAAGAAGATGATAACATTATAGATACACCTAAATTTTAAAAAATCTCCACTTATTTTTTCCTCTCTATCTTGACTCAAAGTGCAATATACCCGCGTATCGATATATGTATAGTAATGTGATATTATCAATCCGTACCAATTTTACATTTTCATTATAATTATTATCATTAGATATTATTTACACACAACTGACATAGCGTACGTACATACATACATACATACATACATACATACATACATACATACTTACATTCTTATAATTATCATGTTTTTCTATAGTGATAAGAAAGAGTCGTAATATGCAGCCAGCTAAGTATCCGTTAATGTCTGTAAGGTAATCATGTCTCAAATACCTTATACTTAGAGTTTACCACAAGAGTAATATTTTTATCCATTTCCATTCGCTCCATTTTATTTATCGTTATTTCAGATATAATTTTTATCATCATTTTTTTAATCTTTTTCTTCTACTTTCCTTCTATTTATTTGTATTTTATTTATCACTTATCATGTACGAAAACTGGTATGCAAAAATATTAATAATAATAATAATAAAATAGCGTAAAACAATAATAAAACGACAAGTAGACAAGAAAAAGGAAAAAAAAATTTATCGTTACTTTACACCGTTATCACTATTATTATAACGTTTATTACTTATAGTATATGTATAATATTCGATATCAGTTTTTTTCTCTTCTAGTCATCATATTTACAGCACACGTGTTTTGTTTACTACACTCTTACTTTCTTTTTTGTTACCACACCTTTCGCTCTTTTTAATCTGGAACCTCTATCTATAGATACACCTACATTAGTATGCTATATCATAAGTTTAACGAACTATCGTCAACGACTTAATGAATGAAATTATAAAACAATGAAATTGTCTAATCAATTAAGTTGGTTATTGAATTAATTGATTAATTAATTCGCAAGCAGCTCAATAGCCGCACTTTTCACCTTCGTCTTTAAGCTTTGGTATTTACAAGAATGATAACAAAAACCTGACACCAAAAAAAGACGCCAGTTCGCTTTCCAATATTTTTCACGTTTTTACTTATTTTCATCCCCGCGTTTAACTCTCCATATTTTCATCAAGTGATTTCATTTTACATTTCGCAAACTTTTTCTATTTATTAGTAATTTGTATACAATCGCTAATAGTTATGGTTATTATCAATAGTATTGTTTTTTTTGATTTTGTACCATTTTCGCTTTTTTATTTATTTCCGTAACAATTCTGCGGCGATAGGTATCAAATAATCACGTATCGGGTTGAAATATTTATTTCTTCATTTTGTAAATCCGATTAAAGTAAAGAGAGAGAAATCAGTGCGCACACAGAGTTAAAACCGAGAAAAAGTACAACAGAAACGAAAGTGAAACAAGGAAAATGAAAAACTGCAAAGTGAAGACAAAGAAAAATCGTGAAAAACATCCTGAGCGACTTTACGGTCGTATAAAAAAAGGAAACAGACAAGCAAAAAAAGAAAAAAGTAATTACTTTATATCACATCAGTATAATGATTATAACGAGAATAATAATAATAATAATAATAATTATTATTATTATCATCATCATTACAACACTACATTAGTAATAAAAAGTATCACGTGCGCGCGCGCGTGTGTGTGTGTGTGTAAGAAAAATAACCGGTATTTGAAAATTGTCAAAGATTCACCACCCATTTATCGCAGAATCGATGTGTCCAATTTATATCCCGAACACGGTTCATCCGATGTAGCATTAAAAATTCTTGGATAATGTTCGTTCATTGTGAACGACGTAAAGGAAAAATAACACAATGGGCATGCAAGCAGCTCATAACCGCACTGCGAACAATCCGTTGCTAGATCGATGTATGGATTATTTATCGCCTGGTCCTTGACCCCACCTGGACTTAGTCCTCGGGGTCTTTGACGAGGCAGCTGGTGAAGCAGATCGCGATATCGTCGCCTCTTCGCCGACCTTGCGTTTAACGCTCAGAACGACGCCACTTTTAGGCAAAAATTTCCCACTTTTGCTTTTCGACGCGACGGCTTCTTCTACGAATAATCCGGTACTGCTAATCGGCGTCGGCGTGACTGCTGGGAAACCGAGGGAAAAGTCCTCGTCCTCGAGGCCGGGTGGCTTGGGCTGATCGAAGGTCAGGTTCTTCCTCGGAGTGGTAGAAGCGGTGCCGGAATCCGGTTTCAGCGAGGCCGGAGGCGAAGCTTCGGGGCTGAAACTTGTCGTCGAGCTCCGTTGCTGCTGGTGGGGATTCATCGGTGATGGTAAGGGAATGTGAGGTTGAGGCTGCGAGGAAGGCGGTGGGACTTGAAGCTTTGTCGTCATCGTCGTGGTCGTTGTCATGGTCAAGGAGGACAAGGAGGACGATGAAGAGGAGGAAGATGTCGACGATATCGACGACGACGACGAGGGACTGGAGTTAGAATTTGAGGCCCCAGCCGCGGCCGCAGCTTCCGCAACCGCCGCGAGCTCCGCAACGGCCGCAAGTTCCTCCTCGGCCTTTTTTATCAGGTCGAGATCACTGAGCGAACCAAGAGTGCTTTTGCTCTCCTTTTTACGCTCCTCTAGCTGCGATTCGAAGAACGATGCACCAGAAGATGTCCCGAGTCCCATTCCACTTATCTGATTCATGCCTTTGCTGTATGCGTTTGGCACGTATTTCTCAGGCTTTTGATACGCCACCGCGTTCACCGAGGTCAGAAAAGTTGCGCTTGGCTTCGACGGCAGGTAAGGATCGACCTTGGTTATCTCTTGCCGCTTGACGTTGGCCAAGATCTCCTGCAGGTTAGCGGGAATCGTTATGTTCGAAACCTTGTCCAGGATCGGTTGGGATATTTTGGAAAGTCCCGGAGGTGGCGGGGTGAACGATCGAGTGTCAGTCGGACTGTAAGCCTCCTCCGAATCGTTGAGACACGGTGGATCGAGGCCGAGACCCTAAAACAAGAGAATTGTATTAATTACTTGAAGAAAACAATTTTTAATATGACATACAACTTTTGTTATAGATTTTCTGTATTTTCACATCAGACACTCAAAAATACAAATACAAAAGCTACAGGCGTTTAAGTTTCACTGTGGCATCGCTATTTGGTAATCGAAAACTGGAAACAAGGCTCGCAACTTTCAAAATTTAAGAACAGTTTATAGCTAAATTTGAATGGAACCCTCAAAATATGCAATGAAAAAAAGCGTGAAAACCGTGCTCATTCAGGACACTTGAATGAAAAACAGTTTGTACAGTCGAAAATCGATACTGTTTTAGAAATTTCAAGCAATTCATTTTTAAGCCGAAGCGATATTTTCAGAAATATTACAAAGATTGGAAGTTTTCAACTCCGGAAACGCAGAAGAAACGGAATAAAAGCTGTGTTTAAACGAAACTTTCAGTTCCAGAATGTTCGAATTTAATGAAAACTATGAACTCGATATAATGATGATAATGTTCAAAAACTTAATCGGTACAAGCTTTAGGACAAAATCGAAAAAAGAACGTCTGCAAAAAAGCGATAATAATCCTTACTGGTAAAGTCGCGGCAGCATCGCATAGAAAGGACGAACTGATACTCTGTATCTGTTGTTTCTGTTCTTCGATCTGTCTATTAAGTTCATCCATCTTCCTCTGGAGTTCGTTGGAATTTTTGGACGGCACAGCGAGCGCCTGTAGACTAGTAACAGCGGCCAAATCATTGGACAGAGCGACGCTGCGCTGATGAGATTTGGCAATGTCATCCAAAGCAGAGACGGAGGTTCCGAACCGTCCGGAATCGTCATCCTGATCGATGTCCTCATCCATCTGGCCAGGACTGTAAGGCTCATCACCGTCATCAGGATCAGGAATGTCGTCGGCGAGCTGAATTTTGGCGGAGAGCTCCGGGACGATTTTCGCCATCTTTGCACTGTCTACTTTCGAAGTTCGGGACATTCCGACATGGGCCTTGTTCAGGGTTTCCAGAGTGAGCTGCGTCACAACGTTCTGCTTGTCCAGAGCTGGCAACGGCGAGGACCTTTAAAAATAGAAAGAAGAGTGAGGTTTTTCTCGTAAACAAAACTGAGCATTGAATTACTGAAAAGTTACAATGAAGTGACTCGACTGAATAGTATTTTAGCTCTTCAATTACAGTGAAAAATTTCTTTTTCTTGTTTCGTTATTGACTGATCAGTGGTCAATGATAAAGAAGCTTAAAGAAGCGCATTGTTCATATATTTCCTACATGGATGACAATTTTGTTTTTCAAGAAAACTGCTATTTCTGTACAGATTCAATTTTAGTATTTCAAACAGTGCGTTAAATACGATTTGTATTTTTAGTCTCTTTTTAGGAGTGATTTTTGTCACTCAATACATCAAAGCTCATCACGCACTTCTCATTCAGATTGGTTGGATTTGTATAATTCAAGTTTATTTTCCCTAAAAAGCACCTTGATTCGTTTACAAAAAAACGAATGCATTTATTTTCAGTTATCATATTTATATAGTAATATAACGTGCATATTATTTTGGGATTACTTGGTTTGGATTTTGAATGATTGAATAAATAAGTTTTAAAAAAGTATGAGTATTAAGATTATGCAAGAATAGAAATAACTACAGATTGCGTTATACTTCAACCTAGTTACAATACTTCTGTTATTGCTGAGATCGATCAAATGCCCAAGACAATACTTAAACATATAATACCGAGAAATCATAAAATGAGTAGTCTATTGTCTCTTGATTCAAAACACAAATTATAAATATAAGACTGTGTGTAAACAAAAAATTTATCTTTGTTTGAATTATAATTGTGATGAAAAACGACTTGGATCTGAATAAGTGAGGTATAGCGAGAAAAGTGACTAGGTATTTACCAGGTGTAGGAAATACGAAATAGGATATAAATAGGAAATTTATCTTCCTTTCGATTGAAACTTGGCCAAAGTGACTATTTGGCGAAAAAAGCTGACAAGAAGCGAATTCGAACTGAAAAAACGAGTCGTAGAGATCAAAGCGCCTATTTACCATCCCTGCTTGTCGCCGAGTGAGCCGGAGGCGGGCTGTGTGAGTAGAATTGTTGGCGAAGCGGTAGAAGGAGGTGTTGAAACGGCGGTTTCTGGCGGATCAAGGATCGGCGGTGTGTAGCTGCGCCCGATTTCAGTTTCCTTGCGGATCATTTTCGGCGGCACAATGCCGCTCATCGGAGTCATCGTCCGTTTCCGCTTGTTCCGCACGATTATACCAAGCAAAAGATGCGGCCGGTTCTCCTCAAAACCCGGACCATCCAGCGGTAACAAAACCCGCGGAACGACACTCTGGCTCGAGAAAGGCATTATGTAGAAGTCCTTGATGTTCTTTGACACATTGCCGACAACGCCGAGACGGCTCCGGCTGTTCAGGTAGCTGTAGAGAGTTATGTAAGGGATTTTCTCCTCATCGTTTGCCGCCGTCAGTCGGATCACGAGGATCTCCTTTGAACCCGTTCGTTTCATCTTCGATATGTAGTCCCAGACCTGAGGAGACAGTAGTTGAACGAATCGACCATTGCAAAGATTGTAAAACAATTGATATATCAATTCGAACAGAGTGATTAAAGACGTATCAAAAAGATTTAGAAAGAAAAAACCTCAGTTTGAATTGTGTAAATGTTGAGGAACACGAATGAAGCAACGTCTCTATTAAGTCACATGAGTGATTCTGAGCAAATTTTGATCACCATAAGCTAAGGTGTCAACAGTTTCAGAAAAAGGTTTTACAATTAGAAAATTCAAAATGCTTAAGCTTTGATGGTTTTTATACAATTATAAAGTTTTTGGGCTCATTTTGTTTAGTATTGAGATTTCTAGAGAACATTTTGAACAAAATTTTACAAATAATGTATATTAATTCATATAATAGTATCTGCTAATATTATAACACACTTAGTTGAAATATATAAAATTAATCTAAAAGTATCATAAACTCAATAACTTGGTTCTCAACATCTATTATATTTTTGTTATTTTTGTATGGATTTTTCTTATACATTCATTAGCTAGTCTACCTACGCATGCTATTCTAATTTCATATGTAAAAGGAATTTAGAGTCCGTAAAATTTATGAGTAAATAAATAAATAAATAAATAAATAATTAAATAAATAAATTAGGCTTCAGGAAAAATATCGGAACTAAAAATGCGATAGCACAACTAATAGGCACAATTTACACAAACATTAACGATTCTAAACCCACAATAGCTGCTTTCCTGGACTTGGCAAAAGCATTTGATACGATTAATCATCAAATATTTGTTGCAAAACTTGAATCAGAGGAACTGCCAATAGCCTCATTCAAGTTACCTAACTAATCGCGAGCAAATCGTCAGAACAAATGATATACCAAGTAATGTCAGCATGGTAACAACTGGGGTCCCTCAAGGAACTATACTTGGTCCTTTATTATTTATTATCTACATAAGTGATATTTTACAAATTATTCCGAGTACTAACGTAGTGGCCTATGCCGATGATACCGTCGTAATATCCTCAGATAACACATGGGAGGAAGTAAAAAATTTGCTTTCTTCCAATCGAATGAAGTCGGCAATCTGGTTACCTAATAATGTAATCTCGTTGAACATTAGCAAAACAGTTTTTATGACTTTTGGAATATATAGAGACAGTGTCCCTTGTAACATCGAAATTGAGATAGATAATTTGCCTGTAAATAGATCTGCATCATTTGCATATCTAGGTATAATCATTAATTAACTGTCATCTAAGATGGGAGTATCATATCAATTCAATCATAATGAAAACTAGAGATCTTCTATTTATCTTTCATAAACTAGTGAAAATACTTGACCCTAAAACTAGGCTAACAATTTATTATGCGCTATTCCATAGCGTGGCTTTGTATGGCATACGTTACCTAGGGCGGAGCTTATGCAAACGTTATAGGACCTTTCCAAAAACTGCAGGATAAGCTCCTAAAAATAGTGCTGAGCAACCATAATGTTAAAAGATCCGTGTGTTTCAAAGATTCCTATATTTTACAATCACCATTACATTATTATACAAGTTTTAAAATCTAACCTTGATATCTATAGCTCTAACACTAGATACAAAACACTACTCCTCCCTAACATCAAAAAGGAAGTCCATTATAGAAGCAGTCTCATGACTGCTATGATGTACTTCAATAAATTGGATTATAATCTTAAATCCTGGAACCACAAAAAAATACTACAAAAAGGAAGTTGAGAAACTGTCTAGTCGAACTGAAGTAATTATTTTACCACCTAAATCTATTAAACCTTTTATTTCTTCTTTTATCTTTATTCTCCATTTTAATTTCATCTATTATGTAGTAACCTAATTTTGTGAAAATCTCTTTCCCACGCTGGTCCTATGTACAGGTGTTTTGCACCTCTATAGGGTATAAATATTGATTATTATCTTATGTTCAAATTTGTACTACCTGGAAAATAAATAAATAAATAAACAAATAGCTGTCCCCCACAGTAGATAAAAATAGATTTGTGTAAGTAGGGCACCATGTTCATCAACAGTTAAAATTACACTAGAATGTAAGATTTCATGAATATTTTACGAGCAATTTGTAAGGATCTGTTTAGTAAGCAATATGCATCTGAAAATACTAGAATGGTATCAAAAATATCTGAGCGTTTAAGTATTTCGAACGTTCTAGCTGTAGCACCTTATCTCAAATTGTTGATACCTCAGCATCTGTCATTCGAAGTCTTTCAAATTCATTTCTATTACACAGTAAGGATGTTGTTTCGTTCGTGTACATTGGCACCAATAACGCAGCTTTAGATTTTTCAAACGATGTTTCCCCTTTTCTTAACTTTCAATTTAAACGATGCTCAAGCCATTTATCCACGAATATAAAAACAAAATTCCTCAAGTATTCCATGGTTTTCAGATTCTCTCAGGCAATAGACACCCTGGTCAATGTAATAAAACAGAACCATATATGTATCATCGCTACAAACCGTCTCGTGACTGATGCGACCGACGACGTCAACGGTGTCAGGCAAATCCTCGGTAAGGTCGCGTGCTTGTCCGCTGACTTCCTGAGCAGTGATGAAGAACTTGGCAACATCAACCATGTTGACGAAGCCTCGCCAGACAGTCTGCAGGATGGGTTCAGGATCTCGGGTTTCAGCCCGCCGCTGTTGTTCCTCAATCTTCGACTCCGCAGCTTGCATTGTCTCTTCTTCGTCCTTTTCCCTTTCCAACTCCTCGTTGAAGTCTGGCGTTTTTATCGTCACCGTCGAGCTTGGCTCTCGATCCGAAACATCAGACTCGTTGCCGTCCATTGTGTTGTTCGTTGTCGTTTCATCTTCTATGTGACGCCACAGTCTGTCCTCAATTGGCACTGTTTTTTCTTGCGCCACTGGACTTGGCTCCTTTCGAGACTCTAACTCCTCCTTTTTTCGATCATCCTCCTTCTTTGTTACACTGTCCTTCGAGTTGTAGTCCCTAAAAGAAAGTTTTTCAGTTTTTTTTTCGTAGTATGCTAAAGAAGTGGAAACTCGATTCAGAGCTGTATCAAACACGTAGTCTAGTCGAGCAGCTGTAACGATATAAATATAATATAACGAAGGTTTGAAAGTGCGACTAAAGTTGATCTACTTGAATTTAGTTAGTAGTTTAGTAGAATAATAGCACAAAATTGATGACTTTGAAGAATACACTTATCGAATCATTTCGACAATGGAAAACCGCATGGTTTGAACGATTTTAATGAACTGGGACTAATTTGTTCGTAACTGAAATCTCTACAAATCTGTAAAATTAGATTTTAGATAGTAACAACAACAACGGTGAAATAAGATATCGGTGGAATATTTTTATCAAGGTATTGATTTGCTATTTGACATTTCTGAAGATCTCACTAACAATGTTTTTCTGGTCGACTATGAAGCCAAATAGAAAACTTTGCTGATTTTTAGAGAATTCACTTACGATCAAAATGAGGACTTGTGTATCAAAATTGTTCAAGCGATGATACTTTTTCATTGTAGAAATGGTCTAGTACTGGGATCTCTTTAAAGTCACAAATTCTTGTGTTATTGCTAGTGAAATTATGGTTTTCTTTTCAATTTTCCGTTCTAACGGAATGTTGTTTTAATTGAATTCCACTCAACAAAGTTCAGCTGCACTTTCAAATTCTGGTCATATGATATTCCTGTTCTTACAGCGCTTTGAATTCTTGCAAGCTCGTTGAATATTTGATTTTACAATATTGCATCCTGATTTTGATTGTAATCAACAAGTGGCAGTATTGAATTGACCAATGAACAAAAAAATACCTGTTCCAGTGCAATCACAATAAAAAAACGAAAAACAAAACACAATTCTTCAAGCGAAGATTATTTAAAAATAATAAGAATATCAATTATCTCAAGATTCACGGAGGACTATGCCATACAACTTTCAAAAACCAATGTTCGAGTGACAACCATCGCGTTATACGAGTTTCGAAGAAAATAAAAATCCCATCACCCGACTTGCCTACCTTGCATTAAACAAAACAGTGGAATAATACGAAAGTACAACAATATAAGTACCTGTGTCTCCCTCTGCTTCGATTTCTAGTACTGCTGCTTCTGCGACTTTTCTTGTGCTTGTCCTTGTCTTTCTCCTTAATTTTCTCCCGCTCCCTCTCCTTGTCACGTTCTCTGTCTCTGTCCCTTTCCCTTTCTCTTTCCTTCTCCTTTTCACGTTCCTTGTCTCTTTTGGCATCCTTGGGTCTTGTGGACCTTCTATCTCGTTCCTTGCTCTTCTCCCTCGTCTTGCTCCTACTGTCCGAATCCCTACTGCGATGTCGTCTACCTCGACTGCGACTCCTCTCGTGTTTCCCCTTCTCCCTCTCCTTTTCCTTTTTCTTCTCCCCAACATGCGACGTTGCCTTCTTTGCCTCATGCTTCACCTTTGACTTGCCTTCACCCTCTTTTGCTTTCTCCTCGTCACTGGCTGTTGATGAAGTAATACCATCTCCACTGTTCAGTGCGGTTACAATGTCCTGGACCGGCGTCTTCGGATCTACGCGCTCAACGCCTCCATCATTCTCTATGATCAGCTCGCCCTTGTGCGTCTTGACGACGATGGACTTGGCTTGCGCCATCAGATCGAGTTCGTTTTTCTTAATCATCTCAAGCTGGTGCTTCGTCTCCTTTTCTCTCCACTCGGCGAGCTCCTGACTCGCCATCTCGTCAGGACTGAGTCGCACCACTGCATCAGGCGCCAGCGATCGATTTGCGATCTTCCTGAAGAGTGTCAGGTTCTTGGTGTCTTTGATGTTGAAGACGAGACTGCGGTACTTCGCCTTGTACTTGGCGCCCGTGTCCCGGAAGAATTTATACATCTCAAGCTCGATATTCAGTGCCAGTTCTGTTATTTCATCTTCGGCGAGTCGCAAGTCCTCCGTCTCCTTTATCCTGCTCGATAATAGCTCTGCCAGCGTCTTCCTGATGTTCAGTCTGATCGGCTCAGTCTCTGGTCGCTTCACCACTGTTGCTTGGAGCTTCGGCTGCTGCTGAGATGAAGTCGATGCCTTGGCCTCTGCTTTTTTTACTGCAGGCTGCTTCGCCGTTGACGTCGTAGTTGCCTGACTTTTGATCGGTTGCTGCTGCTGACCTATTTGCTTCGGTGACGAAACTTGCTTCGAAGCTATCTGTGTCGGATTTCTCAACGTCTGTGTCAGCAGCGTCTGTCGAGCCTGAACAACCTGTGGCTTCGACTGCGCCGACGGACTAGAAAGCTGCGAGTTCCCTCCGCTCGATACTATTGTCACTTTTTTACTGTTGCTTGCCGTGAGGACCGTCTGCTTCGAACCTGCCACCTTCGCATAAACCATCTTCGCCTGACCTTGAACTTGACCCTTAGTTAATAGATGCTGGTTCATTTTCGTCTGAAAGATTTATTGACCAGTGATCAGTTTTAGGTTTAGCGTTTCAACTTTGAGCGAATCCAAAAAAAAAAAAATGTATTATGCCTGAAAATAGACCTGCTTTGGCGATGGCAAGGTTTAGATTTGAGTATCAGCGAATCATCGTCAGACGAATTGAATACTCACAATTTTTCCACTCAGTCCAGGCGTTGATATAGCCGTCACTGTCTTTCCACCAATTTGAAGCGCGTTCAGATTATTAGGTCGCACCACTTCGTATGTAGGATTCTCTTTGAGCCACGTCTTTAGGTTCGATGTCGTCGGTGCATCCGCGCCTTTCATACACAGAAAATAAAAGATAGAAGCATGTGAGGACAAGTTGAACAATTTCATTCCATTACAGATACAATTGATAAAATATCCTAAAATAAAGCTTCGGGCATTACGTGAAAAACGTGATTAATCAGGCTGCTCTTGATGGACCAGCCTAAGAACTTCCCGTTTGAGCTAATAAAACATCATATGCAAAGTTTAGACTTTTTTACTTTGGTATTCGAATGACTCAAAAACTACTAGATCTTTCAAGTTGAAAATTTAGTCAGTTCTGAGCTAAGAAGATATGCGTTGATTAAAACCAAAATTGTCTTTCAGTTTTGACCAATTAACAGAAGACGACACCACCAATTTAGTGTACTGAACTTCTTGCGATTTTCATATAGTCACATCATCTCTTACCAGTCAAAACCTTCCCAGATCTCCTTTCGAAGACGATGACCCTTGCGTCAGGTTTGCTCCTGATATTTTCTTGTGTCATTGACTTAACTGCAGATTTGGGATGCGGCAAAGCAGTCTGAGGCGGTTTGTCCTTTGTCAAAGATTCCTGCGCATGTGTCAAAATGCAGGCATCCGAACAGTAAATGCTAGAGTTCCTGGCCTCCTTCTTGCAGACAACACACTGTGTCACTCCGGAGATGTTGGCATTTGGGATGACCGTCGAGGCACCGATGCAGGCCAGCGAACTCGCGGAGCTCGTCAATGAAGCCGTAGCTGCGTGGACGGGGGACGAGACACTCTGTGGAAGATCTGCAGGCGAGGTAGCTACTGTCAAATCTGAGGAGTTCTTTCGCCCCTTAGGCGATTGCTCGGAAAGCATCTCCTTGGTATCATCAGACTTTTTCTTTGCACAGTTGGGACAGACCCATTCAATGCCCTTTTCCTCCATTTGTTGACCTGAAAGACAAGCTCGAAATAACTTTGCGAACGTGGACTGGTTTCCAGGTTTAAAGTTCTGGTCACTTTCGATAGGTGAATTGAACTTGTTTTGCAAAGAAGTTCGGTACATTCAAATCTTACCCATTGCCTTGCTGACGTGAACGCATTTTCCATGGAACCAATCCTCACAGACGTCGCAGCATATCATGAAACGATTGTTGTGCGGTCTCTTACAGATGCACCAAAGCCTGTCGGGGTCGTCTTCAGAGTCCGAATTCTCGTTGTCTTCGTCATCCTCGTCCATTTCAGACTCGACCTCGTCTCTACTCTGCTGGAAAGGCACTTCTTGAGGCGGAAGAGAAAATTTGCTAGAAAAGCGAAAGGTGAATAAGAAAAATTTGTCGACGTAATTAGAAAATTTGATGGAAAACCAGAAATTGGTTGAAAACTTGTTGAAAAAGAGAACAATAAATAACAAAAATTTGATGAAATAGTAAAGAATAAATCACAAAAATTCGCTGGAAAAGATAATGAATCAAAGAACGTGACGATCCAAGTAATTCAACTTATCAAAATCCTCGATACATTGAAAAAAGGAGCTTTTAAGCCACTCACATTGTCTTCTCGCTTTTCTTTACAGCTTCGACTTTCTTCTGCATAGGTGTTGGTGTAGCTGCCGCAATAACGTTTTCGCTCTTCGCCTGAAGTCGCTTGCTTCTGGTGGCAGGGGCCTCAATCGGTGGTAAAGTAATAACGCGACCTCCGCGAACGATTTGAACAGGCTCTTTGTCATCACGGACAATTTTGTTCTTGTTGCTTGTTACGTCGCTCGATAATATGGCAGGTCGCGTTGCGCCTGCTGGAGAAGAAGTACCAGATCTGACAGGCGATGCTGTTTGGTGTCGATTCTGCTCCTGCTGTTCTCCACTGGTCGTTTCTGACAGTGGAACAAACGATGCTGTTGTCGGTAAAAGCCCCTCTGTCACCGGCAAAGCCTGATCGACCAGAGTCGCCTTCAGAAATACGAAAGAAAATTAATAAAGCAAGAAAGGTAGGTTAGTAATAATGACAATAATGAGAGTATAGAAAAAAAACTAAGAAATAAATTGGTACAAATAAATTGCGTTTTAGAGCACGGAAACTGGTTTTTTGATTTGGTACTGAGTTATGACTCATTGATCCCGATGAAAGGAATTTTGGAGGTTCTTCTTTAATAACTATCTTCACGATTAGAGAAGAAATTGAATGATCATATTCTTATTAAATTAGTTTGTTTTACTTCAGACTTACGTGATCTGCCAAATCAACTCCTAACGCTTCCTGAAGAAGCAGAGCCTCTGCCAATAATTCCTCTTCGTGTTTACTTGCCTCCATTTCAAGTGTTGCCAGCAAATGTTCTTCACCTTCGATTCCACCTGAAATTAGTTGAAAAAAAAAAAAAACCGCAAAAGAATAACTGTAGAGGACGTTAAGAAAAAATGCAGTGCTTCATCAAGTGATTTTAAAATTATATACACAAAATAACGAGTAAGTAAATACATGGCGAGTCAAGGAAGAACAAAGATCAGATGATTAAACAAAAATGATAAAAATAAAAGAAATATAAGATGAAAGAGAAAGAAAAAAGAATACCAACACTTACTGGATTTGGATACAATTGTTTTGGGAACAAGGTGATGCTGTTCTACGGATGCTGACGATACTTCGGTATTCCGAGCTGTGTGCGAAGCTAATGAAACAATAACGACGATAACGGTAATAATAACCACAACAAAAACAGTCTTACAGGAATTTTCCTTTTAATTTGGTAACTTTATTTTTCATTATGGTGAATAAAAAAAAAACGAACAGAGAAATAAAAATTCCCCCTAGTACCACACCTAATTATGCACAGCAGTGATCATGCAGAAAACAATGTCATTTTAGTGTGAAGTGAAATTTGCAGTACTGTAAAAAGATTAGAGAGCATTAGATAGAGAGAAGATTTGTTACTCACGCGAAATGCAAAGTAAAGGAATCAAGAATTGATGAACGTGATTATCAAATAATTAATACTGTTTAAAGAATTGCGTTAGAAAACCAAAATGAGCTGACAGTAGAATTTACATAATGGGAAAAATGAAAATCAGTTTGCCGTGCTCTCACCGGTGTCCAAAGAAGGCTGAAGATCTTCGACGAGCGGAGCTTTGACCTCAGTTTTCTCATCCTCTCGAGGAGTTGCATCGGCCTGGTTTTCGCTTAGCAATTTCATTTGATTGTCTTCTTCGTTACTCTGCTCCATCTTATCCGCCTCAGTCGCATTAGCCGGTGTCGAAATCATCGCTGTTGAGCTCGCTGGAATTGAATGGACGGTAGAAGCTGCAACTGTCAGGTTTGTGGACGTTCCTGAACTCGCAGAGACGACAATTGCAGTTGCAGGTGCAGTCTTTTGCATGGAACTCATTGTAGCAATGGCTTCAGGAGTTTTTGGCTCCCCACCTGAGCCGACCCGCCGAATTATGTCTGGAGTCGAGAACAGCGCCGGACCCAAAGCGTCCACAAAATGTGAAGGCGACTTTCTGTGCTCCCGTTTTTGGTGTTTTTTAGCTGCTCAGAAAAAAAAAGCCAAAGCGGGAAAGTGAGTGGGTGGATTTTTGAACTTGGAGTGATAAATCCAATGCTTTTCGATGGGTTTTAGAGCTTTGTTGGAGTAGAATATGCAATTTCAGATAATTTAGGACACTTCCTAAGCCTGAATAACAAAAATATACCAGGAATATTCAAGAAATGAATACGAGAACATTTTCATGTCTAAATACGATATATCAAAGTTTTGTAGTAGTTTAAAATTCTTTTAGAACGGAATACGCGATTTTAGAGAATTTAGGAAACTTCCAAGACCTGTATAATACGATTACATGAAAATCCCTGAACAATTAAGTGCAAAAAACCTAGGAATAACTACAAACCGTCGGGTGTTTTCGGTTCTGGAAGTTTGACAGGCTCTGCCTCCACTTTTGGCGCGACGTCTGCAAGAACCTCGAGTTTTTTCTTCTCCTTCTTGGCCTCAGGCGTCTTGACCTTGGCAACAGACGCTGTGTTTTGCACAACAGTGATTTTTTGCACTGTTTGTTGCTGCTGCTGTGTCAGTTGTGGGATCTGTTGTGTCTGCAGCGTCGACAGTTGCGGCTGTTGTTGCATGGGTTGTACAGGCTGGACACTGACCTTGCTCTGGATGGTTGTGGCTGTTGGAGCTGTGGGGGCAGCGACCTTGGTGACGAGCTGCTGTGGTGTTTTCATCTCTTTGCCAAGAGGCAGTTTGGAGTTGACTTGGCTAAGGAGATTGGCCGCTGGTTTCGATACGACTAGGGACTTCCTCATGCCGAGGTTCTTCAGCTCGCTCGCCTTCATCATGACCTGTTTTTGTACGAATATCACCTTCTGATTGTTCCGCATTTGGCCCGGCTTCGTCAGTATCATGTCGCCCTTTATTGTATTCGCGTTTATTAAATTTGCTTTCACTTGATTTGTTGTAACGAGCTGTTTCTCTGACGCTGTAGGCTCCACCTCTGCTGCGGCAGGCTGAGGGGTTGCAATGAGAGGAACCGGTGGCTCCTCCTTCTTCTTCGCTCCCATCGTTTTTATACCCTTTTTCGGCTTGCCGGGGCTCAGCAATTTTTCCTCTATGGAAAATGAGATGAAACGTTACTTAATATCTTGTAATAAAATTTTTATGGCACTTTAGTTAATGATTTCAAGCTATCGATTCATGTTGACGAATTTCAATCGGATGCGATGCTTTAATAAGGGTATATAGGATGAAAATGTGTGTGAACTTTGGGAATTATTGAATCGTCAACCGATTATAGGATCCAATTGAGGTTTGTTTTACTCAAAAGTATGTAAATCCAACTTTGTTCATTTTTTTTTATACTGCAATAAATTGCCTGGAAGTATTGTTATGGACAATTTCGTCAAACACTTTTCCCGCGATGAATCTTTTACTGTCTCCACAATATCTTGAAAATGGCTAGACCGATTTACTTCAAACTGAGAGACAGTATTCATAGATAATCTATCCCCTTCGTCTCGATTGGAAATTTTTTATTTAAACATGGTGAGCATTTGAAAATGAAACCGGATTTTTCAGCTAAAATCTACAGCTTCTTTTATTGACTCATTAAAAAAAAGTGCAATTGAAGAAAAATTGCGTTTGTCACACAGAGGATAAACTATTCAAGAATTCTGTTTACAAATTTGAAGTAAATTGGTCGAGCCGTTTTCAAGATATCGTGGGCACCGCAAAATTTTTGATCAGGCCAAATGGGTGATGCATTATTCTCAATAACAGTGCTTCTTTCAATCGATTTTGATATAAAAAAAAAAAAGATATGTCAACGAATTTGGACCTACATATTTCGGACAAAGATACCCCAATCGACTTGAATTACCAGTCTTTGAAATATAAAGCCCCAAAGTTTACCTGCTTTTTACTATTCAACACTTTGTCCTTATATTGATAAAGCGGCGAAACTCACCGACTTTGTCCTCCTTCTCAGGACTCTTCATCGCATCAACAGCCGCCGCCATCTCCATATCAAGCCTCCGCACCTGTTCCATATCCATGAGCTTGTTGCTACCTCTGCGTCTAGTTGCGGCAAGGCTTCCACCTCTAGTGGTAAGACCCTTGCGACCTCCTCGAGCCCTGACACCACCTCTGCGTGGTCCCCGAGGCCCAAAATCCGAGTCATCGTCAGACGGTGGTTCGGATTCCGAAGATTCTGAAGATGAGGACGGCAGAACATCATCCGCAGCTTCCGGCATCGCCGCAGCAGTGACTGAATCATTAAAAATAGGAGTGTAATGTAGCGGAATTTGAAAGGTGGGAATTCGCTGTTCATCGTCGATGAGAAAAAGGTTTGTGATGATGCATTTGGTGGATGATAGGCTGGGTGATGAACGATGAAGAGGAGTGCCAAAATTCGAATAAGCAAAAGATCAATAAACAAACAAAAATCAATCACGTGAACTCTTACTGCGGACATCGTTCATATTCAGAGGCTTAATGAGCGGCACTAGGGCACCTTTATTCACTCCCTGCTGGAGAACGCTGATCGTGTTTCGAGCCGTGCCGCTACCAATTCCTTTCGGGGTCTGTGGAGTCGGTCCTAATGGTCTTCCATCTCGCCGAGGCCTGCCTGGACCCCTAACCTGTTTACAAAGTCAATCAATTGAAAAAAAGTTGCAATCGCTAATCAAACTTGATCATCTTCAATTTCTTGACAAGACAGATTCGATAAAATATAATCTCTACTCACAGGTCTGGTTAGTTTCGATTTCCCCACTGCTGCTGACAAGGCTTGAGAACCGCTTAGCGTAGGAGAGGAAAGGGAGATGGGTGGAGGAATCGACGCAGGGATCGAGGACGAGGAGGAAGAGGACAAGGTGTACGGAGCATCATTAATTTCGGGCGATTCTGCAATAGGTAATGGATCACTAGGTTTTGGATCTGAGGGTGACTTTCGGCTGGTGTAACAGTGATCCAGCTGTATACTGTACTTCAGTGAATTCTGCTCTTCTTCTACGGACAACATGTCTGTACAAGACACAATGTTGCATGCAAAAAAGAACAAACAATATACACTTTTTGTTATACAATTTGAGGCAAATAAGTGGGAAATCATTTGTGCTAAGCGATGATAGAATCTTTGGATAAAAGTTCAGATTTCTAGTTGTTTTTAGTCTGATTTAGTATAAACAAGTTTTTGTTACTCTTTTCATTTTCACAATTCATGGCAAATGAATGAGGATTTGACAAAATGAAAGTCGACAAGGCAATTGTCATCTTAGTTTGTAAACAGCTCTTTAAATGAAGCACTACGAACTATCAAAATTCATATACTTATAGACCTGATGGTGCTGAAGAAAAGCAGTTCTTCGTCTCATTGCATAAGTGTTTCAATTTCTGAGTAAGGAGTTGCGGTATTCAGGTCGAAAATGTGCAATCTCATAAGGCGTTAGGAGAAAATAAGAATCGACGCAAACTTACCGAGCATGGCTGTTACGTTTTCTCCTAATATTTGCTTGGCCTCTTCACTCTGCAATGCGGTTTCGAGCCTTTCCAGCTGCTCGGGATCCATCTCCATGAAGGGATCAACCAGCCCACCAACTCCAGTGTCGGTACACCCAGGCGTAGTGCCTGAGGCAGCTCCTTCGGGTGGTGCATAAGCTGGTGGATCGACGGTCAATGTGATGTCACCATTTTCAGCATCCGCTTCTCCTTGACCTAGCCGCACAACGCTCACATTCGCATTGGATTGATTAACTGAAAGACACCAATAAAGAGAAAGTTGTTGAGATGCGGAGGACAAATTGAACAATTTCATAAATTATCCTGAAAATGTTGTATACGATGTAAAGTTAACGACTTACTTATTATGTTCTGCAGTGTTTCATGATCGACGGAAATGGTTCCGTCGTCGTTGACAACAATTACAAGTGTGTCATCTTTCTTTGATTTTTCCTTCGATTCAAGTATGAACGAGCTGGACATCTTGCGTCTATCTTATCGACGCGATTCGAGAACTCGCGCTCGTTTTTGCTCTGTTGTTCGCTGAAACGGAAGGGATGATTGTTTGATTAGAAAACCATGCGCCCAATCAGTTTCAGCGCCCAGACGTGAAAGCCCTGATAAGAGGTTTCCTAAGTGTTCGTGTACCCTTTGTTTGGTATTTGTTTGTAAATTGTTTACAAAACATGGCGGGCAAAGGGGGGGGGGGGGGGGGGGGGGCGAGGTTTTCAGGGTCTAGCAGAGAGGCGGGATTTGGTTTCTGCTTGTGGAATCGAGCCGGGAATTTGCGGGCAGTATGTCGCGATTAGGAGATGGTGAGCCGTCTACGTATAAATAAACAGACGGCACGAGGAGAACGAGGATTGGTTACGGCCATCTTGTTTCGTCGAATGCTGATTGTGGACGCGGGACGCGAAAACCGATTCGGAGGCGAGGCAAAATCGTGATTCAGAAGCGCCGTCGTGTCGAGGAAATGCGAAGAATGAGAAGAAAGAGACTCGGCATTGAGCCGCCGCAACGAGGTTTCGAATTACTCACCCGTCGAGCGCGACTCCAACGGAGAAACGCAACCGCTCAACGACGCCCCGTCGATCCTGGAATCGCTATTCAGGCCGTTTTCGTCAGATATACATCAAGTCCACCGTGATTGCGGTGCTTCGCGGGGTCCAGTTTTACCCACCGCTTATTTATTATCGCTTTGTTTCAACGTTTTTCTCTCGCTTGTCTTTCTATTTTCAGCGTAACCACATCGCAGCGCTCTAAATTAACACGACGGTGGCTCGCTTGCGCCGCCTGCTGGTCATTTTACCGATCCAAGCGCATTTCCCGCCGCGCATTGCGCGCCTTCTTTCAATCATTGACTGTAGGATTCGAGTAGACGGGTTCCTAATAAAACTGCGGTGAATCTGTCGATTCGTTCAATTTTTCCACTGATCTCTTCGGTTGATAATGAAAGCAAACTGCTGCTACATTCATCGACTCGTCGTTCACCCCCTGTTATGAATCATGACCGTAGAGACGTCATTGGATAAATCACGACTATGACGTCGAGAATAATACTCACAATCAGCCACATCTAATTCAAACTTAAATTCAAATATACTACGCGACGAAAAATGCTGAAAAAAATTATATTCGCGATGCAGTACATTGTCTCTACCTGTTGTAACTCTCACAATCAATCATAAATACTATTAACTGTACGTATATGTATATGTAATATATACGTTGTGTAGCCTTCAGATTTTAGCTAGGTGACCAGGTTACAGGCATTTGTTCTGTTAACAAATATAAATCTGTCCGGAGCAATTCGATATTTCAAACACTCATGCACGTCTGGACCGTTATTCTATAACCGTTTATGATCGTTTCACGTGTGATGGAACCGACTTTCCGTTTAAAGTTGTTCTCTGATTAGTCTAGTTACGTCTATGACGCTTCGTCACCGAGTACCACCGTGAAAGGATTTCATGTGTCAGAGTCCAGTCTCTACTAAAGGTCTACCTTTGGAACATCCTCTTCGGAGGAATAGTCGTACAGGAGAAAAAGAAGAAGGATCTCCTACGGCGTGCACTCAATTATAAATTATAAATTTATAGATACTCACGTTCTCAAACCATTCTGTTTCTATGAACATTAGTACGTTAGCCCCATTCAATTACTGATGAACCTAGCTAAAATAAATCTCAGTTGCTACACATAAAAATTACACTGAAAAATGAATCTCTGAAGTCAAGTAGTAGAACGAGAAACAGAGTTATATTGCTACCAAATATTAAAAAAACCATAACTGGTAAAAGTAATTATATAAAGGCGGAGTTTTCAAATTAGTATCACATGAATTTTAATTCTGACAAGTAAAAAGAAAATATTTACGAGAAAGCTTGAAAAGCTTTTAGCTCCAAAGATGTAAATATTTGAGTACCACAGGGAACAGGGTGGTCCTTGTTTAGGGTGTTGCTGAATTTTTTCGGGCTACCCCCCAAATCTATTATTAATTTTTTTAGATTTTTATTTCAATTCTAACCCGTGCCGGTAATACGATGGATTTTCCGATTCAAAATACACATATTTCGGCTACATTCTCAGTATAAATTGTATTGTTAGAGTAATATTGTTAAAAAAAAACCTGTAACTGCGAGATTTCAATGGGCATTAGTGCTACTATCTGTGAAGAAATTTACATCACCATACCCGGCAATCTCGGCAAATTGCACACCCTTGCATACTGAGAATGTGGCCGAAACACGTGTATTTTAAATGGAGGCATTCACCCTCTTACAGGCACGAGTTAGAGATGTGATAAAAATCTAAAAAAATTAGGACATTTTTTTTGAATCATTTGGGTAGATTTGGGGGGTGGCTCGGGTATAATTCGTCAACACCTTAAATAAGGACTATACCTTAGAGCATATTACTGTACATAAACAGTCTTTTGGAATTGCTGATGATATAGTTTCTTGCAGTGCTACAGATTCGATAAGTTTAAAAAATTTGCTATCGACCAACTGAAAAAAATGAAGTATTGGTTATATGAAAATAGTTTGTCATTAAACGTTGCCAAATCAGTATGCATTACTCTCGGAAATTACCGTGGATCCATACAGAAATTGTGGCGGAGGGTGAGATAGAGCACTTATGCCATGTATGTACAGCCTGTCTCTCTCGCTCTACAACCTGCTTGTCCGATGCGTTTCCTCTCAGCCAATCAAATGTAGAGTGAGAGTGACAGAGTATCCAGGTTAATTCGGGGATACATATCTCGCTCTCTTATGACTACGGCCACAGTTTTCGCGAAGTCGACGGCATGGGTAGCTCCACCTTCAGTATTATATGTTCTAAGGGAGTTTCCAGACAGACCCGTGTAATACCGTGGGTAACGTAAGCCGTGTTCGAAAATTGACTGACAGTACTGTCAGCAATCTTTCATCTCTTTTGCGCTTCCAAGTTCGTGAATAGCTCTGACTCTGTCCTGGGGAATTTTGAGTACTGTCAGTCAATTTACGAACACGGCCGTAGTAAGTGAAGAACGCTACTAGTTCTCTGGGGAATTTTTATTTAGGCCGTGTTCGTAAATTGACTGCCAGTACTAAAAATTCCCTAGGACAGAGACAGAGCTGTTCATGAACTCGGCAGCACAAAAGAGATGAAAGATTGCTGACAGTACTGTCAGTCAATTTTCGAACACGGTCTTAGTGCGCAACTTAGGTCCTCAAGGCCGTATTTGAAGACGATCTAAGTACATTCATGTAGTATATGATTCATTGCGAGCCCGAGTGAATGGCAGCCATTTTTAAACCGCTGTTGCTCACTGCTGCTGCCTGTCTGCCACTGCAAAGGCGGAGCGAGAGAAGGAAAAATAGAAGAAAAAAATAATAAACCAACAGTATAAATAATATAGTAACAGAGATGAACGTTGGTGACGAAGGGAATTGAGAAGAGAAGAAGGATATCACGCATTAACGACATCTAGATATAGATATACATACGTATATCTATACCCACATACACACACACTCATATATTCATCTGCATTTGTTTTCTACCCGTAGAGAGAGAGAGATAGAGCGAAAAAATAAAAAAAAAATAAGAAAAATCATGTAAAATGTAACCTGTCTAATTCGCAAAAAGTCAAGTACCTCGGCGCGGTTTGCGGTGATCTACCGCAAGTCCACAAGTCAAAAAATAAACACAGCATCAGGTACGAGTGAAATCTGACAATTACGGGGTACATGAGGGGCTGTTTGTGTAAATGAAACTACAGCAAAAGGAAGATAGATTAGTGTGCAGAGTAGCAGCAGCAGCAGCAGTGCAGTAAACAAGAAGAGGAGGAATAAGACGATGCAAATACCAAAGTCGCGATAATCCCGTCGGAGACGGTAATCTAGCCGATTAACTGATGCCCCTCGGATTTTTCGGGGGCTGTGAAAGAGAAACCGTGTCGAGGAAACCAGGAACAGGGAACTAGCGATGATCAAGAACTGTCAACACCAGCATCCCTCGCAGCCAGTTAGTGATTGTGTCGTGTTATATCGTATGGCGTGCATATGCTGTGTATTTCTGTGTGTGGCTCGACGATAAATCATGTGGCAAAAAATGGGCAGAATAAACACCCTCCGAAATCCGCAATAATAATCCTGATCGTCCCTTCGTCGTGACGTCTCTTCTCGGTTCCGTCGGCGATTCGTACTCGTGCAATTATACGAGTTTTTCAAACAAAAGAAGGAGAAATAGAACAAATACACCCCCGTCATCCACCCCTGCGTAAGAGGGAAAAGAAAGAAAAAAAAAGTACATTGAACAACTTGAGAGCAGGAAAACCCGACGACGACCGTTTCGGTCGCAACTCTCGACGATAAGTGAGACAGAGAGGGAAAGAGAAAAATAGAAATAGAAGAAAATAGTTCCTGGGTGAAAAACCGGGACTTGAGTCGTCGTCGTCGACGGCGCCGAGAGTCGAACAAGACACGCAAGAAACACAATGGTGTTAACATGCAACTGGGGAAAAAGTCTAGCCACGACAGTCGATGCCAAAGCCTCGACCTCCACCGCCTCCTCCTCTTCCTCGGAGAGAATTGTAGAATGCGAATGTTTCTAATAAACAAACTAATCTATAATAATGGCAGATAATGTGCACAGAAAGTCGCACAGCAAACACTTGGCAGACAGCGTTAACAACAGCGTTAGCAATAGTAGTAGTAGTAAAAAATTGTCCTCATCGCCCTCTTCGGTCGTGCATCGCACAACCTCGGAGACGATCAGGATCGGTGAGCCCGATAAGTTTCTCCAGCCGTTGGCACCACCCCCGACGACGTCGACTCCTGTCCAGAACAATGTTGCCTCATCGGCGTCGTCGGGCGGTCAGTGCAGAAAGAAGACGTCATCGTTTCAGATAACCAGCGTGACGGTAGGCTGTAGGATGAGTAACGACGCTGGCGAGGATTCGAATGACGATCTGGATGAGTCACACACGGAAGATAATTCTGTGGAACACTCGAGAGTGACTGACATCGACATCGAGACGCCGAGCTACTCGGAGGACACCTTCTCTAAGGAAGACGTCTTTTTCAACACAAGCAATGCTGCCCTCGGTACTGCACCTGTCATTCCGACGAGCTCTCAGTACGGCCTTGCCATTGTTCCATCTGAGGGTGGCGGAGCAAGCAACTCAGCCAGCGAGAACAACATCAATGCCTTGGATATCGGCTCAGTGACGGACAAAAACATAATAAATCTTCTGTCAGGTGGTGCGAAGCAAGATCCCGATATTCGCGAGGTCCACTCGCATGGGCGCAATGAACGTTTCAAAGTTGTTAAGATCGAAAGCACAGAGCCGTTCAAGCGTGGTCGATGGACCTGCATGGACTACCTTGACCACACATCCGTCAACCAGACGACGGCTATTAATTCCATCAAGCAGTCAGGGCCGAATGAGGTTTGCATATCGTACGGCGTCACCGATAGTGGCATCGTTGTCCCCGAGGCCATGAAACAGCAGCAGCCAGACACCGAGGGCACGAAAAGTGTGGATTCCAATGGGCCAATATCGCACCAGGAAATTGTTGGGAGTGCCACCTACCCTGTAAACAGTACGTCGCTCTCTCAGCAGCAGCAACCCAATCAACCGCAAATACAGCAGCAGTCGAACTCTGCTCAGCAACAGATTCCTCCACAGTACTTTCAGCAACAGCAGCAGCAAATGTCGCAGCAAACTCAGAACCAGAATCAGCACGGCGGAGGTGCGGCGCAGGGCGCTACTCTGCCATCGAATCTAGCACCTGCCTCACACCCAGGGAACCTTGGCCAGCCTCAGAGCATGCCGCAGGGCTCAATTCCGCTAATCGCGCAAACTGGGAACAACAGCAGCAACGGAGTCGCGATAGCGACGAACCAGCAGAACCTTCAGCAGCATCCTACTAAGGAGGAAAACTACGTTACAGTCAGTGCACAGGCTCCACAGCCGCAGCAGAACGTATGCCAGACGCCTACTGTCCAGACTCCGGTTGTGCAAGGACATCCGGCCGCTGTGTCTTCACCAGCTGCTCAGACGCCAAACATCATGGTCACTGGAGTTCCACCGCCTCACCAGCAGCAGCAACTGTCCGAACCGATGGCAGGCATTCAGGGTGTGCAGAATATCCAGCAGCAACAGGCTGCACCAAATATCCACGTTTCCACTGCGCCCGTTATGCCACAGGCACAGATGCAGTCTCAGTCGTCGGGCCAGAATGTCATCTCGTTTCACCATTCCGACAACGAACAGGATCCTGCTGCTGGTATTGCTGGTCCTGTTGTTGCTGTTGTGCCTCCACAATCCGCGGATGCGACTCTGCTCGAATCCCTCGCTGAAGTCACCCAGAGCACTGACGAACATCACGCCCACGAAGACAATGAAAGGTGAGGAAGACTGGCCAATGAGTAATCGGATACGACGATGATAACGTTGGTCTAATTTTATCCTTGAGTATGTAGTAAAAATTTGGAAAATGTGGGAATTTTGTCTAATTTCTAATTTTTTAAAATGAAACAAGTACTTCTCCCGTATTTTCAATGCTCACATCTCGAATGAAAATCCTTTGTTGATATCGCAGTCGATTTCGTTGCTACTACTTTGTTCGTTTTAATTTTCAGTATGTCCGGAACCAGTGCAGTTGCCATTGACAACAAAATTGAACAAGCTATGGTAAGAATTCTTCTCAGTCTTCGTGGGTTTTCAGTCAGGCTTTTAGTTCCCTACAAAATTATAGTAATCGAAGAACTTTTTAGAGTCTAAGAACGAGTTGAAGTTAATAAAGTTGATCTAAAGAAACAGTGAAGGCAAAAATTCATTATGTTGCAATTTTAGAATGACCACAAAGAAGTTAATTGGGTTTTCAAAATATAAGTATATTAAGCTAATTAAACATTACGCTTCACCGATTTCAAACAATTTTAAAGTTATGAATGAATGTGTTTTTTTTTCTAAACAAGAAACACCCTCAACATCAGTAATACGTTTCTAATTTCAACCTCGTGTCTGAAAAAGAAGTTATGAAATTTTACGAACATAAAGACGGTAGGGGGATAAGCAGGGTAACAATGGCTTTTGCAAATATCTTAATAATTTCTTATGGATACGTAAGGACTATTAAAATACAAAGATCCTGAAAAGATTAGTTTTTGAGAAAGAAAAAAAAGCTAAAAAAATGTTAAATAATTTTTTTCTTAAGATTGACTTGACCGATTTGTTTGAAACTTTATATGTTAGTCAAAAGCTTTTATAGACACGTAGATTTTAAACTTAATAAATTCATGATAAGAAAAATTATTTTCTCTTAAACTTTTCTTTTTTACTGTGATTTTATTTGAGCAAAACTATGAACTGGAACTGAACTTGCTATCCAATCGCCAGTTTTACATTCCTCATGAATTCTTCAATGAGTCACATTTATTTCAAAATTTTGGTAGTGGTACGCCGTAATTAAAAAAACAAAAGAAACACCATTTTTTTTCCACACAAGAACTGAATTATGAAACAAGTTTTAGCCGTATTATTGCGAGTTGTGTTCTTGTTTTTAAATAAGTAATGTACTTAAATAATTCAGTTAATTGAGTAAGTAAATTATTTCAGTATATTGTTTATATACGTATGTATAAAAGTACGATTTGCAATAACACAGCTAAAATTTGTTTGCATAATTCAGTTTTTCTGGAATTAAAATAGTTGTATTTTTATTTTAACAGTGGCATACTGTAATGCAAATTTAGACAATGATACGATTTATTGAAAAATCTATAAGGAATGAAAAAATAACAGTTTCATCATTTTACTTGAAAAGTGTCACAGTGAAAATAAAAAATCAAGGAGACAATAATTTTTTTTATGATGCGCTTATTAAGCTAAAAATGTTTCCATTGTGTATGTACAAGCTCTTGGTTTCCTCAATAACATTTTCAATTTTCAAACATATTTGTCAGGTTAATCCCGATGAAAAAATTATTTTATAATAATAATAATAATAATTTATTGCCAGAATTATCTTAAACAAACTTTATGATAAAATTAGACTATACAACAAGATCTAACGTTTAAATAATTCTACTCAATAATGAAATACTTAATATTCACAAAATCCAATATTACCATTAACTCTTTATTTAATCTATTTTAAGTTGATATATTTTATCCTTAATTTTTTGTATTATTAATTTTTTGCTTCTATCAATAACTTTCAAATCATTTGGTTGTTCATTGAATAGTTTTTTACCGCATAATATAAGTAGCTTCTTTGCCCAATATGAAGATAATCTTTCGTTAATGAAATGCTACGATACCTAGTATTATTCGTATTCTCAGTGAATAACCTCCTCAGTTCCGTGTATTGGTACAGTATGGACCAGTAGGTAAACCTGTCTGATTTCCATAGGTCGATTCTGGTCATTAACTCGAATGTCAATTATCTCGAGTAACCGACTTTGTAGTGTTAATAATGGAAGGTACGCAGTATCATATAAACTACCCCATCCAATAATGCCGTACACTGCAATACTATGGAACATCGTACAATAAATTTGAATTAGCTGCCTTTTTTGTTAAGACTTGTTTCAATCGATAGAACACAAACACTAAGTATTTAGTTTTATTAATAATATTATTAATATGCTGCTTCCATGAAATATTTTGATCCAAAATTATTCCAAGATATTTCCATTCAGGTACTCTCCTTAAACTGCATCCATTAATAGAAATGTCAATAGACATGGGAATTGAGTCAGAATAGTTGCCAAATGTTATATATATACTGACATTTTGATATTCAATACTAATTTGTTCCAGAATAACCAGACGCAAATTGAATCTAACTTTTAACTTGAATAAACCTCCAGCTCTGCCCATGTTTTACCATTGCTCACAACAGCTGTGTCATCAGCATATGCTATTAATTTCGGATGTATTTTTAATCGAATTTTGATGGTTGCGCACCTTAAATATAATTGAAAAAAAATGTTACATATTTTTTTTTCCCCGCATCATATTTACCCACCCTTAGAAAGCCTTACTTTTTCTTGTAAGAAAAGCATTCATTTTTTGAGGTTTTTAACCATAAGTGCGTACTGGGTCCAAAAAAACGTTAAAAATTTGTTAAAAAAGTAAAACGATTGTGAATTTGGCCCCTTTAAGACGCCGCTTGGGAAATATGGCTATCTTTATTTTTTACTCCGCTATCTAACTTTTAGTGCGGCAAGAAATTTTGACTATTGAATCCAAATTTTTGAGCGGTCAAAGAACTCAATAGTCTTAAGGTAAAAGGAAATTCTTCACTGAAAATAATAAATAGATGTTCAAAAATTTCAATCATCTCATCTTCCTTCTTATAAGAAAAAGGAAATTCCCACACGCGGTTTTAAAGGGGACAAATTCCTCTTCATTTTGCTTCTTTACAAAATTATCTACGATCTTCTTTGAACCTGATACGCACTTTTGATTAAAAACCTCGAAAAATCAATTTTTTTTTTTAGGACCAACAATAGGGCTTCCTAGAGGTGGTTAAATACGAAGGGAAAAAAAATTTGCAACATATTTTTCAAAATTATTTCGAACCAATTTGAGGGGTACAAACATCGAAATTCAATTTCACTGTCCATAAGGAAAGGTCTGATATGTATATATAAATATATGCTTTTTTTTTTCCTCAACAGCAAATTGAGATTGAGGTTTGATACAGGATCCTGGTATTTTAATAGTACCTACTTATTCATAAAATATCATTACGATATTCGCAATAGTAATTTTTAACCTGCTTATCCTCGTATGGCTTTTGTAAATACATAATAACAATAATGAGGAATTTGATTATCGTGAACAGGATTTGGTAAAAAGTCACCTGATGTTCGCGGTGCGGGAGGAGGTCGAGGTGCTGAAGGAGAAGATTGCAGAATTGATGGACCGGATAAATCAATTGGAGGCGGAGAATTCGATACTGAAGTCGCACGCGACGCCAGAGGTATTGTCACAACTCAGCAATACTCAGTCGACGCAATCGGGTAAACAGCAACAGCAACAGCAACAGCAACAGCAACAGCAACAGCAACAACAACAGCAACAATTACCCCAAAACAGCTCTGGAAATGGTTAATAGATAAAATCTGTGTAGAATGATATATGATAGACAAGCTAAAGAGAGAGAGAGACGCATTATTACTATACATATGCATATAAATTAGTTTCCATTGCGATTGATTATACTTTGATATAAATACGTTTAACAATCAAGAGAAGAAGAAAATATGAAACTAAACTAATGAAAAAACATACAAATATTTACCAACAAACCGAAAAAAAAACGGATGAATACATGAATTAATTAATTGATTAATCGATCGATCGATCGATAATAAATATAATTATTGTATATAACATAACAATTTTTAGAAATTTATATACATATATTACATACACACACACACACACACACACACACACACACACACACACACACACACACACACACACACATGTATGTATGTGTATATCTCATTATTTATATATATATAAATAATGAGATTTATTATATAATACGTATAGCGTTAGATGATATTATTTTTATTCTCCTATTATTATTATTATTATTATATTAAGTCTGTCGTTCTTGTAGTTCGTTCGTTCGTTTTCTTTCGTTCTTTGTTTCATTTGAATTCCGCATATTTCTTAGATTTTGATTCAAGTTTTTGTTTTTTTTTTTCTCTAGATATTTTCTTTCCGTTCTTCTTGTCTGCGAATTTCCTAAATTAAATATCATCGTCAGACTTTTTCTTTTTTTTTTTTATTCTTACCAATTCATTCTATCGAATTATTATCGTTTAGGAATATAATATATATACTTATACACATACATACGACAACTTGACAACCGAGCAACATTCTCCGGAAACAATTTAGAAGTTATATTCTTATTTTCTGAATCAATGACGAATCGCTGATAATATGCCATTCGAAAACTGTAGCTCATGCAAAAAAAAAGAAGTTTTTAGTTTTCTACCAAGCAATGAATTTTGTTAATATATGAACGGTTTTTAGCCAGAAGTGATAGAACGATATTTTTTTTCTTCATTAGCAAATTAGACAACGTCAATTTTGCTTTAAGTTTAACCAAGTCTTGGTTGCAAAATGTACAGTAACTGTAGAAAAGTTGATACATAAGTGTTTCTCATAGTCCTGAAGTAAATGAACGGTACACTAAAACATTCAGTAAAAATTACTAGAAAAATGTGAGGTGTCTGCTGGAACGGAAGTTGCGTTGGCGAGTTTGCAGGAAAGCAGAATTTTTGATTATACATCACACACATACATACACAACTAAACAAACAAACCGACAGACACAGAGATAATTTTGCATTTCTTTTACACGTACACAATTGCATGTGTATTAATATAATTATACAATATTCAAAACGACTGTGTAAATTTGAAACGAAAATGAAAAACGCATTATCCTCCTTCTAATTGTCATCATTTTCTTAGCTTCGTTCACCGTAACAATCAATGCCGTTGTAACATATGTAAGAAAAACTTGAGACGACTGCAACGACTCCCTGTCCTCTGAACAAATTTTAGAAGCATGCGCGAGTAACGTCCACAAAGTCGATATTTAATAATATATTAGAAGAATCGTTTTTTATTTATTCAATTCCATTATTTTTTCGTAGTTACATATTCTTCGTATCTTTTTTCTTCGTGTCAAATTGTCAAATAGAAGAGAAAATGAATAATAATAATCTACATCCTTTTTGAAAGAGAAAAAACGAAACAGGCAGCTAATGGGTAAACCGAAAGAAAAAAAACCGAAAGCATGATTTAAATTTGTCAAGAATTTTCCCACTTTGTCGTACCACTCATCCCCGAGGGAACGAAGCAAAGCAAAATGGACTAGTGACACGCCGCGCTGTTAATCAATCAATCAGCGTTCTGTCATTTTCAATTATTGTTCCAATGATCAAGCGAGAGCGAAAGAGAGCTTGTCCTGAGACTGAGAGATCGATTATTAGACAGAAAAAATTGTGACAATGATGACAAGTTTTTCAATCCTTGTGTAAATAGTAAATATATGTATTATAAATAAATACATACAATATTATAATAATTATTATTATTGTGATTATCATTATCATCATTATTATCATGACTATCATTATTTTACAACGACATAGGAATGAATTTTGAAACAAATAAAACACATCGACACTGGCAACATTTTGAATGAGATGAAAAACTAAAGCGATAAAATATTCCTAATCTTTTGCCAGCAACTTATTATTGTTGTATTTTGTTGTTAATTATACATAAAACGGACATGCATACATGCGTACGATAATAATAACGACATAATATGCTATACCTACCGATTGAAGGTTCTAGGTTTTTTCTTCTCTTTCGACTAAAAAGAGACGAACGATTATTGTCGAATGTTCATGTATCGTTGGTCTTCTGATTAGTACGTTACATAAAAATTATTCTGTCCTTGACAAAGGGAGAAAAGAAAATTGCAATTCCTTTTCCTTTTCAACACGTAGATAAATTTTCCGAAAGGAGAAAAACTTTCTTAAAATTGAACATTTGACAAAATGTTTGCTGATTGCAAGGCTCGTTCACTTTTTTTTCCGTATTATTGTCTTGCAAAATCTGCGCTCTTTCTAACAAAGTATGAAATACATTCAGGAGTGGTCTATTAATAAATGAATTAATTGTTTGGGCCTGATTAGTAAATTCGAGATAAAAGTAAGATCATAAAACAAAAACGAACTTTCTTTTGTGTTTATATATTTTTTTTTTTCTTTCTTCTATTGAAACACCTTAAAAGTATATGTATAATATACGTAGTATTTTGCAATTCCGCAAACACTGTTTTGTTTTGCTTTCTTTCCCTTTTTTCCGTTCTTCGCTGTATAAATTGTTATCATGCTCGTTTATACTCGTCGTTATTTTACCTACCATCGTGATAATAATCATAGAATAATAATATACGTTTTTTTGTTTCTTATTTTCTTTTTCACTTTCATTACGATCAGTAATAAATACGATGCAAAAAAATTTCCTTTCTACAGTTAAAATCTACAATAGTACTTCCCGTCGTCATTATTATTATTATTATTATTATTGTTACTACTACCACTACTACTACTACGTTTATCATAATGAATATATTTTGTCTTCCTTTCTCTCATAATTTTATTTTTGTTATTATTTTCCTTTTTCAATTATCTTTTGAATTTCCAATTATACTTTGAAGTCCATTACTATCATTATTATCATCATCATCGTCATCGTGCGAGATTTCATTTCTCCTTTGCATATGATATAAAAAAAAAAAAAAAGCTCAGTCACGATCGATAAAATACTTACATCGAATCGACAATTGAGGAACTTGAACGTTAAAGAAACGGAGAGAAGGCAATGTGATATGCTTGAGAAAGTTTTATTTGTTTTATGTGGGTGGTTGGTTTTGGGGATAAGGAGCTTCGTCGCTATATTATGTTGTATGTATTTATAATAATAATAATAATAATAATAATAATAATAATACCACCCTAAATAGTGATATAACTATGACACGTCAAGGTAAATAAAACCTTATTACATACCAAGAATGAAAGACGCACTATAGGCGAATGTCAATTACTTTTCGAATAATAATAATAATAGTAATGATAATAGTAATAATAATAATTGAAACAATAATTCATAATTACACCTTATAAATTTATAAATGTTATAAATTTGCCTAAGAGAAAGATGAGAAAGAGATAGAAAGAGAAATTGGAGGAAGAAAAAGTATAACAACATTGTTAATAAGTTGTTTCTGTCCTGTTTTGTTTTATTTTTACTTTAAACTTTTCTTATTTGCTTCTTTCTTTTATGTAGGTGTATTCGTTTACCATTAGTTCGTTTTGATTTTTTATTCCTTATTTAACAATATAATATTGTTAGTTAATTCATCGATAACCCAGCAGCGAAAATGTCACCCCTGTTTGTATTATCGCTCAAAAGTTTGTTTGTTGCTGGTTTAGTTGCTTCCAGTACGAGAGTGTGGGAGACTGAGAAAGAGATAAAGAGAGCCAGAGAGATACAGAGAAGGTGAAAGAAAATAAGTTTTCGTCTTCGTTTTACCTCCACGAAAAGCGAGATTAACCGAGAAGAGGAAAAGAAAAATAAGAACAATTGGAAAAAAGAAAAAAAAAAAAAAAAAAACGAAATTTAGCAACAGAAACAACTTCATACGAATCCGAAATTTTTAGTTTTTATGGCAAGTAAAAGTTTGTGACGAAGAACGTGACGCGAGCTGTACAGGGGAACGTATAAACGAGATATACACGTATTCGCAGTCGGTAAATGCGCGTCGTCCGCTGGCCGAATCGTCACGCTTGGCATCGGTTGGAATCCGTCTTCACTGGCCGGAAGTGCCGGAGATCCGGTCCAGAAGTAGACCTGGAAGGGATGAAGAAAATAAATTGTATTAGGGAAACGTCACCTCTGCGAGTTCTGCCTGTTTGCCAAAATCGCCACACTACTTCCACGTTTTTCCTCGTGTAAAAAATGATTTCCTATCAGTTAAAGAAGTTTGAAATAGAAGAAAACCCAGACTAAAAATCCTCTGGCAGTGTTGTTTGTTACAATGATGACGGACAAACGGATGAAAAAATATCTACAATATATGATATAAATGATTCTGAACAAAACGACACTAGTTAAGATACCGGCAATATGAAAAGTAGCAAAAAACTCTCGAGTTTTTGAACAAATTGTTTTTGGGCTCATTTTGTTCAACAATAGAGATTTTCAGAGATTGCCTGCAATTTTCTTCACAAATAGTTAGCTCTAGAGTGGATGAAAATAGGTTATTGTGTGCATAGCATAACAAATGTTTATTAACAGTTAAATTTGTGCGTTAAAACTATATCAGAACAGCGAACCAGTCAACAAACAAAATGAGCCGAAAAACATTTGAAACGACTCAAAAACAACAGAGTTAAATCGTTTCGAATGTTCTGATTTTAAAACCTTTACGAAAATTGTTGATATCTTGACTTGTGTTGATGGATTCTGCTCAGAATCATTTCTCTCAGCTAGTAGGACTATTTGTTCATTTGTGTTCACCGTCATTGGCACAAATAACACAGTTGAAGACTTTGTTAACGTTGTTTCTTTTTTCTCAGAGAAGAAGAAACGTTTTGTAACTTATCATCAATGCGGTTTGGTTCGAACATGCTTAAATAACTAAGCTAATACTGGACTTACCAGATCTTGTCGTTCGACGTGCGACATTTTCTCGACGATGGACCAAAGCCAACGTTTGAACTTGACGAGCCTCTCGGTCGACTCTCCCGACTCGTCGTTGAATGATGTGTAGGATATGAGAACAGACACGTTTATGTCACCAACGCCATTGAGCAGAAGCCTGAGATCCTCGGACGTTAATCCGTCAAGAGCACCTTCTGGAAGAACGTCAAAAACGCCCTCGCGCATTGCCTCTAATGCCTTCTCCTGCACCTTGACCATCCGAACCTCGGCGTACTTGCGAACGTAGTCGTAAATGTTACTGGCCGACACTTCGATCTCCCTGCCATTCGGTATAAGTTCCAGAGAGCCGACTCCTTCCTCGGGACACAAGTCGATGCTGGAATAGAAAAACAAGTTCAGTAGATCAATTCTAGGTCGAACGAAATTAAAGGATAACGAGTCACTCACCTGAACGTCAAGTCGAGCTCAGAGAACAAACTGTTGCTGTCTTTTGTCTCGGCGTCGACAACCAGCTGTCGCAGGCTCTCATATATCACAGAGTCGAAAAACGCGAGATCGTGGAATCTTATCGGTCGCGCAAGAATGTACTTGATTACGTGACGATTGAGAAATATCGGGCACAATTCGTTTTGGAGAAGGCAAAGGCCTATTAATCTGCAATCAGTAAAAGCGGGAAAGTGTTTTTTTCATTATTTTCCGACGCGTGACAGAAAATCGAATCAATATGGTCTTCGCAGGAAAAAAAAAAAAAAGAAATAAATCTCGGTGGCGTATAAAGCAAATATATAAAATAGGTAATAAGGTAGGTTATGTTTCTTTCTTTTTATGATTCAACAACGATTTAAGTAAGTATAGCAGCTCCTACAACTATGATAATATCTATGCATCAGAAAATCAGTGATGTTCGATTGCTTGTCACACATTTTCAGCCGAAAAGAACTAAAGATTGCCCAATTATTGGCGGTTCTCTGTTTTATGTTGGTGAAAAAAAATTGGTAATTGGATTGTTAATGATTGTTTCGTTCCTACGATTAAACAAAAATTGAAGGAAGTACAGTGGGTTTAAAACTACAACAATATTAATTTAACACAAAAGTAGTGACATTCAGCACGACAGGGAATAAATTTTGCACAATTATTTTCTGTTCTCTATTTTGGACTAATAAAAAAATTGGACAAATTTTTTTCTTCAATGCAAAGACCCAATTTTTTTTTTATTCTCAGCCTCACCTTCCGACATTCCTGAAGGCGTTCAGCCTTTCATAGCTAGCTCTTCCCTGTCTAGGTGTGTAGAATCCGCGTTTACCCGGTGAATAAAATAGCGGCGCATTGTCCTCGATATCATCGAGTATGCTGGCCTCTAATTTTTTTTTATTACCACCGCACCTCTCCGTCAGACTGAAGACGTCGAGGTCGAGGAGAGCCTCGCTGGCCAAATCCTGGTTGTGGCTGTGAATCAGCTCAAAAGCCTCCTCAACTTTCTGGCGAAGCGCATCCTCTGATGCTAGAAGCATCAGCAGCTGTGCAGGCGACAATTCCAGCAGCATTCCAGTTATTTTCTCAGCCAACGTCGGGCGCAGCGTGTGTACCTGAATTTCAAAGAAATGAAACGATTCAAGGATCAATTTAAAAGTGATACTTTTTTTCTGTAATATTAGTCACTTTTTTGATCCTTTTTCTGCACAATATCTTTCATTTGGAAAGCAAAACATCCTGTGAAATTTTGTAATACACAAATTCTAAACGTTTTTCGATTACTTTTTGATACAGCCTGTCACCCAACTGCTGTTGATGCATCGTCAAGTGATCGTTGCTTGGATGACTGACCGGCAACGGGTGAGCGTTAGAAGATGAACCGCTAGAGTTCGAACCACTGGGGCCCTCTGTCGACGCAGTCGGATGGAATGATCGAGCCTCAAAAGACAGTGCTCTCCTGGCTTCTCGGCACTTACCTGACGACCTTGGATTCTGAGGGAATGATAGTTTTAAACTTTTTCAATTATACAGAAACACCGAAAATAAGAACATAGAGCGTTGGTCTTTAGTCAGGGAACTAATTTGCACCCTTTTCAACTTGCCACACCTCAATTGATGATTTTAATCACAACCGACCAAGCTTCACTCGGATTAGAAGAAATTATAAATTTGCTATTCAATCAGTGGAATAATTTTCGAGTGATTCGAATAACGAAATCAGTAAAAAAAAAAAAAAAAATTGTGACATCGCGAGAATGGATTAGCCGATTTTGATTATATTGGCCAGCCGGATTAATCACGAGTTTTCCTTTTCTTGAACAATTTCAAACTGAAGAGGTATAAAACAGGCAAAAGTACCAAATTCCTCACCTGGCGCCTCAAATCTCGATCTCTGTCTCTACTCTTCAGTTTCTGCAAAACGTTGTACTGTGTGTATTTTGATCCGACTTGTGCAGCCTCCAAATTTGGCAGTTTTTCGTTAGCCAGTAGAGCCTTGAACGTGAAAAACCGGAGATTAGAATACAAAAACGGTGGTCGGTTATTCGAATGAGTGTTTGGGGTGTGTTTTAATAGCGCATACTTCGGCTATAGCCGTGTAGAAGCTCCTAGCGACTCCAGATCCCTCGCCAGGCTCGTCTTTGAATGTGACTTTCACCCTGTTGACAGCCAATGGTGGCGTGTTCGAGGCTCGCCTATTGAACAAATTGTACTGCGTATTGAGCTCCTTCATGGTCTGGATCAGAAGCTGAGTGCGATCTCGTTCGACCTAGAAATACACGCAGAAATGAGGAAAAAATTACATGGAAAATTCAAAATTTGTCTTTCGTCCTCGGAAAATGAAGGAAAGAAGACAGTGATAATATAAAGGTTACGGTAATTGAATGGTGAAAATACAAAAATCATACTTTGGATAGTGTGATGTCTTTCTGTTGCGAATTACGAAGCTTTTCCATGTCTCTGCGGAACTTGGCCTCCTTGACAGGAAAGCCTCCAAGTTCGGAAACGACTGAACCGGCCTCCAAGCCGACGTCCTCCATGAAAACGCGACCGAACAGATCGAGCGACAGCCTCCATCTTCCCAGCAGAATGTTGTGCGATATGTTTGTGCCGATGGTCGTCAAGGCTCTGGAAGATTCGACAGGACTCGTCTCGACGGTCTCGTGGGCCGATATCTCCTGGTTAGATGCAGCAGGGTCGACCTCCTCGGAAACTGTCTGCGTCTCGGCTGTCGGCACAACCAAAACTTCCGGAGCGCCAACTTTATTTACATTGGGTTCCTGGCAGTGGAGAAGAAAGAAAAAAGGTGGTAAATTTTCTTCAAAACTAGTCGTTTTGATCAGTTTTCGATTAATTCCGAAATCCTAAACTCACCGACACCGTTCCCGCTCTCACTATCACGCTTCGTCCACTCTTGCACAACTCATCCTTCCCCTTACTGCTGTTGTTGCCGGGTACGACGTTCTCCATTCCCTGACCACTAGGAGAAACGATTATTGGTGCACGATCGATCTGCTCCGTCACTACAGACGACGGCTGACTTTCCGCGGACTGATTAAAGCCCTTCGGTTTTTCCTGAGAGAAAGAAAATGTGATTTGTAAGAGTTGTTAAGCAATGGTGTAATTTTTTCCTTCGCTTTTTAGTTGTTTGATAAATTACATTTGAAATCCTGCACCTGTACGAACTGGCAGACTTAAAAGCATTTCAGAAATTTCATGGAAACAGTTCTTTGTGATCACATAAAGTGTACAGAGTTGCTGCAAAATTTAATGTTTTAAATTCCCCAACTTTCAACTGTTTCCCTGAATTTTTGCTTGAACAAATCGCATTTTGCAATACTTATTTTGTATTCCTTGTATTCTCGAAAATTTTTGAATTTCATAGTTTTCATTGTACACTACATTACGTACAATACGAAAATTACGAACTGCTAGTCAAAATTATTTGTGACATTTGAAACAAAAAATGTTTAAATCGCATTGAACGGCGTGATTCTCGGAATTTCAAATTAAATAAGAATTGAGAATTTAACAAACATTTGCTCAAGCATAGCGAATGAGTAAAATGATAAACAGCTAGTTAAAATTAACATTAACAGTTAAAGAAAACGTATAAATAACACCGAATGACGTGATTCTCGAAATTTTCAAGAACAACTGCAAGTATTTCCAAAAATTTTGTGTCCAATCAAAAATTTCCAGGTGTTTGCAAGATTCGAATTTTAATCTCACCGTTAACTTGCTGGTTCCGGGTTGTTCACTGCCGGCAATTAAGTTCCACCTGTTCTCCGCATCACCAGCGCTGGCACTCTGGGCATTGGAGCTGCTAGAAGTCACATGGATTGGGACCTGAATAATTTGGTTGTAAGATGAAGTGGCGGCTAATAGCGAGTTGTCTGCAAATCTGCCCGAGAGTCCAAGCCTAGTCGGAAGGCCCTCTAGGGGATTCTGGCTGGCAGAACTGCCAGAGTTGACCGGCTGTCTTGGAACACCAAAGAGATCCTCGCGCCTAGAGTGCGGCTGGAGGAGATGTGGTTGATCAGCGAGCGGTAGGGCCTCGCTCATTATTGTATCAAAGGGGTCAAGCGGCGGGCAGCCCAAGCAGAGAGTCGAATCCGATCGCTGAAGGAACGGATGCTTTCGACCTTTGGCTATCGAATTTGCGCCGTTCGATGTTACGCACATCGGAACCTGGAGTAGGTCTGGATAGTCAACGGAGTCCGTTTCCATCACTGTCGATGCTGTCGAATTTCCGTCCTCCGCCTCCTCGTTGTCGTTTTCATCCTGCAGTTGTTGAGAAAATGGAAAATGTGAGCGTCAAATACGTGATTGGAACCATTCACCAATATTTGGTTAACTTCCTAAGGTTTTTAAAAATTTTAACCAGCGGTAGTTTGGATGAGTTATAATGATGGAAGCTGAAATATGAAAATCCTCCAATTTTCAGGGCTTCAGGAATTGCAGTTTACTAAAAACACATTCATCAATTTTGTCACGTTTTTGAATTCGAACCATTGTCTTTGAGGTTTCGGCACTTTCTGTCCTCGGATGTAAAAAAAAGGTGATCTATTCACTGACGAATTGAATGACAAATAGAGATTGCAAGGTATCAATAATTTTGCGAATTTGCCAATAATTTCCCTCGATTTCAGGCGATTTCCAATAATTTCAGATGATTTCAAATGATTTCAATTTGGAAGATATTTAGCGATTGAATCTCGAGCAATTTTTACTATTAACTGTTTACAGATTTTGAGCGATTTTTCGTCGAATTTTAAGTGATTTTCAGCCATTTCATATAATTTTCAACCGATTTCTTAGGAATCGCTTCTTATGAAGTAGTTTGCGATTTCAAGAAGTGAATAAACAGCCTCTTGAGAAGGTATGATCTAAAGTGTTTTTATTCTCATGTAACAACGTCCGACCTCACTGAACATAAAATCAATTTTGAGAAAAATCTGTAGGAAATGTCGTGAAAATACGTGTTTCCGAAACTGTATTATAATATGTATTTTTATTGTATGTTTTTTACGTGACAAAGTAGACATTTCCAAACAATAGTCTGAAATTTCTGAACTTCAATTGCTTGTAAACTTTGCAGTCATCCGGTAATAAGGAAAAAAAAATAAATACATAAATAAAAAAAAATAAATAAAAAAGAAAACGAAAATTGATGCTCTTTTACATAGGGAACAAAAGGTTGCCTAACACAGAAGTACGTGCCTGTTCGGTCCAGGTGGCAAAGGCGATAGACTCCTTATGGCTATCGCCTCTGGTAGACGGAGACTCAGATCCTGACCTCATGTAGTAGACGAGGGCGTCGAATACATAGGCAACGTGGCGTAGGGCAGAGACGTCAAGCACCGGAAGACTATCTCTGTGCTCGCCATTGTGAGCTCGCATCAGGGACAGACAATAGGAAAGGAATTCTCGTCTGGCCGAGTGCGCGTCGCCTCCTGAAAGGTGAAGCAAAATAAATTCTGTATATTCTGCTATAGTTTTTGTTACTGAACTCAACTTAAATTGATTAATATGTAAAACAAATAATGTGAAGTAAATTGTCATTATGAATGATATT
The DNA here is from genome assembly GCF_021155775.2 of Neodiprion pinetum. NCBI lineage: Eukaryota > Metazoa > Arthropoda > Insecta > Hymenoptera > Diprionidae > Neodiprion > Neodiprion pinetum. Next base: position 22,175,841 of record NC_060236.1, on the reverse strand, counting down.
ATTTCGATAAATTCGGTGTATTCTACACGAGAAACCCTTTAAACTTTCAAATTAGTTTGAAGATGAACAAAAAAAAAAGGTACTACTTCTAATTTACTATTTTGGACCAGCCGTTTGTAATTTCATAATTTTGATACTAAATTTGTGGCATAAAATATAGTTTCACGAATGTGGGGATGTAGGGATATGGTTTATCCTCGTTTTCGGGAATATTTGTAACTACAAATCGGTGACATCGGTTAGCCGTCATAAAAACCAAACCAGAACAGAACAAAAAATATCAAATAATAAAAGAAGATAAAAGAAAAAAAAAAGTTCCCAATTAAACGGAACTTCATAATAAACTTAAGTATCTATAAAATTCATTTTCCTTACGAATAACGAACAAACAAACAAACTGTAAACCTTCTCGATCCCGATTGCTTCTCGGCGTTTCGCCGACTCCGGTGAATCCAACGTTTATTCTAGTCGAGGCATGACCCGCTGAATTATTGGAAGTGGTTGTAATGCCACTGCGTTGATTCCTCGACGTGTTGCTTTGCAGTGTGAGAGAAAGTGCGGCTGAGTTCAGTAGCCCTGTAAAATTTCCGCCTGCTAAGGAAGGCGCGACGTTTAGAGGATGTTCGGGGTGCGCAGGGTCAGCACTGCGCGTCAATGAGACACCAAATCGCAGCTGCGCCTCCGTGGCGTCCATCACCGTCATGAGCCAATCCCAAGTCGGTTTCAAATGGCCCTCAAGATAAAGCTAAGAACACAAAACCATGATATTACCAGTTTGTAATATTTTTTGACAAGCTCAATGTGTTTTAATAATTTTACTCGGTCTAAGAAATGAATACTCATATTATCTGATATTCATACGCCTAAGGTCAAAATTCTCAAGAAAAATGCTCATGGATAGGTTTCAATGAGAATTTTAAAATGAATGAGATGAATTTTAGCGGGTTCGTTTATGAATAAAATCAACTTAAAACTCATTGTACTGCAATAAAAGAAACTCTTTTCATAAAATTAGAATACATGCAGGATGTATTTTCCAAATTTCGGAACGTTAACACAAATTCCATACGACGCTCAAGCTAGCAGCTAGAATCAGCAGCCAAACTTTCTGATATTCATTCGAATAAGGTAATGAAGTTCAAATACCAAAACTTTGTGAGATACCTCAAATAGTTTATACAATTATTAGGAAGAAAGTGAACTGCATTTTTCTATTTTCAAAAGGTTTAACACGATTTACTGGTAACTCTGCTTGCTAGCTTTAGCTTCATAAGTTCCGTGAATCTTTTTCCAAATTTTCATAGACATTTTACGACGGTAATTACACTTGCTTAATTTTTTCGAGGATCTCATTATCAGCATTTTTAAGTAATTGGTGTAAACTTATGAAGCTTAAGTTAATAACGTTATCGTAATGTTTTTACATTACAGAAAAATCGTATTTTCGCAATTTCAGGAATGTCTGAAATACAGTAAACCATAACAAGGCAAAAAATCAGGGTGGCGACAATGTTGCTCAAATAAAATTCCCTGACTTTTCCTAAAAAAAAAAAAAATTCAGAATTCCCTGATGTCTTCTCACAAAACTTAGGTAATGTTGGGCAGCTTTTATGACCAAAAACTGCAGAAGTTCTGCACTTGCATATAAAGCTGGATCTAAAAAATACATAGTATTGCTTTGTTTCACACAAATAATTAAATTGAATTAAAAACAAGAAATTGAACAATACCATTTCCCAAAGTTAGCTTAACTGAATTTACAAAGCATGGCTGAAATTTAAAAACGATTTATAAAAGAAGTATATTTTTCGCTATGGTTCATCATAATTCCCTGACTTGTCCCAATGGGCGATATTCCACAACTATTCTCGATTACCCGATCTTCCGGCTCTGTCGCCACGCTGAAAATATTCATATTTTAAAATCTTCACTACTTCAAAGTCACTAAAAAGTAACAAAATAGTGACGCCCCCACAATGTTACTAACTTCAGTCTCACGTGCACAGTCATCAATGCTTCATCTTGATCTTCTGAACCGAAAAATGTCGATTCCATGGTTGAAAACACTTTCTATGTATGTTTGGATTAGATTTTTTTTTTGAACTAATCAAAACACAAGATCAAACGTATTTCACGTGTGATGAGTCACCTTGGTTTTTATGATAATAGTTTACCTGAAGGCCGATGGCGTCCTGATAGGAGATTTCCATGAGCCTGGGAAGGGCAGGCGCGTGTGTTTTGTAGTCCTGCAACATGGTGAGCAGGTCAGCAATCTGCCTGATAACGATTCCAAATGCTCGCGCTAGGCAGCTGGCGGTTGTTCCCATAGTTATAGGTTCCTGCGCCGCTGTCACTGCGGACGTTGCCGTCGATCGTCTGAGAGAGGAGGGGTCTATGAATACCAGGTTACTTCCGCCGGTCACCCTGAGACCCGCCGTTCGGGTGCTCGACTCTCGGTTGCGGATCGCCCACTGCATTGAGACCGGCGCCAAATTGTTTCTGTGCGCGTGACCAGACGACCCGCTGAAACGAACAATCGCATATCTTTTTGAACATCGACCTCTGATCTAATGCGTCGTGTATGGATTGATTCATAATTAAAATAATTTACAAATCTTTACGGTTCTCTGCTTATTTAGGGTTGTAAGAACGAGCACATGACTGAAAAAATGGGTCATTTGGGTCATGGGATATTTATATCTCGACAACTGATTATTCTTTTCGACTGGAGTTTGTTTTATTCGAAACTTTGTAAATCTAAGTTCGTTTTCGCGTTTTTTCTCATCAGAATCGATTGACACGAAGTATTGTCATTGACAATAACGTCAACTGTTTAACTCGCTGAAATGTTTCGCGGTAATCACGATATCTTGAAAATGACTCAACCGATTTACTCCAAGTTTGGAGACAGTATTTTTAGGTAATTCATCCTCTATGTCATGATTCCACGTTCTTTTGGTTGTCGTGTTTTTTAATTTTGATGGTTGGATAAAGTTGTTGGAAATTTTAGATAACAAATCGAATTTTGATCTCAAACGGTCACAATTTCAATAATAAAAAATTTTTCGGACGGTGGCAGAGTGTAAACTATCTAAGAATACTGTCTCCTAATTTGAAGTACATTGATTATCGGTTATCGAGATATCTTGGGCACTGTAAAACATATAATTGTGGGAAATGTTTGAAGTTATTGTCAATAACAATGCTTCCTATCACTTAATTCCAATACAAAAATTCCCAAATTCAACTACTTTTTCAGACTTTTACTCATGTAAATCTACTTGACTGATAAAAAAACTATCAGAGATCGATCTGAAGAAGAAAGGTGAACTCTAAGAGTCTCAATATTGTTTGTGAGCTAAGTAGAATCCTGAGTATTTATATGAAAGAACACAAATTAGACGCTTTGAACAATTATTCGTGTCCACAGACTGCAAGTTGTCACTTTCACTACAAAAGTTGGCTAAACATATCATAATTTTTGATCACAAAGCCAAAATTCGATCTTAAAATTCTCAAACTGTGAAAGAAAAATGGTATATCAGTCAATCTTGATCCTTTAAACTCGATGTTTGAACAAACAGAAGAATCGAGAAACGACACGTTACATCTCATCCCAAAAACGATTAGCAAATTACCTTCTGCGTTCAAGCTGTTCGTCACCGATCTGAAACTCTTCGTTGTCCTGTTCATCAGTCTCACCAGCCTCGCTCTCGTCATCTTCCTGTTGACTAGACTCCCCAGACTCGTCCTCGGGGAACAAAAGAATAGATCCCATACCGCCATCTGATCCAGCAGTGGCACCAGTCTGCACACTGCGCTGAGCGGAAGCCGCATCTTGGTTGCTGTGATTGTCGTCTGAGTCGGACTCGGTTTCCGCCTCAGCAAGGAGGTCTAACTCCGTGTCCGACTCTCCGTCACCTGCCTGCTCCTCACCCACTCCGCCGACGTTGTTGTCTACCTCGCCCAGCGGCTGGCTAACGTTTGCTCCAGAAACGCCAGATTCCTCGTGTTCGCTGATGTCACCGTCAATGTCCATGGGTACTTCTGAGAGTGAAATTTTCGTTGAGAGTTTATCGAGTCCAAAATATTCATTCACGATCGTCCAACTGCTACAAAGTTATTTTTAGCTACCTTCTCCACCCTCAGTTTCGTCCATGGCAGAAACCTCTCTGGCTATTGCGATGTTGTTGTTGACTTGCTGCGCTTGAAGAGCGCTGTCAAGAACCTGGGCACTGACTCCGCTGCGTGGAATCAATGGCTCGATGGAAAAAAGCTCCTCTGATCCATTGATAACCTCAATTGCTGAGCTGGTCAGGGTGAAAGGTGCAGTTGGACGCGCAACTCCCAGTCTAACTGGCGCAATGAGGGAATCGGCGGTTTCACAGAGTTCCTCAACGGCCAATTTGATGAGTGCTTGAAAAACGCGTCGGCACTTCATCAGTGGTTGAGAAGCCTGACTCGCGCTGATAAAATAAAAGTCATTCAACATCGGCTGGTTTTTCAAAACGTCTACTAAAATTTGCCATCCAAATTTCCTAATAATTCCAGGTTTACAAATTTTTCTAAGTAGTAGATAGTGGTGATTTTCAAGCAAATGCGACGAACCTTCTTCGCTTAGTAGTATTTGGCGCCATTTCTATGGTGAAAATAACGAATATCCTTGCAACGGATCTAACGAATCGTCTGGCAACGTTGTTTGCCTCTTCTTGACGACCTGGTACATTGTCTTTCTGCAATTCCCTGACCAACGTCGACAGAAGGGTGTCCAGCATCTGGGAATAAATAACGAACAGTCAACAATTGTCTACGAATAATGCTTCTCTGACATCCAAGAAGACGTTCCGGCAGCAGTTACATCGCTTTGCATAAAATTGACATTACGTTGTAACTGGAACATCAACTCACCAAAGTGATGAGATAGGACTCTCATTAAATCATTAAATTTTCTCGAAATTAACTCAGACTTGCGTCTTGCTACTTTGGCAATTACTGTCCTGGTGACAACCTTTGGATGCTATAATTTACATACAAATTGGTTTTTCACTAGTCAAAGGATCTCCGTGAGATGAGATGAACTACGCAACAATTTCTCACCTCTGCGCTGCACTTCACCAGAAGAGAATGGGTGAACTTGTCGAGGAGAGCGGTACCACTCTGTCTGCAAGCCTGTCCCTGATCGCCAAAGAGCTGATCGTTCGTGGGACTTTCAGTAACGCCGGACATGATCATGCACTGAATGGCCGGCCAATCGTTGAGCAGCCGCTCCAAGGCTCGGCGGCTGAATCTCGGAGGCTCCAAATCGTGATCTGGCATGTCTGCATCAGCACCCAAACCTGAGAGGAACACTGTGTGGAACGTATACTCTTCTGATTTTTGTTAAATTAAAAGGCACTTTGCTGTCTTCAGTTTCAACTCATCATGCAAAAAAAATATTACGATAATAATACACGATGAAGAGTTTCTGAACTCCTCGAAAAACATCAAAATAATGAATATTCGTAATAATTATTTCTCACTAAAATTATCAATCATCATTGTCACAATTTACCATCTGACGATGGTGTCTTGCGACTAGCCGAAGTCGATCTTTGCCTCGGCGCCGATCTGTACTGGCGCTGTTCAACCGACTGCCTCCCCACTGTTTGTACAAGGAATAACAGTATACTTTCACCTCTGAAATCAACAAACGGTTATGTTTTTACAAATGAAAGGAAAAAAACGTATTCAACGAATAAATGACGCGAGCCGAAAACTATCTTATTTCTCGCTACGATTTCCATACCGTGAGTTTATCTTGGTGGCTAGGTCAGTGTTCATCACCAGGCGACAAAGAAGGTCGTATCGTGCACCCTGGTGTCCAGCAATAAGGGCGCGACACTTGCATTTCTCCCAGCAGTCGCAGTAAGCCGTTGGTGATGTTTTTTTTAATTTGCAGTCATGGCCTCTGTGGCAAACTCGTGCGCACTCCGTACAGCAGCAGAGAGAACCGGTCAAGCCACACGTTCGGCACTCGAATATGTCCTGAAAAATGAACAAAAACGTTTCGCTGTTGATTCTGTTCTGCAAGATTTGGTTCAGCTTTCGACGTGTTGAACTCTCACCTGATTAATGTGCTCGGCTCCAGTCCAAGTGAAGCTGCAAGTGTCGTTGCAGCAGGTAACGAACAGCGGTGATAAATCGGGGCTTGCGTCTGGCTGCAGGATCATCGCTGAACAGTCTTTGCCATCGCGACCGACGCGCTGTATCGTATCGAGCAGAATTAGGGCTGCATGATAGGCGCGCACAGACACAGCGAGCATTAGTGGCGTCTGACCTTGTGCGTCTCTATAAATCGCGAGGTAGAAATTTAGTTATTGAAGCTTCGAAGCTTGTTTGCTTATTTGTTTAGGCCTCGAAGAGAAAAGATTAAAGAGATGCGAACCTGGCGACGAGTAGTTCCTTTAAGTGCGGTGCGAGGACCGGACTTTCGCAGAGGTACTTGAGTATCAGTAGAGCGTTATTGCGCCGTTCGACTGAATCGATGACATAAGTATTGTTCGTTGTCGAACTGGCACCTGGGCAGGGAAAAAAATATAAACGAAACTGTACAAGGGAGGAAAAAAAAACAGTAAAATAAGCCTGATTTTACTTATACTGGACATTTTTCATCGAATTTTTGTGGTGATTGAGTCGGTATAAAATCTACGCCAAATGAATGATTGAGTAACTGGCGAAGGATGGCAAAAAAAGAAAAAAAAAACATCGTTGACATGTTAAAACCGAATACCGGATTTGTTCATCATGGAGATACTGGCTGCGCCGATACTGAGTAGGCTGTCTTCCTCCCCGGAGGTGTTGTCAAAGGCTTCGGGTGGCCAGCTGAGAGTTGGAATGGGTTCTTCAATGGGCGCGGTGTTGCCGTCGACCGTGTTCACGACTAGTTCGCGTTCAATGCCTTTGATCGAAAAGATGCAAACATCAATTTAGAAGGTAAAGTTACAATGAAACATTTCTGAGCAGTACTTTCAGAGCGTTCAATTCTCACCTTGCTCATTCTCCTTGTTCGACGTCGGTGAGCACATATTCACGCAGGCGTGGAAAATGTTTCGATTGCCGTCGCATCGTTCTGTTAAGATTGTCTGAATCTGTGACGAGATTGTCTCTGAAAGCAAAGAGTTGAAAACTTGGTGGTTACTAAATTCTTTGTACAAAAAAAGTATTTGAAAGCAGCGAATTGTTTTTATATTCAAATACAGTCGCAGCAACGTTACTTACTTTGGTCTAGTTCGAGGTTCGCAAAAATTTGCTTAACACCGTCAAAATCGCATCTCAGTATCCTCGGTAGAAGTAGAAGATTGTCAAAGACCAGGGCTATTACCGCTACCTGGTTTTTTAAATTCGAGGAATTTGTGCAGCTGGGTATTGGAATGGTTGACGCACCTATACAATGCACCGGAACGAGGTCTAACCAGTTTGGGTCTCTTATCGCCTCAGCGCAGTCCTTTGCTATCGGATAAATCGTGTTGTTTCCGTCCCGCAGGATCATCGAACATTCGGTGTTCTGAATGAAACGGGAGTTATCAGGCTGTTTTTCTTTCATTTTCGTAGTGTCAGTTAGAAACAAGTTGACGAAAATGGTTGAACATGATAAGAAAACGTTCACATTCGGTTGAAACAGATAAAAATATGTCGACGATGATGAAGAAAACATAATAAATGTACGTAAAATCGTTTTTACCTCGCCAGCGCTGGTGAGACTGATACTTTGTGGCTGTAGTCCGAGAAATGAGGAAATATCGGACGGTATGTAACAGTCTTGAACGTATCGTCCTGTGCTAAGATTGTAGACAACGTAAGTGAGCTTGGTTCCGTTCTTCAGTATCGCGTGTATGCCTGAATAACAGATGAGGATAGAAGTGAGAATTTACAAACCAGTTGCTGTGTTATAAAAGCAGAATAAAGCATCGTTTTTGTTCGTCGAACAATCATTAGTGATAGCGTTACTTACCTTGACCGTCGGTGGAAATAGTCAATAAATTCTCGTTCGACGATTCAACAAGATTCACTCGCCTTGGCGTTCTTTGGAAACAGTCGGGTGCACGGGAACTTAATGGTGATTTTATGACCTAAAGGCAGAAAGAATGAAAAAATGGTGTTCAAGAACAGCGCGACTTCATCTCTATTTATAAACACAATATTTCTATATCGTTGATCTATCATCACGAATTGTGGAAAATGTACCTGTAGTTCGTCTTTTCGGAGGAGTCGGCAGTCAGCAAGTAGTTTGATGAGTTCTTCGGCGGTCAGATCCTTGAAATCTGAAGTGCTGAAGTCCTTCTCTTTCGTCTCCTTTTCCTTCTCCTTAGAATCCTTTGAGAAGAATTTTACCGCTACGTAGCATCCGTCGACTTTTATAACTTTACCTGCATTACAGAGAAAAGAGAGCAAACGATAACATTAAGCGAAACGAAACCTTCGACGATGGTTTATAAAAAAAAAGGGTTTAAAAACGCACCAATCGGTACAGTTTTAACATCTTCGACGAAAACGACATCTTTCAGCTGCCAGTCCTCTTCGTCTTTTTTCTCCGGCTCTCCCTCTCCTCGGGGCGTAATTCTTTTTTGTCGTTCTGAAAATACCAGGTAATTTTTGTCATCTTTCAGAGTTACAAATAGTGAAGAAATAAAAAACGTATAGAGAAATAGATGATTATAAAAGAATTAACTGTGACTGGTTGTGATGCTGCCTGTGTCGCTGCACGTGCTCGAGGCAGGCGAAGGTGGCGGCGGCATGTCAAGACGATCGGCTGTTTCCTTGTGATTGGTTTTGCTGGGTCCGCTGGCGGCGCCTGCGGTTGGAATAACTTCCCGTTTCTCAGTCGGATTGGCAGGTATCAAAACGCCGGCCGGAAGGATCTTGAATCTACAAGTCGCGTCCAAGTTCCAAGCTGCCGATAAGAGTTGTCCAACTTTTGGCACTCCGTTCGCGATCGTGAATCCTGTTGGAATAAATTAGGTGGTTTTTCACAGATCTCTATTAAATTCGTTTTGGACTGTGAAAAAGAAATTAAGACTTACCTATTGCTCCTGGTTGATAAATTGGGCTGTTTTTCATGCACACGTGTGTACCGTAACTTATGTCTGTCGACAAAACCGTCGAAGGTCTGTGCTTCCTAGATTTCGCCTTGTATTTCTCCCACAGCTTTTTTCGCTGGGCGAATGGCAGGACACCCCTAAATAAAAAAAACGCACAGAGATTGAGAATCGAAAAATCAGGATTCGTTCAGCGCATTAAACCACAATTGCCCTGCCTTTTGGCACAAGGCGGAAGTTAGTAACAATTCTGTAATGATTCATAATTCGGAAATAATGTTGTTTCGTAACTTAGGATTGTCCGAAATGCCGTGAATCATAAGGAGGTAAAACGTATTCATATTTTGAAAACTTAACCAGATCAAAGTCAATATAATACGGCTTTTCGTTTGATTTATCGTGTAAACTTTTCTGTGAGTAAGTAAAACATAGAAAACTGAACTCACCACCAGTAAAGACCGCCGCTTTCGAGTCTGGCAACTGTGTAGAGAGCGCACGTGTGCAGGGAGACAATTCTGTCGAGCGTGAATTCGGTGAATGCCTGAGCGGGATGTTCGAGTCGCGAGGCGACGTGTCCTAAAAGGTCGTCCAACCACGTGGCGACCTTACCGCTCTCTGTGCTGACGGAACACCGAATAGCTGTAGCAGAAATGTTGACGATCTTCTCTCCAAACAAACCAAGCGGAATGCTCTTTGGGTGATGAACGTTTGGGTTCTGAAAATAAATATTTAAAGTTAGAAGCCTAACGATGATGCGAATAGTTCTAAAACACTTTTGGAAACTAATCGCTACTCACTTCTGGATGTTTATAAGGCTCAGGGTCTGCCCATCGCCACTGATAGAGCTGCCCGGTAGACGAAACTGCAATTAGCTCACTGTAGAGAGCGGCAATTTGGACAAAGCGAGGCGCCGGTTCACCGCAACGCTCGTGCCACCATTCAAGCTCCTCGGACATCCATAACGGACACTGCGAGGCGAGTTCCTTTTTCTTGTTATCTGGAAGAGACGAACAAGGTTAAATAAAGCGATACAAAACTATCGGCAAGCTGCAAGTAGATGTAAAAATTAAATCATTGGTCAATGTTTTGTTACAAATCTAATCTCTTCTCTTCTTCTCTACATATACAAAACTCAACATCTATTTGTCTAAAAAAATTTCATTGTATTCAACTTTCAAGATTCGATGGATGCCTAAGAATACGATCTATAAAAAACCATGAGACTATTTAAGGATTGTGAGGATGAGCCTCCATTTCCATGTGACAGTATTTAAGTTATGCATCTTGGAGTGATATTTACTGCTGGCAAACACAGGCCGTAAGAATTTATACAAAGAACTTGAGTCCATATCCAGCAAAGGTAAAAAAAAAAACCTCTCAGTACAGCAGCTAGAGTATGCAACCAATCTACAGATTTTCTACCAGAACAACCACAGTATGAAAGGTTGCCTTGATGAATTCAGAACAGGGCTTAACTCTGTCGACGACCATGATATTCTGATAATTAGCGAAACCTGGCTCACAAAAGAAATCAAGAACTCCGAATTAAGTTTACGCAGCTATAATATAATCAGTTTATAATAAGTTTATTGTAGTTGGTGACTTTAATATACCAGGTTTCAACTCGATAACCAGTGATAATTATTCCTTTGCTCATGGATACCATTCGGATCACAAAGTTCAAAAAGCAGCTGATCACTTATCTGAATGGTGCAAATTATTTAAAATTAAGCAAATCAATAGCTTCAAAAACCTTATTGACAATATATTAGATTTAGTTTTTACTAACGTAAGCAATACTGATGTCGATTTTAACCATGATCCGATAATTTATTCTGATTATTTGCATTCTGCAGTTACTGTGTTTTACCACTGGATTCTGCAAGATAGATTGGAATTTTCCGAGTATGTTTATGATTTTAAGAGGACAGATTTAGATGCAATTTCCAAAGATCTTAGCACCATTATTTGGCTTAACTTTAATGATAATAATTTACACTTTAATGAAGCTGTAGATTGCATAAATATCTACTTTACTAAAACTATTGAAAAACATGTACCAAAGATAACGATGAAACCCAGTAACTTTCCCAACTGCTTTTCTAATAAATTTGAGATAGCTATTACGAATAAGAAAAAATACCACAGATTCTACAAACTTTACAACTCTGGTACCTAGTACGATCATTTTAAGAAAGAAAGATCTGTATGTCAAACTCTAAAACAAGAGGATGATTAAAATCACGTACAGAAAACTAAGAAATCGTAATACCAAGCCCTCAAGAACTTCTTTAAATATGTCAACACATTAGACAACAGCAACACGATTCCTAACTTACTAATGGTAACTCGGTGGATGCCATGTATTCTGTCTTATCCAAAGTTTTTGATTAATATAAAATTACTGCTTTGAAAACTTCGTTTGCTATGGCATACATGGTTCTCTGCTCTGTTGAGTCGAGTCATTTCTTACTGGTTGATTGCAAAAGGTGAAAATAACAAATTATTAATCTCGATCGATTGAAGTCTCGTTTGGTGTAGGTCAAGCTACCTATTTAGGCCCATTGTTGTTCCATGTATTTATTAACGATGTATTCCTCTGTATAAGACATAGCTCTCTTCTACTTTTTACAAACGATATGAGATTATTTACTGAAATCCGTAACTTAATAGACTCTGAACTCTCACAAGATGATATAACCACGTTCCTTGATTGGTGTTGCTCAAATGGTTTACAATGCAATAGTAAAAAATGCTTCACTCTAACTTTTGGTAAACCCTGACTACCCATATTCAACTACTCTTTAAACAACCACACCCTTACTCAGGTCAACCACACAAGGGACCTTAGGGTAATCTTCGATACTAAACTTTTGTTTAAATTCCACTTTGAAAAAATGCAAATTAAAGCTCATAGAACCATAGGCTTCAATTGTAATAGGTTGTAATTGGGCTTGTCCCGTTGATACGAAATAAATAAATAAACATTTCTAGTAACTCATTACATACTACAAGATATCAAAATTGCAGAAGTCAAAAAAATTCCTGATTATCGGTTGCTTTTCTTCGAAAATCAATGTTACCTGGATCCTTTTCCCACGAATCTTTGAGGGCTGTTTCCAGCCACCGGCGAGGGCCGTAATACTGGCGATCTCTCCACCGACTGAAACTATCTCGATCCCTGTCCCGATCTGCTGATCGTTCGCCGTCCCTGTCGCTGCCAAGTCTGCGTGAAGAGCTACCACGACTGTAAAATAACACACAAGATTAGTTGGTGGATTTGCTATAAGGGGGAGAAACATTTCCATTGCCTATACTCGCCTCCGGATTCCCGTGTAGCCGAACATGTCCTCTGAGAACATGGAGTCTGCATCTATAATGACGGAATGCTCGTTGCTGAAACCGCCGTCGAGCAGGGAGATCAGATCCTCAGGAACATAGCTGTCGGCTGCATCTTCGGCGTCATCGCCCTCCTCGTCATCCCGAGATAGAAGATTGTTGACGGCGAGATTGACGTCAAGATTTGTACGCTGGAACGAAAAACGAGGAATGTTTAATAATATTTTCTCACGACTTTTGTCTCGACAACTCGCGAAAAAACTGTTTGGAAATTACAGAAAAAAAAACAGCCGCGTGGTTTTGGATACCTCGTCACCCACCTGTAGCTCCCTGATAATTAGGTTTCTGCTTTTTCCCTGCAAGACCACTTGCGCCTGGGAGATCAAATCCTCCGGAACAAAGGGTGCCGGCACCGATACGATCGGTCTTGAACTGCTGCCGCTTGCACCGCCCATTATAACACCTGGCGGTCCACTGCGTCCGGCCCCTCCTCCTCCACCACTGCCACCTCCGCCTCTTATTGCCGAACTGTTGCGCATTATTCTTGCCCTAGAGCGAGGCAATCCTGCTCTTCCGCCGCTACCTCCACCTCCACTTCCGCTTGGTGCTGAGCCTGAGTTTCCTACATGGCTTTTGTTTGTGCTTCAAAAGAAATTTCAATTATTTTTAACTTCGGTTCGAATTGCAGAACCAGACTTTGGGGGGCTGATTTGGAAATCTCGAGCAAAAATATTAGAATGCAACTCAGCTTTCTTCGTGGAATATCATTGAAAAATATTTTAAAAAATCGATTTAAATCAAATAAATTCATAGAAGTAAAATTAAAATAATTGTCTGGCATTTCTTCTATATCAGTAGCCTCAACAATTCATGTAATGAATAATCAATATTTACTTTTTTCACAATCAATAGTTGGCTTTTGAATTCAAAAAATAAATTATAATTTATATTTTGCGACATTTTTGCTACGTATGATACAGTTTTTAGTGAAACATAAAAGTTTTCACTTGGCTCATACTATTTGTAAAATTGCATTTTACACATGGTAAACAGGGCTTAGAATCGCATTTTACACATATTTTGTCAAAAGTTTTTTCTTTTCCATGTATACTAGGGTGGTCCTTATTTAGGGTGTTTTCGAAAATTCCTGCGGACAAGGCGGAAAAAGTTTGCAAAAAAATCAAAAAAAATGTACGCAAAACTTGACACCTGTAGGTCAACTCTAAGAACTGCCTCCAAGGCAGTGAAATTTCCCATTTAAATAACATGGGAATTCGAGCTTACTACATTCTTTTTTTTTTCCCCGCCTTAACAGTGCTTCTAAAAATCTGAAATTCGGTTTACGTCTTTCCTGTAGTCATAGGTATTTAAAAAAAATTCGAAATCCCACAACCTCAAAGTTGTGTTTCGTGGGATTTCGAAATTTTGATCACTGAGAATCGGCCAATTATTTTTTAAATACCTATGACTACAGGGAAGACGTGAACCAAATTTCAGATTTTTCGAAGCACTATTAAGACGGGGAAAAAAAAAAGAATGTAGTAAGCTCGAATTCCCATGTTATTTAAATGGGAAATTTCACTGCCTCGGAGGCAGTTCTTAGAGTTGACCTATAGGTTTCAAATTTTGCGTACATTTTTTTTGATTTTTTTGCAAACTTTTTCCGCCTTGTCCGCAGGAATTTTCGAAAACACCCTAAATAAGGACCACCCTAATGTATACGTACACCTTGCGAAGAAAACTGAGCTTGCAGTTAATACCTTATGCAGAGGGAGAAAAGAGTATAAGTATACTCACTTTCTGTTGGGTTCATTTTTGCTCAAATCTAGCCTGTCTGACAAAACAGTGAATGCTACACGGCAAATTCTATTGTCTTCCATCAACAAGGCAATGTGAGTTGGACCGACAACTATGCGCTTAACCGATCCCTTCAGTCCGCTAAGTGCTGGTGGTGTCATAAATCCATATCTGTTTATCTTCTCAGCGACTTCTTTTAACCTAGCAACAGAAACACAATTCTTTATCAATGGTGACATTTAAAAAGCTCGAGAATTTCGTAAGTGGTTAAACATTCTGTACTGGCTTCAGAAATTTGGCAAAGTCATTTGCACGATTTCATAAGCTTCGATATCTTGCTATTAAATATTTTACTCAACAAGCTCCGAAATTTAATTTCCATAAGCGCATTTCATCAATTGTATGATATTCTGGAATTTGTATTCGTTGAAATAGTTAACAATACTTTAAAAAAGAAACTGAAAATCATACCAAACATTTTCAAAATGCTTGGAATTCGTGTGACAAAATCTGCGATTGCCAAAAAAATGAAGTGGAAACAGTTTAAAATTTGCATACTTCTTGGTGAAAATGAATTAGCAAAGTTAGATCTACGACAACTTTCACATACCAATGGGTAATCTTATTTTCTGATCAATTTAAGGGTAAAAATATTTGATTAAGACATCGATCGAGAAACAGGCTATCATATATAACTATTGGAATGTTTAATCGTCCTGCGATTTCGAGTCCAAGCCTCTACTCCTTACTCCCGATAACAATGAGATAACAATCGGTTACGATGCTATGAAGAAAAAGTTAAAAACTTTGCATCAAAACACTGAGTGGATTATCAATCTCTGTTTGGTTGATCAGCTGCGAAAACGAACGGAGCTGTCTGACAGTTTTGCCGATACCCCTGAAAATAGTGAAAAAAGCAGAGAGGTCGGGTCGAGTCTCGAGGACGTTGGACATCATATTCTGAGCGTTTTGGAACATGGTGGCCGCATGCAGCGGGCTATCAAGGATCGGAAGGACGCGGATGGAAAGCTAGACAAGCAGCAGAAAACTGGGGATAATCGAGGCATCGAGTGCTCGTCAAAGGGCAGCGGCGTCGGAAAAACTAAGAGACGTAGGAATACATAACTTACCTGTCGTTCAGCTGGTCGTCCGTTCCCGGTAAAGGGTGGACGACAAAGTGGATCGAGGACATTTCTTCGCCCTGTTAACGATGCGCAGATACGCAGCCACGTGTCTGGATTTGGGGTTTAAAACGATAGACGATTCAACGGCTATTATTTCTTCTCGTCCGTTGTTTCTTTTTCAACACTAAATCTTCACTACATCAGCAGCGGAATAATATCCAGCCATGTTTCGTGAGAAACAACCAGCCGTGGGTTCTCGAACCTGCTGGAATTTCGTCAAACACTCTGGCCGCCTTCCCAAACGCATCGATATTTCACCAGGTTATTCATCAGGTAACTACTAGCGCCACTAGTGGTGGAAATTGGCGGCATAATCGAGGGACATTTTGCGAACCACTTTTAGCAGCGTGTGTCAGGGGACTGCTTTCAGTCAATTTCCGAACACGCCTGTCGACTTTGCGTCGGACGCTATTGGGTGCTTTCCATTTACTGACTCAAATCGACTTGTGTCACTATTTCTGGTGTAACCGGCCAATCTGGGCAAAGAAATACACCAGAAATAGCGACACAAGTCGACTTGAGTCAGACTCTTTGCTCTTGAGTACATAGGCATGGAAGATCTCAAATACTGCATCCCTTCTCTGACTCGCAGGCTCTGATTGGCCGAATCACGCCAGTGCTCCGAACACTGACGCTCGTATCACAGAATCCCAGTGCCTGGCACTAAGGCTTTGTTGTTGCGCTCGTAGTGCATCCAAAAGCATACAACGAGCAGTATTGCTACTGTTATACTTATTAAGTTTCATTTATTTACAAAAATCATGCCGTTGAAACTTCCCGTTTTTATCAGAGTTTCGGAAAAAATTCCTGTTCCACATTCGTAAATTATATCGTTTCATTTAAAAATATGTTAAACATTGATATTACTGACTGTTTGTCTAAATAACCTGATCCACCAAGCACTAGTGTATAACATGTATACGTATCATGCGGATGATATCAACGCAATGCGCCAGGCACCCAATTATGATAGGTACGCTCCTGCCGTAAAAGAGAGCGCATGTAGTATGACGACGTCCCCCTCTTCCACTGATCTCTATACACAGTCAGTGCCCTCTTCTCACTGGCTCGGGGACACTTTTTCAGCGTCGATGTTTCCTCCATGTCTATATGCTCGAGGAGTAGTCAAAACATTCTCTATCTTTTTTACAAGCTGGATACTTTCAGAGTCGCCTTCCCTACTCTACGTTTATACCTCTATGGTACATATCGGTGTGACGTGGTTGCAGGTTGGCCGATCAGCGTAAACAACAATAATAATTATTCTACGTAAACTGCTCGCGGGATATTTCTTTCCCGGTCAACTGTTGCCAAAAATCATCCTAAGTTGCAATCGACGTAAGTATCTGTCATCTTGAGCCTACATAACTCAATATTTGTATCTTGAGCCGATATTTTCATATCCACGAATCATATCACGCCAACCAACTGCCAAATTGGCACCTGCCGACTTTGACCGGCCGGTGAAATTAATTCTTCGAATATTTGCGATACTGTCGGTGTTTTCGATTCAAGTCATAAACATTAATTTTTCGAAAACTGCCTTTCGCGGGGTGAAAGAAGACCTCCATGCGGCACAAAAGTTCGTCAACCTTTGAATCGCCGTTATCACGCTTCGTTCCCCTCCCTCTTATCCGGTCGACATGCCGGCGACATAACCTCCACTTTAGACAGGTTATAATCCCTCATCACCCTCTGACTGCGCCTTAAATTCATCTTCAGGTAAACCATGGGGCTGCTTGCAAAGACTGGAGGGCTTCGAATGTCGGCCGAGAAGCAGGAAACTCTCCTCAAGTTGTCCATCCTCTCGATTGCTGCTGTACTTTGTGAGTTTTGCATTTTCCTTTCAACCCTCATTCGCTTTTAAAAAATTATCAGTTGTTTTGTCCTTGCAGCATTTGCGACTCGTCTCTTTTCCGTCCTAAGGTTCGAAAGTGTTATTCACGAGTTCGATCCCTACTTTAACTACAGAACAACCAAGTTTCTTGCCGAGGAAGGATTCTACAATTTTCACAACTGGTTTGATGACCGAGCTTGGTATCCTCTTGGCAGGATAATAGGAGGTAAATTCATCTGAAATACGTTTTTAATCATCATCCCAGATTAGTAGAACCAATCGCTAGAACATTTTAGTGCTTCGAAATTCAAATTTTCATTCACTCAACCCCGAACAACGCTTCGATTTCACTTTTAAAGTCTTTATTATGCTATAGGAACAATTTACCCTGGTCTAATGGTGACGTCAGCAGCTCTCTACCACCTGGCTTGGTTGCTGAACATAACTATCGACATTCGAAATGTCTGTGTATTCTTAGCCCCGCTATTTTCCAGCCTGACGACAATTGTAACATATCTTCTAACCAAGGAGCTGAAGGTAAGTGAAAAATTCACTTGCTTTAACAGGAAATGCATCATGAATCCTTATTTTTTAACTACAGGATTCTGCTGCTGGACTCGTCGCCGCATCCATGATCGCCATCGTGCCTGGCTACATATCGCGATCGGTAGCAGGATCGTACGACAATGAAGGCATAGCGATATTCTGCATGCTGTTTACCTACTACATGTGGATAAAGGCGGTCAAAACTGGGGCGATATTCTGGTCGTCGTTGGCTGCTCTTGCCTACTTCTACATGGTATCTTCGTGGGGTGGATACGTCTTTCTTATCAACCTGATCCCACTCCATGTCTTGACGCTGATGGCAACTGGTCGTTTTTCGCACAGGATATATGTCGCCTACAGCACTCTATACTGCGTTGGCACAGTTCTCTCGATGCAAATATCATTTGTTGGTTTTCAGCCAGTTCAGAGCTCCGAGCACATGCTTGTAAGTCTTACCAGCCACTATTGTAGCTTCAGATCATTTTCAAAGCATTCACGTCTCATCGAAATCGTTGCGGTTGTTTTCAGGCTCTTGGCGTATTTGGACTCTGTCAAATTCACAGCCTTGTCGATTATCTACGCAGCAAAATGTCCCAGAACGACTTCGAGTTGCTCTTCAAGGCCCTTGTTTTTTCCATGGTGGTTATCTCCTTCGTTGTCGGCGGAGCTCTAACTGTTACAGGTGAGCGAAGGCAATAAGGGAAAAGCGAATTTTTTGCCTGAAACTGAGATTTAACTACTGTGTATCACCTTTCAGGCAAAATTTCGCCCTGGACCGGCCGCTTCTACTCGCTTCTTGACCCGTCCTACGCCAAGAATCACATTCCGATAATCGCGTCCGTCTCCGAACATCAACCGACATCATGGAGTTCG
Organism: Neodiprion pinetum; assembly: GCF_021155775.2. Lineage (NCBI taxonomy): Eukaryota > Metazoa > Arthropoda > Insecta > Hymenoptera > Diprionidae > Neodiprion > Neodiprion pinetum. The sequence goes on along the minus strand of NC_060236.1, from coordinate 22,157,191 downwards.
TTTTACTTTGATCTCCAAATACTGGTGTTCCTCTTTCCAGCCGGGTTGTACTTCTGCTTCTCGAAATTGACTGACTCAAATATTTTCCTCATACTCTACGGAGTCACGAGCATCTACTTCGCTGTGAGTAACTGTATGCAAATGTTTACGTCAGGATCCTTACTATTTTTTCATTGTTTCCAGGGAGTTATGGTCCGACTCATGCTGGTCCTCGCACCTGTTATGTGCATTCTATCCGGCATCGGAGCATCTTCAATGCTTTTAACTTACATGAAGCAGATAGAGAGTGGTAAAGTTGTCGACAAAAAATCCAAAAAGTTTGAAAACAATTACGTGCTCAGAAGCGAGGTGAGTGTCCTCAAATCCTGCTTCGTTTTTCCTCTTTTTTTTTAAGGATGTATATACGAGTAGACTGTAAACATAAAAAACATAACAAAAAAGCAACGCTTCTTACAGATCGCAACTCTGTTCGTTGCTGTTATGTGCTTCCTTTTCGTGTCCTACACTCTTCACTGCACCTGGGTGACTGCCGAGGCTTACAGCTCTCCGAGCATCGTGTTGTCTGCCCGATCGCCAGACGGTGGTCGAATGATTTTCGACGATTTTAGGGAAGCCTATTATTGGCTGCGAATGAACACTCCTGAGGTAGGTGAAATAGAGTTTCACTTAAACACCAGCCTGGCGATAATTCTGAAATTCAGGACAAAAACTATTGATTCACTGGTTTCTTTACTCACTAAAATTCATTCAGGACGCAAAGGTGATGTCATGGTGGGATTATGGCTACCAAATAACTGCTATGGCGAATCGAACTATACTCGTCGACAATAATACTTGGAACAATACTCACATATCAAGAGTCGGCCAGGCGATGGCCAGCTCCGAGGACAAGGCCTATGAGATAATGAGGGAGCTTGACGTCGACTACGTTCTCGTCATTTTCGGCGGACTGACCGGATATTCGTCAGATGGTAACAGACATACTGTATTAAAAACTACGCACAAAAAATCAATATTACTTCACCGGTTTAATAATTTCCGTTACTTTCAATAACTTTGTCTTTCTTTATATGCCACAGATATAAATAAGTTCCTATGGATGGTGAGGATTGGTGGCAGCACCGACAAGGGTAAACATATCACAGAGTGGGACTATTACAGTCCGGCCGGTGAATTCAGGGTTGACAAGGAGGGATCACCGGTCCTGCTAAACTGCCTTATGTACAAGATGTGCTATTACCGGTTCGGCCAGGTTTACACCGAAGGAGGTGAGCCGACTGACAATCGAAAATTGTATTTTAGTCTTTCTAAGTAATGAGCGCTAAGAATTGATTAAATTTTCGATTCCATCTGTCTACTAGTTTTTGAGTTATTTAAATAACAAAATGAAAAACTGAAATATTCTATTCGATAATGTTTTACTAACGAGCTCGAAACGCGACCAAGGGTGAAATTCTTAGGCTGGCCTTTCAAGGTCAGCGTGATTAACCACTTATTTTCTTTATTAACATCATGTTATTACCGAACAGGCAAACCCTCGGGATACGACAGAGTTAGGAACATGGAGATTGGAAACAAGGACTTTGAACTGGACGTCCTCGAAGAAGCTTACACCACCGAGCACTGGCTGGTCCGCATTTACAAGGTCAAGGATCTACGGAACAGAGGAATTTGAAGTTGTAGTGAAGCTCGTTCTATTACACTAAACGTAATGATAATAATAATAGTAATAAGAAGAAGGCGAAGAAGATGAGAAGAAGAAGGATGATACAATACGTATACACAAAAGAAAAACATTCACATGACCTTAACATCGATTTAATTTCCATACAAATGTTGAAAAACGGAGCTTCAGTCGTTAACTTTCTGTTTTATATCTAGATAGAGAGATAGAGATAGAGATAGAGAGAGAGAGAGAGAGAGAGAGAGAGAGAGAGAGAGGCAGAGGGAGAGGGAGAGGGAGAGGGAGAGGGAGAGGGAGAGGGAGAGGGAGAGACAGAGAGAAAGTACGAGTGCAAGAGAGAATGAAAAAAAACAGAGATTGAGAATCGACTTTTGAGTAACGCGTTTTTCAACGGGTGTTGAATTAAATGCCTAATTAAATACCTAATTGCATACGTGATGAAAAATGTTGATGTATAAAGTATAAATTTTTATAAAAAGCATGAGAAACACTCAAGTGTACAAGATGAGTTATTATCCATTACTTGTTATCCAAAACTTGCACAATGGACTAACAGCTTCTTACGCCTTAATTTTCCTTTCAAACCTCCTCCTCATCAGATCCTCACTTGCCCATTCTAAGGAATTCTTTGCCTTCAGCGACTCGAGGTAAGGAAGTTGTATGAATCTGACTATGTGATTCGATACTAAAAAATTATTTACGTCGATCGTTATTTTTTTTCTTCAAATCTTTTATTATTTATGTATATACATCCTATACGTAGGTTTTAATTGGAATTATTTTGGGAATGGGACAACCAGTAAAGGCACAGGTAAGGGGTAGGTATACATGTATATTTATAACTTAGGAATTACTACCGATATATGTAAAAAAAAAAAAAAAAATATGCGAACACGCGATGGAAACGAAACTAAAGAAAAAAACACGGTTTAATAATTACGTAATCTATATAATATTGAGTATTTATGTGGTATATTAACAATATACAATTGTGGGTTCCGCGTTTTTGTGTCAGTGTTTAAATGCATGTCGGTAAGTACATGTACAATTATCGGTCAGGTATTTTTCGTTTTTTTTCGATTTTCTTTTTCTATCTGTTTATTTAAAAAAAAATTATTTTTATTTCCGTCCTCTCTCAATCCCATTCTCCGATGTACATGGCACGCGGCGTTGGTGGCATAACACCTCTCGTCGGTATTGGTACACGGCCGTAAATGTGATTATACGGTGATTCAATCCTCTCGTCTGAATCTGTAAATATGTTATTCGCGGTAATGACATTTTCTTCAAATTTGCTTTTTTTTCGTTTTATCATTTGGCGTGTAGAAGTATTTTCCTGAACGAATAGGTACTCAATCCGACTGCACGGAATTTATTTGGAAACTTCTTCAAAGTCGATAATATCGAAAAATCCAGTTGGCAAAAACAATATGGCACCGAAGAGGTTGATCAGTTGATCGTTCTACGTGAACGTTGACTGAAAATTGGTAAAAAAACAGCCAGCCATGGCACTCTTTTAAAGCAAGCAAAAGCGTTGGTTTACTGAGTTCGTCACTTTAACTTCACATGGACTAAAAAGTAGGCCAGGCTGGTAGGTTTTTGGAAATATTGGAAAAAAACGATATATGTACGTACGTACCGAGTCCGCTCTCGAAACTTCTGGCGTGGTACATTATTGGGGGTCGACTCGGGGTTCCGTGGTGTCCGTAAATCTGCGACGAACTGCTACTGCTGACGTAGCCACCCGCTCCAACGTAGCTTGGGGGTGGCTGAGGTCTACCGACGTGTCCGTAATTTGATGCTAGTGGCACCACCGCCGTTTTGGCGTGACCGTTTTTTGCCATTTTGACAAAATTTGGCACTCGTGCTCTGAGACCGCAGTAGTAAGGATCGTCTGCAACGATGACAAATTAACGATCAGTTCTCAGCTTTTACAGGACCTTTTCGTAGGTGAAATTCCACTCCAACTATCCTTGCCTTCGTTTTATTTAGCGTGAAAGAGAGTTTGACAAGTTGCGTTTGATGAACATTATCATACGGTCAAAACGAAATTGCAGGTTTGTCGATATCAAGACGGCAGTCTTGACATTTTGCCAAGAATCTCAATTTGCCGGTCAACCAACGTATGGTATTCCACGTGCAATATATTTCAAGATTGAAAGGATTTCAAGAATGGTTTTGTCATCATCGATTTTCCTTTTATTTCTTAGACTCACCATATTTTTTACTGTCGACCTTTTTACTCTTCTTATTATCGTCCTTTATTACCGGCGAAGGTCTTATGCTGCTCGCATAGTCATCCTCAATGTCATCGTAGTCGGGCTGAAAACGGATTTACAAAAAGGAATAATAATTTTGGTTCTTTATTACAGAAACTGAGAGAAACTTCGACAGAACGCGCAGGTTCTTAGAAGTAAATTAATAAATTTTGACGTTTATCTTCCCTTTACCTTTTTCCATTCGTCTTTGAACGTTATAAAAAATAACAAAAAGATAGTAAAAAAACAGACAGGCAAACAGGTGAAAGAATGCCGGTTCATTCGTGATCTCGTATTGTTTTCTTATAATTTTGATTTAAGAATGGTAAAAAACACGCACCTTGGGAATGTCATGGCCGTAGAGATTTTCTCTCGGGGGAAGTTTTGGCGGTCTTTCACCGCGACGATGCTGATAGCTGGTCGATTGCATGTAGATTTGTTCACGTTCTAGCCTAGAACCGGCGGATTGGAGCCTTTCTTTCGTCGTTGACGACGATGATGAGATCCCAGCTACGCTGTAAGGATCTTCGTCTGGAATTGGTATTCTAGGTCGATTTTTAATGTCCACCGGTCTTTGGAGCGCTAGAACTGAACAGCGATATTTTCACTCACGCTTGAATTCGATGGAGTTTGAATATTTTAGAGTTCGCGCGCTGCCCAGAGCGGGAAAACTCGAATATTTGAAAAGTAACTCTGGTAAAAAAAGCACCCCTTCTTACCTGGTGGTAATTTTGACTTGAGCATGTCCAGACCGACGACGTTTACGATCAAAACCCACACTGGACATTGTAGAAGGTCGGCTTCGGTTCTGACAAATACTATTGCACTTAGGCATTGCGTTTCGAGTCTGCGTCTGTCAGGATACGCTCTTCTCGTTTCTCTCGACAAGTTTGTTTGATATTTGTTCATGTCAAATATCTATAAAAATTGTTACAAAATTTATTTTGCGATTCAAGGACGTCGAAAATGGCAGAACATTTGCGAATACCAAAATCGTTATACCTTTCCTGGTTTCTCGTGTTCCAAAGCGCCCTGCGAGTTGCGCAATATTTCTGGCCCGATGGCATTATCCTCCTGATTCGTGCACTTGACGTAAACGTTGCTTTTGCACAACCGTTTTATAAGTATATTTCCCTGAACGTCCATTTTTATTTTAACACCCTGATTTATGTGGCGTTTAGCCTCGTCAGTTTTCTGATCCCTCATCGGGTTGTCGAATCCGCAGAGTCCTATCCTAAATTTGTGAAAAACCAAAAAGAAAGAACAAAATCAGTTAAAATTATCAAACGCAATAATCCTTCCCGCAATTTCTAAATAGCAGCGAGTTGGAATCGGCCAGTCAGCAGTGATGACTGGCGGTGGCGTCGTGCATCAAATTGACCGTCACGAATGAAGAAGCGTGCAGCGTATACGATTGGTGAAAACTTGAACTAGTTCTCGATTTGAAAACTATTAGAGCGTCGTTGAAATTTTAACGAGTCTAATAATACAGCGCACGCGGTTTACTTTCACGTCATTCACATATCACATAATGTAACATATGATCATACAGAGAGAACGAAAATTATTATGCATTTGGAAAAAAGTTTCAGTGATGAAATGGAACGTGACACTCGTGCCGCCGCCTTTAGGTATATAAAGTCTTGTGTGTTTAAACTTTATGTACGCGGTAAAGAAATAATGTACGGATATACGTCTACATGCGACTGTACTGTTGAAGTAACTTGAGTAAAATAATTAGAAATCATGGATAATTATAAAAAGCGTTACTTATAGGTTGTATACACAGTTTTACGCTCGCCAGGGCACGTCGGGAACTTTCCTACGCGAAAAAGTAGCGCGCTCAAAACTATATCGCAGTATTTCTTCTTTTCCTTTTTTCAAGTCTTCAACAATTCTAGTGTACTTTATTTGTTAGATGAATGAACGTGAATAACGCCAATTTCGTGAGAAGAAAATTCTTATGAATATAAGGACAAAATGTTCAACGACGAACAAAATATATCAAAGATAGGAGACAACGGGACGGGAGGAAAAAAAATTGCAACAAATTCTGCGCCATTGTTTTGTAACGACTAATTGAAAAAAGTGTACCTGAAACCATCGAATCCGTCGTTGGAACCGTTCACCGTGAGAACTGGTGCCCTAGCGTAGGCCTTAGCGACCCGTCTGTTCCGTTCGAAGACAATCACTTTCGCCCAGATCTCGTCGTCGATCTGATTCCATTTGTCTAAGACTTCTTGTATGTGATCCTGCGGAAATGTAGAGAATAAAGAAAAAAAGGCAAAGAATAGAATGTTAACTTTCCTATAGTAATAACAATCGTGCCTACGAACCTACGCAGGTATCTAGGTAGCAAGTTTAGGAGGGAGACTCTAGAGTCTCGCTTCGAGTATAACGCATCGTATTAGAATGATGCAATAGGCGGGGAAGGAAGTTATACGACCTTTCGATGACCTTCGTCGGGGATCGCGAATAGGAATTCAGATCGGCTGCTATACACTAATCGATTGCGTTTACATTATGTAGTTACCTTGTAAAGTTTGTCCAAATTGTACCAAACGTCCTCCTCCTCCTGCTCTTCGTATTGGGCGTCGGCGAGATTGTCCCTCGAACGGGAGAGGATTTTTCTTCTAGACACCATTATCACGATATCAATGAGAGTCCTCGTTATTGATTAATTAATTAACAAGCGCGTCAAACAGTCGACAAATCTTTATATCCCTACTTCCTCAAGTCCACCCTCCTTCTTTTTTATCTGAAATAAAACAAAACAATGTCATCAATATTCCAACGAATCTGTTTTCTCTTTTGTCTGTACACATGTCATATTCTTATTTTCAAGTATTTCTGGAACCCCTAATTCACAGATATTTTCCCTTTTCTTTTCTGACGAAGCTCGTCGTTTAGTTTTGCCAAAAATTTTTGCGTGTCGACAGATTGGCGGAAATGTGGGCGCGTGCGTATTTTATTTAAATTTATTTCAGACAAAGGGACTCGGCAGGGCCTCGTGGTCTGCTGTAATTGCATAACGATACGGGAGCATAATAACATAACATAACAGAACATATACAGCATAACACGAGACGTGCGGTTAAAAGAAAGAAGACAGCGTGCCTTGCACAATAGAACGAGTTGCTACAGGATCAGTACTGCTTATTCAACTACTTATAGCAGTCGCTGTTGGTGCTGCTATTGCTCTTATAATACCGCCGCCTTCGTCGCCGATCGCGGTGAAAGTTGAAGCGGCTGTGTGTAGCTATATACATATATATGTACTTAATCGTTCCCGGTCTTGGCATTTATTTTTTATAACCGCAGCTATGTGGAAAAATGTAGTATTTCTACAGGGATTTTATCTTGTTTATTTATTCTAAAATAAACATATGATCCAAAAATATGAATATTTATTATGTATCAAGATACGTAAGAAGATTTGTTGAAAAATTAACCGACATTTTTTTTTTTTTATTAGAATTTGACTTAGAAAAAGTATAATTCTATAGGGCGATAGTAGGTCAAGGGGAATTCCATATCCTATTATCTTTGTAACAGTATAATAGACACGGTGAAAACGATAATTTGGTGCGCAGGCACGAGCGCGGATAATTTGAAACTGCGCGGCAAATTCAAAAAGTGGGGTAAGAGCAAAGACAGTCGGTCGTTTGTCAATAACTGCAGTCACTTGTGCAGGTGAAATTGGGCGGCTTTTAGTGCAAGGTGTAGATCCGGTTCTTCCAGATTCACCCATTACTATTGGGAAAAAAAAGAAAGTAAAATCAGCGACAAATAGTGGAAGACACAACAAAATAAAGAAAAACAAAAGAATCTTGAGTGAACGTATATTAAGTGGAACAATTGAAGGCTGCCGTGATCAACGAACCGTGTTCAGAAAAGATTCGTATTATAAAATTAGCATATGCATGGTGTTTACAACACATGAAATTTATCGCCGATGAAAACAGTTTCACGATCGTGATAAGATTTAGAAATTCAAACAATGTGTATTCTTAGACATGTGTCAAAAATAAAAATCACTGCTAAATTAAGAAATTGTATTTGTAATCACCCAACCGTAAAGCATATTCGTATGCATATTTTTATTATCGCGTGCTTTCTCCTCATATTCTGGAAATGTGCAAATTGAGAAAATCAGAGACAAAAAAGAAAAAGAAAAACATATCTTCATAACAATTTATTTCTATCATAATTATTAAGGTTGCCATAATTATGAATGGTTTTTTTTTCAATCGTTGCCAGGCAAATACACGTTTCGGTAATTGTTTTTATAGCTCAAACATATAGGTTTGCTCATGCGCACCTATATGTATATATTTGTGTATAAAGTACGGGTATGTGTATACATGTACAATCAGAAGTGTCGGCATCTAAAACTTCGAGACTTTCACTTTTAATAAAATGCGAAGGCTGCCAGCAGCAGCAGCAACAGCAGGAGCAGGAGCAGCTACGTGCTATCAGTATCATACATGCTCTAGACGTGTAGTTTGTCGCCCCTTTTTCATTTTAACAATAATAATGATCATAACACCGATATATCTCGTACTTTGTACAGAAAATCAAAAATGTTACATCAGGTTCATACTTGGTAGGGTCTCGACTTACAATTACAATAGTGAGTGGAATGAGTGATGTAAGTATAAACTCGAAATTGTTGGTTGCAACTTGAAACGCCTCGTGTAATATACTACAGAATAATTTCACGTTCACGCGTAATTCCTTTCTGTGCACATACACGGATTTATACCCGACATTATTCAACATCCGTAAAAGCAATAAGATACAGAAGGGTGCGGTGCACTGAATTGCAGAGTATAATATATATACGGCGAAACCCGTATAATATAATAGGTGTGTATAGATGTAATACCAGCGGTGCTTTCGCCATTTCGTTTTGCGGCGTATGCATGCACTGTAAGTATAGGTATGCGGGTAGGCGATCAAATTCCATCTTGCGCACAACACAATATGCCACACGCGTGCATGTATAATACACACGTTATTTCATGTTATACATATTAAATATAGAACGGTACATGTATTGCATGTGTCGCATACCTTAGCTGGCTTTTTATATACCTAAAGCGAGGGTGCGGCTGCAGGACCAACATGGCGGCGCGCCGGGTTATCAGCTGATCTTTTTGGGGTTAACTGCACGGATATCACGGCTTTGAAAAACCTCGCTCAAATTATACAACGCTTGAATTTCGTTATGTCGAGTTGTCGGAGAATGAAATTGAGGATACGAAATAAACTTTTGGTTAAAATGTGCCGTATATTTCGTCCGTCCGTTAGGTGGCGTTATTTTTACGAATGTGTTTTTTCTACAACCGCACCCGAGAAGTGTTTGAACACAATATTCGTAAATAGGAAAGTCGCGCGCGCACTTTCCTTTGGTTACATAAATTACTTGACCTCCCTTCTCGCCCCTGCCCATCCACATTCTACCATAACAACTTTGTAATTGTGCCAGTGGGCAATGTTTTTTTACGGGCTTAATATGATACGTACTTATAACAGTGTTTAATTATTACCATAGATAAGTTGTTACACGCGATGGAACTTTTTTACAATTTCCAATTCCTCCCGAGCACGGTACTTGTAACCATCCGATACATATATATATATATATATATATATATATAATATTAAGTTTGATGGCTCCGAATTTTTGAGCAGAATGATTGTTTGTTTTTTTTTTTTTTTTTTTATACATATATAACGAATGATTTAACGAGTACATTTATATATATATATATACATATATATATATGTATATATATATAAATGTACTCGTTAAATCATTCGTTTATTATACTCAATTTCTGCTAATCCTCATCTATTTATTTTTTCTTCGTGTTTTTCGACCGACATTTAGCTCGGAACGAATTATAATTGAAAGGAATGAATGAAAACGATCAACATAAAACTGATAAAATGTTTTACAACGCTAGTTTGGATAGATTGTGTACACGTTCCTAATTGGAATTAAAAAGTGGTAATTTGTATTACCTGTACAATTATATATTAATGCGAAGAATATAGAAGAATTTATTATTTTTACGGATTGCTGAGCGATTTCATAACAGGCAGGTTACAAGTATAGTATTGGTATAATATATAACATTGTATTATATTAATATTAAATCCATACATGCACCCGTTGTATATATTAAACGTGACATCTCGTCTCACTCGCCGTTTCGTAAATATGAAAGTTCATTCCCTATACATAGGTATATGCATAATGGTATTTGGTATACCGTATAGGTGTATCGGTATTATTGTACTAACTCTTGGTGCGGAATGTATCGCCTCAACACGATAGCTGTACATAAGCTATATACTATGTCTACGTATAGAAATTTATATTAACGAAACTTTCAATTCTTGCATATACTTACACGAAATTCTTATACCACAACAATAATAGTCTATACGAGTATATAAAATAAACTTGTCAAATAACAAGTTCGCATGATACAAAATTTAGGGATCGACGTATTCCAGGGTGAGCAGGGAAAAGATTAAATTATTGATTGTGGGATGACACGCATTTCCGGGAAAAATAAAAAACTAAGTTGTATCCGCTTCTGCAATAAATCCGGTTTACGATTGTCATCCCACATGTACGCAATGAAGAATACTGGCTTCTGTGACGACGTGACTGAATCAGCACATGAAGTGTTCCGCTACCGTGAATCACGTATATGCTCCAAGCGAAGATATTCCCAAATGACGTACGGGCTTGGTATTTCTAATTGGTATCTCATTGAAAATATGTTAAAAAAAATTACCATTCACACACAGACAATAATCAGAATAATAAAACAATGGAGTGCGTTTGTTTCCTTCACACTATTATTACTGTTCGTAGACGACGTTTGAGAATTCCCAGGCTCGATTAATCATTAAAAATGCAAACTTGTATCATTCTTTCACTGACCACATTGTTGCTGCCGTCGAGACGAATCCAATGAGCCCAAAATCGTTCACTTCTGACCAGATGGTCCGGAGATATTAACGTTCGAATTTGCGCGACGGACTCGCACAAATCCGACAGCGAGCCGGCGCTGTTCAGTTTACAGTGCGACTTTGGCGCTACTGTCGTGCCTGAAAACTGCAAAACGGGATATCTCGGAATCAACTCATCGGAACTTTCCGATCATGGGACTCATTGGATTCGTCTTGAGGCGAGCTACAACTTGAAGAATGAATCAAGCTAATATCGTTTTAAAAAAATACCGATCAGCTGATTTCGGTTGAATTACCTATCGGCGTTTCGGCGCGGCAAAGAAATACCGTAAATCTTGTCTTCGCATATATTTCCAAACAAGGAAGAACGACAACACGCATTAAAATACCGAGTCGAGCGGTATAAGGAGAGAATACGCGATGTACGTGATGAGCAAAAACTCCGTTAATTGTTGTTGAAGGCGTATGCAGCGTGTAAATAAGCAACTTCGGATAACCGTTAGTTGTGTGATATACCGTCTGCCCCTGGCCAAAACGTAATACAGAGAAAAAGGCTCCCGCATCTTTCGGTACTTCATTCGTGTATGTAAAATGTACCTGCATACCTATTATTTATATATACTCTTGCATGGTTGTCGGTGCGACTAGAAATTTTTTCTAAAAAGTTGAACGAGGTCAAGCCGAAAGTTCTATAGGTACATTATTTAGCGTATAACCGTGTCTCAGCTGTGCGCAATAATTATCATCGCTGTAACCAATGCGCGAAAAGAGGGGAAAGAAAGAGTATTAGGAAAAAGAAGATTGATGATTCGCTTTTCTAGAAAAATATTCATTCGCTTATTTAACCTCGTGGTTTCTTTAAATTCAACCTAAGCGTCAGTCGATTATCGAAAATCATTTCGCAACCGTTCATTAATAGCTACATTAAGTTTCGAAAGGAAAACATAGGTATGGGGTATACGTTGGAGAAATTCGAGGTCTTTAAAAATATTAAAGTTCAGTGCCTGATTAATTAAGTAGAAAAGAAACCAGAAGTAATTTGCGAAACTTGTTTTATAACTTTTCACTCTTGGTTTTCTGTAGAATCTGTGAATATACGTTATTTTTTAATTTGGAAATACCGTGCAGTTTTTCCCCTTACATTTCTTCCGCCTCTTCTCTGATTCACGTTGTTCAAATTCGCGAACTCCAGCACACAGATAGAAGTGGAGAGTTCGCGTCATCGAGGGAGAATCCAGCTGGACCGGGAATGCAAGAAGAGGAAGAGAAGGGCGGGAGTCGAAAGAAAGACAGACAGAGAGAGTAAAAGTGCCGAGGGGCGGGAAAGAAATGAAAATTCGAAAATTGTCATGTTTATCACGTTCTTTGAAGAGGTTTACATACCTGCATATATCTAAATACCTGTATACATGCATGTGAATTCAAGCTTTGGCATTCCTAAAAAAAAATAAGCACGCACGCATGCATTATACCTGGCGCGACGCCGAGAAGTTGGAGTCATGATCGTCCGGTCTGAAACCGCATCTCCGGGGGGAACCTCGATAGCTTTGGAGGAAGAGAGGGGGGGGGGGGGGGGGGTGGGGCGGGCAAAGAGCTGAGATAAACGCGAAGGAGCAGTAAAAAGAAGGTAATCGTGAACTCCGGTGACCTTCAGCGGCCTTGGCTCCTCTACGTGGCCCCCGTCGGTCGATCCTCTTAGTCCTTCCTCTCTCCCTCTTTCCCTTTTCTTTTCTTTTGCTTGGTTATAATGTAGCTTCCCCATCTATACATCGCAATTCCACCTATTGCTCACGGGGAATTCAAATCCATGCGGCATCGATGGTGTTGCTATACATGTAGGATTTGTATTACTTATTTCTTATTGGATTGCAATTTACCTTTGCAGAGGTTATGAGAAATCACGATACGATTTGAATGAGACCAGAAACCTCGAGTTCCGACGATCCCGTCACGAGATATTTCGTTTTTAGATACGAAATATGGTGAAAAAAAATGGTTGGTTGGGTTCGAGTTTATGCTTTAAATGTCAAAGAATCTGCCGACAACGTGTTTTTATATAGGCAACAAATTAGGTGCGAAAACTAATCTTTAGTCTATTGGGTAGTGAAAAAATCGAGTCAAGCACTATACATCTGCCACACAAGTATGGTTCGCGAATTCGGATTATACTGTTTGGTCTAGTGATGTCGGAAGATCATTCCACAACGAAATAATTGGCGGGCAGGTTTCTTTCTATAATCAGCTTCCACACGTTTCTTTGTCGCGTGAATAAAGAGGACATACTTCAAATCAAAGTTGACAAATCGTTAGGTGAATTAATTTACCGGTGAATAACGTACCCATGTCTGCAGAAGGAAGCTTATAAAATCGTCCTAGGGTAATCTGGCTACGATTTGATCTGATTCGACGAATTCACTCTCAACCGTTCGTCTGAAGTTGCAGTTCATATCGATTTCACAAAGTAATCAGTATCTGTTCTACCCATCTTCCAATCTTCTTTCAAATCAGTAGGGGTCAAGATTTCAATCACACAAATTTGCCTTCTAAATTTCAAGAATTTTGGCTCAGCCGTTCCTTTGAAATAATGTGTATTTGAATCTCGATGAACTTAATAACTGGAGATTTAAAAGGTGGATTGCGAAAGAATTTTCAGGATATTGCCGCGTGGACTGAGAAAATTGATGGCATAAATTTCATTGCCAAATAATCGGTGATTTCGGACATTTTTTATTCGTAATCCGATCTTTATGAAATTTAAAAGGGAGCAAAATTCAGATGGCATGTGTGTATTTTCCAAGTTTCAAGTCCACGTCAACAAGGGTTCGGCTGATATTATGGTTCCTGGAGGAAAATTACGGTTTGCAATTGATTTTCGGCTGCGCAGGTTTGGTTAAAAAATATCCGGTGAATTTCAAGATATCTTGCGTCCTCTACACACTGTTAAGACACGGTAGCTAGTTCGGCTGTGTAAAAAACTCTTGATTGAGCTCGGCTCTTTCAGCGGCTTATGGGTATATACTTTATAGTCGCGATTCGCTGCCGCGAATCTTAATGTTTCGTTATCCCTTTGAGTCATAGTGGTAAGTAATCTTACAACCTATTTTATATCCATTTATTGTATATTTAGAGAACTTTTTAACATATTTCTTTGCGGTTTTTTCCTTTTTCTGATAGTATACTAATACGATTTCAAAACTCGAAAGTAATTATTGCGATATGATGTCAATTATTATTGTTAGAAACAAATTGATTGAAAAAAATCGTGAAAATTCAAGGAATAATTCATTTCCGAGCAAGTGACCCTCTACACATATAGGACTTTCCACGCCGACTCACTCAAAGATTGACCATGACATTTTTTAATTTCACCAAGGATTTTGTCGACTTTAGTATAACCCCTGAAGAACTTGCAACATTTGGTTTCGGAAATAAAACATTTTCACGCAAGATTTAAAGTGGGACCTCGGTTTTTTGCTATTCTTCAAAATAGGTTTATTCCATTTTTTTAATCGTTTCTTCTATTTCCATACCTGTTAAAAATCTATTACAACATATACCGCATCTCCTCCGCATGATTTATTAAATTGTTTTTCCAGTTCTGAAACACACTCGCGATTTTTTTCCAAATTTTTTTGGCACACTTTTGTGTAGTAAAAATAATAATTCTAAAAGTGTTGGAAAAATATTGTGAGGATCCACCATTTTGACTGTTAAAAATCTGATTTCAGATTCGTAATCAGTGACTCTGAAAACCCCTGCAAAGAGTTTTTTGACCGGATTCGATGAAATTAGAAATTTGCGTTCACCTTATTGGATCCGCCATTTTGAATTTTGGAAATTTGATTACAGATTTGTAATCAGTGATCTCGAAAACCACAGAATACTATCTTGTTACAAAAGTTGACTCATCACAATAATGTATGACTCAAAGGGTTAAGGTTTTTAAAGTATTACTTCCGAGGGGCTGCTCACTCGTGGATTCGGTGACACGACGATTTCCGAAAGGAATCGATTTCTTGTGATTTAGACTGTGACTCTCGTGATTTCCGAATCAATCAGATTACCTATTCCAACGATTAAGAGTGATTTCTAGGTTTTGGAAATCATTGATTTTTAGACTCTCGAGAAATGAATATTGATTAATTATTAAAGATTAACAATAATTAATTTACGATCGGAGATACGTGGATACTCAAGCAGTAACAGAGATTATTAAAGAAATTAGAATAATTTTTTTATTCTCTCGTAAACATTTAAAATTTTTTCATTTCTAATAGGGGATGACATCGAGAATGTATCTATGTCTGTGAATATATTTATACTTTAAGAAATCATGAGGAAATCAGGAATTATGCGATTCGAGTGATTTCCAGCGACCTTTAGCGATTGCTTGTTTGATTTTGGATGAAATGGTTCAATGATTTCTCAAGTGAGCAGCCCCTCGATTACTTCACCGTACCATTTTCCACTATTAAATTCCTGCTCTCCGAAGGTGTTCGAAAATAATATTGTACGTAGCAATGTGAACATGAACTGGACGTAAATTGATATAGCACAGTTATTATAAGTATAGCTTTTGAGATATTTATACGTTAAATTAAATTAATTTTCTCCACGAAAATTCATTGTTTTACAAAATTTTATACCCAAGCTAACATTCTGCATCTAGATGCGTACGTAATGATCTTTAGTTCTGTTAGAGATAAAACCGTACTAATAATACATTCGTGGAATGAATTAATCTTGGCCGAAAAAAGATACAACTTTTAAATGCTGTAACTTTGCTTATATTTGTTTTTTGTTTGTTTTTTTTTTCTTTCTTTTTAAAATTTTTTCTTTTATATATATATATTGATTTTTATGTTAAAGTTTCAAATATACATATGCAGCTTGTCTATAAATTATGTCTGTCATTCTTTTTGTTACCTCATCTTCTGCAATTTTGTCAGAGGTATTACAAGTTGCATAATATAAACATGCACGTACGTGTAACGCATGTATGTGTGTATTCGGAGATATACCTAATTCTCTAAAATTATCCAGACGACCTTTCAAATTTTCACTATAGGTAGGTGTATACGTGCGAGTGCGTACATATATACCTAAATGACTTAGATGGGTATTATATATACAGATTATCATCGCACTGTACATTATTTCTTTTATTATTACTATTATTACAATCATTAATATATAATAACATACAGTGTCTGCCTACCAACGAAAGTGTAAAATGCTAATGGCGAATTCCAGAACCTGCGAAGGTATGTGGGTATATATGTATAAATATATAGACATATCTAAACACGCGACGTTTAAAATCTGGTATGTAAAATTGGTTACAAATTATCTATCAGGCACGAAAAAAAGAGCATAAAACCAACGAAGGACATCTCATACAAGCGTACGGTATAAAATTCATGAGGAATAAATTTTCGTTTTGTTGTTGCCCACATCTGAACTCAGTTTTTTATTTTTTTTATTTAATGTTCCTATCTATTTTTGCGTGGTTGTAAAAATTCACGACGAAGAGAGATAATTGGAAACAAAGATACGATTTATTCGAGAGTAGAAAATATCGTTTTCAGTTGTCCGGATCAAATTCGGTATAAATACGTAAATAAGTCACTTTTGACAACGAATTTTCACTCTCTGCAGAGTTTGAAATTATACATAATATACTTGATAATCCAATAGAAGAAAGAGAAAAAAAAATTTCAAATACCAAGTGGCCGAAAACTGGATTTCAAGCTGACTAGAATACGTGCATGCGTACACTCAATACATACATATATACATACGCATGTGTTACTCGACATGAATTCACTTTCAATTTTTTTCTCTCGTCGCTTATTCCGCGCCTCGTACATCATACTAGCTGTACCGATTTTGATGTAGTTCAGTAATACGATATTATAATACATGATTATATGGATCGGATTATGTGTTATAATATATACCGACCGTACATGCTAATGCATATTGATGTTGTATTTCGCAACATTTAATTTCCGATACATATCGCGCGCCTTAAAAGTTCACACGCTGTTGGAATAATTTTTGTAGATTTTTTTAAATTTGTATTTCCATCGATTACCTCACAATCGGTGTAAGATTTTTTTTTCACTATTGAAGCCATTAACTATAGGTATTTACGTGATGACGTTTGTATACGTATGTGTGATAAAATTTTACCTAAATCGATCGATGTAGAGTCGAATTTTGTCCCGAAATACTTATCGAATTATAATAAATGGGTGTGTATATAGGATACATGAATAAATAACGCACAGTGTATATACGTATATTTAAGTATACCTATGTAGAAGCTTTCACTTCCACAAAGAATGCGAAGGCCTCTCTGCACCGAGTACGGAGCGAGTGAGTGCGAAGAAGGCGGGCGGCAGGCAGGGTAAGGTCTGTGTAAGAAATCCGTCGACTGGCTACTCTCTACAGCTATCGCTACTCGCGTATAAACTCGACGGTTGGTTCGAGTTTGCTGCATGCTGCTGACTTTAAAACGAATGGAAACTGGTTCTGCCCGAGCGAACCGCGAGCGCGCGTAGGATGGACCGATAAGTACCTACGTGTAGGCTCTGCTCTTCGCACGTTATTGCCTATTCGTCAAATCGTTGTTCCGATCTTTTTTCACCAACAATACGATCGTTTTCTAGCATTTTTCCTTCAAACACCGTTTGAATCTCCCGCCCCGCGGCGCGCGTCAGCGCGCGTAATTCAAAACAGTCGATTCAAAATTCGAAATTCGAACAACGTGCGTCGAGGGCGTAAATTGAAGATTCGTGTGCTGTAGAGAATGACCGAACGTACGTAGGCAGAAGGAAGAGGAATTGATGAACACACGTCGAACTCGCTTCGCGGTTCGAATCGTAATTTGAAAATACCGTTAGCCCGGGGGCATGCGCGACTTCTAAGGTACAGGTACTATACCTATATACGCATACCTTTCGGGTGACAGAAGCACTAGGAGAAACAGCAGCACCACCAGCAGGACCACCGCTCTAGCCACCAGCGGAGAAACGATCCTCGTATTTCCGTTGCCCCCGATCCAATATGGTATCATATGTTTGTCTATAATGTAATCGGCGAGACCACGTCAGCGGCCCTAGTCAAATGCTCTGTGGATCGCTTCGTTCATCGTAGAAAAAATTTTGCCAAAAAACAACAAAAAAAAATCAAAAGACAGCTCTCAACGGTCTCGATCCTTATTTGATATCATATTATTAGACTCTTTGAACGAATTAGACAAAACAGTGTCTGTTCACACGCGGTATAAAATATCGACGAATTTTTATCTTGATATTTATATAATCGTATATTTATACAGACACTTGTGTTTCGTTGAATTACACTCTTATTTTTTCACTTTTCTGTTTATTATACACGCACACTTTGCACTCGCGGCACAATCAAGGGCACAAAAGCACGAGCCCTTTTTGCACTTAACATTAAAAATCCTAGGCTAGCAGCGGTTCACCGAAAGTACGTAGGACGAAAACCGTTTCAAAAACACGCACCTAATACTTGACAGGTATCTACAGGGTGGCGCAGCCTTGCGCGAGTGAGAGTATTAAACCGAGGCGCGAGACGTTCACCATCTTGGTGAACGGCCCCTGAGATCGCGAGTTCGGAACTCAAGACGCATGCGCGACTTTGTATCCGTGACGTCAGAAATGGGACAAGGAGCGCGAGACCCGTTCGCTTCGCTCGCTCTTCCCTGGCCTTTAAGCCTTTCGAGCCTTCGGACTGATCGGCGAGACTCTGGCTTGGGTGTATATCATACACCTATGTATATCCCACCTCGAGGCAAAATCCCAAGGACTATTTGCACAATAGTTGAACTAAGATTGATTTTAGTTTGTGTGGGCAGATTGTGATGATACGGCTGATCGCGATTTGGGAACGACTTCAACCGATTTTCAACATTATGCAGATTAAACAATACACATATTGTTTTTTTTGACGTCTTCAGGTTTAAAAGCTTCTTGTAATTCGAACTCGATTCTTCGAAGTTTGAATTGTGCTGGTAACAATGAAAAGGTGAATAAATACACATATTAATTCATGTTATCATATCCAGTTGTTATAGATAGATTAGCCAGGTTATTATTCTACTTGGGAAGAATTCCTAGTTGTACTTACTACACATTCCTTAACCTTATAACCTTATAACCAGAAAATGTAGGATTGATAACTATAATCACGCTCAATAATTACCTGTAACACATTTTCTTGTAATTTCAACAATATTTGAATAATTTTTGTAATTATACTAATTTTAATAGAACTTTTTACTACCCGTGACAAACGAAATTTCTCCCAGTGCAGGAATATCCTCACCAATATTAACGAGACATCAAATTGTGAGAGAATCTAATCGAGTTTCTTCCCGGATGAGCAGACACATGTGTATTCGGTTTTCTAGTTTCTCTGTATCTTCCATGGTATGTGGTTTCGAAATATATTCAACCTCTCGATCGTTATCCCATCGATAGATCGCTGTAATTCGTATGTAGTAGGTATAATTGCTGAATTTAAATATAAATCCTACGGCTGCAGGTTCGGATCGCAGTTAATATAGCTTTCTATTTCATTTTATATCCATTTTAGATATTACAGCAGTACGGTTCGTACTGAAACTGAACATGAAAATTGCTTGATCGTAAAATTATTTGCCTATTATGAGACGCGCGGTAAATGTGGTTATTCAATTTTTCGTCCATTGCCTGCCGATTCAATTAATTCGTGAATACCTAGTAAAATAATAATTGCAGTATAATTCAATAAATTGTCCGATTTATGTCTACGTGAGGTTATCCCATTGGGGAATAAAAACAACTTATCCCTCCAAGAACGTATGATAAAAAATTAAAGAAGTGAAATCCATTAACGTGTGTAAATTGAGTTGAAACAATAAGTACCGAATTCTTCAGCGGTGGTACTGTACTCGTTCATTTCTGGTAACGGTATAGTTGCAAAGAAACAAACGAATACATAATCAGGATAGGTGTGTGTACGCATATTACACAAGTATAGCAGGCGTATTATACGAGTACATAGAGTTGTTTTAATGCGCCAACAATACGCGGCCGCCTTACGATTGCTAGGCTTGTCACATCTTTCTTTGGCGCGGTCCTGCTACAACACCTTTTTCGCGGGGCCGCGACTACATTCACACTCCACTATATGAAATGCATTATTCGAGTGACAAACGGCGACGACAAAGCTACACAATCGCAAACCGTTAACGTTCGATTTCAAACCTATTCTCCGACAAGTTCTCGGCTCATTGACGATGACGGGCACAAAAACAATTCACGGAGTTCTTTTTTCTTCATCAAACATTGTCAACCTTATTCTGTACTTTATGTCACGTCTTTCGAGTTGTGCGAATTCGGTGTTTCTTCTTTCTTGTTTGCTATTCTTTTTTGATTTTATACCACAGTTCTTGCGGATCATCCCGACTTTGCGGTATTTTTACCTTGTACGATCAGGATTGTTTGATCTTTACTGAAGGAAGGAAGCAAGTCACTTTATCCTCGTTCATGGCTTGTAAGACATTGCTTTACAAACACACAAGGATTGTTCTTTACGATTTATTATTTTAAGATTACTGGGAGAACCTGATTATATGAAAGTATTATTGAAAGAAACACATAAAACGGAAATTGTGTGGCATACAAGTTGTTTCGGGCATATGTTAAAATGATGTAAAATTCTTTGGAGACAACTTGACCGAAAATAGGAAAATCATCAAAGTTATTTGTGGTGAAAACGTCTCATTACTGAGAACCAGACTTATTGTTAGTAGAAGCGAAACCGCCTAACTGTGGGCAGTCTAATTTATTTTTACGCGAAACGCCTAGTTGAAGGCAACTGGAGTACTCTCATCACAGGCGCCTAACTTCAATCAACCAAATTTACAGGTAGGAAAACCGCCTAATTGAAAGCAGTTACACGAGCAGCATCATCTTGTACATAAGTCTTAATAGAAGTCCGTTGCTCTTTTACAACGTGGAAACGCGAAAAACGCTAAAAAGCGTCGTTTCATATGTTATGTACTTTTTTGAGAGGAACTAATTGCAAAACGTCCCATGTCATTGCCATTAATGAATCGTAATGTACGAAAGAAGAACGTAGGACTTTTGTTTGAATTATGCGAGTTTAATGCATGAGTTCATATTGATAGGCCAGGTAATTATTTATATTTTTTACGCAGCTGAGAGAAAAAAGCAATAACCATTTATTGCGAAGAAAGTATTTCATAAAGCATATACTGCACAGTTTAAAAAACACCCATAAAGCATGTGAATTTTGTTTGTAAATTTATTTTAAAAATAAATACACCATTTGTATTTCTGCGTTGGAGCAGGCTAGGTTGAGCGTTAGGTGAGTCACGTGTATTGAAAATATTCATTCATGATCGTGAAGAAATCTCACAGATGCAGAGTAAAGAGCTAAAACTGCTGTGGTTGCTGACGATGACGTAAAGGCGTCACCTTTTGAATTTCCCGCGAATAGATTTTTTATTTGTTTGAATAAGATGAGAAGACTAAATTCAGGACCAGAGACACGATTGAAGAATCCGAAATAAATATCTAATTATAAATATGTTTACATTCATAAAAAAATTTTCAACAAATATCAGATGAAATTTGAATTTCATATTATGATATATTCTTTTGTCTGAAAACGGTGAGAGTTCTGATTAAATTTAGAGAAAATTCAACATTGTTTGGTGCCCTTTTCGAAAGCGATCAACCACAGACAACGAAATAAGAAAACGATGAAACGTTAAGCGTTTCAGCAGCTGACCAAGGTATAAGTGAGTGAGAAAAATGTCTATAACGTAGTAGTTTGAGAATATTGTGCGTAGTGGTGGGTATCTAATCTATATATAGACTAAGGTATAAATATATACATTGGCGGATATCCAATCCGACACGCACTCGCGTCGTCTCGACTCCACTCGTCGGCAGGATCGCATCTTTCTCTCTGCTTCTTCGTCGTCATCGTCATCATCATCTTCTTCACCTCGTTGTTCTTTTTCTTTTAGAGCTGGGTAGCAGTAGTAGCCCGGCGGGGTGCAGAGTCAGTCGGTACCTGCGAGTGCATGCGTGTGTGCATGCCCTCCGAAAGAGAGAGAAGAAAGGGAGAGAGAGGGCGAAGAAGAGAAGGTGGAAAATAGAGCCGCCAAAAGACATAATGTTAGCCCTAATTAGTGAATTCGAGGAGGTAGAAAGAAACGGATATCACGCAGTGCTGGGAAAATGATTCACCTATACGAGGCATCGGTGATTTTTTTTTACATCACAGAAGTGAAGCGGCAGCAGAATAAAAGTTTGACCGCGAGCGCGGTGGTTGGTGCGGATAAAAGAAAAAAAAAGAAAAAGAAATACTATTCGTGGATTGATAATAATTACAATTGTTCGAATGATTATGTGTTCTCGTTGAGGAATCTCTACCTATTTGACGCGATACACGCGATGACATGTGTCGTAGAGGAATTTTTATAAAGGCTGCGAATTGGCGGATTTTGTTTTTTTATTTTTCATCGTTCGTTTTATGACGATAAAAAAAGAAACGAACGAAAAACACGATAAACAAACTATAGATAAGTACATAAGAGTGTTGCACGTTTTGTAACAATCGAAGGAAATTTACTTTTTGTGATTGCGTAATACAACAGCCGTCACCATGGATTCCAAAGGCGTTAAAGGTTTACCCAAAATGCACCATCTATATCCAACGGCGAAGGGTGACACCCTTTGTCCGTTAGGATTTCACCCCCAGGTTCGGTGGCCGACGAGGTGCAAGCGATGTTTCAGGTAAAAAAACAACATGTGCAGCAGCATGAAATTAATTTTAAAACCACTACTTGCCGAGAATCGCGACACGAGGACTTCGCTGAGCGAGCGATTCCTCTGAAAACACTATTTCTGTAAACTTGTTAGCAAATTCCCGAGAATTTCGGAAGAGGTTCACATTTTTCTGGAATCGGCGTCGACGCGAGCATTCAAACGAGACCATTCACTGTTTTGTAGCTATCATGTCACACTTGATAATCAAAAATTTGTACCGAAAACTGGGATCCAGATTCAATTAGGTTAGGTTCTGCTTATGGCATCAATCTTTGTACCCGGGGTAGGGCTAAGTTTACATACGTATACACCTACATTTCTGGTATTGCAGAAATTGCCCACTTTATAGTATACTCGCTACTACTCCGTGAATCGGCATCAAGTAATTTGTGCTGCAGTACGAGAATAGCATCACGCAGAGAGACTATTAGGAAATCGAGGTCTGAACTCCCCGCACAAAGCTCATAGCTGAAATATCGTCTGTACGCACCAGACACAATTCTGGAATTAATAACCCTCCTTGCGAAATCGAATTCCAAATAATCTCTTTCAGGCTTGCGTGTAAAAATATAATATATGAATAATAAAAGCGATATAGAATGCAACGATGATCACAAATATCCAATTTTTCATAAAAACTTCCGTTTGTATTTCAATTTCACTGTATAGATTGAAGCGATATTTTTCAGAGACTACAAAGAGCACATAGGAAAAAAAGGTACTTTGAAAGACACGACAGCCTCGTCACCAAGCCTCTCGCCGTGGGAACCAGCCACAAGCCGGTGGGTTTGCCCCAAACCATTTACATGCGCGAAAGAAAAAAACGCTTGCCTCCGAGTGTCGGAATCCGAAAAAAATATAACAAAAAAATTTCAGCTCAACCGAGAACACAGACAAGCGAACTTGGGCCTCGACGTCGAACCTGTCGAAGGATGAGTCCAAGCTCTACCAGCAGGGACTTGGCGAAAAGAAACAGGTACTGAGCGGCGGCTGGTCGTCGACGTCGACGATAGACAATCTCGGGCAGAAGGAAACCGAGGCTGAGTCAGCGGAGACGAGCCAAGCGCCCGCTGCTCCGGGGCAATTGGCAGGAAAGCAGCGGGCCTACACGGGTTCACAGTCTGACAGCTATACCTTCAAACGATTTTCGAACTCCCTGGTAGCCGATGATGTCGCAGAGCTCGGTACGGACGCCCCGAACTTGCCTCAAAAGTTGCAGATCAAAAGCGTCAAGAGCGTCGTCGACGAGACCGACAATCCCGCGTCGTCGAATACAGACGTTGAATTCATCATACAGGTGGAACGATGTGTCCCTGGCTGACGTTTTCTGCGCTAAAAACCGAGCAGATTTCGTTCAGATGAAATTCTTGTAGGCTTGATAGTTTTCGAACTACAGGCGTTCGAACGTTCTGACCAATCGCGTTCCAGCTTCTCGTAACGGTCGCTCCGATGCGCTTCGCTCCGATTGGTCGAAACTTGGATTCGCTCTCGTTTGAAAATTATCAGGCCCTCGGAATTTCCGTTTACAGTAAATCGACCTGCGACTGAAAGATTTTTTTTCCACCAGGTGAAGAAATCTCGACCGTCGGAAAACGGAGTGAAATTAACCGAATCTGGGAAGGATAAACGGAGCGATTCAAGTAGCGATAAGGGCGGGAAAACTGAGAAGGTATGAAGTTTGAAGTGACTGATCGTGTCGCAGGCTGATTTAACTTGGTTGGTGACTTTCAGAATGAAATCGAGAAGCTCAAAGGTCAGCTGAGCGAGATGAGAACGCGTTGCGAAAAGGTCGAGAGAGAGAAGAGCGACATTCTGCTTCGTCGACTAGCAACGATGGACACCGTCTCGAATAAATCGTCGAGCAACGAAGTAACAAAGCTTCAAAAAACTGTCAAAGATCTTCAGGCTAAAACCGAAGGTGTAACCGCTATTCATGAATATTGATAAAAATTTAAGTTAAACGAAGTGAGGTGCCAGTTTCGCCGCTAATTCACATAGATTTCAACGCGGCGAGACTTTCATCGCACATATTTATCACGAGCTTCATTCACATGCGTTCCTTTCGTACGGAAGCCTTTCACTTCTCGTATAATAATATTATAAATCACAAGAAATAACGCTACGATATTCGTACTAAACGCCTGTATATCGTGAATTGAATGTGATGAGCAGGCAAAACGGCTATTATTTTTGGTAATTTACTTTTGGTTTCGTTGTTTCATCCATCGATCTTCCTCTTACGTAGCTTTAACCGAAGAGAAATCTGGGCTTTCAACGAAGCTCAGAAGCTTGGAAAAGGAGTTGAACGTTAAGACGAACCGTTCGGAAAAAGATAAGATAAACGAGGAGCTCAAGTCGAAATTGAAGGCCGCGGAAACTCTGTGTGAAACTCTGATGGACGAGAATGAAGACATGAAGAAGGAAATCAGGGACTTGGAGGAAGAGATATACGAGATGCAGGACAACTTCAGGCATGAATTATTAATTTTACAAGATTGATCCGTAATTTTCTGTGACTAAAATCATTTTTTATATTTTTTTAATTTCATTTATTATTTTTGTTTTACCTTACTCTGATCAGGGAAGAGCAGGCTGACGAGTATACGACTCTTCGTAAGGACTTAGAACAGTCTAATAAAAATTGTCGAATCCTCTCGTTCAAGTTGAGAAAAGTCGAGCGAAAAGTCGAGCAGTTGGAAAGTGAAAAAACGAGCATATCAAGCCAGTTCGATGGGGTAAAAACCGCACACAATTTTTTAATCGTGAATTTGGTAATTGTACATGTACGAATATCGTGTATTTTTCACAGTTAAGGAAATTGGAGTTGACGCTACGCAAGGTGGTCAACGAGTACAAAAATCGCACGGCGAAAAAAACAACTGATTACACGACAAAGCTGCAACTAAGAAAGATGGTGGACGACCTCGAGAAGGAAATAGGTGAGGAGCTGAATATTAATATCATTAAGTGAAGTTGAATTTGTAACGTGCAATTTAACTGAGGGTAAAATTTTTCGAAGTTGGTCTCGGTCTAATCATTTTCATTACTTTTCGCAGCTGATATTTTCGGTATGATTATAACCGTGACCGAAGGAAAAGACGTTGAAGTGACGGGAATTCCTGCGGTGGTTCCTCAGGATGATTCCCAAAATTTGAAGAACCAGGAAAAACTCGTCAAAGAATGCGAACTCCTGAAGCAGAAGCTCGACAAAGCAACGAGAGAACTTAACGCCGAGAGAGACACGAAGAAGACGGAAAAAAGCAGCAAGCCGCCTTCTTCGGACGACAACAAATCGTCCGAACTCCTGATGCGTTAGTTCCATTTAAACATTATTCGATTCCACGTATTCGTGGTATTGAAATTACTAAAACGATAAGTAGGAACAAGAATATAAGGAAGAACACTGTTTCAAATTTAGCGCCAATTTTCAAATTCAAATAACGGAATTTGTATTTTCCCGCCTTATAAATCAATTAGAATTCAATCCAGCGGTAGCTTTTCAGGCACTCTGTGAATCGAAACCGCACAGGGTTCTTTGTGTAATATAATGATATAAAGTCGGCCGGAGGCGTGTTGTGCGTGCAGATTGCGCGGAGCGGCTTATAAGGCATTAGAAAATTGAATTGAGAACGGTGATACCCGGCCGGTAAAGTAGAACTGAACCTCATTCCAGAGCAGCGGTATGTATATCGTTTCTAATAATGGGAACATGCAGTTATGCGCCTGCTTCCTGCGTATACAATATCATGCGGTCGGGGGACGTAATCAGACTTGTATAATAACGTGGCACGACTCGCAGTATTTTTTTTTCTTTCATTCTTTATTCGAACAGCGCGTGGCACTGCCCGATTCTCATTTACGGTGCGCACGTTCTCACAGCTTCGAGAAACAGTTTCGAAATAACGATCGCTCCACGTGCAATTGAGAAAATTATGAATGATGGAAATTGAAACGATCGAGCCGAATATCGATTACATGTACAGCGAATTTTTTCTCTTCCATACAGTCAAGAAGAAACTCGAGGATGCGATCAGCCTGAACAAGGAAGAGAGAAATTCGTGGGATGTTGAAAGAGTGAAACTTCACGAAGAGAAGGAAAAACTGAAGTCCAAATTGCTGTCGCTATCCGCGGAGAAGCTGAAAGTCTACAACGAGGTGGTTCAGCTTAAAAAGGATCTCGGTAAACCATTAGAAATATTTTTTCGAGGCAAAAAATTTTCGGGGTTTCATTTTTTGTTAAACACAATTTAGAATCGGCGACATCGTCCGGTAAAGAAAGCGCCAGAATAGAATTTGCGATGAACGAACTGAAGAAAGAACTATACGTGGAAAAAGAGAGGTGTAAAAATTTACAGAACGATCTGACGACGTGCGTGGAAAAGGAGGGACGGATAGTAAAGACACTCGCATCCGTGAGTGCATTGTGAAAATAAGAATTCTGATATTATTGAGCGGTAGAAATATTTTTCAAATCCAATATTCTCTCAGGTCGAAACGAGCAAATCTCAGCTCGAGGGAGAGCTGAAGCGGATTAAACTGGAACTGGAGAACGAGAGGAATTCCTGCTCAGCAAAGATCTCAAAAACGAGTTCCGAGGTCGCAGAATTATCAAAGGAGCTGGAAAAGGTTCGGACCGAAAGTGAAAAAATTGTTCAGGGTAAAGAGGGCGAAATCGCTACCCTAAAGAAGAAGATTCTTAGTCTTGAAAAGGCCGGTGTTAATGCGAAGAAGTTGAACGAGATGAAGCAAACTTACACCGAAAAAATTTCAAGTCAGTTACATCAGTTTGGTTTTTATTAAGTGTAGATTACAGGAGCTTTGAAAGCTTGATTTTACCCTGCATTGATTTTACCGCAGACTTGGAAAAGGAAGTAAAAACCGGAGTAAAGCTGTACGATGATTTAAACGTGAAGTACGGAGTCCTGGGCGATTCGAGAGCCCATCTTGAGAGTCAAAATACGATATTGACCAGGTAAACTCTTCGCAGATTTAAAATTTTCATTTTTCGTTTATCCCCGCATTTTTTTCACGATTTATTTATCAACTTTTATTGCAGCAAGCTGCTGGACCGTAAGCACGAGATAAATCGGATCGAGGGAGAGTTGAAAGCAATACGTGAAACGTACAATAAGAAAGAAGACGAGTGGGTTAAAGAAAAATTACGTATGGAGGTGAGGGTTCGGATAACTGTTTCAACGGCATCAGCTCAAGTTTTTTATTTTTTATTACATCGACAATTCGCTTTTCAGGAGAAATTACGCGAGTATGAAAAATCAGCCAGCAAATCGTCCATCGATGAGAAAAACGATGAAGTCGCAAGACTGAGGAAAGAGAATTCTGTGCTCACCGAGCAGTTGGACGCGGTGAAAAAGGCAGTAAGTACGAGTATATTATCAATTCGTGATCAAGATCTTAGTGCAGGTGTAAAAATGTTCGATTTTTGTTAATTAGATAGTTCAATCAGGAAAATTAGCTCCAAGTTAAATTTTTTACGTCCGTTATGGACTACTGATATGGGTTCTTTCCCGCTTGAAGTAATTACACCCGAAGGGATGTTGGTAGGATGTTGATTACTGATTGATGTTTGACGAAATGTAGTTCACTTAAGAAAGTGGATTTGAATATCATTTGGCGAATGCAATTGAATGTGATTGAATGTAAGGTTTGGAGATGTCTCGTGAGAAAGAGTTGGTTTTTGAGTGAGATGTGTGGTTTTTGAGAGTTGGAGTACGAGTGAGGTTGGAGACAAAGCGTATGGGTGCAAGGACAGGCGTGAAAATCCAGAGTGAGCGGAATGGAATTAGCTGAGTAAGTATGATAACGAGTAGCGTGAGGCTGGATGGAAATAGGAGGACAGGATAGAGACTGTGAAGTTAATATAAGAAATATTGGAGAATTATCAAGCAGGAGCCATTGGATGAGAAAGACGTGTGGTGGTACACCGGATGTAACAAACTCTTGCCTCTGACGAGAATATGCGATTTTTCGAGTAGATATTTTCAGTCTTGAAATCTACTCAATCAAACTCCTTTAACTTTATTTAACTTTCGTTGAACTAATTATATTCCTCCCACCTTACACTATCTGACCGCTCAACGCTAGCAGATAGGCATGTTCCTATAGCTTCGGTTGCCTATCTGCAACTGTTGAATGGTGAGTTTTACAGAAAACTCGCGGTATCTGCATCCTAATATCACGACTATATCAATTGACGCGTGGTATTTACATGAGATGAAAACGATATGTCATTTTTGTGACGATTAATTCTAGAACGACGACCTGACGAGCAGGCTTCAGGATTACGAGAGCGTTTCGAAGATCCAGAAGAACTGGTCAGCGGATACTTCGGCATTGGAAACGGAGCTGCGAAAGGCGAAGAGCGCTTTGTCGAACGCGGACAAGGTGCGGAAGGCGGATTTGGCGCAGTGTAAAATGCGATACGAGCACAGAATAACGGCGATAAACGATGAGATACAGTCGATACAAAACCAGCTCTCGCGCTACAAGCGAGAACGCGACACTTACAAGCACATGCTTGAGGGGGCCCAGAGAACGATCGGGGATTTGAAGGCGGTACGGAAACGAAGGCAGTCGAACACGTCGACGGGAAAATCGGACGAGGTAAAGATTCCGTTGATCTTTGGGAAATAATTCCGGGCCTTCGTCATCTC
The DNA here is from genome assembly GCF_021155775.2 of Neodiprion pinetum. NCBI lineage: Eukaryota > Metazoa > Arthropoda > Insecta > Hymenoptera > Diprionidae > Neodiprion > Neodiprion pinetum. Next base: position 22,127,706 of record NC_060236.1, on the reverse strand, counting down.
GGTCTGATATTTTTCAGGACGAGGAAGTAATCGCGAATAACGTTACGGTCCTCGAAAAGCAGATCAGCTGTATGGAGGACGAGCTGTCCGAGACTAGGCTCGAGTCCTCGAAACTGAAGACAGAACTCGTTTCCGAGAGATCCGCATGGCAGGTCAAACTTTCGGAGATGCAATCGCGTGTGAACGAGGTTATTACAGTCATTTTATTACATCTCATAAAAAAGAATTAACACAACATGTACGACGTTGTTTGTGCCTTGATATTCGTTATTAAGTTCACCTGAAAGGATCAGCTGTTCACCCCGTGTGACGCCATATTGCCTTCATCGCATCTGGGTCACGTGACCGATCTAAAAGTATTTGTGAGAATCGATCCCGTTTTCTTTTGAAACATCCGTTCAATTGCGAATTTTTTGTAATATGATCGTTCAGATCGTTGCGAGTACGCTCTAGTCAGCTGGGACCGATTAATTGTGAAATGAATTAATAATCAAATAATTCGCAAAATATAACCTCAAAGCCCATCTCGCAGCAAAATGAATAGATTGATTAATATTTATTCAGTCGTAGCTGACCGGAGCGCATTTTTTCAAAATAGCAGAATCATTTTACAAAATATTTCAAATCTAACCTTTGCGAAACAATCAGGCTGATTCTTGTATAAATACTCCTAAATCAGTCACGTCACCCGGTGCTGAAACAATTATTGACACTTGGAATTATAGTTGGAAGAGGAGCGCCTCCTTTCGAGCGGGCGGACGAAAATTCCAGGTCTGAAAGTCCGAATGGAACTTGCCTGGCAAAAGGAGCGAGAGGAGCAGCAGAGGCTTCTTCAAGAAACCGCAACACTGGCTCGCGATCTCAGGCAGACATTGTTCGAGGTATGAGAAGAATAATTTGATGCCGAATATATTTGAGTATGGTCAAAAATCGCGTTTCAGATCGAAAGAGAACGTGACAAGGAGCGTCTAGAGAATAAGAGGAAGCAGGATCAGCTGAAGAAGTCATTTGACGAGGAGAAGGAAGAGAACAAAAAGAAACTGATCGAGGTGAGTGTCCGGAAAATATTTACAGCCAAGCGTTGATTAACTGGGGTTAATCTTCATCAGTACGCCAGAACTGCGGTTTATATTATCAGTCCACGAGCATTTTGGATTTCACGAAGTTTCAGAGGATTTCAGGATTTAATGTGTTTCAAAGATTTTATGCGTTTATGACTTCATAATTTCGAGGATGATAATACTTTCGACTTCCAGCTGCTGAACGTCAGTTAGTAATGTCACGAAAAAATCGTTTTTCAGCTCCAGTGCGATTTGCTCGAGCTGCGAGATGCTCACGCAAAATTGCGGACAAGTAACGAAAAAATGAGGAGAGAGAAGGAGCGGCACGAACGGGAACGCGAAGAGCTGAGGGACATTATTGCGAGCAAAAGACGTCTTGAACACAACGAGGCTCGTAGCGTAAACGTGATTCTTCAGCAGGTTGATGATCTGATGAAATTGTTCCCGGAATTACAGGCGTCGAAACCTAACAATGACGGTTCCAATGGTAAACAGACATCAAACAGCGACACTTACACGCCGACACCGCCGAGGAGATTGAAGGTGATTCAAAGCATTCGGACCACTGAAATTTAATCATGAAAAATGTCTTGACTGATGGAAAATTTTCTTGAAATCTCCAACGTTTGTTTTATGGTTTTTTAGGGACCAAAATCTAGGGAATCATCACCAGGCATGATGGACTCGAGGGAAGATATCAGAGGTATGAAGTTGAGTCGATTGTGACTCCGAGGCAATTTTTTTTTACCACGTTTTTTCCAGGATCAACCAAGGATTTGGGTGGAAGAACGGAGAAGCTTGAATACACGATTGGAAAGCTGATGGAGGTTGCGAAAGAGTTGAAGGACACGAAAAAGACATTCGACGACCGTTTAGCGGTGAAGGCTAAGAAATTTGGAAAGCGGTAAGTGACGATTGATTTCCAGAGAGTTTATTATTTTTTTTTAACTCATATTTCCGTCAGGTCAACGTCTATCGAAAGCGACTCAACGAGCAGAGGAACAACTCTGAGTCGCGTTGGCTATCAAGATAAGTCGAATAAGTCGAGCTTGAAAAGAAAGAGTGTGTCCCTGGAACAAACAGCGGGAAAAAATGATCAACAGGTAGTTGGCAATAATTATAGTAACAAAAAATTGGTCGATTTCTAACTTGCACATGTCTAATTCGTCTGTAAAATCGTGATCTTAGACGATCTGGGCCAATGACAGCAACGTATCAAGCATGCAATCTTTGGACGGTTCGGACGTGGATTCGCGGCACTTCAGTATGCAGAGAGACTCGAGTGTCGATAGGTACTATAGCTTTTTTCATAACAGCAGCACTAATGGAACAATTTCGATGATGCAAAGATAACAATTCACGGTATACAATTGCCTTTAATTTTGCAGCAGGCTCTCGGGCGGTTCGACCAAGAGCGAGCTGCTTCAGCGTGACAAAAAATACAACAAAGGTATCATAAGGAAAATAACGACGAAGCTGACTAAGTCGGCGAGTGTCGACGACCCGAATAGTTCCATTGATTACTCAATGCAGGTGAGTGAGGCCTGTTTTTTGTTTTTTACTTTTTGCATTATTCGTTCAAAAAATCTTTTTGCCGCTTGATTCCGTTTTTCTACTCAAGAATGTCACTTTTGTTACTCAGACGTCAGGCTCTGAGGCGAGCATCAATGACCAGGATACGAGAAACGGTAAACGAAACTTGAAGAAAAAGTTGACAGACATGTTCAAAAGGGGTTCGTCGCGGAGTAACAGGTAAAGCACGGAAAACACCGCGGATTAAAACTAACAACTTAGATATCGATGATTCTAATCGTCCGATTTCCGCAGCTTGGACAGAAGAGGAGCTTCTCAGGAGGCGAGCAGACCTTCCTCGAGAAATTCGATGTCCTCAAAAAATTAACAATACAACCTTCGACCCTTCCTGTGTAAAATATAATTAAAATAAAACTAACGTATCAGTCTAATTGTAACATCGATTGTAATTTATATCAAGCTGATGACGAACCACCCGCATTTAGATAGACGTTAACGTAACATGAAGCTGTAACGGGATATTTCCGAGTTCGGAGACTTCGAAAGGTCTGTAAATGCTAAAGCTGAGAAAATTAAAATTCTAATCATCCGGGAACAGCCTCTATGTCGTTAAATTTACGTTATGTTGTAAGTATACAATACACATGAATATATGTAACATATCTAAATTTAGGAAATTGTATAGATTTATAGATCGTTGTATATTGTACATTTTACTTGCGAGTTTGTAATTAATTGTGTTAAATTTTAATTGTATATATATAAATATATATACATATAATATATAAAACGTAGCCGTAGAAAAGAAAGAAGCGGAGCATGTTATTGTAAAATGGAACGATATATATGGAATCTCACTATCGAAAATGAATATACTGCGACATAACTGTAGGTGTAAAGTATTTAGGTATTGATTTATTTTATATTGAGTTTAACCAACAACGACATTATCATTGTCGATAAATGCGTAAGGTGGAACCGCCATGTTAGTGGGAGCGGGACCTTTGCGTATTCGGGCCGAAGCATCATAGTGCGATCCGTGGCAAGGACAATAATACCCCCCGGCAAAGTCGCCCGAATTCGGAATTGGGACACATCCAAGATGCGTACAGATTCCGACGACAATAAGCCACTCCGGATGTTGCACACGTTTATCGTCAGGCTCCGGATCTCGGAGATCCGACATTTTCGTTAGACGTTCTCGGTCGATAATCTCCTGGGTGCTAGAGCGGTTTTATTTCACTTGAGAGCAATACATTTATCGAAAGATTAAAGTTGAAAAAAAAGAGACTTCGCAAATCGTATTTTGTGGTCGTTGTTTCGGTAAAGAATGAAGTGTATGAACGGTTTCCGATCGTGCCAGGGTTAAAGAAGCTTCTAAGGTTCGCGATTTTTGTCACAGAAGGCGGAATCGAAATAACGAAGGTGCGAAAGACGTGAGGTGATGCGCCCCGCTCACTATTACGATGTTTGTTTGCAAATCTAATTTCGAATGTGTGGAATGAAAATTTTTGCTTCGATAAAGTAGAACGATTCAGTGTCACATTCAGCTTAAGAGTAGCAAAATTATTTTTTACATACCGATGTGTCACGAAGAGTGGTTTTCCGCGCCATTTGAAGACTTTAGTTTTACCCTCTATGATATCGTTCAACTTCACTTCTAACTGGGCCAAGGCAAGGACGTCTGCCGATGGTGACATCGATGACAGTGCTTGTGCGATAACAGTCTTCGCCCCGTAAAGAGCAGCAGTGCCCATAGCTGTGAATAATAGCACAATTCCTCATTTACTTCATTATTCTTGGATTCTATACGTTTGTCGAATCATATCAAGCAAATAGAAAACTCTGCAAAATATGCAGTCGCAAGGCACTAACACGAGTTACGAAAGCTTGAATAATTTTTTAGAAATTCAATAAGCTAATTGAAAGACTAGTTTTTCGTAACTCCGAAGGAATGCGGCGTGTTACTGACAAAAGGTGACGAGTGCAACACTTCCACGACGACGATCTGCGGATGCTGCGGTCGAAGAATGAGGATCCTTCAATGCAGTTTTCCGATAATCGTCAAAATTAGGTTTTGGCACATCGGTGTATGCGAATCGAAGAACTCCGAGGTTTCGATCTTGAGTCACAATATGGGAGTATATTTCAATTTGATAGTTTGGAATTTCTGATGGTTCGTTAGATACGTCTAAAAATATTAAGGCCATATAAACATACTTGTGAATATCGAGGGTAGAAAAGTGTTGACTTTAACAGCGATCGAAAAATCACAGATTCTGAGCGCTCCACGATTTATCATATTGATTAAATACATTCTTTGACAGGGTAAGAAGGAATTATGTGAACTTAGCCACAGATCAATTATTGATAATTCTCGAGATCGATAGGGCGTGACAATTGTAATGAAATAAACTTACATATTGCATTCCACTGATCTCTAACGATAAGTATATATGTAGATCTGTGTTGCATCCCATAACGAAATGTAACGATAAATCACTAACTTTCGCGACGCTTTCGAAGAATACTTTAACAACGTGTTCTTCTAACCTTCGTTACGCTCGATCAAGTTTGTGATATGACCCTGATACAAGTTGTGACACTCGGTACACTGAGAAGCTTTTTGCAAAATTCTCAGGTAGACTTAAGGGGGTTACAGCTTGGACGGTTGAAAATCATACCTATTTGTAGTATTTTTTTTTAAAGAAAATGAATAAACTTAGAGAAATTTGAATTACAAAACTTTATCATTTATAGAAGAATATAAATTCGAAAATTTGGTGACTTCGAAAAATTAACGACTAGAGATGCTTAGCCGGAGCCTTACTCCACTCATCACCAGTGAGTTCGAATTTGTTTTCGTTGCCTGGTATGTATGTATTAAGAATTTCGTCTCTTCAAGCATTAAGAATGTGGTGTGTAGATGATATGTTTACATTTTTGAAGTCTTGCTTTTAATGAGAAGCCACGCAAGACGGGCAAAGCCGTCTATTAAATGATATGCGGATGTACATATCATTAATTACGAGAAAATAATTGTTGAAGAATATAATAATATAGGCTTTTCATTAGAAGCAAGAATTCAAAAATTTAAACATATCATCTGCACACAACATTCTTAGAAACAGTGTTTGGAGAGACGAAATTCTTAATGCTTTATTGTTTATAGTTTAAAGAACACCTTAGAATTTTACTATTATAATTAATAACAAAATGGCGACATGGCATATATGTATAAGTAGCGAACGACTACGTTTTCAATCTGTTGGCGCAGGTTCTCGGTTAATTTTTAATTATTTGATTAACTTGAACTTTTGAGACAATATTCAAGACTTGTTTATGGATTCGATCTTGTGGCTAGATTTTTAAATTTCAATCGAAAAATTTGTTTAAAAAATTTAAAAAAAAAAACAACATTTTTTATACATTGGGGCTGTGAGCTTGAACTCGAAAAGTTATTCTTATGTACTCAAATAATTTTCACTCTGTTACAAGTTGGACAGTGATGTCAGGAGATGCGCCACCGCAAAAACCCTGGAGTTCGAAGTCGTTCGCTACTTACATCCGCCATGCCGCCATTTTGTTATTAATTTCAATGAAAAAATTCTAAAATGTTGTTAAAATTATAAATAATAAAGCTCTCAAACTGAAATTGCAGCGTAATGTCCTTTAATTAAATTGAACAAAAAAAAAACGCGATGTTTAACGCATGCATTGTAGGCTATATACTGATAGGCGTAGATCGTGAATTTCATTTAGTTGCTACGTATTCCAAGAGATCGCGCTACGGGTATCAAACTCTACTATTTTATTTAGCAGGTTGAGCTAGAATTACAGCTGCTATCAGCTGGAAATTTCTGCAGACTGTAAAGATGAGAACAAGTGCGATGATTAGTGAAAGAGGTTTCTCTTCCGCTCTGTCAATCTCTATACGAATGAATCGGTGTTAAAAGCGCTCAAATTCTCTTAGTAAATACGTAAAATGTGCAATACGTTCGTAAATGTGGATCTCAATATCGAGGGATCAAAGTCATCGTCGTGTCTGCGTGTTCAAGTGAACAAACTGACATCTCGAGCAATGGGCTGAATGAGAAGTACAACCAGAAGACGAATCGCAATAGTTTTCTAACCTACGTATCATAAAAACATCGTAATAACGTGCGAACTGTGAATGCGTGCCATATTACATAAAGAAATGTACCGCCTCAACCTTCAAACCTGCTAGCTTTCAAGGTTAGGATAGGTTATGCAACACCTTTAACCCTCACTTATTTTCAATCTTCCAACAACTTCAAAGGTCTACACAGATATATCTGTTACTCTTTTTTATCTGTCCGTCCGTTTATTTATATTCTTAGTTTGATACGAAGCATCAATCACAGGTATGAAATCTGAGACAATCGATTGAATTTTCTGGTTGTTATTTTTCAATAACGGTTACTTATTTTCATTACTTTAGGTACAATGAGTCTGCAGGGAAATTTCGAATTTCTAATATTTCCATCCGTAGCAGCTATCTCAAATTCTTCCTCGTCTGGGGCGTCCAAAGATTCGGAGAAAGACGTCAATGCCACGGCCCAGGAAAAAATACCACTCTCGTCGATAATGAAAATAACGTCCCACGATGCCAGGGAGTTTGCCTGTGGTTGGGGAGCGGCGGTGATCAATGTCACAGTCACTTATCCTATTAACAAGATAATATTTCGTCAGGTGAAGATACAGACGGATTTGTTGGACAAATTTTTTGATTCACAAAAATTTAACTCATATATATTCACACAATTCGTGCCAGGTTTTCACAGGTGCAGCAGGAGTTGATCTAAATGAAATTAATTAATATAATAAATTCTCATCATCCTCATAGATCAGTAGAAATAACAATGAGTAACAATTTCAGAGAGATGTGACGGTATTGAATGAATCATTCTGTTGATAGATAAGCTCTCTGCATCTGCATACAAATAAATTATTTCTTAACAAAGTATTCATTTATTCTTTGTTCCTAACATGTATAATATGAGTGCAATAATATGTGCTTTTTTTTTTAACCCAATAATAACGTATTTTTGCACGCGCGCAATTATCATCTAATCTCGAATTTCAGGGTAAAGTTTTATCACAAGGAAAGTACCCGAGATAAACTTCAACGATTTTCTTCATTCTGTGATATGTCGCAGTACATACATGAAACAATATTGAACGGGTTTTTTTTTTATTTTTTAATTTACCCACGTATTAAGTATCTCTCCCCAAAAAGATGGGAAAAAATCCCAGAGGGAAGAGAATTGGTCCAATTGGTTTTAGAGGAAAAATTTATGTGTATAGAGAAATTAGATAATTGGGAATAAACTTTGAGGATTGTTTTCATCCCCTAAACGGCCAAACTAGTACGTAATAAAAAGATGTGTTACGTTTTTGTGAAACGTGAAAAACACCACGAAGAAAATCGTTGGGGTAAACCTTTGGTATATTCCTTGATAGTTGCAGGAAATTGTGCATGAAACATGTGGAACAAGGAATAAATCGTTTGAAAATCGCTCTCTGTAGATTTTGGAAGGTGTGCCAGCAGGAGCGGCGGCCAAGCAGTTATCCGAGGAAGGAGTCCGCCTTTTGTACCGAGGTATCCTGCCGCCGTTATGTCAGAAGACGCTCTCGCTGAGCATAATGTTCGGGGTGTACGAAGGGACCCGGAAGCGGATATACCTGCTGACAAAGAACGCGGGCCTTTCCAAGTTCCTCGCGGCGAACATCGCGGGAACCGCCGAGGCGATCCTGATGCCACTTGAGCGGGTTCAGACGCTGCTTCAGGACTGGCGCTACCACGAAAAGTTCAGGAACACCTCGCACGCCTTCAGGCACCTTCTCAGACACCACGGGATCCCGGAATGCTATCGAGGCTTGTTCCCGATTCTGGTCAGGAACGGTCTGTCGAATCTGATGTTCTTTAGCCTGAGGGATCACTCGAAAACCCTAATGGCTGGGAGGGACACTCTGTTCACCAATTTTGTGTGCGGCGCGCTTATCGGCGGCCTAACCAGCACAGTTTTCTACCCGATGAACGTCATCAAGATTCACATGCAAACCAAGGTCGGCGGTGATTTTGAGAAATTCTGGGGCGTTGTTAAGGAGATTTACGTATCGAGAGACAAGAGCATCGCTCATTTCTACAAGGGGGTTCATCTCAATTACATGAGGTCGTTTATCAGCTGGGGTGTAATAAACGCCGCTTATGATTTTTTGAAGAAAATCATATTCGTTTGAATCCTTTGCTCGTCGGATTATTTTATTCAAACCTATTTTCGAGGTGTTTAGACAAATAACCAAAAAAAAAACATCACGAGAAGAATAACGCAAATGCTCGATGGAATGATATCATTGTTTCGTTATTAGTCAATTTCTCACGGCGTTATTTTTTGTCTCGCAATTTTTGTTAAATCTTTTTCTTTCAATCTCCAACATCTGTGGCATTTACTGTGTACATAGTGTCAATAGTGATGTGAAAATAAGACAAAAAAGTTACACTTAATATGCATCACTGTAAAATTTATGTCGTGTTTAGTTAGCGAAAAATCTTTATTTTTAAAATGTTCATTTTAAAGAAAAAATCACCAAACAAAGTAATGGAAAAAAAAAGAAACCCATTAAAAATAACTCACAAATCAATCAAGATCTCAGAAATTCGAACTTGATCGATTTATGGTTACACGAATTATGGTTTTTGTAAACTTTCTCCCAGTACCTAATACAAAAAACAACGAAAACAGGAGTTGAATTGTCGCGTTCTGCTTAACGAATTCCGTGATGGATTTTTCAATCAGAAACCCTCAATGAAAGTTACCGAGATCAAGCCATATAATACGTCGTACCGTTTTAGTGACGGGTGAAGAAAATATAGTCGATCGATGGGCCGCTGGTTGGCGCAAGTTTTTCTTTGTTTGTACTAGAATTCAATTTTTAAAAATAACTGTGTATATATACAATACACGATACGTACACTATAAGTAGCAAAGTTTTATTAATATTATTATTGTTATCAATAATGTGTGCATTTGAATGAAGATTTAAAACAAACTGCCTTTTATGTAATTATTCACCGTTTATACACAATGAAGTCATATTAACGATCAAAGTAAATGAAATGTTAAAGAAATTATTTATTTGTATTATCACTGATATTATTTATGTCTCTTGGGTTTTTTACGCGTTGTAGGTAAATGGATAACTCATCATTCCTTGTTATTGTGTTTAGGCGATTGAAAACTTTTATCGATTGTTGTTTTATACGTGAAGAATCTAAAAAAAAAAAAACACCAGCGACAGGCTGAATTCAAAGAAATATACATTTGATTTTTACACGATATTCGTAGGGCGATTTATTAATTTCTTTCCGTGACCTTGTTTATGTATACTTTCTATCGAAAGGTAAAGAGTTAAGGCGAAAAGAGAATGAATAAGGAAAGAACTAACGTAGAAAAAATGATACAAAAATCGTCGATCCATTCAATTGGTTTTAGGCGATGAAATAACATTTTAGTTGCTCAAGCAAAAACGCAATGACTGATTTTATGAAATTTAAATATATAAATTTATTGCGGCTGCTGTCATTTCACTATTATTGTTATCTTGTTTTTGCCATCGTTGTCGTTGGATGAAAAAAAAAAAAAATCCTTCTCATGTATGTAACAGTGTACGCGTACTAGTAAAACGATCAATAAATAAATTATTTCCTCATTATATTACGTTTATGTATTTTGCGTGTGTCTATAATACCATATAATATTATGTATTGTAGTATATTTATTCTTCAGTGCCTTTGATCAATTACCGAACAATCTACGCTCATTATATATATCACAACACTACCACTTTGTTGGGCGCCACATCGATATATCATCGGCGATTTTTCTTATCTTTTGTATAGACTATTATTCCGACTCTGCTCAAGGCTACTGAGTGTTAAACAGCTCTGGTCCTTTTCCTGGAAAGCGGGCGTTGCTTTGACTATTGTCCTGCGTTGTCAATACTTATTGTTAGAGAAAGCAATAAGATCGGATACTCATACACAATGTAAACATGCAGAAATTAATTCAGAGACGGCTAGTTTTTCGGCCGAGTCGATTACGTTGGTAACGCAGATTCAGCCCGTAACGGCCGCCCGACAGTGGCGCTGCAGGTTGAATATGCGTTACCAACTTAACCGACTAGGACGAAATACAATCCGTCTCTGAATTAATGTCCACATGTGTACAATGAACTGCTGAAATATCCCGGGAGGAAATCTTCGTTGCGAACAATTAATGCTGCAGAGTTCATTGTTGGGTAGGGTTTTAATCGCTTGGGTTTATTTTGAAGATTATTCCGTCTTCTATTGTACCGAACGAGATTGAGGCTGGGTCGATCAAATAAACAGAAGGTTGATTTAATTGATAGTAAGGCAGATTTTACTTGCTTTGTAGAGAAAGAGCAAGGCAAGAAAATTAATAGAAAATAAAAGGCTAACTGCGAGGTTGATAAATGAGAAGAAAATTATATCAAAAGAAACTTCTATGTTCCGTCATATAAATTTTAATTATAAGACAATTTCATGTTTACGGATGAAGCGTCTCAAACCCGTACAAAGAAAGTTGTGATATCTATTTCGACTCGTTCAGACTCACGTGACAAGTGGCAAGTTCTGCTCGTGCTCGTCCGTTTATGAATTCTGGAATGCCCAAGATTTGACTATTGCGCATGCGTGATTCCAGAGAAGGGGAGCCTTACAGGCTGTTTCGATCACGTTTCGACCACGTTTCGACATACGACTTGGAATTCCTGTTTTTCTATTATCTTTGAGCTTGTCTAATCTTCGTTTATTTGTGTTGGATTCGTCAATACACAAATTATCGATTTCTACATGTAATTACCAAAATGATAAACAATTGACGTCTACGTGTCTGATTCAAAGAAAAGATTGAAATCGGATGTGTGTTGCTCGATTGGTCTTAAATTGAACTTGCGAATTGAGATAATATTTTTATCGGATATAACTAACTGTGCGGCTTGAATTTGGAATTCAGCATCAAAATGTCGTAAATAGGTGTTCGTAGTTTCGATGTTTTGGCAGATCCGTTGCATTATGAAAACGATGGATTTCAAATTAATTTAGAAGATAATCTCCTACATTGTATATATCAAATCATTTGAACACAGGCAAAAATATGCTGCAATCTGCTGCATATGTGATGTATATGCGAAGTACTAGATTTGTGGATAGCATATTAGGAATAATAATGACAACAGATCAGTCACGCAGCCGATATAGTTTCGATCGTTTTGACATCATTAAATGTGACACGGTTAATCGTAGGATATTTTTTCCCGCTTGATAGCGTATTGGAATTTACAGGATAATGTGGCACCACACCGATTGAACAGCTGATCGTGTCAGCTGTTGATATTATAGAAATATTACGGTAGAAGAAGCTTATTGTCAGTGCAATGGAAGCTGTGAGGCATTTATTCTGTTAAGTAATTAGGTTGACAGAGAGTGAATCGTACGAAAAACGCAGTATTGTTCAACACGACGCTGTTGGAATTGCTTTTTCAACAATAAAATAAGTGTACCAGTTACTGACATGGTTCGACCAAATTATTGATACTTTTATTCTCCAAGATTATAAATTGATGGCACAAATTGTGAATTTCTGGGTAACTAAAACCAATTACTAGAGGGTTAGACAGTGAAAATTTATTTTTTGTTAATTTTAGAACTAAGGATTAAACAGATACAACCGAAGAAGGTCAATTACTGAGACAGGGTCAATAGCTGGCACACTTACCTTACTACCATGTGTTTTGCTGCAATAAATCCCAAAACATCGTATAGGCTATACACATTTCTCACAAGAAACACAATTCTGATGTATTATTGCTGTCATTAGTGTGAATATTATTAGTATTATTAACACTATTATTATTATTATTATTATTACTACTGGCATCAAACCGTATGGGAAGAAAGAAAAAAGAGTTAAAATGAAGCAACGATACATGACTGCAATTCTTTCACACAGCCATAAATATGATGTACGTGTAGTGTTTCTGTCTACATATAACTCTTTCAATTCAGAACTCATATCCCCTCTCTGTAATCAATCATAATTGTTCATTATTACTTACTCAAAGATTAGACATAAGAAATTGGAAATAAAATTACAAATTAGGATTATTGTTATCATATAAAATATACTATAAGTACAATGTACATACAATTGTATACATAATTTTAATAATTATATATATATACATATGTATATATATATATATGTTTTCCTTCATTAAATTTTATTCTTATTTTTTATTTATGTATTCATTATTTGTTCGCAATAATAATTATATATAATACATTATTGAATTGACGGGCAGGGATTCGGGTGGGATGTGGGTCGGGTTCTCTCGTTTCTCTTTTTTCAGATAGGTTAATATTGGCAGTAGGTCAGGTTAATAGATGGCAGAGTATTGCCACATTGTAAATATCATATAACGCAGTATATATATTCACTCGAGTGGAACGGATAAAGAGATGGGATAAAAAATTGCTGTCATATAAATGATAATGAATAAAATGTAGCAGCGTAATTGTGATTGTAACCAAAGTGAAGGATTTCGAATTAAGTTTAAATTACGTGCCGTGTAAGATATTTGAAAAAAGAAAGAAAAGAAATTCGTTTCACTTGAGTTACCCTGTATAATAATAATAATAATAATAATAATAATAATAATAATAATAATAATAATAATAGGTAATAATTTAAATTTATATACGTGCGTTCAATTTTTTCGTAAATTATTCGCGTACTAATCAGAAAAAATCAACATTAGATAATCACGTCAATTTTCCGCGCCGTGTACATAATACGTATCACTATTATTTGTACACACATGCATATTTCATCATTGCGTACATTTTTTTCTCCGTTATAGTTTATATATTCGCGTCATCATTGTTTTTTGGATATTCCAATACTCACATATATTTATTCCACATTTTTATCGCGTCGTTTCAATTTTTATTTTGTATTTGTTTTTAAATTAATTTCTTCCTATCATGGATCTTTCATTATGTACATAAGATAATCATAATAAACATAATAATAGTCATATTTTATACGTAAGTATGGCATGTACGTTTGTCATCCAAGCCGACATCGAATCGATTACCTTTTTCTTTTTCTCTCAGATTTTCTATTCCGAATTTCTATATTACAAAACGTAGATTGAATTACAGGATTCACGATTTTTCTTTCTTGTTCCCTTTCGTTTTTTCTGTCATTCATTGTCATTAACTTTCTATCTACACCGATTCTACACACACTCTCTCTCTCTCTCTTTCTCTCTCTTTCTATTTCTCTCTTGTTCTTTCTTCACTTACATTGTACACAGTATACCTATGTATGCATCTACGTACATACTTGTATCTAATAATATTCAAATCTTGAATTATCAATCAGAGTCAATCAATTAATTACATTATATTAGATTATATTAAATTTCATTTATAATAATAATTGTTATTCAAACAATTTTACATAAAATAAAAATTAAACAAAGTACTTAGTTACACCACATATTTGTAATAATATTACGAATAATAATAATAATAATAATAATAATAATAATAATAATAATAATAATAATAATAATAATAATAATAATAATAATAATGATAATAATAATAATAATAATAGTTCAACAAATTCCCTCAGTTGTATGTAAATAAAGGGATGATCAAAAAAATTCTCGACAACCTGAGAAGTGAGTTTGATAGCATGAGGAACCAGTAATCATCGTAAAAATTCAAAAACCATATCTTTGGATACAATTATTTTAAAAACAGTCAACTTTGGCGCACTTTTCTAATATTTGGTCTATTTTCCGTTAATTTTTTCGTCGTTGAATATTCTCTCTGATCATAGTAGTTTATTACAGTATTTTTTATTCTTTCATTGATATTCTGAAGCGCGCACAAATAAATGAAAAAAACCAGAAAAACTGTAAGGAAAACTTTAAAAAATCGAAGAGAAATCAGTCTTCGGGTTTCAAGTCATTCATGATTGTCTGGATCTTGATCACACTCTGTAGAATCTAGTTTCAAAATAACTTCTCTTTTCGTTTTTTCTCATTCAATTCTCCTTATAGTATTAATCTTTACGCTGTTATTCAATAAAACACCCACATAGGTACATATATATATATATATATATATATATATATATATATATATATTTAAAAAAGAACAACTTTCTCACATTCGTATACTTTTGTTTCTCACGCTCATTGTTTATGCACCGCTATTTATTTGTTTATATTTTTATTTCATCTTTTATTTTATACTAGAATTACGTATATCTGGTTATTTCGTTTTCTTTCATTCTCAGATCCTTTTTTTCTTCAGTTTTTCTTTCTTTGATACCGTCGTAGACGTGATTTCTTTTCAATTTCACGGGTTAAGCAATTTTTCCCTACCTAGATAATTATTATTATTAATGTTATTATTAGTATTATCATCACTTTTATTTTCGGATTAAATCTTTTCTCAAAAAGCATCTTTTTCAAAGCTGCTGTAACAATCTCACGTGTGATATCAATATTATTATTATAAATTATTACCCTTGTTATTGTTGATACTATTATCATCATTAGCATTATTATTAGCCTTTGACGAGAAAGGTTATCGTCATAAACTGAATATATAGAAAAACGTTAAGAAAAGGATGTAGAAAAAAATTGCTCACTTATCTTCTTCGCCTTCAATTTTCAATCTTCTCTCAGATCGGGGGGTTTCCTATCATTGTTATTATCATCATTATTATGATCATCTTCATCGTTATCATCATCATCGTCGCAATTGAAGAATTTGATGAGAGTGATAACAAAACACAGTATCATTAACAATAATAATGATAATAATAATAATGATATTATCGTCACAATATAATATAATATATTTACAATATTGCGTTATTAATGCAATAATATAATGTTTACCCTATAACCAATAGGTTTAAAATAATATTAATTATTAACTGGCGGATCACAGCCACTCGGTTAAACAACCGCCGAACCACATTACGGCTATGGGGAAAAGGTACGTAGTCAGTGCTCTGGTGAGTGACATCTTTGGTCTATACACACCATTGCCGCTACCAGCTACTGACAAAGTCTTGTTATTGGCACCGGGTTTGCTCTTTGTCGTAACGGAAGTGTCGATCTTCGGAGGAACAACCGGACTTTCGTCTTTGCCAAGAATCGTCGTCGTAGTCTGTTGCTTGTTGTTGTTGTTGTTGTTGTTGTTGTTGTTGTTGTTGTAGGCGTCTTGATTGTCCCTCGAATTTGTTGACGTCTCGTAACCTGATCCCTCCACCAGAATTCTCCCCTCAACGTCGCCACCCTCGATGTTCTCATCCTCGAAGTCGTCGTCGATGCGACCATCATCGTCGTCACCGCCGTCTCCCGAACCACTTCCGGATCCGTATCCAGTCTCCTCTGAAATCATTTTACAAAGTCTCGCTTAAAAGAACTGCGCCGCGTAATTTGATCAGAATTAACATCTCGATTTCTCATCGTCCGACATACCTGTGTCGATCCAATCGACGTCTTGACCGTTGAAGGCCAACCTCAACCTGTTACTGATCATCGAAAGAGCGTATAGCTGCTCCTTGACAACCGTTGCCTTTGGTCCTGAGGCTTGGACCTCGGGATTTAGAGTCTGAATCTCACCGCTCGAAGATACTGGATATATGTACCTAAACGAAAGGAAGAGAGTCAGAGGTACAACTTGCGGAGCGTGGTATTGAATTCAATTCCAGTCTTTTGGTTTCATAAACTCTTGAATATGGGAGGAGTCATTTGAATTCAATTAAGGTCTTCGACTTCATGCGAGGGGTCCTCGAACGGTGAACCCCTTGAGCGATAGACACTTACTGGTCAATGTGAGTCCCGTTCCAGCACTCTTTGGTATTGCTAGGAGGAACGACGAGACCGTTGTTGCATAATTGGTAGGGAAGTAAGGTCCAGAATTGTCTTGAATCTCTGATCCTCTGCCTGATCTCCTTTACGAGTTTGTCCATCATGGCGGCGGTAGGAGCTCTATCCTCGGCCGATGAAGCCTGATTGAAATTCAGCGACTCGAGCTGGAGTTCCCTGCTGTCCCGCCTCCGTCTTTTCCCCAATATCGGTTTACCACAGCCAGAGAAAACTCTCTGTGACACGTCAGCTCCACTCTCTTGGAAGTTCATGATTGCCTCCGATATCTTTATATCTATCGGTTCGACCACCACCTCGATGTTGAACGGACCCAGAAGACGCTCCGCGACCTTGTCAACTGCCTCTGTTTGGAGTAAGGAAGCAAAGTTTTCGATTTTCGCAGTTTATGCCCGACTGATTGCAAGAGGTAGAGTCGACGTTGAGTTAACGTCAACGACGAATCAGACCATGGTTTATTAAACTAAACGTATACGGAGAAGGGGTTCCAAGTACATCGGCGGTTGAGTAATTATCTTGTTAAGATCGTCGACCGGATAATAGCGTCATGTTAATTACGAGTGGGACGAAGTAAGCTTGCGTACATGGACATCAATTAGAACAATTGGATTACGCCAGCACAAGCTACCAACTACGGTGACGCGACACGGTGTAGGAGTGATTGAATTCTGATGATCGAGGCGTGTTGAGCAATGTTTATAAATTCTCAAGTTTCTTTGAAACACGAGGATGAACATACTGACCGACAAAATGATTCCAGTCGACATCAAGCGCAGCATGTTGAGCGAGACAGCCCTTCATTACGTTGCTGCACATATTCGTGCAGGCCAAGACATTACCAGGAATGCCACTGCATGATGGGCACGCCGTCATTCTGGTTAAAGCTGCGGCGCATTCGGGAGATGATCTAAGCTGCAGGGAATGATTACATCAATAGACGGATTACGCACGGGTTAAATCACATGAGACGATGATGGAGCGTGTGTGCTGATTTAAGAAATAAGAGGAGCCTCTCGGCTTATCGCATCAAAAGAAGGACTCTTATTATCCTGTCAATAATACTTTCTACAAAAGACAAAAACAATAACAAACACCACTAAACTCACAGTCTGCATGTTCTTCAGAACGTCAGCAGCGACGTTCAAGGACTGGCTGAACGCCCTGGTTGCAACGAACGATCGCTTTATCTGGACACTCAATTTTTGAGGAACGTCGCCGAAAGGGCTCATCTCCTTCATGTGGTCTCCAACGCACTCGAGATACTTGTCGTCGAATTGATATTGGCTGTTCATCACCGTGAACATCTTCTGATAAAGGACGTTGAAGAAATTGTCCATCGCGTCTTCAAGGTTGACCTACAAATAAAAAAGTGTCTTTTAGGTATCGTCGGGGAAAAAGAGCGTTTTCATGAGTCAACGAGTCTTACTCATTAGCGATATTTTAGCAGTGAAGCGAAGGAGAGCTTTAATGGTTAGTTCTATTCTTGGAATAAGGCGGGAAGGAGCGAAGGAGGGAAAGCGGGAGCCAGTGAACTCGAGTTCGTTGTTTCAGCGTTGCGCTCGCACGCGGATTCGCATTTCAGTATGGGTTATTACACATGCCTGCTATGACCAACCGCATCGGGCATTCGCACAAACAAACTCTAAAATCGGATTCACGAATAATAAGATAGAAAATAACATATTATGAAGAACTGCAACGCGAGGTTGATTATCAGCACCAACGAACGCAGAATAAAATCTTGAAAGCAGTAGATCCATGTACATTCGATGAGTCTTTGATAAAGCAATGCATTAAGATCATTGATTGACTCTCTACATTACCAGGAATAAAATCTATGGAGAGGCTTGGAAGGCGGAGGAAGAATAGAAGAGAGAAAGAAATATAGAACGATCTGGCGGAGAAAGGGTTGAACAATAGAGACATCGGATTTTTTTGTTGCAATGACTTACCGTTCCCCTGGCGTAGTAGTTCTCGAGTTCCTTGAACAGGTCGGTGAATAGGTAGGCGTTCTGTTCATAAATAACGCCGTATGTTCGTTTGAACATTTCGTGAAAACCTTTTTTACTCGCCGCCAGTAGATCTTTGAAAAAGTCTGCAAAATGTCAATAAGAAGAGGACTGATTTATATGAAGTGGTGTTAATTTTTTGCAAAAATTTATCCAAGGTAGATGCCTGAAGAAATTGTCGGTTGAACATATCGGAACATAATCGGGAATCATCAGGGAGTACAAGGTTGAGGAAATTCGTTTCAGGGCTCTGCAAGTAACTGCAGCTGGTACGAATATCACACTAATTTAACCAGTTACCCGAAGTGCGATGGCTTGTAGTGAAGGAAAAGAAAAAAAAATCGCCGTGGCGTTGTTGGAACGGATCAGTCTTAATTAAAAAAGTTATCCGAGCGTTTAAGGAGAAAAGCGAGCAGAGGCAAAACTTTTATCCGGTTGAGAAAAAAAATAAAAAAATTTAAAAAAAACCCCGGCCGTCAAGTGGGCAACTAGGTTTATTCGTCGCAAAGTTTGAAAGGCAAATGAATGCTTCGGTTGAACCTGCAGTTAAGCTCATTCTCCGATGGATGAAAAAGCAAGGAAAAACTGATACAACAACAATTAGCTCTATTTTCTATTCAACAAGCCGGACTTTTAATGAGGACTAAACAATCGCGAAATGAATAATCGCCAGAGTTTCACATCGGAAACTGTTGTATTTCCTCGAGACGATATACCGTTTCCCAAAATAGGGTGTAGGGTATAATACGGATATCCTGATACCCGCAGAGAGTAATTCCTCTTGGCAGTGAACGTGACACCCTGCGGTTGAATAATAATTACTTCTCCCCCCCCCCCCCCATATCCAGCAAGTCGATCCGCGCATAAAAGCCTCTTCCAAAACAGCGATAGTGATGACGGGGCAGCAGAGCAGACTGTTTGAGGTCGTCGTAGTCGGCAACGGAATAGATTTCAATCTCATTGGCCCGCTTCCTGCTGTCCGGTCCAAGTACCTTGCCTCGTCCCTTTCTCTATTGCCCTCTCACAGTCTCCCTCTGCCTCTGATTTTCTCTCTCAAGCCAACGCACGGCTATCATCGTTTGGCGAGCCCTGGGAGTAGAATCAGAGAAGGAAGAGAGGGCAGCGAGAGAGGGTTTCATCAGCTTTGTACTTTGCACCACTCTCGCCTGCCTTTGCTCCAGTCTCTCTCGCGCACCCCCCCCCCTCCCCCCCCACTCTATAACTCCGAGACTAGAGCCTTTGGGGGTGTCGGCAGACATTGTAATTGCTCTCAGACCGACTTTCTCCTCTTCTCCACACCCTCTCGTCTACGTACCCACTAGGTATGTACTACCATGCCTTCCAACCACCCGTCCGCACATATTCACGGAGTGGCTGCCATCGTGCCAACCCCACAAGGCGGGTGGGGAGGCTGCAAGAGCGCCAAGAAGATGGAGGGGGGACACCTTTGCCTCCATCTAGACCAGTCATTGTACAAGCTCCCATAACCGGAAGCCGGGGAGTCTAATGTCACACTGATGGTCCAAAGGTAGATGAAGATAAATAACCTCGTCCAAGCAAAACGAAAATGCGAGAGATTTTTGATTGAAACAAGGGTGCCGGATGGGATTCAGGGAATAAAGAATAATGACGTCGGTGATCATCGACATTGCCCAAGAATCTCGTAAGACCGAACTGATTGATTGCTCACCATGAAACTTGGTCGCCCTTGTGGCGAATATCTGATGCCATCTGTGAAGGCTGTCTCTGGTAGCCTTCTCGTGTTTGTCCTTTGCTCGAGCCTGGAGTCTTAGCTCCATGTCAGCTGAGCAGCATACTTCACCGCCGCTACTGACGCCACCGCAGGTCTTCAACTCACGGGCTGGAAAGTATAAAAATGAAAGAAGATATTGAATATGAAGGAATGAAAAAAGTAATTTCAATCTCAAAGAACAAGGATTATACGTTTATTCGATGAAAGAAGAGGAACGGAGAACTTATGATACTTGAATAAATAAATAAATAAATTGGTCATTGCGGCAGTTTGTGGCAAGGTATTCAGAAAAAATTCTGATTGAACCAATCAGATATGGGTGGGGAAACGCAGATTTTGTTACATCGATTAAATATCAGTCGATACAACAAAATGTTAAGATGTCACTTGCATCTACAACAAAACCTGTGTTGCCCCACGGTGGCTTCTCTTCAGAACGATAAAACCTGCGTCAATAGCAAAATACTTTCCGGCATCTCGCATTTATGACGGTTATCTGGCAAAACATGCTGATAAGCTCCATGTTTTTGATCAGTCGATATGGCACAAACAGATAATGAAAATAGATCCTCCCACACCATCGAAATTTGTCTCTGACAGCAAAAGTCACAGGCGTGACGCCTTCGGTTTCTTTAGGGTGAAACTGTATTGACTGGATACGGAGAGTAAATTGGGAATGGGATGGACCGTAGTCGTCATCGTTTTGGGTTAGTAAATCGGGTTTGGATGGCTGTCTGCCTGCTCGAGAGTATATAATATATAAGGGATGTACGTAGAATTGGGAATTGGGAATTGAGGATGGATAACGCTGCGGGGGTATGTACGGTGGGTATGTGCCATGTATTATACGTATATACATACATCCAGTGCTATGACGGTAAAGTGTCCAACTGGAAGTGTAATTGGAGGGTTGGTGGGTTCATGCAGCGGGGGGATCAGTCGGTGGAAAACGAGGCGAGCCCTCGTTTTCAGAGGGACCACGCATAGCACCGTGGCAAAGCGACAAAATACCATTTAGAAACGAAATTGCGAGTCGAGGGCGATAAATTAAAATCCTCGTTCATTCAGAGTCCCGCTTTTATGCTGCCTGCTGCAGTGTTGTTCAAAAGCCTGGCGCTTATAATACAAACTCTACCAGCCATCTGGACGCCCATCGCACTTCGACACCTCCGCCCTGCTGCTGCATTGTGCCTTCGTTGATTCTCTTCTTCGTCTCTTTTTATCCATTCTAGCGTTGCTTTAAAACAAAATAGTCGAATCGTTTTTTTAGTATATTTTCCCGACAATGATTGTCGATATCGCGTTTCCGTCAGTCAGCCATCACTCACTCACTCTATCTTTCTCTTCCCTACGCTTCTCATCGTCGTTCGTTCGAAAGGCTAATTCGTCCATCCCCCGGTGAACACGTCAGTCAAAATAACGTTTATACACGAACCAACTAACGCGAGGCTGCCACCTCCTCGTCAAATGGAAAGGAATGAAAGCGCACGTACTGCAGTTCGGTAAATATGTGGTATTCTTGGCCATCCAAGATCAATAAACCGACCACAAGAGAAAGAGAAAGAGATAGTGAGTTTTCGGTACATTTCGTTCGTTAATCAGGCCGTGTTATTCCCCATTGTAATTCATACCCACCAATATACACACGCATCTCTCGTTCTTCGTCCTCCACTATCTCTCTTTCCCTTTCTATCAATCTCTCTGTTATTCTCCCGGCGTATAGCTAACGTATCAGTACAGAGCGTTCATGGTGTGCTCACCGCACGGATTCATGACCTCTAGCAAGCGTGTCCACCGCGATACAGTCTGGCACGTACCACATAGGACAACCCGATGTATGACTCGTCTTTCCACTATACCAGTATCTACACTCACACGTAAAGTGTGATGTGTCGGTCTTCCAGGAAAATCAATATTCACGAGGCGATGGTATGGGTGCGGGGGATTCGAGTTCGGGCGGGTATCGCGCCTCCGGCCCTCTTCCAAGATACAGCAAATATGAGTAGGCACGGGCACGAGGGAGGCAACGGCTCATAGAAGCCCCACTGCACTCGCTTCGGCGACACGAAGTCGCGATAAGAGAGACCGCGTCCTTCCCGTTCCAGCGGTTCGAAGAACGTCTGAATGAACGAACGAATGAATGAGTGAAGTAGCTCTCTTCACTTTTTCTATATCGGAAGCCGACGTGTGGCGGAGATTAATCTCAGCACTCAAACAAACACTAGACCGAACCATTCTCTTCGAAGTTATGTTCGAATTTTCGGACCACTGGAAGTTGGGACCTCTGGAAACGAGTCTGTCCGATTGTTCTCAAGTGAACTTACGAGTATAGCAATCGTGAAGAGTTTTAGTATAAGGTGTCGCTTCCAACTGATTCTGGTTCTCAATGTTTCAAGCCACCAGGGATCCTCCTTCTCAAACACCGGAGCGATGCGTACTCGTCAGTTTAATAAATAATACATGCACACCATTACTCACGTACACACACAGAGTAACTCGAGGGTTGCTAGGAGACACCCCTGCAGTAGGCTGTTCTAGACAACCGATAGAACGTTTTTAGTACGTAGGATAGGTATACCGCACTCACAGCTAGGTACGTGTCATTGTCACCAACGAACGTTGAACCATCTTTGTATCTGTCTCCTGAGATCGCCATTGCCACCGGTATATGCATAGTGAATAATAACTCTAGTATTTTATGTTCGATTAACGATCTTTAGACTGACGATTTCTTATTCTCGCCACTGCTACAATTATCATAACCATAATCAGCGGCGTTGTTACTACTCATGTTACCGAGTCTAGGTCAGGCATTTCAAACTAAGAGTAAGTCAAACCCAAACAAAGTCCAAGTTTAGTTTCATCGTTTCATCACTCTGCGGTACAATCGGCCTCATCAGGATCAAGAAGGAGTAACTATTGCAATTGGTACCCCGTACCGGATAACAATGAAGCTCCGTTCGAGGGTGTAACAGGTGGTCAATAAGACACTGTAGACTCTACAAATGCCCTTGCACCGCTTCTCCGAACTTCAGCATACACGTTCACATCAGCTGGAGCAATAGCACAAATTTGACTCAGACCGTGTCGAGATGTCAAATGATCTTCTTTGAATCGTGATATTATAGTCACACCTCACAATCTGCGACTCGTTCGTCATTCCGAAAATGCTTGGCTGAAATAAGGAGACGAATTATATGTATTGTAATTAGAAACGTCATAGTTGCTCCTATTGTCTCTTGAATGGTCGGTCACCGGTTGTTGGCCTTGATAACATCTCGTTACCGCACTGCGCGATGAATCGTCAACCGCAATGCGAAAAGTGAGAGAAGGTACATCATCATATTATACCATAGTTTGGTTTGTATGCTACTCAGGATTACTTCGCTACTTGGCACTTGACACTCGACATTATTTTGGTATACCGCAATCATACAGTACCGCATCATATGATGACATCATAGCGTGATAAGAGACGAAGTCCTGTATATCATAACAGTCATACCGCCAACGTCGCGACGCTGGTGACGTAGAACTGTTATATGTAGAAAACACCGGATGCCAGAGTAAACTGTCACTTCCGGGGACAACAATGGCGATAGATGTATACGTTTATGGTACATATTGTAGACTATTCCAGTCGTTTTCGCTGTCGACGGAGACGATGACGGCCACTGCTGTATGAACGACGTGTACCTATGTGTTGAATACAAATGGACCTATTTGACGCCTTCTTTGAGAAACGATCGGGTGACGGTGGTGGTCCTGCATACGGATGCTGGAGGGTGAATAGCAGGAGGCATAAAAGAGGAGGAATAAGAATAAGAATGAAAAGAGGACAAAAGAGTTAAGAATAAGGCGCAGACGAGGAAGAGGAAGAAGCTATTTGACACCCTAGTGTGCCGACCAGAATTCAAATACTTATAAACAAATACGAAGGACCAGAGAAACGTCATGTACAACTGGTTGGAAAAAAAATGACTTTAAAATTTAAAGACGGCAAGTTGCAAGAGGCATCGGTCCTCATGGATCTTCGGCAATTTCACACTCAGGTGACGCAGAGTTCAAGACCCAAATGATTTGGAAGGGTTTTTTCAAGCACAGGAATAAGGAAAAGGAGGTGGAGAATCAGGATCAGCATCAGCATCAGCACCACGCAGGGTTACACGCGCATATATAACGAATGCAGCTGCCGCTGCCGTGGTCGAAGATGGCGCCGTATTAGGTGTATGTATGCGTAAAATACGCATGTCGGCACCCGTCTGGGCAGTCAAAAAGGTGCTGCTGCACTGGTGCTAGCGGTGCAGGTGATGGGTGCGGAGAGGAATTCTTTTTGACAAAGAAATATATACCACAGCTATGCACATTATACCCACACCGGTTGTATGCAGGAGTTATGCAGGTATGTAGGTATGTAGGTTCGGAAACGATCCCAAGTTATGTATTTAGGAATGCGGAGAGACCCAGTCGTCTTTCTCTCGATTAATTATAACCATCTGTTTTTAAACAACGACGCAGGGCACGGCAATTCATTACTTAAATTTTGAATTCATGCCTTTTTCTCATTCCCCGATTAAAAAACTCGTACCTTATGCTAGCCGTAAGTGATTCTCATATCTCCCAGATACTGATATCCCTTCGAGGACTCGCGGAACCTTTCATTCGATGCTGAACCGTTATGGGACAGCAAATGTTCGTCGCGGAGGGTTCAAACACATAAGGAAATGTGTCCGTAAGGTGGTGCGACTGAGGGGCAAGAAGAGGAAGAGGAAGAGGAAGACCGCCGTATCATCTGCAGAGCTAAACGTGGTGAATTAATTATAGATAGACTGCACGAAGAAGTGGAGGAGTCTTCCTGTACCGAGGGTATCTGCGTCTGCGTTAAGTATCCGACGATCTATCCTATAGTGTATGTGTATATTGTAATGCATATAATACGGAAACTGGTGCTGCTCAGCCGCAATTAACTTTTAACCCCGGTTAATTGCGTGGCGTAATGTTACCTTTGACCGTCAATTACACGCTGTTGCAGAGAGCTGAGCTTGCAGCCGATCCTTCCTTGAGGTAAGATTATGTCGGTATGTTAGTTAGCTATATATTCCAGCAGTGTTGACCCGTTATAAATGCTGAATGGCGGATACCCGGGTGATGATCCTCAGCCTGATCCTCATCCTGCGCAAACTATGCGGGTGGGCATTCTTGAATGTATCCATTCAATCGGCAGATCCAGGTACGGAAATCGCTTTAGGAGAATAGTTATGACGACGGAAGGAGAAGAAATGAATGAATGAATGGTGGGCAAAGCCTGTCGAGCAAACACTCAGATTTTCGAATCAAAGAAATTCAGATTTCACATCCCTAAGAACAAACATGATTATGGGACCCCAACAAACCTTCCACATTGTGTATTCGGTATATACAGTAGATTGTCACATGAATATTCCCCTCGGTTAATTCCTTCATTCAACTTCGTTACGGGCATCAATTAGATTTCATACGCAGAGTTTGGAGCTCAAGGAAAGCGGAAAGAGGAGGGAAGTGTTACTCATCTCGCCGCCTAGCGACACAACACTATAATAAGTGTTACTTTACCCACGCTTGGCGTTAGCTGACAAACCCTACAGCCGTAAATTCTTTCGACAGCCAACTCACACCGTGAAAGAAAAAAATTTCTCCGAACTGTGTATCTATGTCACGAAACGATGATCGGATTCCTTGCAAGAAAACGCGACAATTTTGTTCAATCGATAATTTCGCGGGACTCGTAGTTTTCAAACTAGATCTACTCGAAGCTCCAACCAATCGGATCCAGCGCTTTGACCGTTATAACACTGCGGAGGCAACTCGCGATTCACGATCGGTGGAAATTGCAGGGACTGTAATTTGAAAACTGCAAGACTCACGACCTTACGTTCGTCCAAATATCGTGACAGTTTTTTACAGGCAATTAAATTCTTCGAACACGATACGCGAACGACAAATTTTTTTCATACACAGTTGACTTGTCGATCAATTTTTTTCTCTGCTTTAGTACAAAAATTTCAAAAATTACAGGGTTACGAAAGAAAAAAAAATAAAAATGATGGGTACTCTTCCGGTGTGAAGGTAGCTTGTTGAGACGCATGCGCGGGATGGTCGTGATGTTGCCGACTCTGACCGAAGCCTGGCAGCTACTAAACTTGGGTCAAATAATATGCCCCGCATGCTCTGTGCTTCGTTCGTTCTTAAATCGCCCAAACCAGTTTTATAACTCACATTGCGTACCTGCACCACCTCCGTCTCGTCATTGTGTCTCGCTTTGCCATAAGTTGCGGTAAAATATTTTTTATGCGTCAAAATGCGGCCAAAATATTAGAGGAGAAAAAAAATTGGTGCGTATCTGCGCTTAGCAATAGTAATAAAAAACCAGAAAACCAAAGAATTCCATCTGAAGAAGATCAAGGTGAGCCAACTGATTAAAGGCGGAGCGAAATCAACATGTTTTATTTAATTTAATAACTCGAAGATGTTTTTCGACATTCGAACGATTCGAACGTTGTCCATGATTCCTTTACGAGTCTGGCGCAAAGGGGGAAATTATCATTAAGCTGTGTTTCGACACTTCGAACACGCTCGAGCCGATGTAGCCGCAGTACAAGCAAAGCTAATCGTAACCCAACGAAAGAGAGCTATATAGTATACACGTATACATACATGAATTTCCAAATACCGCGACACCACATCCCGTACTTCGATGTGTATTTGTATAATATGGAAAAAGTTTGCGCAAGAACTATAACTTGAAGTAAATTTATGCGTGCGCACGCGTACGTGTGTGTGTGTGTCTGTGATGTGTAATGAAAATTCTCATCTCCGAGCCCATTTGCATGTGTACGTGTACCACTGTTGGTTCACCGAATTTTTGATAATCCGCGACACACTTGGTAGGTAGCAGGAACAAGAATAACAAGAAAGAAGCATGTTTTGCGGTTAATCATCGAATAATTACAGTAATATTAAAGATGATGAAATAACACATGCGTAAGGTACGATAATCTTCGAAGAAAAAGAATCGACGTACATGTATGGATAAGAGAAGGAAAAAAAAAACGAGATAAGAGAGGGTAAAAAACGCGTGGAACATTCATTTAAGTGAATGATAATTGTGTTCCACTCGATAAACCAGGCAGCCCTGTTCGGATCTTATCCGAAATTTGGTAACTCACTGCCGCCTAGATGACAACTTTCTACGGGTGAAGGGACATATTACATATGGGACATTCAATGTCAACTCAACCTGGGTCTAACTCTCGAAATTTTTTATACGATCGTTTTGAATCTCGAAGGCATTCATTATTCTTCGAATTTTCCGAATCGACTTGTATGACCTACAATTTTTTCGAGACGAACATATTAATCTGTACAATTCAAAGATTTCAAATAATTTTGACAAGTCATGTGTCAAACATCAAAATTTTTTAACATTGAACCGAAGTGGGACGACGTTCCCTTCTTATTTTTTCTGAAAGCTTATTTCTAAAGAAATACAGAAAAAATAGAATGACGAGTTAGTTTGCTACGGGCAGTTGCTTAAACACTTCCATATGTAACACAAGAGTTTTGAGAATTTCTTCAGATTTTTAAAATGTGTTGATCAATAAGTTCGTTTTTTGAAAATTGTAAATATTTCAAATCGATTCAAAAAATTTCAAAAAAAACCCACGTATCTTCGAAATTCAAAACAATCACATAAAATCTGCGATCCAAATCAGGGAAGTCATCGTCAGACACAGGTCGAGCAGACATGGAATGCCCCATATAGCGTACACAAGCCAGGGGTCAATTCGGTAATTGATTTCTTTCTCAATTATTTTCGTACGCTACATCAAGTGTATAATATACGTGGCAGCTATTTGATAACATTTCTAACCGTCTATCGGAGACGGGGAAACAGCATTCAAAGGGTTTTGATATCGCGCACAACCCGCTTCATCTTTGAACAAACTTCGCAACGGCAGTTAACAGCTATTCGGGGCCTCTGGCCCTAATTCTGCCCTGGAAAGCGGCCAGGTTAAGCGTCATCAGATTACTCTTGGGTCCACCACAGATTATCCTCTGAATATCCTGTAATAGAATTCTTCAAGCCGTACCCGACCCTGACGATCAGCTGTTCTCTTCATCAGTCGATACCTACACTTATACATTCATAAGCCGTTGGACCCGAAGAAGAAGAAGAAGAATAAGAAGATGGAGAAGAAGAAGAAGGAGAAGAAGGAGCCGTGCGGCGGTCGTCTTATCTCGGGTAGCAGCCGTAGAGAGTGCACACCGGGCTTCGATGGCGGCATCTTTAAAGGCATACCGGGCCGAACAAGAGAGAGGGAATATACACGGCGAAAAAGAGAAAAATGGAAAGAGAAGAGGGGAGAGAGAGAGTCTGCAGGCAGCAGCGCGTGGGAGATCGAGTTGACCCACCGCCGCCACCCGACCGAATCTATACGCGATATGTATATCTATATACAATATGTACCTTCCTTAAAGTGTTTCTCAACCTGTCCAGGTGTGTCTGAAGATTTTAATGAAGAAGAAGAAGAAGAAGAAGAAGAAGAAGAAGAAGAAGAAGAAGAAGAAGAAGCAGCAAATGAAGTTACGAGACAAAGAACATGAAGGTGAAGTCAGCAGAAAAGGAAGCATACGAATGAAATGATGCGCGCAGAAAGAAAAAGCAATTTGAAAAAGGTGAGACGAAGCGTGATCCAGAGTATTATTATAATACAGAAAATAACACGTAAAATAACGAGGGTATTTTATAAAATAACAGTAACAGGTGAACAAAGACGCGAAACACTAAGCTGTGATTGTATTCGTTTGTAATCCACTCGGTTCGATGTTATATTTACTATTCGGTATATCGCAGGATTAATTTCGATTCTTCTTATCCCATTTGTCATATTTTTTTTTTTGTGATCTTTCTCCTCCCACTATTCTAAACGAAGGTTAGAAGCACCATCAATTTTCTACACTCATAGATATCGTAATTCTATACATGCGTGCATACAGAGGTATGTTATTATAATATCAGTGGCGAGTGCGAAGCTAGCGAGCGGTATGGCATTCCTCGGGGCGGCATATACCTGCCTAATCTAGTGCCACGTACACCATGATTTGCTCTCTGTGTGAGGATCGTGAAGAGCGTGAAGAGCGCGAGAGTAACCACCCTCGAAAAGTGTGTGTTTGTAGGTATATGTTGATTAGCTGGTTGGACAGGCAACGAAATAATTAAAAGTCTTATGATAATTGCGGTGGGTGGTAGGAGGGAAGAGGGAGTCGGACTCGGTGATTATTTATGCAGGAATGCAGTCGTCAACGAATCAATATCATACAGGGTCCAACCATCGGTCATTCCATCCTTTTACAGCGTCATGATGATAATGACGATGGCGGTGTTCGTGAGGATGAAGATCTGGAAAGAAAACGCAGCGAGGATTGATTTACTCGGCTCACAAGCGCGCGTTCTTCGATACAAGTTAAGAATAGGCTGCACCTAAGTACCGAATGTTGCAATGTCGATGAAGTTCCCTGACTTCGCAACCGTTAGGGTTACGTTCTAGGTCAATGATTGTGTTCTTCCCAACTTCTCTCTCCTCCTCGAGGTTCGGTTGTATGGGACCGAATTAAGGGCGCGACGAATGATTTTTTTATCTAACGGATTTCGTTTAACCGTTGCAACCGGGCTGTAGAAAATAAGAAGATGAAGAGGATGATGAATCGGGAAGGCATTTCGGAATGGAATGCGTAGGATTTGCGTTTGTCGTAGATGTATGTACAATGTACATTGTACATACATACATACCTAGACTTGACCCAGAAATTGAAGTCGATCGAGTATGTAAGATACAATCTTACTCGAGTGGCTTTGAAGAGCACCACCGCCACCGTCAAAAAGAATAATCCCGAATTGAATGCCCACTCGAGTTTCCCGCACCCCCGTCGTCCCACGGGCTCTTCTCTGTTTTTTTTCTCTTCTCTTTTCCTCCTGGCAACTGCCGTTCAGCTACAAAATACCCCTTAACTTACAAAGAGTTTAGATACTAAATTTTGAATGCCATGATTTCTTCAGCCGAATGCATTTTTTGGACTCGAATTTCGATCGAAGAAAGGAGAGCGATAAATTGATCCATCGTTGATGCTACTCTTGAACCAATTTCTGTATTCCTTGGAAAAAATCAAAACGATTTTGTTTTGGCGAGAATTTTGAGGGACTCGTGGATTTAAAATTAGAACGATTCGAATCCGCGACCGAGTGGGATTCGGTATCAAGACGTAAGATTGATTTCTGATTAGTGGAAGTTGCGCGGTCTGTATTTCAAAAACTATAAGACTTACGACAAACATTTTTCAACGGAATCGTTTCGTTATTTCACGGGTAACGGGTTCAGGTAAATTATAATATCGTAAACACGTGTTAAATATTAATTCTCGCTGCAGGAGAAGCGTAGAATTTGAAGGTGGACTCAAAGTGAGATTGAAAAATCCGGTTTACATGACGATGCAGAGAGGTGAAGAAAGAGAGAAAGCATTCACACACAACACTGTGGGGAGTGTTTAACAGGAAGTTCGTAGTTAGAGAAATCCAAACCCCGCAGGTTTGCTACAGCTTCTTTTACATATGTAACTACGACATGTCGTACACGCAGTGCTTATCATTAATTCTTTCCGTCAGCTTCTCTCTCTCGCTCCCTCTCCGTCTCTTTTTTTCCATCCTTCTCCCTGGTACTTCTGTATATTTTTTCCACGGCAATATACTTCATCTTCGTTTTGAAAATAATCAAATACCTAGGTTTTTGCCGCTGTTGGTTAACTAATACCGAGTGTTTCTTCTTCTTGCTCGTCGTATTCTCCTGTCTTAATCGTCTTCCGCTTCTTCTCACCGCACACCATACGCATAATGTTAGCTACTAGTGCATATCTGGATGTGTATGCACGTGCCCGTGTAATGCGCGGCGTGTCTAAACGATTCTAAAGAGTAAAATACACCTCAGAGACAGGACGAAGCGTAAACAAGAGAACATGCATCGAATGAACTTAGCATCGGCAGCAGGACTAGCAGCAACTGCACAAATTTCCCTCGCTGCGCTGCCGCGTTGGTTGTAACTTGTAATAAATTTATCTCGACGTTTTACGTAAATAAGATAAAAGTTTTTCACGCCTTTCGTTTCAATTTTTTTTCTCTCTCTCTTCCTTTTTTTTTATCCTAATGTAACAGATTGACATTTGAATTTCAGAACACACAAAAAGTAGTGGTTAGAATGAAAACTTATCACATCATGAATTTCGTTCGAAGAAACAAAAAAAAAAATAAATAAAATAACCGGGAATTGAGAATGTGAGATAGAGTAAAATAGATGTAAGGCTGCTATAATAAACTATCGGCCTGCAGCAGCTACCGTTTCGTTCTCTGTTTATATATCTACAACAATGTATAGGTATATAAATTGTACATACACCTACAGGCACATAACGTCGAAAGTGAACAGCGCGGAAAGATATTTCCCGATAAAGCATCAACCGCAGGAACAGCAGCGAGCCGATTGCTGCTGTACCTACGCTGTATACCATGTAAATATACATATAATGTACATGTATAAATACACAACAAATATGTACACATGCCCTGATGTCTAGACATCCAGACTCGAACGAACGACGAGTGAAACTTTATCGGTTCTCGATTCCTCCATCTTATCCACCTCCTTTCGTATCTGCAGGATGTATCACGGTTTTACATATTATCGATATATCAAGAGACTCGGTAGAATCTCGCGCCAAGTAAATTGAAAAAAAATAATAAGAACGTACGTGCTAGCCGACGCAGTCTCTTTACCACGAAGAGAAGAAGGTTTTAACCTATCCGGTGAAAATACCATCGCATATTTCTCCCTTTTCACAATAACTGCGAAATTGTCGGAATCGTCAGTTCGATAAAAATTTTTTGTCGCCAACTTTCAGACCAGATTTTCGTCTTGGTCTTCACAGCGCAGTCGTACAGAGTGAATTTCTAACGACCGCATGCTCCGACGTCTGCTGAAATTTGATGCGCACGCGCTACAATCCGAAAGCGGCTCCTTACCAGGACGACCAACTGTCGTAAATATAACCTCAACATTTTTTGACTGTTGTCACTGGCAGTTGCGCTCAACACCAAAAACTTTCCAAATTTTTGAGGTTACATACGTCGCGGTGAACTGTCGTCTAAATTTATGACGGTTGGTCGTCCTAACAAACAACCGCGCTCGGATTGTGGCGCGTGCGCGTTAAATTATGGCAAATGACGGACCATGCAGTCGTTAGGAATTCACTTTATAAAAAGACTTATTCTCTGGGAATTTGTATGACTATAAAGATAACATAGAGAGGCACCGTTACATGCAGAAGTCACACCGATCTACATACATCAGTGAGAAGTTTACGGAGGCAGAAATGAGAGCTGGTGTCGATGTCGCTTTGTTCGGTCGATGTACTGAGAAAAATTTCATTTGTTATAGTAATTAGAAAAATTCAGTAAAACAGGTATCGTTAAAAAATTCTGGTAAAATTTTCCAATTGGAAAATCTGAAATTTTCACTGAATATACTCAAGATATATTAATTCAAGTATAAAAATCGTTTGATAGTGATTGCTCAGAAAAAGGAATTTATTTTGAGAGTTGAAGCGATGTATCTTATTAAAAAGTCGTTATACATTTTTGCCTCAAATGAGGAGTAGAATGCGCGAAATATATCATTTTTAAAACTTAAAACGGCTAAAATTGGAACGAAATTTGTTGGGGTCATGTCGTACCCCGGTGTGCCATCTAAGGGTTAATGCTGAAGAAAATCTCTGGTGCCAAAACCTTGCGTTATGAAACATTACAATGAAAACCAGGAACAAAAATTTACTTTGCAATTAGAAAATCACAAAAATGACAATGTACATTCAAACAAGTACCAGCCACAATACCCTTACTTAAAAAAAATATTCAAATCAAAATCCTTACTGCTAAGTACACAACCTCTTGCGTAAAAATAAGAAAGTAATACAAGAATTATAGATTTCGGGACGTAATAAAAAATTCGGAGTTAGTTGCCCTACGCCGGGCATTTCAGATAAATACCACGAGGAATAAATAAAAATTTATCATTATCGCTTCACGTATGCATCTTGCCTTGACTAGCTCTACCTATAGAGAGCCTTTTTACAATTGTATGTGGACTACCTGTATAACAGGGCAATTAATTTGCCGTATTACAGCCCATTAGTTCAACCCATGTATGCAAGCATATGCACATATTTAAGAAACACATACGCAAACATAAAAGTGAATTCTGTTAGCTAAATTTTGGAAAATAAAATGGTATTCTTCTTATGGTACAGAAAGAGAATATCGAGTATAAAAGTAACTACTTCGACGTATTGAACAAAGTATCGACATTCGAGCACGAATCTCACGTTTTACACGCGTATGTAATTACATACATCCAATCATTTCCTAAAAAGGCCCGCCAAGTAAAACCAACTCCAAATTTTTCATTTCACCCATAATACTGTATTTTCTGTGTTGATTTTTTTATTTTTACGAAGAAGTCATTTATTCGGAAGTAAGGAGTTTTATTAAAATATTTTTTGTTGCTAAGGGTATTGTTGCTGGGACTTACTCAAATGTACATAACTATGTGTATAACTCAGATAATTCCGAGTATAATTCTTACTTTCGTTGTTTCGTGTTTGTTGTTTTTTTTTCCGTTTCGTAATTTTTGTGCAGTCAAAGAGAATTGGGGATATGGTATAACCAAAGCCCCCTGCTGCACTCTCGCTTATAACGAGAAAAAGGGAGAGAAAGAGAAAGAGAAAGAGAGTTCGACGTACAAAACACGTGATGCAGTTCTCACGCGCCCGTATATAATACAAAACGCATATTGTACAATGCAAAAATGATGATGGTGTGCGGCGGTCGCAGGCACTGTGCAAGTCATTACGCATTATATTTATACCCCGCGTTATAAATATGAAATTTAAAGAAAGATTAGGAATAAAATTTAATTCGCGTACAGTTTTAAAATTATTATCGTCGGGTTGTTTTCTCTTTATATAATTTTGCATTTTACTACGTCGTTATAGGTATTATAAAGTTAATATTGTTTTTCAACGTTTCTTTTACATAATCGTATTTAATTGTTCATTTCGCTCGTTTATTGCTGATTATGTTATATTCACAACTTATCTCCCTGGGCTAACGTCATAGGTCAGAAATACAAAGATAAGAACGATTAAAGAAATGGAAAAACCCCAAAAAAAGCTGAAAATCATTATTGTTGCTCAAAGTTTTATAAACGAGTCCAAGGACAAAAAAAAAAAAAAAGAAAAAACAAACGATAAAAAAAAATTAACGGAACGTAGGAGAAAAAAATCTGATAAAAAAAATACGAGTGCGTTGGAAGTGCAATCGGATAAAATCTGATATGGTTAGGGTTAAAAGCACCTGCAGCAGCCGAGTCAGCATGGAATTCCTCACCGAATGCATATATACTTATAATCAATGCAGCGGTGCAACAAATGCAGTGTGATACCCATTATACCGCTGCTAGCTGCACAGGTAGGTATCTATAACATCGGCTATATGTGCATTGGTAAAAGGACTCTAATCTCCGAAGGAGAGACGGAAAGAGAAAGAGGCTGGGAGTCGTCATGAAGTTATGTCCGGTAGTGTAGCCCGCACACAGATACTCACTCGCAGGCACACGCGTTGCGTGATTAAATAAATACACACACGTACGCATCTGCATATACAATGTATGCGTTATACATATACAGACGCAGACAAACACACGCGAGAACCGAGAGTTTATGCATTGGCCACATTCCGCTCCCATGCCCGAAGCTCAGCCTCTCTCTCACTCTCTCTTCGTTGCTCTCTCTCTCTTTCTTTCTCTCTCTCTCTCTCTCTCTCTCTACAGCACCAACTCTTTTCCACCGCGAGCAGCGAAGGGCAGTATAGGTAGAGACCTCTCCTCTCTCTCCTTCCTTAAACCATGTATATTATACCTATGTACTATACACTAGAGATCGTCGTAGGTATACACCGTTGGGAATAATTTGTGTAAATGTTAAATTTTCAAGTCGTATGTTCAAATTTTACTGTTTGAAATTGACACGTTTCTTGAGTCCCGATTATTTTTACACCCCGTGTATATGCTCGTATATCTTATTTCTCTGGAACAATCAACTTCTGTTGATTGAACTTTTGCTCTACGAAATTTTAGCTGATTTTAACTCGTGGCCAGAAACATTCGTTTTCCGACACGATTGATTTCGATATCACGGGTCTCCACTAGGTGTCGAAGAGCTTGGCGCTCCCAGGAAAAAAGTGATTCGGGACTCCGGGATGCGCGATTTCTATATCTAAAATATCTTTTTTGACAACGAATCAAAGATCGATAATAACATTACCGACAAAGAAAGACAAGGACTTCAGTTTCCTGCATATCAGTTCTCTTTCTTAATAATTTTTCTCCTAGAAATAGTTCTCTTTTCTGAAGTAAATGGTAGAGTAGAGAGGATTGGTAACGTCTTTGAGTGACGGGTTGACCGGTGTGACATTAAATAACGATATAGTATATCAGAACGGGGCGAGAGGCGCACCAACCTGCAACTGAGACCAACTTAAACTAACCAAATCGAACCCCAAGGAAGAATAAAATGAGACGAAGGAGGAAGGGGGATGCAAGGTGCTGATTCATCGTCGCGCAAAGCATCGGAGGGCCAAGGTAGGAGGATGGGGAAATCTCTTTTCGATTTTCTCTCAAGGGGCAGCCAACGACGGCGGGGAGAAACCGAGAAGAAGAGCATCTACCGTTGTTCGTGTGTATCGCGAGGGAACAACGAACGCTCTTCGAAAACGAGAACGGACAGGAACAGACAGGTCCGAGCACGAAGGACCGGCACTAGCAGGAGCTCGACTCGCTGCCATGCCTGCTACACGTTGCACCGACATTCCAAGGATGATCCTACGGGTCTTTCCGGTCTTCCGCGAGCTTCCAATGGTCTCACTTATAACCCGCGGCACCTTAGCGTGTAATGCCTGATTACTTCTCTCTCTCTCTCTCTTTCTCTCTCTCTCTCTCACCTACACCTTTCAACTTTACTTTATGGACATGGGTACAACCTTAGGTATGTATGTACGTCTGGTTTCTCGGGTGACATAAAAATACGATCGTCATGCGTACGGGGCATAAGGCTCAGAGTATAAAGAGTGCAAACAAACGCGGTCTTGGCTCCTCATCTCGGTGGTTAAATATTTGAATCGTGCTGTGCAGCGCGGCAAAAGACTCGTACCGGTGATGCTGCACTGCACTGCGCACTTTCTTTTCGTCTGAAGTAAAGCGACACTGTGTGTGAAGATATCAGTGAAGGGTAGACACACCGAGCGACGGCATGCCGACACTGTGTTATACCAAAAGGAACAATCAAGGAGAATGCAGTGTGAAGGAGGGAACGAGGAGGATTAAGATTGAGATGAGGATCACGATGATGAGGCGGAAGTAGGCGACCATAAACCTGCGTAGATATGCGCATACGTGCAAGTCTGATAATACAGTGTGTTATATATGTATGTACCTATAAAAGCTGCATGTCATAAAGAAATTGGTACATCGTGTAACCGGGCGGCATTTAATATCATGCCGGGTGTGTGCATGGGAAGCAAAGATGGATAAATAGGTACATATATAGACGTATAGATGTATAGATAGATATGAATTATTTTTAAAGTGTAGTTGAACAAAGGTTTGACACAGCAGTTAAAAAAGTAAATACAGGTGAATAAAGACAATGAAATGATAATGAGTGTTTTTGTAACTAATACAATTAAAATAAAACTAGAGACACAAAAAAAAAGACAAATAGAACGAAGGAGAAAGGAACAGGAGGAACCGTAAATCAAAGAAAGAATCCCCAACATCTGTGCACTGGGATTGCAGGTAAGAGTAGAAGAAAATATCGTTATGGACCGTATACTACGAAATTCGGCGATCTAATGTTTCTTAGATAGTCTAAAGATTCATTCTTCTACTAAAAATCACGTGCAAACCACAGTTGTAGAAACCGCACAGTTGATGTCGCTGTGAAAAGAAGACGTAGAGAAGGGAGGAAGGCGTTATTTAACGTACAGTACCGCAGCAAGCTCCTTTCACAAATGCGTTTACGCGGTGAGAGAAAGATAAGAATAAAAAAAAAGGAAACATGTGTAGCAGCCGCAGCAGCACAAAGAGCACCGTGAATAGTGGTGCATGCATTGTGAATGCAGAAGCAGTCGATAATACCTGGTTAACGGCTTACCATAAGATGCATGTGTCGTTGTGGGAGGAAAGAAATATCGCTCTTCCAGAGAAACCGTTTAAAAATTTCTAAAACGATACGCGACATTGTATTTGAAGATTATGGAAAAATAAGATAATCCTTCTCAGTTGGCATCAACAGCAATTGATCAGAGAATTGGAACGCCCTAATATGGTCACGAGGCTCGATAAAAACTGGCACCAAGTGCAGAGAGAGAATTGACCAGTGTTCGTTCATTGGTAATATTTCTCAGCTCAATTGGTGTTGTAGACCACTTGGCGAGATGAATTTGCTGCAGTATAAGCGTGTCTTGCAATGTGGGTACTTGATCAGCAGAGTTCGTACAGCACTTATTTACAGAAGTGGCATGCGTGCCTTGAATTTCGATCATAAAAATCCACCCTATACGCCGTATTACAGATGTAATAAACTAAAGAGTAAGCTAACTGCGTGCAAACTGGGGAACGATATACTTGTAAAGTAGTATCAGCAGCAGCAGCAAGTTGTAAAACATGAAGTTCTACCGACCCCCCCCCCCCCCCCCCTCCTGCCCCTCCCAGATCCCGCCTCGACGGTCGTAAAAATGTTAAACAAAAGACGGTTAAAGGTGAAATGCAGCCATAGGTATGGTACCAGGTAAGACGGCAGTCGGCAATGCACATGACGAATGCATTACGAACGCATTTTGAAAAGTGTCTTCTTTCCAAATACGGTGATCCATTTACTGGACATGGGAAAATTCAAGAATTTTTCAGCTACATTTAACCTTATCTATATCCTAACGGGAATTTTCACGAGTATACTATTATGTATAGTTTGGGTGCTACGATTTCACGGTGCACGATTTGTTGGCTCCACAATCGTCTTTGGGTTTCGAAATGTACCGTTACCTACACCAGTCTGATCTAACCTGATTCGGCTGTTATCATCGGCATCCTCATGCACAATCCTCGAGGAGTGTTCAACACCCGTTCACCAGTATCTGAAATATAACTGGTAAGCCTACTCGGTTGAATAATAAACAGTGATACTGAGAGCGATCACAGTAGCTGTGTACGGCAACAAGTTTGGGTGTTAGATTAAAAATGATGGCGCATGCAGTGTGGCCGTGCCAGTATGGCGATACACGTCGCGTTATGTCGCTAGCAAATCACCATCCTCGATCATGTTGTGTGAGACATATTACAATACTTCTCCGTGATGAAACACTAAAAGTACCCCATGTCCAATGGTACAAGACGTGCTTATTGTTGTTCAAGATATAACGTACATACAGTATGTCGTGTGACTTATACGTCGGAGACTAAACATTCTGATAAGGAGTACTAAATAACAAATATCTATTAATATTACCCGCCATCGCAAAATCACTGGGATACACAGGGTAGTTTGGCACCAACAGCATGGGATCGAGTGCTGCACGTAACGAAAAATGCGTAATGACATTGTACGGTGGCTACTATATGCGGTGGTATCCGTGTGTGCTCAGGTCTTACTCATTTTACAAGTACCCAATAACTTATTTTTATGCTTATTTTCGTGGATAACTTTTACTGCATATTACGTGAATGTAGAGACGACGTAAGATAAGAAAAATGAATATATATGTAGAGAGAAGTACGTGTGTAGAATGATGGTGACTTTATCGAATCACTCTGGCTCAGTTCCATATCATACCTACGCATGATATTGTTATACCTTATACGTCAAATACGTTATGTCTTGGCAATTCAACAACGACGCCTATATAGATATGATACAATAATTTGTATTGAACGAACATTCTGTATTAAGTTTTTGGTTTCTTCAATCAATCACGGCCTTGTCATGAGAACTGTGAGGAAAAGAGTACGTTAATCACGTTCAAATTTGGCTGAAATAACTTGGTGCCACGTTAATTAAGTCGCCTGAAATATCACGTGACATCTTCGTGTGAATTTGCACTTGATAGTCACGCGTGCAGTGATTTGAATAAACTTAAGGTCATGCGATGCAATTTGCATTTAGTTCCGAAGTAATGGATTCCCGAAGTCATGTGGTCAGGATAGGATTGGATCACTTGATTAAGACATTCGGAGTTCAGGTTCCACCAATTGAAAGAATTCTCATACCTTTGCCGAACGATACTTACTCGTAAACTACATAATTGGTATCACAGACCGCTATAAAAGAGAGATCGGGTTAAACTGAATTAAACGTCCATGCCGTTTAAAACGATACAACGTTGTACGTACCAAGAGACACATTCTCTTCATTTGTGCAGCACGGAGACGCGAATACTGTCTCTGTACATGAATCATCAGCCTCGTTTATGTGGCGACGCGTACATCCGTGTAGAAAGAAAGTGAGAAAGGAAGAAAGAAAGAGGGAAAAACCCTCTGTTCACCCTGCATGATGGCACCGCGTCATCCATAATGGGTATAGGTTATAATACCAGAGGTATAACGAACCGTGAAAATATTTGTCGCGGCGTTGCGTGCAGGCAAAGAAAAGAAGAAAAGAAAGAAGGGGAGAAAAAAAGAGAGAAAAGAAAGAACGCGTGCGGTCGTTGTCTGTCCCTGTGGTCGTTCATCGCTGAAACCTAGACCTAGAATCCAAGACTACCTGCCCCACAAAGATATCGGCTGAATTTGGAGTAATCCGAACTCCAGATACTAATTTACTATACGGATAAAGTGGAATCGTTTGAACTCACAAGTTGAACCCCTCAGATTTGAACTAATTTCGAATTTATGAATAGGAGTCGATATTAGACATCGTAAGTTGACAATTTCGTCATGCTTTGTAGGGATTTGATACAGGTACAGATTGACTCAATTTCGAGTAAGTTACAGTGTTGGCGCGACGTGAGTTGGATACTTTGCAAAGTGAATCAGCTTCGATGGCGATCTTCTTCTTTCCCCCGATCTCCCGCCACTTAATTCGCGCAAGTCCTGCTCCTCTTTACGACGAGGATGAATAGGTACATACAGCGTCGGCACAGTTCACATAACAGGTATAAGGTGGTTATACATACCCGAAGCTTAAACATAGGCATACAGGTATGTGCCTTATACAGGTAGGAATGAAAGAGAGGCGCAAAGGAATGCGTGAGGCAGCAGCCTCCTCATCCTCTTTTTCTCGGTGCCGCCGCCGCTGCTCTGTTACCACCGTAAGGCCTCCTCATCCTCCTTGAACGAGAACTACTCAGCTCTCAGGTATGCGCCCTTCCTGCCTGCCTGGCTGGTTGCAGCACTAACAGCAGCCGGCATTGAGGGTTGAGAGTATTGAGTAGGTGCCGGTGTCTGTGGTCTGTCTGTTTCTCCGTCTGTCTGTCAAACGTTCGGGATGCTTGCCGCTGCTACTAGGATCACGGCACCGCAAGTATGGAAGGTGTATGTGCTCGTTATGCTGATCTCTACGTACACGACCCAAACGCATAGGACCGACACTTTTTCTGCGGCGATGGAAAAGATGAACGGAGAAGTGAGAGCGAAAGGAACGGACGAAAGATGGGAATTCGGTCATAAGTAATTTTCTTAGATCTAGGAAAAATGTGAGAAAATTTTTTTTTTTATCACTTTGTGGAACCTCGTATAACCTCGACTGTTACATCTATAGTACAAAAGCGTCTTTCAACAGAGGAGAATTTTTGCGCCCGGTCGCGCACTGTGTGCAACCTACACGGAGGAGCGGAGCTGATTGTGAGATGGAAGTAGAGGAGAACTTTTAAGCTTCTCAACAACGCAGCGCGGCACGTCCTTCTTTTGTAAACCCACTAACAGGTTGTAACACCACGTATACATAATAACGTTTGCATATAGCGTTATTATATCCGTCTAAAAATATTTCATACATCAAATTCTAGAAATATACTATTTAAATTATATTATACACACGCCAACTAACGCTTTAAATACTTGAGCTGGGATATAATAGGTGCCCAAATCACTTTTTCACATATCACCTTACAGTTGTTTCATCTTATAAGTGTCGGTTTGATACAACAATAAGGACTGAAAAATCGTTCAAACATTCCGTATCAAATTTCCGTGGTACATTTCTTCTTCAAACTTTTCGTCGTCGCATTATATGTATAAAAATAATAGTACCAAGTATATAGTACCCTTGTATGCTGGGATAACACTGCATCGTGCTGAATTTCAGGGGGGAGGCAGCGGGACCTTTTAACGGTTTCGGTTCCCATGGTATTGTGACGGTGGTCATGACAATATACATGTATGTAACGTATATACAGTACACACATACCTATAACGTTATACAAGACGAATGTACACATGTATGATAAATGAGTACGTGCACGGTATAATATACTCCATGTACGTATACAATTCTGCAGTATGGAAATACTGTGCTGTGTCCATACGCATTTCTTACTGGATACATGAGTGTACATAATACACCAGAGTCGGTATTCCCTCCTGCAATCCGAGGTATGTACGTATAATGTACATTCAAGCATAGGGGTGCTAGCGGCACGCTGCATCGTGCGCGCGTAGAGGCAGGAAGCGTCGATATACAGGAAGTGCACGTGGTCTGTCACAGACGCTTTTCGGTCTTTCTTTCGTTTTTCTATCGTTTTTTTTTTCACACATATATACATTGCACGCCCTCCCTGATTTTCTGGCGTATATAAATAATCACATCCCGACATTCTTTCATTGATCGACTTTTGCCTCCTCGTTGAAAATTGTAATGAATTATCGGGTAATCATCCATTAATACATTTCTCGATGATTTATGCATAGACAATATTTGATATATTTTTCATCTTTTTCATTTTCCGTCTCTCTTTTCATTCGTTAACTGCAGAAGGAGTATGTAATCGTACACGATTATAGTGCGTAAATGTTTGCAGAATCTTGACAGAATCTGTACTTACACATATGCATACACCTACACATATGCTTGTTATACATAAAAAGGCGGTGGTGGGGGGAAGTTTTAAAACGGCCATTAAAAAGTCATTAACATCCCTCACTCGCACGCGCGCCTCGCGTCGCATCGTTACGACAGTCGTTTTCGTTTCTCTGATTCCTAACCTAGCCAACACATTATTTTTATCTTTCTACTTCTTCTCCTATTTCTCCGATTTTTTGTTTCACCTTTTTCTTCATCAGTTTTTTCTTTCACTTTCTTTGTCATCAAGACTTCTTTCTGTTTCCACCCTTCCTCTGCGGCTATTTCATTTTCTGTCTTTTTCTATCTCCGATAAGAAAGGGGACGGAGAGAAAAGGTATTAAATTTCGACCCCCGCCCTCTTAAAAAAAGCAAAGAAAAAACACGTGTATTACTTGACCAAAGTGACATAAATAAGACAAAAATCTCTATTCAAATTTCGTGCTTTAAATTACTTCCAGGTCAAATGTCTCAGGCCCTATCTTCCTCTTTTCTCTTTCAGTCTCTCTCACCTTCTCTCCCTCTCTCCCTCCCTGTTTAATAAACGACTCGCGTGCGGATGACATGAAACAGAAACAGAAACAGAAGGGGACTGACTGGGTAGCCGGCTGCCGTCTGGCAAGGTTAGAATATAAGGCCTACTAGGAGCAGAAGGCTGAGGGGATTGAGGGCTAAATAGACGCAAGATGAATGCAACATGTATGCATGTGTAGGAATGATGTCTATGTACGTCACATACATTACATGTACGCCGCCTTTACTTAGGCTACGTGGGATCTAGGTATTTAAGGTTGTGCGTAGATATGGATGTGTGCTAGTAAAGAACATCCAGAGAGGGACGCGATAAGTTTGTTGTTACGTTGCCTCTTGTTTATGCTTATGCCATGCAACGGTAGATCTCTTCATCGTTTTCCTTTTTCCTTCTTTCTCTTTGTATATTCTATTCATCGTATGATCTCTCGGCAACGTGCGCAGATCATAATGACCTGATGAAAATGATACTGCCATGTAGCGATGGCCCCTAAGCTAAAAATAATCGATGCATTGCTTAATTAAGTTCAAAACTTTATTCGAACACGACTCGATTAAATCGATAAAAATTAATCGACTAATCGATTACTTCGTATTTTTTTTTGTTTTTTCTTGAAACGGTGCATGTGAAACCAAGATTTCGTAAATTGCAGTATATAGTCTTAAACCATTGAGTCATATGTAGAAGCCACTATAGTGGCACGCTTTTTTTTCTTTGTTTTTAAGTATATACGTACAATTTAAATACTTTTGACAAAAAAAGGAGAAAAAAAGGATGCTACTATAGTTGCTTCTGCCCCTGAAAGGGTTAATAGCGGAAAAATTTGTTGATGATTTATAGTTTGATTGAAAATATTTTTCAATTTCAGGTGAAAATATTCATTTATCCTTCACTTATTATACCAAATAGGTACTTGGTAAGTAAGACAATTATGATAATTGATACTCTAATCACGTTAATTGATATTGTATTGCGTCATTCATGGGAGTAAAAAAACAGAAATCGATTATCAGGAAAAATAATTGATTATACTTGATTAAACGAGAAAAAATAATCGACTCAATGGAGAATCGATGATTTTTTGGTCATTTTTACTAACATATTGCTAATTTGAGTTCGTCGGTTCTTAACTTAAAGAAGAATCAAAATTTTCAAAATTCTTTCCCCGCATAAGGTGACGATTTATAAACATTGAAACTAAATCCTTCACAAACGCTATCGGGATGTAGCAGCAGCATCAGTATCACAGCACGAACAGCAACCCAGGAGAAGACATTTCCATGTCACTCTCTCTCTCTCTTCCTTTCTCGTTCTGATTGATATGCAGCC
Organism: Neodiprion pinetum; assembly: GCF_021155775.2. Classification (NCBI taxonomy): domain Eukaryota; kingdom Metazoa; phylum Arthropoda; class Insecta; order Hymenoptera; family Diprionidae; genus Neodiprion; species Neodiprion pinetum. The sequence goes on along the minus strand of NC_060236.1, from coordinate 22,083,216 downwards.
CTTTGGCGCTATTTCGGTCCTGTTGCTACTGTTACTGCAGAAGAGGAATGGCAGCTGATATGTGCTGCGTCGCGTCAGTCTGTATATCTATGTATGCATACAAAAAATAGGAAGATATACACACATACATTACATGTATGCAGTAGTTCACGAAACAATCGTTATTGTTTAAGTAAGTAAATACACGACACTTCATTTTACATTCTATGCGCTAGAGAAACTAGAATATCGATATTGTGTTTCACGATCCCTCGCACGTGTGCTTAATTGTGCCCATAACAGATCGACATCCATATAGCATACAATAACGCAACGATTGCATACTATACAATATTATTGTGATTATACGATGTTTAATACATGTAATATAATATATTATACAGGTATAATACAGTGCTAAGAATAGACTGGATAATAATAACGGCGATACGTCTAATGACACATGTATACAATGTACGTTCGAAAGTGAGCCAGTGAGGAAAGAGGATGAGTGAGGAGGGCAGGGGGGAGGGAGGAGGAGGAGAAGCAGGAGGGAGAGATAGGGAGAAGGTGGCGCCCGCCGTGCGACGTCGTCGACACATCGGATCTCTTAATGCGTATAATCTGTCTATACCTATCCGTATTGTAACGTGTACGCACACATATTTAGGTACGTATACATTACGACCGATACCGTCAGTGATCGATCACCCCTTGGGTCCGTCTCATCTGACCGCCGCGGCGCGCCGGTCGCATGCATGATGACGTTATGTTTCCGTTCCAAGGATATACGTATCTGGAGGGAAAGTGGACTGAGGAACGAAAGAGGGAGACTACAAAGCTCAGATTAAATAATATAAAACTTGACACGGTTTTCAAGTTTCTGGCTTTCCTTTTTTTTCTCAGCTCAGTCTAGTCCATCCGTTATCTTCTTCTTCGTCATCAGTTTGCTTCGACCGACCGTCGTATATAACTTTACTTTTCTTTGCTATTATCAGAGCAATTGGACTCTCTTTTTGTACGGACTTTTTCCTGTTTTCTTTCTTTTTCAGCTCACCGTCGTCGTCGTAATTATTTTCCTCGGGACGACAATGACACGGAGGCTCCTGGCAAGGGGAGGAAAAAACAGGCGTACACACACGCGCACAATGCAATCAACTCGTTTCAATTTATGAATTCCTCTTTGGTTCTCCGATACGAACGTGAATGTTTTATACACTCGTATTTATCCCGGTACGATCATCCCTTCGCCATATATAATTCTTATCAGACGATCAACTGACTCTACGTATACGTCATGTGTACTTTTATTCCATGCATACAAAAAAAGCATATTGATATCAACATTTCGCCAGTTCCCAGACGGATTTCGAGGAAAGCGTGATACCCAACAATTATGTTCGTTTCAGCTATTCTTTCGTCCATTTTTGCCTCCAAGTATCATCATTCGGTTCTTTTTTCGCTGCACTAAACTTCATCTCTCTTTGCAGTTTCGAATACCGCTGATTGTGAGTTTTCGCACTCGACTTAAGCGCGTCGTGTACATATTAGTGCTATATTACATACGTGTACAGTAACAGAATCCGCGAGATAATGCGCATATACGTTGTCACAGTGTGCGTAAAAAAGCATACAAACGTCGAAGTAGCGCGTAGAGAGCCTCTTCACACATCTCTGCACTCTCTCTCGTATATACTGTATAAATACTCGCACGCACCTTGCAGATGTTATAACGACAATAGTAATGGCACAAGCATGTAATACAATCCACAAAATATAAGATTGATTTTCGAATATATCCCAAGTGAAAAAGGCAAGAAAAAGAGAAACTGACGACCCAACGGTATTTTAAATAATTCTGTTATGCAAGCTTTCATTTTCGAATTATGAAATAGGCCAATATAATACTCGTATGTTACGTGCGGTAATAACTATTATTTCGTGGATTGCGGTTGTTTAATAATGACAGTATTTGTATTTTCTTCTTCTGTTTTCTGTTATTTTATGTAATGTCGGTTCATTTCTTGCTGATTCTGACCTCACCTATGAACTGATCCACGCCATACGCGTTATCATCTCTTTAAATCATTCTCAGTTCGTTGCCTCTCGTATCTTTTCCGACAGACGACGAGACGCAACTTTTTTGCTCCCGCGGTAAAATGAGAATATTGGATAAGCCGAAACCCGTGGGCGCAAGGATCGAACGAACGAACTTGCATACAGTGCAACGATACGAAAACGTGGAGGCTGCAAGTGCGTCTGGCTATTTCTGGCCTTGGTTCGTTCTTCGCTCCTTGGCTCGATCGGTGTGCAAGGAAGAGAAACGAACGGTAAGAAGCACTGCAGGACAAAAAGGAGGAAAGAAAGTTCCGTCCATGCGCTGCCACCCCCCGCTGCTCCTCCGCAATTGAGGTTCGTGTCTGTGTCTTTCGGAGAAATGAGAAACTGAGGCTGCTACGCGACCGGCCCGTCTTTTGTTTAGTGTATATAACACACACAACACACATATATATACTAATATATACATAGGCATAACTTGCTTGCGCCTGGTCTAGCTTTATATGTTAGAGCCTAGCCAAAGCTGCAGAGGAGTCGTCGCAACTTCCTCGACATAATATCTGACTCTTCTCCGTGACGACTGCAACGCACGCACAAAGTTGTGTTCGGATCGCGATAAGAAGAGCGATTAACTCGCTACACCTTCGCGCCGCAGCGGCTTCTTTTTGCCCATTCAAAGCTCGGTAGACATTTCAAAACGTCGATTACAGACGCGCAGCTCGAACGGTTGTTCCACGTTGAGTTTCTTTCTCGACGACTCTTTCGGCGCCAGTCTTGTCTGGTTTGTATACATGCAAAAACGGAATGATTAAGGCATCTTGCCAGAATCGATTCTCTGGGTGGTTCGCTCGTCGACGCGCTTCGGTACGACGATCATTCAAGAGTCCGAGACTCGGTGGCAGCGGGGCGGAGTTTAGTATTATTTTTTCTTCGCTCTATCTACGTCTATCGCGACGATCAGATACGAGGGAGGCGCCGGTTACGGAGTCCCGGCTGGAATCTGGATTTCATTCATGGACGCCATGAACTTTTCGGATCATCAGGTTTTCAACTTAATCCTTTGGTTGAACGCAGGTGCGAATTTGCAGCAGTACAATTGCAGAAAAAGCGATTTCCTCGACAAAGGGTCCGATTTTACGGAATTGTTAATAAATAAAATTACATTTTTAGTATCGTGTTACATTGCATGAAATTCCTCAAATTTTTTTCTCACCTCTATTTGAGGTGAAGTTATATTCGTCGAGACATCAGGGATGCGTTTAACTAAAGGGTTGATGACGGGGCGACCATGGAAACTAAGATCTCAAATCTGCTACTAAACTAACAGTGTTAGAAAAAACACTATTCATCCGTGAAAATTCCCACAGAGTTTTCGACAATTTGAAAAAAATCTTCGAAATTTTTGGATACGTTTTGCTATTTTTTCCGCAGGGGTTGTAGAAAGTATAGAACTTGGAGTTAACTTACTTGCTCAGTCGGAGCGTAGATAAGCAGAAATTTAGGAAGCCAACAATGCCTAATCTATAATGAATGATATACTCACAGGAGATCGGCTCTTTGGGTATGTCGCTCGGTGGAAATCCCTGAGCTTCGAAGTAAGTCCTAACGGCGTCGCACTTCAGACCGGCGGCCGCGGTCGCGGCAATGCCGAGGGCGAGCAAGGTGCATAATGGGAACGTGAGAGCACTCATATTTCTCTGATTACCCAGGGCACCTCCGTTGTGTGGATATCGATATGATCACAGTAGCGGCGTTGAGCTCGGAATCGGCAGTCAGAGAAGGGAAGACAATCGGCACTGCACACACACTGCAGCGCGTTGTCGAAAATGAGAGGAAAACAAAACACACACTGTACCCACGATCAACGTGAAAACGAACGCTCCTCTCCCCGTCCGCTCGCCGCCCCTGAAATCTCGCAACCCTTGGCTGCGAATCTGAATCTCAAATTCGCATACGTCGTCCTTTCGCTGGTTTCCTCGCAATTCGACCCGTCGACGTAGTTCTTGATTGTCACGCTCAGGACGCTGGAGTATTTATCTCGATGCGGAGCACGGTGAGCGAGCGAGCAAGGCTGTGTGTTGCTCGTTCTCGAGACGGACGCGAGACTCGACGGCACCGGCTGTAGTTCGGGACGCACTAATCCTCGACGGCTACAGGACAGCACCCCGAACCCGAAACCCGGCGACTGATCAAACTGAAACTCGCGTGCGAGTGGCGCCTACGCGCATGCGCGACAACGAGGAGACTCTGCGCGGATCTCGCGCCGTCTGCTTTCCTCTCTTGGAGCCCTCGCACACTAGGCAGGACGAAAAGGATCAAACCAGTGAATCAAAAAAATGATGAGTCTTTGAATTACTGCAAATTTTTACCTCCCAATCGGCTGGAAAAAAGTTAGCGGGTGGAAAAAATGGATTGTCTTGTGCTAGCGGTTGGAAGAAAATGGATTGTTTGAAAAATGATGATCGATAGCGTCTCTATCATCGACGATCATCGAAATCTGAACATCAATGTAATCTCTTGCGAACAGCTGAATATCAGATTATACGAGATTGCACGACTCGATCAAAGAAGCGCCTTTAATCTTACGAAATGCTGGTCCGAAAATTCAACTATTGCGCAAGAATTTATATTCTACGACTTGATTGATCAGATAATGTAATTGTCGACTTTAAATATTTAAGATAAAAAAGATACTTTCACCATAAAAGCGAGACTGGAAATTATTACTAAAACGATTACACAGGCTACGAGTTCTCTCTGCTTGATTTACAGTCCAAAAAAGAAGTGGAATCAAGAGGAAAAAAATCGAGAAGAGATTCCAGTGTCAACTCGCATTCCATCCGACAAACGGCTGGAGGCCTGGGAGCGATGTGAAAGCACTGTGTGGAAGCGACATTCGAGTTGTCGAATATCGAAGCTACATACAAAATGGCCCCTGAAAAAGTTGCACGTTGTTTAGAAACCGACGATGAAAACGATAGCGATAAACACGAGATAGAAAGTGAAGGGAATGACAACGATGAGAATTCGGTAACGTCAGAAGTGAAACATGAATCGATTTCCAAACCCCGGCGTAAGAAGAAACGCGGTATCATATATTTGTCAACGATACCAAAATTCATGAATGTCACCAAGGTTCGGGAGATATTTTCCGAGTACGGGGAAATTGGCAGAGTTTATCTTCAGCCTGATATACCAAGTATGTTGTATTATTGTTATTACGTGTTCTATCCTGATACTCGATTTGGGGATAGATATTTCGTTCAGTTATGGTTCAAAAATAGTAACATCGAACCTAACCTCTAAACTCTCCTGCCCTAACCTAATTAATCTAATTGTCAATACTATACCTTGTTTATCTTATTTATGTAATCTACCTTCTTCCAAATTAATCCATGAATAATTGATTTATAGAGTTTAATAATTCATCTATGAAACAGATGAAAATAAGTGAGACTTATTTTTTTCTCTAACCTGACCCAAGCTGAATTATCATCTTCAATAATAAACTTTATTTATCTATGAACACCTGCCCCAACTCAAACTTCCTTAAGTTGATGATAAATAAGTAACTATACTTTTTTTCATTTTGTGTGTGTCATTTAGTTTAAAATAACCCAGCAGATAATTATTTGTTTTTTATTCGATTGGTCATTCGCTTTAAATTCTTTTCTATACTTGCTGTATTTCTTTTCCCTGCAGAAATTGAGGAGGGCAAAAAACAGAAAAAGAAGAAGACACCTTTTAGGCATTTCACAGAAGGTTGGATTGAGTTTGAGAGTAAAAAGGTCGCCAAGCATGTTGCGGCGACGCTGAACAATAAGCAAATAGATACACGAAAGAAGAGCAAGTTTTATGACCTGATGTGGAACATAAAATACCTGCCAAGGTATATTTCCATTTTATTACTATATTTTCATTGTGTGTATGTGTTACATTTTTCTAGTTCTCTTTTTATTAATTCGAGGTTCAAGTGGATCCACCTCAGTGAGCGTTTGGCGTATGAGCGAGCAGTCCACAAGCAGAGATTGAGAACTGAGATAGCACAGGCCAAGAGAGAAGCAAATTTCTTCTCCTACAATGTTGACATGAGCAAAAAATTGAAGAGGAAACGAGAAGCTGGCGAGGCAATGTCGAATTTCGAAATACCCAATATTAAACAGCGAGACACTGATATGGAAATCAGGAAGAAGAAGGATGCAAATAATCAGGGACAGCAGTCAGGCGATAGAGCTGAGTTTATCGAATCGCTGTTTTCATAGTTGTTAGTAATATTTTCTGAACCTACAACAAAATCGTGTATGTAGAAAAAATTGATTGTATAGATTTTGTTGACCAAAGACTTTTTTGTAATAATTTATAACTTCTTGCTATTTTTGATAAACAAAAAATCCAATTGATGTCTTTTTTTAAATGGAACCATATAATTACGCCGCAAATCTCGGTTTCGCGCCCAATTGCGTCATGGGTTGAGAGGATGATAAATTGCCCAAAGCAACAAGTTGAAGGAGGGCTCTCTAACAACCCAAATAAGAATATACTCAATCTATTGATTTATGTAGTCAGCCAGAAACGCAATCAATATCGGTGCAAGGCACTGGAACAAGCCTTCTCTGATTTTGTCCAGTTGTAAGAAAAAGAAGTTCTCTATACTGTTATATTGTGTGTACTGCAAGACTCTGCTGTACCGTACGTTCAATTTCCTGTCGATGATAAAGACGAAAAAATGGAACAGAAGAAGGTTGATAAAAGATAACTGACTGTGCTGAGCCTTGCGAAATTTCAGTGTCAATAAAAAGTCAGTGATAAAAGTGATGAGAATAGTTTTTAAAAATCATACAGCTGAAAGTTGTTTGTGCATTTCAATTTCAAACTTCACTCAACTGCAACCATGTCAGACACAGTTGTTCAGACGAGTGCTAGCATTCCAAGCGCTAGGAAGCGAGGATTGAGTGCGGCGAGAGTAAGTCTGAAAGCTGCGTCATCGATATCGAAGACGGTGAGCAACCTTCGACAGGGTAGAGCGGAGTCCGGTCAGATTTTGAGCGGATCACGAACTCCTGAATCGATCCACAAGTCTGTGAGTATAGTAGCAACGGATAAATCTGCGTCAAGCTTTCAAACTGGGACCCCAAAGCCGATGGGAAATTCTGTGCCTGGGGTGGAGATCAAGGCAAGATCAAGCGCAGCTGAAGAAGATGGGGAAGTTGAGCTTAAGACAAAAACGATCTACATAGACGAATTTGGGGGCAGAAAACCTGAAGGTTTAAGAATGCGGCCGACCAAATTTATGAGGAAGTATCCGGAGCTGTTCAGAAGTGATGTCAGCGTACATCCCAGCTACACTGGCCTGCTGAACTACCCGTAGTGAGTGTGAAGTCACCTTGTATTCACAGATTAATGTAACACAGCAAATTCTTATCACGCAGTTTTTCTTTTCAGCAATGTCATATGCCGTCAACGCTTTCACAAGAACAAACTAAAGATGAATCGCCAGTTGAACAGGGAGATACAGAACATAACGATGACCCAAAGTCTCGCCCTGGACGGAGTTCGCGTTGGCAGAACTTTCACTGTCGGATTTCCGTCCTCCGCACTCAAGGTTCCAGATTTTGCGACTCCCAATGACAGGCTTCGTCTCGATAGAATGCTTGTTGAGCGATGACGTAGTATATGATAAAGGTCTTAACAAGTGTACAACATATAGGCGAACAAATAAAGTAGAATGTTGAATGTCCAATGATGTGCGTTTATTCTTGTTTGCATTCAAATTCTTGGCTGCTATTATTTTTTCCTTGTTATTTACACTAAGGGTCTGCGCCAGCTCTGATTTTGAGCATCCATTCAGCCTAACAAAAGAAACAGTGACAATAGCATCACTGCTAGCTGATAGTGCAAATCTGACATTCTGCCAGTGACATGCCAGGGAGAATGACAGTTTGATCATCGGTCAGATAAGCTTGGTGCAATGAAGAGGCGGTGAAAATATAGTGTGCGCTACAGACAGTTCAAGATGTTCCGCAACGCATACCAGCATGGATTTTTATCCATACTTTACAGCTGCGGAGCAACCCCACTTGCCATTTGGGACAAACAAGTTGAGGGTTTGTGAATTGGAGAGACGACAGAAGGCTAATAGAGTCGAATTATGATCGTAGGTGAAAAACGGGTACATTAAACGCATAACGGATGATGAGGTCAAGTCCTTAGTCCTGGAGATAGCTGGGACCAATGTGGCGACGACCTTCATTTCCTGTCCTCAGGATCCGAAGAAAGTTCTGGGGATAAAGCTGCCCTTTTTGATAATGATCGTCAAGAACATGAAGAAGTATTTCACGTTTGAGATAACGGTGAGAGAAGAGCTCAAAACTGCCGATCAGGACCCCTTATCCATATTTGTTTCCACCCTAGATTCTCGACGACAAGGATATGCACAGGCGGTTTCGAGTGAGTAATTTTCAAAGCACAACAAGGGTTAGGCCATTCTGCACGACGATGCCTATCGGACTCTCGGGTGGGTGGAATCAGGTGCAATTCAACCTCGCTGATTTTACCAGGCGTGCCTATGGCAGCAACTACGTTGAGACGACCAGGATGCAGATACATGCCAACTGCAGGATAAGGAGGATCTACTACGCCGACAGGTAAGGAATCGTCTGACAATCCAGAAACTCGTTTTATCAGAGAGTTATGACCGGCAGATTATATTCCGAGGACGAGATGCCTGAGGAATTTAAACTGTTTCTACCAGTTCGTCGAAAGTTGACCAGAGAAAGCAAGAGCAAGCCTGTGCAGCGTTCAAGTCTGCCGAAGCAGATAAATGCTGCAGGCGATCAAGGCGAACAGCTCCCAGACGAACCTCCAGCCTTTACAGCTGCTGTAGAGGAGAGCAAAGAAGGTGAAGAAACAGTGGAGGAACCACCGGAGCACAATACCGAATCTGCGCCGCGGAAGTCGAGCTCAGTTCTAAAGTCGGAAGGCAATCGAAAAAGTGCCAGCATCATAATCAAAGATACCGTCGAAGACGACGGCGAGGAGGAGCAACGAAACGCTGGATATGATCAGGAACAGGGTCTGGAAGAGGAAGAAGCGGCTGAAGCTCCCACGGAGGAAGAAGCTCAGCCAGCGACCGAGGAAATGGTCGAGATCGCCGTGACGGAAGGAGGCTGATTTTTTAAATTCGCAACTGTTTTAAGGTGAGGTTATTCTCTCGAGGTATCGATCGGAAATCGCCGGACATCACAGATTAGTGTAGGTAATCAACGACGATTCCCGAGTGAATAACCCTTCAACCCTCTTTATTTCGATCTTGTGTTGTTCTCGCTGAAAAAAATTGAGTGTGCGATGAGGCTAATGAATAAATTTTTACATTTTTATATACTTCCCTTTCGGTTTCTGAGTTGAATTCCCTGAGATACTTACTGGTTTTATAATGATTATATTAACACCCGTCGCCAGAACGATACTCAGCTTGCAACTTACCTGTCTGCAGAGACTTGAGGAAGAAGAAACTAAGAAAGCTGCTTTAAAGCCCGCCAGAAATCTGGGGAATGGCGCGAAACAGTGTTGAACAGATCTCCTAGGGCTTTATGCTGTAAGTTCTACGGTAACTTTGAAATCCCCCTAGATTCTCCTACCAACAAAGAAGACTCCGTAGCTTGGTTGCTTCGGAAAGTTTTCACCAGGTGGCGCGTCGGTCGATTCGGACCGAGTCGAGAGATACAGAAGGCATTGATCAGTGCGGAGCGAGAAGTGAGCGAGAATTGAGGAGCGACAGAGATCGGCGACAGAAAAGGGAGGAGGGCGAACACGTCACGTCGGCTGTGTGATTCGTTTACCTGAGATCTGGGTCCGTTTCGTCTTGCGGAGAAGATTACAGTAGTAAATTGGAGGAAAAAATTTGGTTTATACCGAACTTCGGTGTTGTTCGCACGCACCGAGTGACCGAGAAGTACTTAATTCAGAACGTATCGTTGTTGTGCTCGTGACTCGCGGCTGTTTTCCATAACTAGGAAAAATAATGAGCGCCGTACCCACAGGTGAGTGAGTGGCACTGATTACTTGTTTTTAGTTTTAGGTGGATACGACATACACCTAAGTGTACAATGCCGGAAAATATTTACTCTTCCGATATTTTCCTGGCGATTATCGTTGACGGCTTGCCATCGGAAATTCTTATATCATAAGTTTGCGTATTTTGATTACACCGAAACTGGGTTTCTCCATGGCATCTGTGGTACAAAATGACTGAATAACAAGGCGTTTTGCAGTTTGATAACCCTAGGTTACATTACCGTTAATAACTCAAGCTACTTGCCCATCTACCCACGCATAATCACCATTTATGGAAACACAGGTGTCCCCGTATGTGCACGAGTATTATATCGACGATTATAACCTATAAAATCATTTCTTTTGATGGGAATTCCACTACGTCGGAAGGAGGCGACCATTCCGCGACGACGGAGAGCAGCGGCAGCAGTCGATGTTGTTTTCATTTTTACTTTTACCCACTGCCGCGTTGCACTTCCTTGCCTCTATTTGTGTCTCTGTTTTGCGCGGTGATTTCCATTCTTTGCATCTTTGTTATTGCAATTGTTGTTCTATTCAGGACATTTTTCACGTACCTCTGTATTCTGTTTCGTTTCTCGTAAATTGATATGTTTTACAGGCTTACCGTGCATCTTATCGTCACCCAAGGAAGCTATTTAAAATGCGTTTGATTAAGGAACGGCAGTTCAGTCGATTATTTTTATACGTAGGCGTGCGGGCCGCTTGGGAAATGACTAAAGGAAAACAGAAATCGATCCTTGTATTGTAATTATCACGCAATATAAGATGTTATATAAATGTCATTTGAGGTTTGACGGTGAGTGATCGATATTCGCGAATCGTAACCTCCCCAACTATAACAAATAAAGCGAAGAAAAAAAGGAGAAAGAATATCTCATGAAAAATTAGACGGAACGAATAGCGCAACTGGTCAAGAAAAACAACATGAACGGGTCAATAATGAAGAAATCTAGAGCAGTGTTTTTTCAGACAACGTTACAGCTACAATTCTTTCCAGCTTGTAATTTTCAAGTATCCAAGTACACCTTTCTCCATCCTTATCGTAATTTCTCTACCCTATACTTGCTTACACACATGCATATGTAACATTTGCCTGTTACATTTGAACGCGAAAGGAAAGTCGGTATTTTCCGCTTCAGTAGTCGCTGCATTCTTGCTACTTGTCTCTGCCCTCCTGCTGCTTGCTTCTGCTGACAATGAGTTACGGTATACTCCACACTTGCAATTAGCAGAGTCAGGTTATCACGTATGACTAAGAACACCATTGACCTTGTTTGCTCCTTAGTACAGGCAATTCTTTTGCACGCATGTACAACATACATGCATCACATGCATGTAAGGTGCTGCCCTGCGTCTAACTTCCCATCTCTGGATGAAAATGATTAATATATTCCGAATATGTCTTACTTCTGTGGGGAAGAAAATGGATTAAAAAAAAAAAATTCAAATTAATTCGTGTAGATTTTTCACATCTGTTTCCTTTTGATAATTCTGAATTTATTCAAGTATTTATTTTTCTTAATACATGTAGATACGTTACTAGTTCCAGAAGAAAAAAATTAAAATCGCATGAAATACCGTAGTTTGGTAGACGGACAGATAAACAAAGACAAATATATATTCTCGATCTCCTTTCTCGGGTGCTATATCTACGAAGTTATACCGTTATACAGAGATCATGTAACTGACCGCAGCAACCTTCTCCTTTCGCGTTTCAAGCATCGAAGAAAAATCTTAAGAAAATAGAAATCCAAGTATGTAACGAAACAAGGAAGCGGGAGATCAATTCTTCTCTCTGTAAATTGTGGGATTAAACCGAGCAATTCGTGATCTAGGTTGTAGTCGACCAACTACCCAACTTGCCTAGCAACTAAGACTTCAGTGTACCAGATTTGCTTTAATATTTACATTCATATGTACGTGCAATGGCAATTCCGATTTAACAAATTGTAGGCGTTGCATAATTTTTGCTGCTATGCAAGAACCGAATCGCGAAAGTCTTTGATGGCGTGAAATCGATCCAACTCCACTTTCCGTGTTTTTCGTATGGTATAATTGTCTCGTACTTTATTTTTCGCAATCGCCGTTTATTTGTCATGTTTTTAAAGACGGGAGAAAATTAGAATCTACTTATTTTGAATTTGAAAATAACGATCGATGCAAATACTTTAAAGTGTACAAAAGCTTTTAGAATACTAACAAAACCAAGTGAAGAAACTTGAAAATTGCAAAAATACTAAAATAGTATAAGAAAAGTATGGCTTTGATGATTGTTATTTGTTTTCTTATTTTTTTATTGAAGTAAAAAGTTATCCAAATCGAGAAAAAAATCGAATGATTAACGGTGACTTCGTTTGATTTCGTTTTAAACAATCTTTGCCATTTTTCATCTGTTTTTCTTTCACTTCTCTCCTTGCAACCTCAAAGGAGAAGATGAAGGGAAAAAGGAGGAGGGGGAAAGTGGACCCGTCGCGGTTTCTCGGTGGGGCTGCCGCCGCATATCGTGGGGCCGTACCGAGCCTAACCGAACCTCTAGTTCCGTCTCCTTTCCTTTCTTCTTGCTTCCTCTTGGTCAGAAAAAGGAGAGCGCTGCTCTTTGATAGGTGAGGTTAGTATACACCCGGTTATACCTCACGAGAGAGCATTAGACGTATACATTTACGTGTTCACGGTTACGTGGCTCTGGCTCTGGCTCTGGCTCTGGCTTTTGTTGCGACTTTGGTTCCAACTCTCTCCCTGCTGCCGACTGCTGCTTATGCTGTACGGGATTGTAATGATATAGTTGGCCGAGTGGAAGTGACTCGATGGTTCGCCATTCTCTTCGCGGTGCGCTGATCCTCGACTTCGGCGTCATATCTTGCCTCGTGCTTTTTTCTTTCGTACTAAAATTATTGTTGTTATTATTGATGTTATTGTTACATATTGAAATGAGCCACCATTTTGGCCCAAACGTCCGTCTGTTCGCGATTCTACCAGCAACCTGTAAGGGATTTATCGGTGCACGTCCATCACGTATCTTTTACCTGTGAAACAAACAGCTGTGCCGTTGCCGTTGTGCATACTGTAAACATATACCTACACAAATTGGCGTGCATAGTACACGAGACTTGAACGGTTCTTTTAAATAATCGATTTTTTTTTTTCAACTCTTCTATTCAAGTGAGTGGCTGAGTGACGAGTTACCTTTAGTCTGTACATATTACTTTCATGTGTGAAATGTGTATTCAATCATTACTAAGAAGATAAAAAAGAAATTGTATAGATTAGCTTCATAACACCCTTGCACATTATTTTAGTACCTCAGAAAATGTGGGGCATCGTTTTTGGAACGAAATTTGAAATATTTCACAAACTATCGTAATGTGTGTATTGTTTCGAAATGAGTTTGTTTGCATAAAAGATATTGACAGCATATTGTACACGTAAATATTATTAAACATACGTATTGCTAAATGACAGCAAAATAATGTCGGACAAAAACAGTGACGAGAAGAAAAGGAAACAAATCGAGGATGACACGACGAAAAGTCTGAACGGAACCGTAAGCGGCTATTTTTCATCAATTTCCGTACCGACGGCTCCAGAAGCGCCGCAGGTGGCGGATGCTGGAATTAGAGATGTTGAAAATTCTGCGACACTCTTTCCACATGTCCAACCGAAGAGCGGCAGTGTTGAAGAACGAAATGACGGGGATAATGACGAGCATCACGATTTCGAATCGCTCGAATACGAGGAGGACGTTTATTATAATCGTGACATAGCCGCTAACACACCAAGTTTCGACGACATTGATGAGCTCAGCGATAGCGACGAAATCGTGGTTCACTGCTGGCGCGGATCGAGCGGTGACATAGAGGAAATTGTTGTCGACGATTCCATGTACTGCATATCGGTTGAGACTGATTTCAATAATCCCATGCAGCAACGAGATATACCGCAAACGAATGCTGACGCGGAATCAGACCCACTTAATAAGAATGAGAAAAAATTTATGAACGTTAATAAAAATAATAATAAAAGTAACTTCAACAGTGTTGGCATAGGCAAGAAAAAGAGATCCGTCAGAGTTATATTTCAGGATCTCTCGAAACCGTATTTGGCGAAAATAAGTAGTAGTCAAAACTACAAAAAGTTTCTTGAAATTGTAAAAGGTACTTAATATTTCTGGTTTTCTTCTCTCCGATTATTGCTAGAGCAAAAATTGAGCAACCTTTTTTACGATTGTAGTAAATTCTAGTTGCTCAAGGAAACAGGATAGGTAGTTTACCTTGCGAGCAAAGTACAGACTGCGACTGAACTTCTCCAATGACAAAATACGACAGTAGTGAATCGTAGGTAAGAGCGGGAAACTTTGAAAACTGACCTTGCGAAAACCGTACAAAACGAGTAAGAAATTTAACATCATATGTTAATGGAAAAGAGACTGCGCTGATATGCATATGCTGTCTGTCGAGTTTTATCAACTAATATCATGTATTTTTTTCGCAAATTCGAAATTACGTATCATAGCTAAAGAAACTAGTTAAACTCACTTGTACATACTTAACTTGTTTTTATTTTCTGACCTCTTTCGCGAATGACTTATTTTGATTCGCGTGTTCATTACTTTTATTTTCCAGGAGAAGAAGCTTCCCCCCATCCGGTAGACCCTCTGTCCTCTCCTACCGATGATTTTGTAGCAAGAGGAATCCTCGAGGAAAGAGAACAACGAAGAGACGAATGGACCGCCGAGTTGGCCAAGGCAAGCTACTGAAAAATGATCCGTCACGATGCACATTTTTTTAAATTTATCTCTTTCATTACGATCCTAATTTTTGTGCGTGCTTTTTTCTGCGCAAAGGTCGAGGAGGAGATACAGACGTTGAGGCACGTTTTGGCAAGCAAAGTCAAAGTTTCCCAAGAACTTAAGCGAAAGCTTGGTATCGGTGCCTGGAAGGAATTAACAGATGATGTTAATCAGGGTCTCCGGAACGTCAAGGAGAGCCAAGTGTTAGTTACAGTTTGTAAAAAAAAAAAAACTTTTCATGCTATTGCATTCGTTTCTGACAATATTCTTTCTCCTACAGATTCCAGAAAACCGAATCGGTGATCAAAACTACAGCAGAGAAAACCAGCAGCATTCTGGGCGGCTTTGGCAGCGGCATTTCCATGAAATTAGGACAAATGCGTAATTCTGAGAGCTTCCGATCTCTTGAAGAGAGAGTTGGTTCTGCTTACGAAAATGTCAAGGTATGACCGACTGAAATTGCATCTTCCACCTGTGTACTTATATCTTCTTTTGTTGTCCTGGAAAGTCGAAAAAACGATGAACGGTATGAAGTGAAAAAGTGAATCCCTTTTGAGTTCTCTTCGCGTATTAGCCATCTTTTTTCGAGATTCTGTCCATTTCCACATTCCACAATGCTTCCGTACCTCTTCTTTTCCTTACAACTTTTCCGCATTTTCTAATATTCTGACGAATTGCAGACCAAAGTCGTGCCGTCAAGGTCAAATTCAACTCAGAGTTTCGACGAGGCATTAAGAGAAGCCGAGGCGACGAGACGAGCATCGGCCATACCGATAGCAACAAGCCCGACCATCCCCGAGGACAAGCCTCTTTCTTAGAGCCGACCCTATATTATTATCATTATTACTATCACCGTCTGTTTACATTAATTATTACGAATAATACTACTATCATTTATAATTATTATTATTGTTTGAGCTGCGCACGCGACGTTTTCTCCGCATATATCTGATTCTCGTCACGTGCCTGTCTAATCGTCTAATTTTTACTCCACACCTTTCCCTTTTCCCTTATTTCTTTGTAATTTAATAACTTTCGGATTCGTACTCTGGCGGTGACATAAAGGGAGGAAATAGAGACACCGTCCTAAGACAATATTAAATAAAATCAATCGATCAATTTGGAACGATATAGGAACTCTGTACCGAAATGCCTGTGTATTTGTAATTTGTTTCCTTTTTTCTTTCATTAAACATGATACGAAGTATTTGAGGCAAAAAATAAATACTTCTTTTTCCATCGTTTTTCCGGACCATCGTATGTGTATCTTCTGTTTCTAATGTATTACCCATTTTATCTTGCTTACAATTTTCGAATGTCGGCATTTTGACATCGAGAATACATCTGTCGTCGTCGTGCATAATTTTTTTTTACGAATAGTGATAATATTACCTAAATGCATCTAACTAATAAATCGTATTATTCGTTCTGCTATAATATGATACGAAATCGTAAAAGAAAAAAGGTAACATAACGCAATGGCATTTGTCGTTGTACTTAACTATTATTATTATTATTATTATTGTCTTTACTGTTAATATTATTGTCGCCTCACTGCTGCTTGATGGTTTAAACGGAAAGAATAAATAAAAATAATTTACAAAAAGCGGAAAACAGCATGTAGATTAAGTGCATGAGTAAATTGGCAAAGACTGGTCGCAGGAATGGGGAAAAGTAAATATACTGAATTTGAAATAGGCTGAATGGTTAATAAATGTTTCAAGTGAACAGGATCTCAGGATCATCGCGTTAATAATTCACGAATTTTCATATTGAATCTCACTCTTTCATTCGTGATCTCTTTGTGGGTATCCATTTTTAGGTGAAAAAATGTCCTTGAATTGAAAGGAGAGAGTATTTAATAGAAATATATAATGTACACATACACCTATTGTTTACATATATTTAGATTCTTATACGAAATTGTAGCAAGCCTGCTACGATACTGCTAATACTACTGTTGCATTCTCCCAAAAAGTGTCCTTTGCTTGATAAATATATTGATAGTGAAAAATAAATAAGTAAAGTGAAACGATGAAGTACAAGAAGGAAACGAAAAAAAATCCACGGAAAAATATTAACGCGAGTCGCGTTGTAACGAAATAATTGTACGCGTAAAATATCAAATATTTGATGTTTCCCAAGTGTTTTTCTTTTTTTTTTTTTCACCATTGCTATATTTCCGAATTACTTCTTATTCTTATTTCACTTCTTTTCTTTTGGAAAAATATGAAATTCGAGTAGGTTCCGCACGTGCGAATTTATGGACCTACCAGTTAAGTGTGTTAATTAATAGTTTGCGCGTTCTAGAAGCTGCTCGTGTCTGATGATAAAACAATTTTTGATTGTACATTCTTCCCAGAATCAGTTTCGCGTAACTAAACAAAAATATGACAGCTTGCACGACGTTTCTCGCGCTTCAATATTCGCGTAATATCTTGAAAATAATGATCACCTGTTACCTCGGCGTGACGCCATATTATCCCATAGTTCCTTTCCAATATAGAAGTAGTCGACACGACGACGTTATTCCTCGCGTCCATTCAATGACAAATCTTTAATTATTATGAAAATAATAATCATATATTTACAATGTATCGTATTTTTCGAATAATGAGATATCAAGTATATTACCACTGTGAATATGTAATATTAAATCCATTGCATTGCTATCTATTTTTCTCATATTAGTAATCGATCGACGACTCGTTAAAAGAGAATACAATGAATAGCAAAACCGATCACTTCTAATTTCATTCCTGTAAAATGTTGTTTTTTTTCGTTTGCCCGATTAAAAATTACACGGTATGATTATACAATTTGAATTAGCTTAAGACACTATTTATTCAGTACAGTTATCGCAATTGTTATTACAGTAGTGTGCCGTGTTGGTGGCTGGCGTTTGCTTATCAATATTATTACTATTATTATTGTTATTATTATTATCATCATCATTGCTGTGCGTATCAAATACACACATTATAAATTATGGTTCTATGCTGAACTTAATTTTTGGCGTCATAAATTACGCAACACGTTTGTAAAATTAATTACAAAAATCAATAATAACAATAATCTCGCTTGTTGAATATCTCAATGTTGTTCCTTTATATGATGCTCGACGAATATTACTGTATAAATAAAACAATAATTTGGCCGCCATCGTAGAAACGCGCTTTAGTTCGTCAACTATGTATTATTAAAATTATTCAATTTTCATAAAGATGAAAAATATCTGTATGAAATAAATAATTTTATCCTTCGGAAGAAGCAAATTTATGTAATATTAGTGTAATAATATTGTCCAAGATCGAATGTTTTCTTTACTCACCGATAGAATCCACGCGTTCATCATACTTATCTATTACGAGTTGTGTGTGTGTGTTTTTTTTTGTTCCTTTCGAATCGTTCGTGCAATTCTTTGAATTCGACGTCACATATATATTTCGAAAATTTGTTATTACACACGTATCTGCAAATTCGTAACGTCATCGTCAGTCAAGGAAAATGGCTCGAGGCTCCGTGTTTATAAATGCGCAGGTATATTACATCTGCTCTTGTACATATTTAATTGAGAGTTTTACGGAAAACCCCAACGTGACTGAGTGCTTAGCGACTATGTTGATAGAGCATTTGCGGTATAACCGTATATGAATAATATTCCTCGCTCAATATCTATCTCTTTGCATATATCCTTGTGGTGGGAAATCAGGTGATTAGAGGAAGACATTGAAGCCGTCAGGGTTGAAGACACCTTATCGCAGATAAATTTTTACTTTGACATTCAACCAATTTCATCCGGGTCTATTTGAAATTATGGGTAAGCGGGTGATACAGTCTTTCGTATAGCGTAAAGTTTGTACAATTGTTTTCTGTACGAATTTTATAATCGCATTATGTACAAGGTAAATCGATCAGCTGATTACCGATTCAGACGCCATATTGCTCAGCATGGAAGCTCATTAAACTTTGGACAATTTATATAAACATAGTTACACCTTGTAATATTATATTCGCAATGTCACTTGTGATGTTATCAAAAATGATTGCAAGGTTACCAGTTAATTTAATCTAAAAAAAAAGATTAAAAATACACTGCTTGCGAGGTGTTTTGTTTTTACGTTCCTGAGACATCCTCGTTTAACGAGCACTTGCTAATTACGTTATTGAAAAAAAAAACCCTGTACAATTCGTTGTGTATACATGTCATGTTGGATATGCATATAATAGGCGTACAGTCATCATTCGCAGCGTACACATTAATAAATCCCCGACATATTATTACACCATGCGGATCTCCTATGATCGTGGCAAAAACGCCGCAGGCTATTTGCAATACGGATACCTATATTCATCAACGGATCGTTGAAAATTTTTGAAGTACACATAAAACTGTTATTTATTAATTTCGTTTCTCCGTTCAGATGGGGAAAAAAACTAATGACGATGATAATAATCATAGTGCCACATATGTTGGGTAGCCGGTCCGGGCCTTTTGGTACAATGATTAATTATCATCATTTATGTCGATTATTCGATAATCGGCACCAGGGGAAGTACCCGGTTAGCAGGGGAGATCCGGGCAAAGTGGCCCCCTTAACAAAGGAATAACGTTAGACCGATTTTGACATAACAGTTTGTTTTTCTTTGATCTGAAAGTACCTTTCAAGCGTTATCCATATTAAAAAAAGAAAAAAAATATTCAATCGTACAATGGGCCCATTCTGCCCGGCTCTCCCCTGCTTAGTGTCTATAATTCGCCTTTCTACATAATCACGTATCATTTTTCTAGGTCCTTGTATAGCTATTGTACCCCTACCTCAATTTCAGCGCTTTTCAAACATTCACGTTTATACGCATTTGATCTTTGTTTAGAATGAATAATACATGTGATTAATTATCCTTCATCATTTTACCGTATGCATGCATGGTTGTGTGTCTGTTTACATTTCCGCCTTTTCACAATGTTTTTGAAATTCCGGTAATTTCGATCGTGATCATGTAGCTGTGGATCTCATAATTTTGCCATAAGATCTAATTGAAAAGACTAAATCCATTTCGCATATTTCAATTATGGAACAAAAAGTAATCGATTCCAGACACGAAGATAAATTTTTTTTTCACTGTTCTTGAATGTTCGTATCCTTTTCTAAGCTCCGATGACTGCATATAAAAAAGATTCGAAAACTTGTGTGCAACACCAATAAATGTGAAACGAATAAAACCGAATGACTCGAGGGTCACGGCTTGGTTAAACCTTTGAGTCGAAATGCCTCGTAGACGTTCTACAATCACATTCGGGCATCTCTGTATGAGGTGGAAAACCCTGGCGGACGGTAATCCTGATTTTACATACTTATACGTATAATATAGCATGTTCATAATTGTTCGATGTATATTCCTCAATAAATAAGCTGCCTCATCGTTATCCACACCGCACGTTTCAGCCATGCACACATACAAAGGCACACATGCATTTTACACATACACATGTATGCAATGTATATCTACAGACTATATTCCGATGCTAATCGCTGTAATTGGCGTAGGTGCTCGCTGTATATCTATCTATGTATATCTGTACGTGCGTGAATATGTGTACTTAAAATTTTTATACCTCCAACCTTACCTAGAAGAGATTTAGATCTACTCCTCACGCTGTTGCGCAAAAACCGTTCCTGGTAATTCCTTCACATACGCACGATATTGCTAGGAGTTGAACGTTAGTTAATTTGTTTATTTTTCTTTCGAACAGCAATTAGCGTACCGGGATCCACCGCGATTCGTTTACAAGTGATTCGATGGTTGGTTCAAAAAATTTGAGAAACAAACAAATGAAAGATCGAAATCGCATGACTCGATTTTAATTTACTAATTTTCATGCATACACTTCCTATTTTCTTGGTAATGCCTGTTATTTATATCTGTATCGCAGAATCATCATTCCCGCGGTTTAATTATCGTTGTTTCGGTAAAATTTGTCTCCAAAAACTTATGAACAGCACAAATTTCTGTTTAGTAGTACGATTTTAATAGCCTCTATCTATTTTCCTCTCGAATCACTCATCACTATGTACAGAAAGCTTGTTTGAATTAACGTTTGTTAAAATAAAAATATGCCCCCCAAACATTATTTTCATATTTCTGTATAATTCAGACTGTGACTTATTATAATTATTACTCAACCATATCTTTTTTACATTCGTTTAATTGCACTAAACTGCAGGAGTTGTTTTTACGACAAACTTTATATTCGTGCTAAAAATTAAATAGCTGAATTCGCAGCGTGAATGCGGTTTTCACGGAAATCTCTGCGTGTGAGTGTTGCAGTAAATGAATTCGCTGGCATAAAAACGAATTGATATTATATAATTGATGTTAGTAGCGCTCATATTCCTCTTGACCCGACAGATTTACAATCACTTTAACCCAGACCTTGTGCAGATCAATCGGTTAACGCATCGTTTATTTATCGCCTATCGTTTCAATCTCTTGTCCGTTTCTTTTTTCTCAACGCGAACCAATCACTCTTCCCCGAATATTATAGAGGGGAGAAGAGGCCCAAAGACAATGCCTGTCTGGAAAAAAATAAAGAAATTACTCAGAGACAACCGGCATCAGCTGTTGTCGAAGAAAAGGTTGGAATTGGCAGCCTTGATCCTCGTTGTTAGCCGGGGTCCCGCATGAAGAAGTCACAACACCGTGCGCATCCTGATCAGCAATGGCGAGAGAGAGAGAGAGAGAGAGAGAGAGAGAGAGAGAGAGAGAGAGAGAGAGAGAGAGAGAGAGAGAGAGAGAGAGAGAGAGAGAGAGAGAGAGAGAGAGAGAGAGAGGAAAGGGAGAAGGAAGCGAGGATCTCGTTATAAATACACCGATCCGAGGCGTGATGCTCACAGTCAGTCATGCAACGGCATCAAGCAAAACTCATCGGCCTTTTGGCCATACTCGCGGTTAGCGTTCAGGCTGAAGGTAAATATTCTGAACTTCGATATCGAAGAATTGAGAAACTTGAACTTGTATTTAAATTTTGTTTTATCGTTACGAGTGACGGTGCTTTACCAACCTTTACGGTAATCGAATTTCAACGGACTTTCCCGCCACTGTATTCAAATTTGAATTCTGTTCGACTGACGGACGCTACGGTTTAATTTTCTACTTCACTTTTGTGCAGTTATAAAATTTTCGTTACGTAAAACTTGACGCAATTTACTAAATTCTATCGGTGGGACTCAAGGATTTGAATCGCACGCGTTTACGATCGACCGTTTCGTTTAACCGAACTCTTTGTGCATTTGTAACGATATACGAATGCTCTTATTCAAAACTACGTATTGAGGAATTCTCGTGATTCTCTCACACACGAAGATCGTGATTTTGAAAAATGTTCCAGATCACCATAGAGCGCGTCGCGGCGGAGGCGGAACAGGATTCGGCGGCGCTGGCGCGTTCAGCAGTGCGAGCTCATCCGCATCCTCATTCAGCGGAGGCGGAAATGCTAAATCGAGCTCAAGTTCCTACGCAAGCGGTGGCGGTTCGGCAGGTGCGACCGCATCAGCTGGAAGCACGAACACCGGAGGCGGTTCCATCTCTGACATCGGTCAGGCCGGAGGCTTGGGAAAGGGTTTCGAATACTCCAATGGTGGAAATCTAGGAGCCGGAGGTGGATATCAAGGAAGCGGCGGCGGATATCAAGGAGGTGGCGGCGGATATCAAGGAGGTGGTGGCGGATATCAAGGAAGTGGCAGCGGTGGATTCGGCGGCGGCAATTTCGGTGGTGGATACAGCGGCGCTGCCGCCAACGCCGGAGGTACGAAATAATTTGAATAAAAATTTTCCGTCGGGTGGAGTTTGAATCAGGCTAAACAACGGACTGTTTTGTACACACTTGTTTCAGCGATCAAATTTAAACTTTGCGAATACGTAAAAACTATGCAATGAAAACCGAAGTATACGTGACAAAATCTCTAGCTTCACCCGCATGGAAAGATTTGAATAACGTAATCGAGAACATTTCATTTTCAAGATAAAATCAAATCATGGATCAAGTTTAATTCGAACTCTGACACTCACTGATTAATTTCGATAAAAATCCTCAAAATCTCGCATATTCAACCAAACAAATCCTGTTTTTTCCTTTTTCCTCCGAATAGCTGCCGGGGCCGGTTACGGAGGCGGAAACCATGGCTTAGGCCAGAGTGGAAGTTACGGACAGTCCCAGGGCGGTGTATTCGGCCAAAGCCAAGGAGGTGTCGGAGGCATCAGGGGCAACGGTGGCAATCAGGGTTACGGCGGCGGTTATAACCAAGGTGCCCACCAAGGCTATGGCGGCGGCGGCGGCGGTTACGGCCAACCCGGCTTCGGAAGCGCCGGAGGTGCTAGTGCGGGTGCGAATTCTGGTGCGATCGCCGGAGGCTTGGGAAGCGGTGGCTCTGGGAGTTACGGCGGGAACAAAGGACTCCAGCAGGGCTATCCAAGTGGTGGCAACGGCCAATTTGGCTCTGGAGGTTGGGGAGGCAATGGAGGCTGGGGGGGCAATGGAGGTGGCAGCGCGAGTGCGAATGCCCTTGCGAGTGCCACTGCAAATGCCGGTGCGAATGGTGGAAGCCTTGGCAACGGAGGTTACGGGGGTTACCCCGGCAGCGCAGGCGGCATCCACGGCGGCTACGGCGGCGTTCCCGGAGGTTTGGCGAACCCGGCTGGAAGTTACGGCGGCGGAATCGGAGGTGGCTCGGCGCAAGCAGAGGCGGACGCGAAGGCGGGGTCGAATTTTGGTGGACCTGACCATGGTTTTGGGTGAGTTGATTTTGAGTGACGTGGAGAGACGGGATCGGCCTTACGTGTTTGTTTATTTATTTATCGATCCTCCACACCTGAAAACCCTCGTTTTCGTTTTTCATAATTCTATTTTATTTTTTTCTCCCATTCTTATCCATTAAACAGCATCTTTTCACGTATCGGTGATGCCGACGAGGGTATAAGCAAGAGCGGCACCGTCGATGGCGCCAAAGGTGTTTTCAGCTCCAGCCAAGTTGAGATTAACGACAAGGGCAAAGGAACGTACAAGGTTAACGCTGGGAAGTTTCGTTAAACGAAAAAGTGAACCACAATACTAAGAATCCCGAGACGAAATAACTGTTTCTTAGTTTGTTGTTATTATTATTATTAATACCATTGTCATTATACAGTATAATTTCGATAGTGATAGAATGGAAATCAATGGACATCGACAACTATAAAAATAATAACTATAATAATGATGAACTGTATTGAACCACGATGTGCAATTACTTGGAAGAGAAGAAAAAAATGTAAAACATAATTTATAATTGTTGTATTTGTCCTCGTTATGCAATCGCGGGTGTTGCACGAAAGCAAGTTATTCTGTTTATTCTATTTCTTTTTTTTTTTTTTTTATAAAAAAATTTCAATTGCTTATTGCTCTCAAATTTATATACACCGTAAATCGCAGACGTTGACCAGATAAGTATAAATGCATAACAGTGATATACATAAACCCTATGTATACAGATAATGTTATGCTCTATTGTAACGCTCGAATATAATCTACAGTAGTGCTGCGATGTGATAAAACTTGAATCCAATTCGTAAAATAAATGAAAAGATTTTTTTTTATGTAAACGTCTCGCGTTGTCCTGTACATAATATAATATACAGTGTAGTACGTGAATATTTAAATTATTTACATACACGTTTTTGTTGTTTTGCGCGTGTAATAAATTTATCATTTGTAAAAATTGTTCATCGTTGTTAATCGTCAGAATTAGGAAATAATTTAGAGAATCTAGAGGCAATACCATCAGCATAAATATATCAATAAACATTATGCAGAGATATAAATTGTGAAAAAAAAAGAATCAACCGGATTGAACAATTTCTCGGCAGACATGAATATAAAGATGTATAATGTACATTATATCCCACGTTAATAGGACAAGTAAGTTTGATGGTACACAATTTTCATTAGCACATAACATACCATTATGCCTTTGTAAAATCAAGGCTATGACTTAATAATATGCAGCAAATTGCGCGTAAGGTCATCCAGCTATGAGAAAAAAATTATGACGTCCCACGTGTTTTCTGTGCCCGTTATTTTCGTACCGGATCGCAAAGCTCGATTTTGTTTTTATTCACTTGTTTGGATTCTAAATTTTACACGCAGCATATTTATTATTATCACCATGATCAGAGTACTTTCGTAATATGTGAAAATACAAATTAAGGATATCAATAATTTGTGAACAGCACACGATTTAATAATCGATTGGATAACTTCTGAATGTGATTTTGAAGAGTATTCCCCAATTTTAAAGAAAAAAAATTGCATCTTTAATCAAGCATTTTCAATGCACATCAAATCTAGAGGTAAAAAACGTTGGTACGAATAAAGATGTGTTTGGTCACAAAATATTACTGTGCTAGCAGACTGAATATACTGGAAAAGGCTAACCGGGAATTATTTTTACGCTTCTGATCATGAAATGAGAAGAAAAGGAAGAAAAAAAATTCGAATAAACGAGCTGTGGGTATTTTTTATGACGACGGAACGAACAATGCGAATTAATACGTGTACCGCGTTGAATAAATTCGCGGTATAAGGTACGCATAGAGTGTCGGATACAGTTTGTGAACGGTTCGGTGCCCGTGTACAAAAAATGGTCTAAATTCGTTTCCCGCGAACCTTGAGAGTGAGCTGCTGATCCAGAAAGAGAAACCAGAATGTCGGTTGGGTGTTGAAACAGCTAGCGAATCGTCATTTAATTGTCTATTTTGGCGCATCGTATTACATGACGCGAGCATAGGAAGTGACATTCGCAAATTCGTGTAACGATGCCAATTGTCCAAAGAAACTTCGGAGGCCGGGGCCCCGAGTTTTCGCCTACGGACTTGCTCACAATTCCAGCCAAGGCTGCGTTCGGTAAGTATTCCCTAATTATATGCACCCAAGCTTTAATGATACTTTCATGCCACAGTAGAAGGAGAAAATGAAAAACTAATCGTAATTGTCGTTAGGCCTGGCTGAATTGAATATGCGAATTTTTTCAAAACTCGGTATAATTATTATTTCATACGTATTTTTATCACGTTTCCCATCTTCCAAAAACTTGCACAATTCCCAGCGACTCGTAATATCCGTAATACCGGTGATGGTATCAAATAGTCATACTTGGGTTATACATTATGTCATTAAACAGTCATCAGTTTCTACCATACAATCGGTATTTTCTTCTCATAAAATTTAAACCGATTCAAGAAAGTTTGCGAGAATGAAGATTCGTAATTTCGTTTCGGAATTTGCCGAATGAATTTTATTAAAAGAAGAAGAGTAAGAAATTTATTTTGATGCGAATAAGTGTGCATATTATATGCGTACAACGTTTATTCCCGCCCAGTGATCCTTGACCACATATAACTGAGTACGGCACACAAGAAGTCCAGACACATGTACCGATATAATTATAGCCACGATCGGTACACGAGTGTAGTCGGTCATCGATGACGCAATCAAATGTTTTTGTAACCGACTGGCCATGAGTTTACGTGCTTTCCAAGAAGCAAGAAGATGACGCGTCCCGCCTTGTTGGAATCATTGTGAGCGTGTGTACGAATATAAGTTTATAACAACACGCAATTTCGATATAAATATTGCGAGCGTTGTTTAACAGCGAGATAAAAATTGATATTTTCGATCAGTAAAGCATCGATTTTTATTACGGCTAGACACGAGCGAGAAAAAGCGGAACGACGGACCGGATTTACGAAAAAGTCAACATGGCCGCCGTTTGAGACGCGCTTCGAACTTTATTTCGACTGTACGAATAGTCAGAGCGATTATCAATCGTTCAGTGATGTTTCGTTCCAATGAAACTAACAGCAAGCATGTTTGGGTCGACTTTTCACCTCTTAATGAAAACCTCAAGACCGAGAACTGGACTTACGAAATTAACTCGCAGGTTAGTGCACACATTAGTACTTGCTCAATACTATTTGTAATGTAATTGTACAGAAACGAGTGACGAGGAAAGGAGTGCAGGGTAAAAGTAAAAACATGTAATTTGTTAACACTGAAATACGTATTAAAATATAAACATTTATTGAAACCAAAAAAGAGGTTGTATAAATTATCGTGTATGCTGGTTAATAAATAGTATCTGCGATATGGCATAATGCCACTGTTTATACCGCTTGTGGTAATTTATAAGGCATTACATCCGCGTACCAATTGAGGAGACGACAGGTAGATACTTTCAAAAGATTGACTCGATGAATTTGTAGCCTGGGGGCTCGGCATATACCCGTACAAAATTATCCAATCGGGTATTTCCCGGCTGTTCAGTGTTTGCGGTCTTCCTTAACACGGTACAGACGCATAATATATATTCAAATTGACATTTACATGCAAGTTACACATGAACACATGTATGCGCATATTACAGCAATATCATCGTTGCTCGAGGCGATTCGTTCCGCGATCGTGGCGAAGTTGTATTTTATACATTGCCGATGATCTTTCCGAAGAGTAATAAATATGTAATGAATAGAGCAATCAAATGGGAGATATTATGAATGGAGCTTCCTTCGAAAAAAATTGATTGGATAAAAATGAACAAAGACTGTAACTACCCGGCTAATTCAGCGACGAGATTTTTCGTTTGTGGATACAAAAATCAAAGTTTTAACTACCTCGACTCGACCGGTCTATTAATTGGCTAAAGGAACTGAAGAGAGGCGTGATACATTATGTTAGTACAGACAAAATCGCGGTAATTATGAAACGGACCCACTCAGTTATTTTAAACTACTAATCATTACATTCTTTTTTAGTTTTTAACCACGTGCTTTAAGATACCGTAATATCAGACTATTTATATAAGATCTTAAATCATGGTGGAAGCGGCAATTTTCAAAGATTTACATTCCCCTCTGACACGGTACTCAAGTAAGAAAAAATTACATGCCGAGTTATGAGTTTTTTCCTTTGTTCTCAATTCACTACTTTTTCATTGTTCACGCAGGCATTCAATCAATTTCAATGAGCCTTAGATCGTCGATTTCTGACCAAAGAATCCCAAGATATCGCAGTTTAAAATCTCCAGCCGTTAGCGCGAGTATTAGCGGTACTCGCGCTAGTGCCAAACTCCAAGGTGCAATATCTCGAGATAGGATTGTCTAAATCCACCGATCCAAAGCTTGTTCATTTTGTCTTAAAATACGCCAAGGTGTGGGGAATGAAGCAATGACGTAGCACGTATTTGTTTACGATTTGAAGAACTACTTTTTTTTTACGTGTTTCACTATGATAAAAACTGCGATTACGATTCGTTTTAATTAGAGCTCACGTAAAAATCTCCCACCGATTAAGAGGCTCCCCAAAATTATTCAGTCTTTTTTTGTCTATTCCTCATCGCTGCTAGCGCTGAAACTGTCGCTGCCCGAGCTGCTTGCATCTTCGCCAACCCTGGTTTGGGTGAACCACGGCTGACGGGGTACGTTTTGGAACCCCTGATTGAACCCGGACGAAGTGGCAACGCTGTTGGCGCTGCTCGACGAACCACCGCTGCCACCGATTCCCGCGGAAGCTGCTGCGGCTGCTGCGCTTGCGCTGGCGACTGGAATGCCCCCTACAAAGCTCGTTGATGCTGCGCTGGCGGCGCTGGCAGCGCTCGAGCCCCCGGCGCCGTTTGACTGGCTACCGGAAGTCGAACCTGCAATCGAATTGTACGGGTAACCTTTGCCGTCGAATCCGCTCAACTGAGACTGCGCGTTACTTTGACTCTGCGCCAATCCGCCTTGGGCCTGTGAATTGGTCTGAGAATTCGCGAAGCCGCCGTTTCCGCTGCTCTGGGCAGCCGCCTGACTCTGAGCGTTCGCATTGGACAACCCATTCGAGTTCCAACCCTGCTGCGCGAACCTGCAACACAAGGAGATAATTCAACTAACGGTTTGCGATCAGTTTTTTTGACAGTCGACTTTTTTTTAAACTTTCCACCTAAGCTCCACCTTCAGCATTCCGAGAGCAGGAACTTACGGAGAGTCCAACGTCACACGCCGTACACGCACTTTCTTCCGAAACGAAGACAGTTTCCACTTCCAAAGTGGGAGATTTCCTGATTTTGAGAAACTCACCCGAGTCCCGCTTGCTGATAGTTTCCGCCGAATCCCTGCGCGTTCGCCTGGCTGATGGCGTTTGCTGATCCACCCTGATCACGGCCAGGACCGAATGAAGGCGGCGGATTATTTCC
Organism: Neodiprion pinetum; assembly: GCF_021155775.2. NCBI lineage: Eukaryota > Metazoa > Arthropoda > Insecta > Hymenoptera > Diprionidae > Neodiprion > Neodiprion pinetum. The sequence continues at coordinate 22,054,056 of NC_060236.1, read as the reverse complement.
GGGGTAAAATCCTCCTTGGCTCGGACCAGCGAATTGCGGTGGTGGATTTCCGGGTTGAAATTGACCCGGTCCGCCGGGTCTACCGGGTCCACCATCCCGATTGTTCTGGGCATCAGCGTTACTCTGGCTCTGGGCCCAAGCGTTTCCCTGACCGTTGAAACTGGCTTCGCTATGACTCGCTGCGTGCGCTGACAACTGGTCAGGAAAATAGAAACCAGACTCCGATCGAGCTGTGGGAAATTAATTTTTTTGTAGCTTTGAATCATAACACATACCGCACAAAACCAAAATTACGTCCAAATGATGTTTATGATCCGTCGTTTGACGTCTGAAGACTAAAAATTGCTACAGACGTCTTTTCCAGTTAAATAATCGGGTCGTACGAAATCTACACGTGGACTTTCAATTTCGCACAGTCTAGAAATTGGCATAACCAATTCAAGTTTCTTGCTATACGGGACCGAATGCAGGAGCGTGCTTAATTTTAAGGAATATGGTACCGAGAACTGGGCTATCAGTGGGCTGTTTCAGGTTAATTGCGTGAATACGAAAGTACAGATAACTTAGTAAAAGGCTCTAGTTTCTGCTTTAGCTTCTGATTTAGCTTTTATGGAATATGATGGAGTGAACGACCGACGTGCCTCTCGATAATTTCTACACATGTCCATCACCAGGATTAGAGATGCTCGATAATGCGTTGTGGCGAATTGCCCACTTGGGAATGAAAATAAGAAGCAGAAAAAACTTGACGCGAAGCAAAGAGCCTCGTTTAAATATTCAGTGTTGACGGGTAGAAAAAGTAAAATAATCTTAAAAAGAAGGTACGAAAAATAGGGATAGAAAAAGTTCCGTTCATTTTAACCCACCAAAAGTCGTCGTCTCGACGATTACACGACCAGGTTCTACTTAAAAATTCAGTTTCCTTACAGTGCTGCAGTGGCATTTTTTTATTTTTTAATTTTTTTTATTTTATCACTTATACATCAGGCTCTACTCTACAGGCAGGAATAGTTGAGTTTAGTGCTTAACGCGATGAGACTCTTAATAAGCAGATATCAATGTACATGCGTGGTCGGTGATTGCGCAATATGTTCTTCGTATTTTTTACTATTTTGTATTTGTTAGTGTTGCTTATTTCCATTGGTTTCAACAAATAGCCACTTAACAGTAATTTATGAGTATACTAAGCAGTGAGTGTGAGATTCTATACACCGATGGGTATTCCTTGATCAAATAAACATAAATATTTTTCGCATCGCATTAAATTTGTTACTTTTAAGCGCAGAAATAAGAAGAAGAAGAAGAAGAAGAAGAAGAAGAAGAAGAAGAAGAAGATAAATAAATGGTGATCTCTGGTCTTACCTGATATAAAGAATATCGCCAAGGCCAAGATTATCTTCATTTTGTTCGTACGTGTGTTTCTTCTTCACTTAGTAAGGCCGTGTAAAAAATATTTCCTCTCAACAACGACAAATTATTTTTGTTTCCTCACAGTCTGTCTTGGAGAAAATACGTTTAGACTATTTTTTTTTTTTTTGTGTTTGTTTTGAAATGTCACGTGCGTATAATTACTCTCAGACTAATTGTCTCGAGTGGATTGTGCCAAGTGGACGGCTGTCATGTGACTGAAGCATCATCGGTGTCCGTCTCCAGTTTTATACCCGATTTCTGTGTCGTCTCTCTATTTCCAAACGTGTGTACAGTGTACATACCTGTGTATATGCGTGGACATAACGCGGAGGAAATAATATTCCGTTGGTGCAGACGGCTCACGGACGAAATTTCGACGGTTGACCGCGCCGTGTTTTGACCCTATGGAAAGCGTTCGTCTGTACGCTGGAGGACATTCCCAACCATACGAAAATAGAAGAAACTTTCCGAAGAATATAAAAAGGAAGAATAAGAAGCGTTGGGAATAAAAATAGTTGAGAGTTTGTGGTAAATTGCTTGGCGTGGTAAGGTGGAATTATGAATATGCATGAGGTTCGTGAAATTTACCCGACTGCAGGCAGACAAACCGTAGCTTCCGTGAGTGTGAAAGGCCCGAGTTGGTTTTTCTTGTCCGTGCATAAACTTGACTGCGAACGAGTTCATTGGCGAGGTCGCATTATAGCATCACGGTAAAACCTGTGCGTAATCAATTCAACCACCGTGCAACTGGTAATTATATCGTCACGAAGGACGAGGCCGCTGCGAGTTACTGGAGTTTAAGAATTTAAGTACTTTTTGAATCATTCTTATCGCGGAAAATTAGCAAGTCGCAGCTACTTCGACTTTGAAAAATAGCCGTATAGTCGCATATAGTGGGTACTGAAAACGGCCTTGCGCGATTCACGAGTGAAATACAAACTTGAAGTTTAACAATTTTGATTCTTATGCTCCGGAAGAAGAATATTGAAAATGAAATCGAAAAAAGTAACAGTCGTGATCCGATACTAAATGAGTAGAATGCGAGAAGACAAATCAAATCGAGTATAGTTTTACAACTTCATGATCACACCTAAATTCAGGTGAGAATTTTTCGAACAGAAATTTCTTCTAGAATGTGAAATTACTGTCTTTATTTTAATTAATTTGTACATGAAAAAATAAACGAATTGATGTAGTATCATTTTTCAAACTGACGTTAAAACGCGCCCCAGTAATTCCCAGCCTCATTACGTATTCTGTTGGACATTCCCAGTGGCACTGGTGAACACAGTGACAGAAGTGAATTTCAGGCGGAATACTATTTTTTTTCCGCATTAGATTAAGCGGATAGACAATGCTAATTAAAAATATCGGGAATGATTAGCGCGCGAATAATAGCAATTCGAGAGGCAAGTGACCCTCGGTATTGTACCTCTAGCGTTGACTTTATGCCATCATCATCATTATCATCATCATATACGCCGTGCAAATCAATTCGGTATATTATTTATTCGTTAGCCAGTGTCTTGTATGCCGGGAAATATTTTTAATGAAAACAAAACTTAAGGAGATGTAATTTTCATTCTTTCTTTTATTATAGCCTACGGTTGCAGATTGCGGTGAATAGATCGTCGCATTTACATAATGCCTGTTCGTACAACATTATATGTTATATGAATGTGATTGATGATAGATCAATGAAAAAGGAATAAATTAATTCTACGGGTAATAGAACAATAAATAAGTCAGGGATACATTTTTGATTTTTATTTTTTCAAACATCTTTATTTATCACAATCGATTTCGAATTGACTTATATAAAATTCAAGGATAAACATTTGTCGTAATCGTAATAATTATTATTCGCTAGCTATCTTATCGTGTAATGTATAAACATTCAGAGTGGAATACAGTAATTGCTTCTGATTTTTTTGCCCATAAATTATCTGCACGTATCCAAGTTCCAGATCTTTTTCTTGTAGGACTTGTTGCAATCACCGATCGCGCGCATCATCTCTGTTTTAACGCCCCTTGACTCCAATCATCTTTCCTCCAGAATGGCCTAAAAAATAGAAGAATAAAATATAAATTATACAAAAGGTATAAAATCATTCAACCATCATCGGCTTATTTGCGTATCCAAGTTAGAGATCATCATGGTCTACTAACTGCTTGCACTGCTGCTTGCGGAGGCTAAAGATCCGCTCTCGCCCCCGGAAGACCAGGCCATGCTATCGGCCGTGCTTTTGCTTCCGCCGAAGCTGGAACTTCCGCTTGTGGCTTCGCTGTAGCTGCCAGATTGGCTTCCACTTCCTGCGTCACAAAAATTCTCAATTACCGTAAACGACATCGATGTAAACGCTTGAAATTTAATCGCCCGGGCATCAAACTCGATCGCCTTCAGTTTTTAACATATAAATGATCAATTTCTGAACTATGAAAACGCGCGTCAACTTGACACTGACCTCCTGCATGGGCGCCGGCCGAAGCGCCGGCATTCGCCGAACTTGCGTCTCCGTGGGAACCACCGAAATTCGAGCCCAAGACTTGTTGGCTGTTTGATCCGGCCGAGGAACTGGCCTCAGAACCGCTGATGGCATCGGAACCTTGACCGTGACCTTGAGCGCCCCCTCCGAACCCAGCGCCACCTCCTGTCAGCAGACTTCCCGACTGTTGGCCCCCGCTGATTCCCGCCCCATGAGCCGAACTTAGTCCGCTACCGGAAGATTCATGGCCAAATCCTTCAGCATTTTGACTCCCGCCGATTCCCGCCCCATGAGCCGAACTTAGTCCGCTACTGGAAGATCCATGGCCAAATCCTTCAGCATTTTGACTCCCGCCGATTCCCGCCCCATGAGCCGAACTTAGTCCGCTACTGGAAGATCCATGGCCGAATGCTTCGCCGTTTTGGCCTCCGCTGATTCCCACCCCTTGAGCCAGACTTCCGAAGCTACCGGAAGATTCTTCGCCGAACACTCCGGGTCCTCCATGGGCCGCGAGTCCTGCTCCGTGTTGATGTTCGCTCTCGTGGTGATGGGCGTGCTGATCGCTCTGTCCTGGGCCGTGTGGCGCGCCTGGGACATGCTGATTGTCGAATGTCAGCCCTTCGCCGATTCCCGCAGGTCCAGCATTGTCGCGAATGTTGCCGTGATGCCCGTGGCTTCCGGCTTCAGCGGTGGCGGAAGCGCTGGCTTCACTCTGGCCGCCAGCCAGACCGATTCCTGCAGCCTTCGCGTTCGCATCTGCGTTAGCGTTTGCTTCGCTTCCGCCGGGGCCGCCGCTTATACTTCCAGCACCTGCATTAGCTTTTGCGCTTGATTCTCCGTCTGTTTTAGGTGGGAGAAAAAATCAAACGTTACATTAGACTGGACGAGATCCCGGAGAATTAAAGAAACTCGCTGGAGCTTCTTTGGTTTTAATAAAGAAGAAAAAAAAAACACAGGAAGCTTCTTGCAGAACAGATCGTTTTCAGAATTTTTTTCACTACTTCAAGTCTAATAATCTCTCGAATAAGTTCACTCGGTTCAAATTTTTTACCAGAAATATCCCGGATTGATAGTAATAAACCTTTGATTGTGAGGTCGAAAAACCGAAAAGCCTCGAATGATTTCGAATCTATGGAACTAGGCCGTAATTAATCGACCTATGCATTTTGATACTGTTTTTTTTTTTTTCTTTTCACAAAATCAAAACCGTCCGCACGTCAGAGTAAACGCGTAAGGAGAATATGGAAATTAAAAACCGCGATTCTGCGAATCAGGAACGATTGTCAAAAACGATCGATTCTCACAATATTCAACGATCCCGCGATTATTCGGTGGAGAATTCCCAGAGTAAAATAGCGTCTGGAGAAGTGGTACTAGCAGGGTTTGCGAGAGTCGGACCATCCTTTCGCACCGTTAACACTTTTGCTAATGAAACAGATCATGCTAAGCTCATGAAAGAATATCAGGAACAACGTTTCAATTTTCCCCGCATTTTTTTATTTTTGTTACGTTAGTCGACCTTTTTTCGCTTTTTATTTTTAACTTACGCTCCGCGTCGACTCCATAATGGTGTCCTTGTCTGTGGGGTCCTCCCTTCACTCCGTAGCCACCTGGAACAGCGACGCAAAAAATAAAAAGACAGAATAAAACAGAATGAGTGAAAAATGAAAAAGAAAGAAAAGATCGGGACGAACAATCGAGCGTCAAATTCGCGAATTCTCGTTTACGTAGCAAGCCTGAACGAATCGCTGCTATTATTTTATTATGCTACATCCGATTCTATTCATTCGACGGTGAACCGGAAGCTCTCGTTTTTGTACCAGGCGGATAGATAATGAGCAATTTTTAGAGCGGAATATTTTGAATACCTGAGTTTTATTTTTGTTTTCTTTGATTTCAAGGTTTATTTTTGACGTACCTGGTCGAGCGCAAACTGTGGCGAGGAGGAGGGTTAATCCTAAAGCCGCTCTGCCGTCGAGGATCATCATCGTGTCGTAATTGAGTTTTATGTCTCTAGGTGTCTGGCGCTGTCAGTTGCTGATCTTATTCGTAACTCTGCGACGCTATGCCAATACGATCTTGACCGATGGCTTATATACCGATCTTGGCCAACTTCTCCCACCAGTGAAAGGACGATGCACAATGGCGGATCGGCATACGGATTTATGCCGAAGATCGATGATCCAATCGTACTTGAATTATATCTACTGCTAAATTTGCAGAACGCTTTCGGGAAAGTCCAAGAAGACGAATGATCAGAGGATGGTCGAAGAAGCTGAAGTAAGAAAAGACGAGGGAAGAAGAGTGTCTCCTTTTTCATGAGGATCGGTATGCATTACGTGTTATATTTCCCGTCTCCTTAGTTTTCCTTGTACCCAAACTAATTTTTGTCAAGATTGTCGTTTGATCGGTTGTAATGCCGCTGCAATTGCACGTGTGCTGCAGGAATTCATGTTTTTCTCGATTTAGACTGCAAAAGTACGGTTTGCAAAATCTTTTGAATCTGTAATTTAATGTAAAAACAACAGAATAGTAAAATGGAAGAACGGTGTTAAAACCATCGCGAATCTTGCTATGGGCTTCAACCTTGTCTGGACAAAGATGGCTGCGCACCGAGTAAACAGCTGATCGTTTCGGCGGAATTACGAGAATATCAAGGCCCGTAAAAATGCAAGCTGTCAGAATTTTATTGATTCACATTAATTTCGTACAGAGTAAAAAATTTATGAGAAAAACAGATATTAATGGTTAAGTATGAACCATTCATGTTTCTCGGATTCGGACAGTGAAATTGACATTTAAGATAACGATTTAAATATGTACAGATAATAACATATCCTTTGCTCAGTCTTACTAGTAATATAGATCAAATCGATTCACAGTTACAAACCTTTGTGCATGAGTTGAACAACAAGCTCGACGAGAGACCGAGATTACGATACTCAAGGCGACTGGCTGTATCTCAGATATCTGACATCTCCTTTGTACGCAAATCTGTATGCGAAGACGAATAAATACATGAGTTATGATAGCTGTATGTAAAACTTACATTCTCGTTACTCAGCCTACTGCATAAAACTGCTGTATTATTAATTACGATAATTAATGCAGCAGGTACATAACCGTTAGAATTATTTACCAAGTATGTAGCATTAACGTATATTCTTATATCTTTGCTACATCGTAATTCCTGTCTACTAGATTTACCCCGAGGCTGTTGAATTCTTATTAACAATTACAAGAATCGCGTCTCTTGTGTAAATTGCAATTACCGTACACCCGCAAAAAAGTATTCACAACCTAACGTTTACTTGATATAATATTTTAATTATCGTTATAATTATTATCACCAATATGGACTCACGATTTTTAGATTGGAAAAAGTATTCTTATAAGACAACGGTCCGATTTTCGAGGTCAAGAATATAATAACATTTCTGAATAAACGTCTGATTGATGCCAATCGATCACTATCATTAAATTTGCTTTAACTGTGATTAATGCGTTGCGTTACATTGTGTTCAAGATTTATTTCTTATACTTACAATTAAACAAACGTATAAAAATGAAAGAGGTTATAAGAAATAGTTCCTATATACGATTACGTATTAATTTATCGCTATTGTTTGCTGAAATATGGCATAAGAGAAGAAGTAATATAAATCGGCGATAATTCATGCCACGTATTTACGGTGTACGTAATTACGCTTGCGTTTTCGAACTGCAATTATCGCATATTATATTTACATGACAACTGAGTCACCGCAGAAAGTATTTATAGAATATAAGTACCCATCTATCGCAAGAATGACTTTCGATAGATTTTCCTTGACTAAGCGAAATTTCGAATAATATTTTGGCGATGTGTCAATTGCGCTAATAAACGTCGATAACAGTTTCATGGTTAAGAGTTCTTGTTAATACAGAAATTATATCTTGTCCGCATAGATATTAAAGAGATTCCAAGAATCATTTCAACCAAGCTGCCATCGTCTAAAAATCTCCGAACGCTGTTTTACCGAGAAGAGAAACAAGATTTAAGAGTTATCAGAATCAGAAGAACGTAGATAAATACAAGGTCCAAGGTGTTCCAAGTATCGTGCGTAAATATACGGTAAATTTTCTTGTCGATAAGATGTTCGGCAATCAACTCGTTATTTATTGTTGCCGGTGATGAAAAACACCCACAAAGCTTCAATGTCGGAAATCCAAACGATTCTAGGTAAGTTGGAACGAACGAGCAACAAATCCTTTGCACGGCAAAATGTTACACAGCTGATAATCAACTTCTACAATGGAAGCATGTGCAAAAAATGATAGACTGAAAAATAATATGAGTGATTGATACTCGAGTAGATAATAGAAAAAAGAAAGAAAGAAAAAAAGGAATAGAATAATTCTTGGCATAGCAGCCACGGCGCTGCTACGCAGGAGTTCGAACTCGTGATTAATGTTGGATAGTTTTAGGGGTCATTGCCACCTGAGATGAGGACTCTTGATACAATGACCCGTTAACTGGCTGAGCGAGTGTGAGATAGTAAACGAATATCTGTGTGCGATTCACAAGTGAACGGGCAATATTTACCGATGAAAATACCGAGCGACGGGTAGATCAGAAAATGTATTGCATGTCTAACGTAGTTTAATCAAACGATGTACAGTAATGTTCATTAATGTTCACCCCTCCCGGTAAACTTGTTTGCGGTCCGAAACAAAATGCGACCTCGTTTCTGTACGAATTATGTGACAATGACTGAGGATGCTGCCGACGTGAGAGAATGGGAGTCATTGTCATATAATTTGTATGGAAACGAAGTCGCATTTTATTTCGGACCGCAAACAAGTTAGCCGAGATAGGAAAGCATTGATACACATTACTGTACGTACATACCAATACGTGTGAAGTATGGACCGAACGAGTAAGTGACATGAGATCTTCAAAAGACTTTGTAAGTAGATGTCTATTATGATGCTTTTCCAAAGTTCAGTGAATCTTGAAAACAGACGAAATGATAAGCATTGCCATTGAACTCTTTCATTTATCATGTTCTGACACATTTTTTGTCTTAAACTGATTTTCAGAAGCATTTTTCATGCAACAAATAATGCAAAAAATCAAGAGATATCGTGGAACGAAAATTAAATTGGCCAATTTGGTAATAAAACAAGATTTATGGTTTTTTTGACTGTACCTATTAAATCGTGCGTCGCACCCACTTCTGACTACGTGCAATCGCTCGCTTTCGCAATATTACGCCTACATATGTGTAGCGTCTGAATGAATTATTTCAAGGATTTTCCTAACGCAAGGAAAAATGGTCTGAAAAAATTCGAAGGTGTCAACCTTCCTTTGCTGTCGAGCGGAAAACTTTTCCTTTTAGAATCGATTTGAATGATGCTTTCTAGATTAAGTTGACCCTACGGTATTCAGCAAAGGCACTTAAAACGTCGTGAAATTACAATGGAAATTGTACGTTTTACGGTTGTAACTGTTCAATCCGCTGTTCGTAGCGACTCAAGACTAGACTTAAGGGGGGAGCCTGCTTTAGAGGCTTCAGAAAATCGATTTTTCTTTTTGCATAAATGTCTTCCCAAACTATCCGCGAATGTGTCCCTAAAATTTCAGACGCAAATTCGAAATATTTTCGGAGTTACAGAAGAAATAGTGAGCAAGCGTCGAGCAGGTATACGAGCGGTTTTTTGAAGTTTTCAACCAGTTTTTTGAAGAGTCTGTACCAGTTTTTTGAAGTTTGGAACCAGTGTTTTGAAGAGTCTGAAGGGCAACTCTATGGACCAGGAATCGCTGATTAGCATATTATTGCGGTAAGTTCAAGATAATTACGATTTTTTATACACGAAAACTTTGACGCACGATTTCTCGGTTTTTCATTTTTACGCTTTTTCCAGACTGGCGGGAGAGATAGGGGAAAAACTAAACGTCCTATCGAAACGAGACGAATTGCATTGTACTCGGGATAGAATTCTCTTCTAGTTGAACCTAAAAAACCTTAAGAAAGTTAAGATTAACCCACTTTTTAAACAATCTAAAGTGAATTCTTTTCCGACAAGAATAAATTTTTTTTTTTTAATTTGCAAAAAATTGTTGAATTGTTCACTTTTTGTGAAATTTTCTTGGTTTAACTAAAAGCTATACTATTGAGAAGTGAAAATTTTTTTGGTTTCTTTGTTTCAGATGGAAATTGCGACCTGCACCTTTCCCACCGCACGACAAATGCAAACGCCTCGGTGAAATTCTTGTACCAGGCATAATAAGACATGTATCCTAATAAAAAAATTCGAGAAGACTGTTGGAATACATAACAAAAAAACCCTAAAAGTTTCGTTTTACTCGGATATTTCTTTCCTTCCCAAAAAAATCCTCGAAAAAACCGATTTTTTGAAGCCTCTCAAGCAGGCTCCCCCCTTAATCAGGTTCTTTCTTTCGTCATTTTCCAAATACCGCGACCAACGGACTGAAAAAATAAAATGAGGTCAATCTTTTCCCTTCGTGATTTTTCAGCAGGTGCTCTTTCCGTCGTAATTTCTCTGCCGTTGGTCCTACGCACTTTTCGCTGCATTTTCTGAGTTCCTGGTGGTCCAATCAGTCAATAAAAGGTCATACAAATCAAATCGGAGACCGAAAATTTTTTGCCCAAAAAATAAGTGAGGCTAACCCCTTAGTATTTTTGGCTAAAATTTTCGAGATTTTTCAAAGTGCTGGAATAAATTCTTTCATGCACTATTACGACGTAATTTTGCGAGAGGAATTGATTGGGCGCAGTCCCAATACGCTGCGAGCAACGGATCAAGAATGGCAGCCAAAAAACGAGAATCCGAGTTTCCGCCATTTTTCAGCAGGTGATCTTTTCGTCGTAATTTCTCTGCCGTTGGTCCTACGCACTTTTCGCTGCATTTTCTGAGTTCCTGGTGTTTCAATCAGTCAGAAAAAGGTTATACAAATCGAATCGGAGACCGAAAATTTTTTGCCCAAAAAATGAGCAAGGCTAACCCCTTAGTATTTTTGGCTAAAATTTTCGAGATTTTTCAAAGTGCTGGAATAAATTCTTTCATGCACTATTACGACGTACTTTTGCGAGAGGAATTGATTGGGCGCAGTCCCAATACGCTGCGAGCAACGGATCAAGAATGGCAGCCAAAAAACGAGAATCCAAGTTTTCGCAATTTTTCAGCAGGTGCTCTTTTCGTCGTAATTTCTCTGCCGTTGGTCCTACACACTTTTCGCTGCATTTTCTGAGTTCCTAGTGGTCCAATCAGTCAATAAAAGGTCCTACAAATAGAATCGGAGACCGAAAATTTTTTGCCCAAAAAATAAGCAAGGCTAACCCCTTAGTATTTTTGGCTAAAATTTTCGAGATTTTTCAAAGTGCTGGAATAAATTCTTTCATATACTATTACGACGTAATTTTGCAAGAGGAATTGATTGGGCACAGTCCGAATACGCTGCGAGCAACGGATCAAGAATGGCAGCCAAAAAACAAGAATCCGAGTTTCCGCTATTTTTCAGCAGGTGCTCTTTCCGTCGTAATTTCTCTGCCGTTGGTCCTACGCACTTTTCGCTGCATTTTCTGAGTTCCTGGTGTTTCAATCAGTCAGAAAAAGGTTATACAAATCGAATCGGAGACCGAAAATTTTTTGCCCAAAAAATGAGCAAGGCTAACCCCTTAGTATTTTTGGCTAAAATTTTCGAGATTTTTCAAAGTGCTGGAATAAATTCTTTCATGCACTATTACGACGTACTTTTGCGAGAGGAATTGATTGGGCGCAGTCCCAATACGCTGCGAGCAACGGATCAAGAATGGCAGCCAAAAAACGAGAATCCGAGTTTCCGCTATTTTTCAGCAGGTGCTCTTTCCGTCGTAATTTCTCTGCCGTTGGTCCTACGCACTTTTCGCTGCATTTTCTGAGTTCCTGGTGTTTCAATCAGTCAGAAAAAGGTAATACAAATCGAATCGGAGACCGAAAATTTTCTGCCCAAAAAATAAGTAAGGCTAACCCCTTAGTATTTTTGGCTCAAATTTTCGAGATTTTTCAAAGTGCTGGAATAAATTCTTTCATGCACCATTACGACGTAATTTTGCGAGAGGAATTGATTGGACGCAGTCCCAATACGCTGCGAGCAACGGATCAAGAATGGCAGCCAAAAAACGAGAATCCGAGTTTCCGCCATTTTTCAGCAGGTGATCTTTTCGTCGTAATTTCTCTGCCGTTGGTCCTACGCACTTTTCGCTGCATTTTCTGAGTTCCTGGTGTTTCAATCAGTCAGAAAAAGGTTATACAAATCGAATCGGAGACCGAAAATTTTTTGCCCAAAAAATGAGCAAGGCTAACCCCTTAGTATTTTTGGCTAAAATTTTCGAGATTTTTCAAAGTGCTGGAATAAATTCTTTCATGCACTATTACGACGTACTTTTGCGAGAGGAATTGATTGGGCGCAGTCCCAATACGCTGCGAGCAACGGATCAAGAATGGCAGCCAAAAAACAAGAATCCGAGTTTCCGCCATTTTTCAGCAGGTGCTCTTTCCGTCGTAATTTCTCTGCCGTTGGTCCTACGCACTTTTCGCTGCATTTTCTGAGTTCCTGGTGGTCCGATCAGTCAATAAAAGGTCATACAAATCGAATCGGAGACCGAAAATTTTTTGCCCAGAAAATAAGCAAGGCTAACCCCTTAGTATTTTTGGCGAAAATTTTTGAGATTTTGGAAAGTCCTGGAATAAATTCTTTCATGCACTATTACGACGAAATTTTGCGAGAGGAATTGATTGGGCGCAGTCCCAATACGCTGCGAGCAACGGATCGAGAATGGCAGCCAAAAAACAAGAATCCGAGTTTTCGCTATTTTTCAGCAGGTGCTCTTTCCGTCGTAATTTCTCTGCCGCTGGTCCTACGCACTTTTCGCTGCATTTCCTGAGTTCCTGGTGGTCCAATCAGTCAATAAAAGGTCATACAAATCGAATCGGAGACCGAAAATTTTTTGCCCAGAAAATAAGCAAGGCTAACCCCTTAGTATTTTTGGCTAAAATTTTTGAGATTTTGGAAAGTCCTGGAATAAATTCTTTCATGCACTATTACGACGTAATTTTGCGAAAGGAATCGATTGGGCACGGTTTTAATACGCTGCGAGCAGCGGATCGAAAATGGCAGCCAAAAAACGAGAATCCGAGTTTTCGCCATTTTTCAGCAGGTGCTCTTTTCGTCGTAATTTCTCTTCCGTTGGTCCTACGCACTTTTCGCTGCATTTTCTGAGTTCCTGGTGGTCCAATCAGTCGATAAAAGGTCATACAAATCGAATCGGAGACCGAAAATTTTTCGCCCAAAAAATAAGCAAGGCTAACCCCTTAGTATTTTTGGCTAAAATTTTCGAGATTTTTCAAAGTGCTGGAATAAATTCTTTCATGCACTATTACGACGTACTTTTGCGAAAGGAATTGATTGGGCGCAGTCCCAATACGCTGCGAGCAACGGATCGAGAATGGCAGCCAAAAAACAAGAATCCGAGTTTTCGCTATTTTTCAGCAGGTGATCTTTCCGTCGTAATTTCTCTGCCGTTGGTCCTACGCACTTTTCGCTGCATTTTCTGAGTTCCTGGTGGTCCAATCAGTCACAAAAAGGTCATACCGATTGAATCGGAGACCGAAAATTTTTCGCACAAAAAATAAGTAAGGCTAACCCCTTAGTATTTTTGGCGAAAATTTTTGAGATTTTTCAAAGTGCTGGAATAAATTCTTTCATGCACTATTACGACGTAATTTTGCGAAAGGAATTGATTGGGCGCAGTCCGAATACGCTGCGAGCAACGGATCAAGAATGGCAGCCAAAAAACGAGATCCGAGTTTTCGCCATTTTTCAGCAGGTGCTCTTTCCGTCGTAATTTCTCTGCCGTTGGTCCTACGCAGTTTTCGCTGCATTTTCTGAGTTCCTGGTGGTCCAATCAGTCAATAAAAGGTCATACAAATCGAATCGTAGACCGAAAGGTTTTTGCTCAAAAAATAAGTAAGGCTAACCCCTTAGTATTTTTGGCGAAAATTTTTGAGATTTTGAAAAGTCCTGGAATAAATTCTTTCATGCACTATTACGACGTAATTTTGCGAGAGGAATTGATTGGGCGCAGTCTCAATACGCTGCGAGCAACGGATCAAGAATTGCAGCCAAAAAACGAGAATCCGAGTTTTCGCCATTTTTCAGCAGGTGCTCTTTCCGTCGTTATTTCTCTGCCGTTCGTCCTACGCACTTTTCGCTGCATTTTCTGAGTTCCTGGTGGTCCAATCAGTCAATAAAAGGTCATACAAATCGAATCGTAGACCGAAAGGTTTTTGCTCAAAAAATAAGTAAGGCTAACCCCTTAGTATTTTTGGCAAAAATTTTTGAGATTTTGAAAAGTCCTGGAATAAATTCTTTCATGCACTATTACGACGTGATTTTGCGAAAGGAATTGATTGGGCGCAGTCCGAATACGCTGCGAGCATCGGATCAAGAATGGCAGCCAAAAAACGAGATCCGAGTTTTCGCCATTTTTCAGCAGGTGCTCTTTCCGTCGTAATTTCTCTGCCGTTGGTCCTACGCAGTTTTCGCTGCATTTTCTGAGTTCCTGGTGTTTCAATCAGTCAGAAAAAGGTTATACAAATCGAATCGGAGACCGAAAATTTTTTGCCCAAAAAATGAGCAAGGCTAACCCCTTAGTATTTTTGGCTAAAATTTTCGAGATTTTTCAAAGTGCTGGGATAAATTCTTTCATGCACTATTACGACGTACTTTTGCGAGAGGAATTGATTGGGCGCAGTCCCAATACGCTGCGAGCAACGGATCAAGAATGGCAGCCAAAAAACGAGAATCCAAGTTTTCGCAATTTTTCAGCAGGTGCTCTTTTCGTCGTAATTTCTCTGCCGTTGGTCCTACGCACTTTTCGCTGCATTTTCTGAGTTCCTGGTGGTCCAATCAGTCAATAAAAGGTCCTACAAATAGAATCGGAGACCGAAAATTTTTTGCCCAAAAAATAAGCAAGGCTAACCCCTTAGTATTTTTGGCTAAAATTTTCGAGATTTTTCAAAGTGCTGGAATAAATTCTTTCATATACTATTACGACGTAATTTTGCAAGAGGAATTGATTGGGCACAGTCCGAATACGCTGCGAGCAACGGATCAAGAATGGCAGCCAAAAAACGAGAATCCGAGTTTCCGCTATTTTTCAGCAGGTGCTCTTTCCGTCGTAATTTCTCTGCCGTTGGTCCTACGCACTTTTCGCTGCATTTTCTGAGTTCCTGGTGTTTCAATCAGTCAGAAAAAGGTAATACAAATCGAATCGGAGACCGAAAATTTTCTGCCCAAAAAATAAGTAAGGCTAACCCCTTAGTATTTTTGGCTCAAATTTTCGAGATTTTTCAAAGTGCTGGAATAAATTCTTTCATGCACCATCACGACGTAATTTTGCGAGAGGAATTGATTGGACGCAGTCCCAATACGCTGCGAGCAACGGATCAAGAATGGCAGCCAAAAAACGAGAATCCGAGTTTCCGCCATTTTTCAGCAGGTGATCTTTTCGTCGTAATTTCTCTGCCGTTGGTCCTACGCACTTTTCGCTGCATTTTCTGAGTTCCTGGTGTTTCAATCAGTCAGAAAAAGGTTATACAAATCGAATCGGAGACCGAAAATTTTTTGCCCAAAAAATGAGCAAGGCTAACCCCTTAGTATTTTTGGCTAAAATTTTCGAGATTTTTCAAAGTGCTGGAATAAATTCTTTCATGCACTATTACGACGTACTTTTGCGAGAGGAATTGATTGGGCGCAGTCCCAATACGCTGCGAGCAACGGATCAAGAATGGCAGCCAAAAAACAAGAATCCGAGTTTCCGCCATTTTTCAGCAGGTGCTCTTTCCGTCGTAATTTCTCTGCCGTTGGTCCTACGCACTTTTCGCTGCATTTTCTGAGTTCCTGGTGGTCCGATCAGTCAATAAAAGGTCATACAAATCGAATCGGAGACCGAAAATTTTTTGCCCAGAAAATAAGCAAGGCTAACCCCTTAGTATTTTTGGCGAAAATTTTTGAGATTTTGGAAAGTCCTGGAATAAATTCTTTCATGCACTATTACGACGTAATTTTGCGAAAGGAATCGATTGGGCACGGTTTTAATACGCTGCGAGCAGCGGATCGAAAATGGCAGCCAAAAAACGAGAATCCGAGTTTTCGCCATTTTTCAGCAGGTGCTCTTTTCGTCGTAATTTCTCTTCCGTTGGTCCTACGCACTTTTCGCTGCATTTTCTGAGTTCCTGGTGGTCCAATCAGTCAATAAAAGGTCATACAAATCGAATCGGAGACCGAAAATTTTTCGCCCAAAAAATAAGCAAGGCTAACCCCTTAGTATTTTTGGCCAAAATTTTCGAGATTTTTCAAAGTGCTGGAATAAATTCTTTCATGCACTATTACGACGTACTTTTGCGAAAGGAATTGATTGGGCGCAGTCCCAATACGCTGCGAGCAACGGATCGAGAATGGCAGCCAAAAAACAAGAATCCGAGTTTTCGCTATTTTTCAGCAGGTGATCTTTCCGTCGTAATTTCTCTGCCGTTGGTCCTACGCACTTTTCGCTGCATTTTCTGAGTTCCTGGTGGTCCAATCAGTCACAAAAAGGTCATACCGATTGAATCGGAGACCGAAAATTTTTCGCCCAAAAAATAAGCAAGGCTAACCCCTTAGTATTTTTGGCCAAAATTTTCGAGATTTTTCAAAGTGCTGGAATAAATTCTTTCATGCACTATTACGACGTACTTTTGCGAAAGGAATTGATTGGGCGCAGTCCGAATACGCTGCGAGCAACGGATCAAGAATGGCAGCCAAAAAACGAGATCCGAGTTTTCGCCATTTTTCAGCAGGTGCTCTTTCCGTCGTAATTTCTCTGCCGTTGGTCCTACGCAGTTTTCGCTGCATTTTCTGAGTTCCTGGTGGTCCAATCAGTCAATAAAAGGTCATACAAATCGAATCGTAGACCGAAAGGTTTTTGCTCAAAAAATAAGTAAGGCTAACCCCTTAGTATTTTTGGCGAAAATTTTTGAGATTTTGAAAAGTCCTGGAATAAATTCTTTCATGCACTATTACGACGTAATTTTGCGAGAGGAATTGATTGGGCGCAGTCTCAATACGCTGCGAGCAACGGATCAAGAATTGCAGCCAAAAAACGAGAATCCGAGTTTTCGCCATTTTTCAGCAGGTGCTCTTTCCGTCGTTATTTCTCTGCCGTTCGTCCTACGCACTTTTCGCTGCATTTTCTGAGTTCCTGGTGGTCCAATCAGTCAATAAAAGGTCATACAAATCGAATCGTAGACCGAAAGGCTTTTGCTCAAAAAATAAGTAAGGCTAACCCCTTAGTATTTTTGGCGAAAATTTATGAGATTTTGAAAAGTCCTGGAATAAATTCTTTTATGCACTATTACGACGTAATTTTGCGAGAGGAATTGATTGGGCGCAGTCCCTATACGCTGCAAGCAACGGATCAAGAATGGCAGCCAAAAAACGAGAATCCGAGTTTTCGCCATGTTTCAGGAGGTGCTCTTTCCGTCGTAATTTCTCTGCCGTTGGTCCTACGCACTTTTCGCTGCATTTTCTAAGTTCCTGGTGTTCCAATCAGTCGGCAAAAGGTATTACAAATCGAATCGGAGACCGAAAATTATTTGCCCAAAAAATAATTAAGGCTAACCCCTTAGTATTTTTGGCGAAAATTTTTGAGATTTTGAAAAGTCCTGGTATGAATTCTTTCATGCACTATTACGACGTAATTTTGCAAGAGGAATTGATTGGGCGCAGTCTCAATACGCTGCGAGCAACGGATCAAGAATGGCAGCCAAAAAACGAGAATCCGAGTTTTCGCCATTTTTCAGCAGGTGCTCTTTCCGTCGTTATTTCTCTGCCGTTCGTCCTACGCACTTTTCGCTGCATTTTCTGAGTTCCTGGTGGTCCGATCAGTCAATAAAAGGTCATACAAATCGAATCGTAGACCGAAAGGTTTTTGCTCAAAAAATAAGTAAGGCTAACCCCTTGGTATTTTTGGCAAAAATTTTTGAGATTTTGAAAAGTCCTGGAATAAATTCTTTCATGCACTATTACGACGTAATTTTGCGAGAGGAATTGATTGAGCGCAGTCCCAATACACTGCGAGCAACGGATCAAGGATGGCAGCCTAAAAACGAGAATCCGAGTTTTCGCCATTTTTCAGCAGGTGCTCTTTCCGTCGTAATTTCTCTGCCGTTGGTCCTACGCACTTTTCGCTGCATTTTCTGAGTTCCTGGTGTTCCAATCAGTCGGCAAAAGGTATTGGAAAATGGAATCGGAGACCGAAAATTATTTGCCCAAAAAATAAGTAAGGCTAACCCCTTAGTATTTTTGGCGAAAATTTTTGAGATTTTGAAAAGTCCTGGTATGAATTCTTTCATGCACTATTACGACGTAATTTTGCAAAAGGAATTGATTGGGCGCAGTCCGAATACGCTGCGAGCAACGGATCAAGAATGGCAGCCAAAAAACGAGATCCGAGTTTTCGCCATTTTTCAGCAGGTGCTCTTTCCGTCGTAATTTCTCTGCCGTTGGTCCTACGCAGTTTTCGCTGCATTTTCTGAGTTCCTGGTGGTCCAATCAGTCAATAAAAGGTCATACAAATCGAATCGTAGACCGAAAGGTTTTTGCTCAAAAAATAAGTAAGGCTAACCCCTTAGTATTTTTGGCTAAAATTTTTGAGATTTTGGAAAGTCCTGGAATAAATTCTTTCATGCACTATTACGACGTAATTTTGCGAAAGGAATCGATTGGGCACGGTTTTAATACGCTGCGAGCAGCGGATCGAAAATGGCAGCCAAAAAACGAGAATCCGAGTTTTCGCCATTTTTCAGCAGGTGCTCTTTTCGTCGTAATTTCTCTTCCGTTGGTCCTACGCACTTTTCGCTGCATTTTCTGAGTTCCTGGTGGTCCAATCAGTCAATAAAAGGTCATACAAATCGAATCGGAGACCGAAAATTTTTCGCCCAAAAAATAAGCAAGGCTAACCCCTTAGTATTTTTGGCTAAAATTTTCGAGATTTTTCAAAGTGCTGGAATAAATTCTTTCATGCACTATTACGACGTACTTTTGCGAAAGGAATTGATTGGGCGCAGTCCCAATACGCTGCGAGCAACGGATCGAGAATGGCAGCCAAAAAACAAGAATCCGAGTTTTCGCTATTTTTCAGCAGGTGATCTTTCCGTCGTAATTTCTCTGCCGTTGGTCCTACGCACTTTTCGCTGCATTTTCTGAGTTCCTGGTGGTCCAATCAGTCACAAAAAGGTCATACCGATTGAATCGGAGACCGAAAATTTTTCGCACAAAAAATAAGTAAGGCTAACCCCTTAGTATTTTTGGCGAAAATTTTTGAGATTTTTCAAAGTGCTGGAATAAATTCTTTCATGCACTATTACGACGTAATTTAGCGAGAGGAATTGATTGGGCGCAGTCCGAATACGCTGCGAGCAACGGATCAAGAATGGCAGCCAAAAAACGAGAATTCGAGTTTTCGCCATTTTTCAGGAGGTGCTCTTTTCGTTGTAATTTCTCAGCCGTTGGTCCTACGCACTTTTCGCTGCATTTTCTGAGTTCCTGGTGGTCCAATCAGTCAATAAAAGGTCATACAAATCGAATCGTAAACCGAAAGGCTTTTGCTCAAAAAATAAGTAAGGCTAACCCCTTAGTATTTTTGGCTCAAATTTTCGAGATTTTTCAAAGTGCTGGAATAAATTCTTTCATGCACTATTACGACGTAATTTAGCGAGAGGAATTGATTGGGCGCAGTCCCAATACGCTGCGAGCAACGGATCGAGAATGGCACCCAAAAAACGAGAATTCGAGTTTTCGCCGTTTTTCAGGAGGTGCTCTTTCCGTTGTAATTTCTCAGCCGTTGGTCCTACGCACTTTTCGCTGCATTTTCTGAGTTCCTGGTGGTCCAATCAGTCAATAAAAGGTCATACAAATCGAATCGGAGACCGAAAATTTTTTGCCCAAAAAATAAGCAAGGCTAACCCCTTAGTATTTTTGGCTCAAATTTTCGAGATTTTCCAAATTGCTGGAATAAATTCTTTCATGCACTATTACGACGTAATTTTGCGAAAGGAATTGATGAGGCACAGTCCTAATACGCTGCGAGCAACGAATCAAGAATGGCAGCCAAAAAACGAGAATCCGAGTTTCCGCCATTTTTCAGCAGGTGCTCTTTCCGTTGTAATTTCTCCGCCGTTGGTCCCACGCACTTTTCGCTGCATTTCCTGAGTTCCTGGTGGTCCACTCAGTCAGAAAAAGGTTATACAAATCGAATCGGAGACCGAAAATTTTTCGCCCAAAAAATAAGTAAGGCTAACCCCTTAGTATTTTTGGCTCAAATTTTCGAGATTTTTCAAAGTGCTGGAATAAATTCTTTCATGCACTATTACGACGTAATTTAGCGAGAGGAATTGATTGGGCGCAGTCCGAATACGCTGCGAGCAACGGATCAAGAATGGCAGCCAAAAAACGAGAATTCGAGTTTTCGCCATTTTTCAGGAGGTGCTCTTTTCGTTGTAATTTCTCAGCCGTTGGTCCTACGCACTTTTCGCTGCATTTTCTGAGTTCCTGGTGGTCCAATCAGTCAATAAAAGGTCATACAAATCGAATCGGAGACCGAAAATTTTTTGCCCAAAAAATAAGCAAGGCTAACCCCTTAGTATTTTCGGCTAAAATTTTCGAGATTTTTCAAAGTGCTGGAATAAATTCTTTCATGCATCATTACGACGTAATTTTGCGAGAGGAATTGATTGGGCGCAGTCCGAATACGCTGCGAGCAACGGATCAAGAATGGCAGCCAAAAAACGAGAATTCGAGTTTTCGCCATTTTTCAGGAGGTGCTCTTTCCGTTGTAATTCCTCAGCCGTTGGTCCTACGCACTTTTCGCTGCATTTTCTGAGTTCCTGGTGGTCTAATCAGTCAATAAAAGGTCATACAAATCGAATCGGAGACCGAAAATTTATTGCCCAAAAAATAAGTAAGGCTAACCCCTTAGTATTTTTGGCTAAAATTTTCGAGATTCTTCAAAGTGCTGGAATGAATTCTTCCATGCACTATTACGACGTAATTTTGCGAGAGGAATTTATCGGGCACAGTCCCAATACGCTGCGAGCAACGGATCAAAAGTTACGGTCATAAAACAAGAAATTCCCTGTGTCATTTTCTTGCAGATGGTCCGACGCACTTCTAGCTTATTTTTCTGAGTCCCTGAGGGTCTAATTAGTCAGAAAAGGGCCATCTAAATCGAATCTGAAACCAAAATTTTTTCGCCCAAAGAATGAAGAAAAAAGTAAGGCTAACCCATTTGTATTTTTGGCTGAAATTCTCGCAATATCGAAAAGTGCTGGAATCAAATCTTTGGTGCATCATAACGACGTCATTCGCGAGAGCAATCTATTGGGAGCAGTCTCAATACGCTGTGAACAACTTAACCAGAGTTACAGTCGAACAACTAAAGATTTCCGCAATAACTCCTATACCATCGGACCGAAGAATTCTCTAATGGTTTTTTTTGTATTTCTGAGGGTCTCATAAGTCGAAAAGGAGGCCCGCGAAACGTGTTCGAGTTAAATAATGTTCGAAATCTGAAAGTTGCAGAAAAGCAAGGCGCACCTCTCTGGTTTTCAAAGAAATATTAGTTATGTGTCTTAGATTCATAATAATAAGTATGTCAGTTACATAAAACTACCCCTTCATAAATCAGTTTTTCAATTATAGCTGCCGTGGCTAGTATTTCATTGTTGATAACAAGAACTGGTTCCCAGCAGTTAATCTTTCGGATCTGTGTTGTGCACGTATTTAAATAACATTGGTGTTGACTACGTGACTGATTGTGAGATGTAATCAGATTAACATTGCTGAACCTGGCTGAAATGATTCGCCTCAAATGAATTTGCACAGTTATGCTGAGTATATCCCGTCCATGTAGCTGTACACGCAAATTTCAATCCGTGCTCATTCCGTAGCCATAAGAAATATCCGACACTGCGTTATCCATCTGGGTACACGTCACGGTAACATCAGTCCCCGTCGTATTTTCGTACCCACCTTATCGACTTCAGTTACATTACGCAGAGGGCGCCGCTTGACGATGAATTTACCCCGTCTTTTTTTTGGTTACGATAAGCCCTCCTGATAAGGCTAGAAGTTTTTACACATCTTGAATCAAAGTTTTCGGCTGGATATTTTTCGAATACCAGGAGCAATGTCACTTCGGATTTCCTTCGATTCGCAGAACCCAAATTAACATGAGCATCATCTCAAACAGATGCATGTCCTCTTTAGCGGCTAAAACTCATCGAGACACGGCGAATCGACATCTTCGATAAGTTATCTACTGATTGTTCTCCAACCACATCTAAGCTGTTGGACTTATGAACGCGAAACATCCCTGAGAATGAGAATGAGATGGTGGAGGAGTGAGTTATAGATACTTACAATCAGTCAAATAACGGAGTCATAAGTAACAATATTTCAGTCACTTCCGAAAGTTATCAACCATTTGAAGATATTTCACGTTTTAGGTCAGTAAGATGTCTCGTCAAATACTTACCATAACGTTGTAGAATTAGAGCATCTCTGTCACACAAAATTTCCGCAAAGGGATCGCATAGATAATAAATGAATACAAGTTTTGTTCAATTTTACATACTGTTTATTGTATCTATTATTATTTATGTAGCGTACTCAGAAAATGTAGGAGGGGAGCGGCCTCAACCAGTGGGCCATATCTTTTTCTAATTATTTTCATTTCACCTTATTTGTTTCATTTAAATCTTTGTATACTTATACCGTAATTTTTATTTTTACTTAAATTACAAATATATATATATATTATATATGTCATTCATACATATTATATAATATATATACTTGATCAACGATCGCATCACAATGTTATAATATATTCTTTATAATTCTCACCGCGTCCCTGAATTGCGGATAGTTCGATCATTACTCTTTTCTTTCTTCTCTTAATTTCATTATAAATTAGGCTTTGTCATGTGTTGGTTGTCTCCTTTCATTTTTCTCGATCGTTGTTTTATTTCATTTCAATCAGTTTTTTTCGGTTCATTTCCCACGCCTTAACAGCCATGTATATAATAATAAAATATAAGAGTTCATCGTGTTTGTCAAGTTCTTTCAAAAGATTTTCTAAACGCAGTCGGCATATAATATTCGCGATTTTCAAAAAAATGTATAATAATAACCTGCTATCTTCGGCTTTTTCTCTCTCTCTCTCTCTCTCTCTCTCTTTCCCTCTCTGTTTCCCTTTTCTCCTCCCTCGGGACGCCAGATGATATTTTGTTATATAGTTTAAGTAGTAGTAGGTAGTAGTAGTAAAAGTAGTAATAGTAGTCACAGTAGTACCAGTAGTAGTGATGGTAGTAGTAATAGTAGTAGTAGTAGTAGTAGTAGTAGTAGTAGTAGTAGTAGTAGTAGTAGTAATAGTAGGTAGTAGTAGTATAAGTAGTAGTGGTAATAGTGTAGTGGTGGTAGTAGTCATCGTAATAATATTGATAATAATCGTAACAACAACAGCAATCATCGTAATAAATAATAGTAACATGAGTAAGATGTAGCAATCGATCGCTCATTACCAATTACGTTGTATATGGATAATTCTATATGTTTAGTCACGCTAGATTTATACTTAATATTATTTATAATCCGAATCATTCTTACTGTAGGTATATACTAAGGGTATATGAGGTACATTCATATTAATAATACATTATATAACAATAAAATGTATAATTGCGGAAGATATTTCAAATTCATTTTCATCGTGATTATAAAAAATTGAATACAATTGAGAAATGTAAAAAAAAAAAAATTGCCAACAAATTAAAAACTATACCAAGAATTAGAAAGAAATAACAAATGATTCAAATTTCGTCTTGCTTTCTTATTTTGTCAACCGTAGTGTTTTTGATTTTTCGTCATAGTCACGGAACAATTCCCGAAATTTTTAATCACCATACAAAGGTATTATTTATGCTATGATAATATACTACAATATTATTTTACAAATGTACGACGATATTCCAATCATACAATGTATACCTAATTATAATTTCAGCGCTACCTCCGCCAACAACTCGACTACTTTGTAGTTTTTGATCGGAGGTAGCATAAGAAAATTGGATTCGTGGCATGTGCGCATATAGGGATTTCTTGACTCGTGTGAGATTCGCGCTCACCTTCGCCTTCGGCTCATGCGGAAATTTACACTCGTTAAGAAATCTCTATTTGATGCACACTTGCCACTAAAATAATTATTAAGTTTATCTTACAAGTAAATATATATATATATAGGACATTCCATCCCAACTGACCCTTGACCTCTCCGATTTTGCTTGTGATGTTTTATACGATTCTTTTAACTCTCGAAAGCACTAATTTCAAAAATTTTTTTTTTTTTGATATTTCGCGAAGAGATTGTTATTCTGCAAGAAAAAAAAATTGCTAATTATTAATTATTTTGGAAACGTCTGTGTAGAGCAACCGCCCGTAGTAAACTGACTCTTCCTTCTAATATTTGTTAATGCTTGTTTCGAAGAAAGCTCGAAACAAAGAAGGGAACAACGGCCGCCTCAGCTCAAAGCTGAACATTTTTTACACCTAACTCATGATTTTTCAAAATTATTACAGATTTATAAATTGTGTCAATCAATACGTTCGTTTTAAGAAATTTTAGATAGTTTAAATCGATTAGAAGAATTCGTAATGAAAAAAAAAAAAATTACTGCCGTCGAGAGTCAAAACAATAGTGTAAAAAATCACGAGCCAAATCGTAGAGGTCAAGGGTCAGACCCAGGTTAAGTTGGCATGGATATGGTATAATATTCTATTTCAAATTCTAGTTCAAAAAATAATATATATGGTAATATTTTATTATACTGAGTGTGTATTAGGTGTACTAGGTTTCCATTAGTAATGAAACTGTGGTAGCGTGACATCTGGCGGCAGAAGATATCTTAAACCCTAAATTCATGGCCGCATATTTAATTATAAACCTTGTTCTTTATCCCATATTTCACTTCATGTCAACTCAGCGTAAGAAATTATGAGTCTGATAACCTGCACGAAATTCCTGTACATTGGTATTCGCATAATTCACGCTAGAACGATGTGTAACTGACATTTAAAAACCTTCACTTCAGCGCCATGATGCGCATCTACGCTTCTTATTACGTTTCGTGTCAATTTCTCTTACACCACTCACTTGACTGATTTTCATGTTTCATTCAATTATACATAATTGATTTGTCATGTTTTTTATTCTCTTTGAGTTTACATTTTTATGCACGATTAGTTGTAGTTACTTGGAGGGTATATTACTGTTTTATTTCCATCCTTATTTGTTGTTCTCTCGTCTTTCTTTAATTTACCTTATATACGTTGTTACAGTAAACGATTATTAATGTATATAATTTTCTTATCGTTGTATACAGTCTATGAATGGAATCGCTAGGCGCTTTTCGAATTATTGTTAATTTTATGTACGTGTAACCTAATAATTACATTTGAAAATAACAAACATTTCTTATTTCGCTTCAGAGATTGTATAATAATTCTTATATTCGTTTCTTACTTTTTCCTTCGTCTTAAGCCACATCTTTTTCTGGTTTATCCTTTTTCATCGAAGTAAGTATTTTGTCGCAAAATCGCGGTTTTATTGCCTATTATTATTATTATTGTGATATTTTTTTTACTATCTTTATCGTTATAGTTATAACTGTTAATATAGGTGTGACCGACGTTATTATTTTTATTATTATTATTATTATTATTATTATTATTATTATTATTGTTATTATTATTATTTTGCTGTTATTATTATTGTTATTATAAGTATCAATATTACGGTGTTCGTAATAAAAAAATTTACTTCCTTACACTTTGTACGATCGCTATAATTTAGCGTAGTTACAACTTACTATCGACAAATATTATACACAAAAGAAAAAAGTGTATTATAGAAAACTGGTGTTGTCATCATCGTAGTTATTGTTTTTATTACTATTATTATTATTTTTTTTTAATCATTATTTAGCATATTATATAACAGAAGATCGTATTAATTTCAATATAGATTGTGAATTTTCAGTTATGCGCTATAAGTATACGTATAGCGTGAATATCTCACGAAGCGGGCTAATTGTAGAGGTAATCGAAACGACTAAGTAGCTAATTGACTAGTTGTCAATTAATCGAGACGACTCCGAGACCTTCATGCATTAATTGCTACAAGTGACTCACTTCGAAAGACGTTCACGGTATGTATAACTATTTATATAACATATGTAAATGCTGCCGAAGGAAGATTTTCTCTCTCTCTCTCTCTCTCTCTCTCTCTCTCTCTCTCTGTCTCTCTCTCTCTCTCTCCCTTTCTCTCGTTGTCTCATTCTCACTCTCGCCACCTAACTAGCTGTCTATCTATATCTTTCGTACTAACTCTTTCGCTCTCTCTCTGCCTCTCTTATATATAATACTATATGTACCTATAACTATTCCATGCAATTATACTTTGCACAAGTTCAAAACCTGATTATTATTATTATTATTATTATTATTATTATTATTATTATTATTATTATTATTATTATTATTATTATTATCAGCATCATTAGTATTACTGTTATTATCATACCATCGTATGTATATATTACCGATTCATATGTGTGCATTTATTTGTATCATATATACTGTATATGTCTTTTATTCTGCGGACACAGAGTTTATTTCACTTCAGGGATACAATTTTTCTTTCCTTCTTTTTCTTCATCTTCCTGGTCTTGTTCTTTTTGTTGAATTTTATTTTCTAATTTTCATTCCAATTATTATTATCGTTGCCATTACACCGAGATATTTATTTTCCCTCATTGCCGTTCTTCCAAACCATTTTTTGGAATTTCTTGTTTCCCTTTCGATTAATTTAAACACTTGGAGTCAGGGGCTGGGGTGAAGGAGAGGGGGTGGGGGGGGGGGGGGGGTGTATGTGAAGCATCCCGCTACAGTATATAATGTAAAGCAGAAGCCGGATTGATCGCAGCTCTACCCAGTGAACCAAAACGAATTGCTTGGAATTGAGTACGTCCAAAAAAGAAATTAGCTCGAATTGAAGCGAATTCTAAAGACTTATTTACCAATTCTTTTGAATTTGTTTTAATTTCATTTCAATTCTGTCAATTCCATTTTCGCCTTACTCAATCCGATTTGGTTTACTAGGTATATATGCTATTTGGAAAGATTCTATTTTGATTTTTGGAAGTTGCAAAAAGTTGGAAATATTTCAACATATCACTATAAGTTAAAGTTAGATCATTTGCCGTCTGGTGGCGCCATACAGAATTGTCTCATCGGCAGCAGGAAGCGAAAGTGCAAGGTGCTGTGGAACATCAGCATGGATGCTTGCACCTGTATGTTTAAATATATACGTTAAATATAGCGATAAGCATTATGCTATGGATAATAATATACGATATAATAATAAATGTAGCTGAACAACATCGACAGTGTAGTAAACTAACCTCTAATTCCTACTTATAGCGAGATGAAATAGTTTATTAAGCTATACTTAAATATTTTGTATAGGCTATCATACACTTGTTATGTACTAGGTTATAACTTTTTATTATGCCAGGATTGCGTTAAGCTACCATATATCTACGTGTATTATATTTATAGGTTATATTAATAACATGTAGGTCCTAGGCAGTAACGATGGCCGCGTTTAGGTCGAGTAATAAGCATGATATTTACCGCAGACGTCCTTTTAAATAAGCATGACACATTCAGAATAATAATTGCAAGAAAACTTTAAGTAAATTGAAGAAAAATAGAAAGAAAAACACGTAACAGATTTCTTCCCATACATCCATCGTTAATAGATATCGAACAATTTATCATCGGTATTCATATCATCGATATTTGGATACCAGGTATAATTTTATACCTCTACAAACTAATTATTAATTTCCGTTACACCGCGTATGTATTTTTAATTACGCAATTTAATAGCTGGAGCAGCAGAAACAACGACGCAGCAAAAAGAATCAAGAGGATGCGAAAATTTCGCGCCGTTTCTTAAGCGCATGCGCAAGCCCGCGCATTTTTTCGATATATGGCGGGAATCAAGTCTTCTCATTGAAAGCGCGTAACAATTTCCTCAAGCGAATCGTTTGACGTAGCTTCTGTGTGTAACATCGATGAAGAATGTACCATGCAGAGATCGTTTATCCCGATATTGATGATCAATCAGCGATAGAAATTAATTCAAAACAGTAAGAAAGAATAAGACGCATTCCATATTTGACGAATGGTTCAAATTTATCATTCATATGTAATAATTTTCTAGACCAAGTTCTCGTATATTTTCAAATCATGTGTACACAGAATAGACAATTATTAATCGGCGGTTATTACTTTTCGATTACGAGAATTTTGTGCGCGGGCTTGAGTCATGTATACACAAGCATGTTATACGCACATATTTGTTTATTTTTCTTTGAAAATTACATTGGGAAAAATTTCCAGCTGCTCGCAAAAAGCCCCTTGACTTCAAGTGGAATTGATGAGGGTTAATTTAGGGTTAGGTTAGGTTAGGCTTAAGGAATTGAGAGGCTGAAAAACTGTCACTGATTCCGTCCTACACCGGTTTAATATTACTATTTTTTTAACGCTTTGATGTTCAATTTCAAACGTTTTATTCAATGTTATTTTTCCACTTATTTGTTTTCATTTTATTATTTTTGTTATGCTTTTCTTTCTATATGTGTACGTACTTATATGTATAGTATGTGTATATGTATATGTATGTATATATATATATGTATTCTTCTCTCGTTTCAGACTTCAATCGGAATAACGTTTTATAAACGCAGCAATCACGTTTTGGACATACAAGTTCAACGATTAATCAATCGATCATTTGATTTTCTGTTTCTTGCTGAATTAATTGTATCGATCAATTTTACATTTTGGTATCGAAGGGCAAGACATGCGATCGTCATAAAGTGTTCTGAATCTGCATACAGTGATTAAATATTATTATTATCATTGCCGTTAATCGATCAATCAATTTGTCATCATTACTATTATTAATGTCATTATCATTACTGTTATTATTGCGAACGTATATCACATTACTATTAAAGATTAAAAATATTTCCTAATCAATAACAAATAATAAAACGATGCAAGTATTGATATCGTGTATAATTAGAATTGAATAAATCTCCTCCCCCTTTCCCACCTCTCGCCATAAACGTTGAAAGCAAATAAAAGGAGAACAGAATTTTGAAATATTTAGTGTATACAATTTATAATTGTAGTATACATATAATGTATATGAAAGTATATTGAAGATGTAGGTATATAATTTTACGTTAAGTAAAACTACATACCGTATATGTATATTAGTCATAATTATTGTAACATAATAATGATGTATTGTTATTTTCACAGACAATAAACAGTATACCGTTGAACTATTGAGTAGCAAACCTTTCCATACTGATACCAAAGTTTCAATTCCACATTTCGTTCACTCCCGTTAAGATCCTTATTTATTTGTTTAAAAATTGTTTTCTTTACTTTGGTTGCTTGTCCTTACCATTTGTTTCTCTTAAAATGTATTAGGTCTTACATCGAGAGTAGCATGTCTATATATATATATATATATATACATTTATGGATGTATGTATATATATATACATACATATGTATATACTTGATTCTTAAATGCTGTACAGGAACATTTATATGCGTCATACGATATAATACGATATTTTAATAATAGTGATTTATTATTCAATTTTATGTCGATAGTTAGTTAATCAATTACTTAG